>NC_092163.1:14208628-14808628 GCF_045791955.1 Oncorhynchus clarkii lewisi
GGGTTAGGGACAATTTTGAGAAATATTAGTATTTTGACGGCAGACAACACATCACGCTCTCTCTCCGTCTGTCTCTCACACATATGCACACACACACTCAATCCCCCCCACCGACACACACACACACACTCTCTCTCGGTCTGTCTCTCACACACACACACACTCTCTCGCAACACACACATACACACAGACAGAGAAACACAGATGTAGACACACCCATTCACACACACAACGAGACAGAGAGCAAGAGAGAGAGACTTACGGGAGCACGCAAAACAACAGAATTAATGCGGAGGCATGGAAATTGAAAAGGCCGAACGGTGGTGTAGCCAAGCTCAGTGGAAGTGCTGATTGAAGTTTCAGACAGGGCTAGCAGCCTACTGCCATCCTGAATGAATCAAACCTGATGTGTGTGTGTACTTGCAGGTGTGTGTCACAGTGTGTGCGCATGCATGCGTGTTTGTGAGACTGTTTGTCATAGTGTGTATGTGGGCTTGCAGGTGTGTGCTTGAAGGTGTGTGTGTGTGTGTTTTTGTTCCTGTGTGTGTGCATGTGTATTTCTGTGCGTGTGTGTTTGCACGTCCGGCCATCTTGAATGAATCAATCCTCGTCCGCATCACTTTCCTGCCTGTCACTGCATCCTAATGAAAATATTTTGGGAAAAAGAACCAAAGTGGAGGTGACCGGAAGGAAAAACAGGGAGAATTTAAAGCATGTATCCATGAAGGACTGAATGTTTATGGTATACTGTCTATATCTTGGAAAATACATGAATACGCTGACAGATGTTGATGGATGATTTGTGTTGCTTTACGGGACATTGATTTATTTGGTTAGATTTAGCCCCTCTATGGTTGTGACTTGTGATTGACAGATAGATGGATCTCACCAGAATGCCAATAAGACATAAATAAAAAACAACAAATCAACTTAAAAATCAAAGATGGCGTAGCAGTCAGACGTCTTTGTCTTCGCCTTGTAGTGACCCGTGTATATATCTTGTTATATCTTTTTTCTTCGCATCTATATTATTTTTATATTTTTCTTGACCTCAACTTCAACACACTCTCCTGTTTTCCGCCTCACCCAATGTGGTATGGATCTGCTATTTTCTTTACTTCCGAACCGGAACCCCCAACAGAAGCTAACCAGCTAACTAGCTACTAGCTAGTAGTCAGCTAGCCACTGCTAGCGGTCATCAGCTAACTTTTAGCCCAGACAACTCTTGCCAGTCTGCACCGCGCGATTCAAACCAGAGCATATCAAACTTATTTTTCTCCGTATCTCCGGATACCTACCGCAAGCTCTGAACCTTTTCACCTGGATCATCTCAGCTAGCTAGCTGCTATCCGAGTGGCCACTCCTGGCTAACGTCTCGGTCCCGAAGCAAGCACCTATTAGCCTGGAGCTAATGTCCTGGCTAGCTGAATAGGTCCATCAGCCACTCCTTGGGCTACAATAACCTATTTTGCCAATTGGCCTGGGCCCCTTTGACTGCCGATACGGAGCCCCGCTGATCCATCACGACTGGACGACTGACGTAATCTGCCCGAGTGGGTTTTTCAACTGGCTCCTCCGTCACGACATCCCCTGTATGCCCATCTGCTAGCCTGCTAGCCGCGGCCCGCTAGCTGTCTAGAGCATATCGGACTGTTAGCTGAAGAGGCCAATCGGCCAATTTCTTGTGCCACTATACCTATTTTGACAATTGGCCTGGACCCTTTAAATACACGGAGCCCTGCTGATCCATCACGACTGGTCTGCCGACCAGTAACAGCACGAGGGGCTACAACAGACTTCTTCTGTTGCGACGTCCCTCTAAGGCCTTTCTGCTAGCTTGATAGCCCCGGTCCGCTAACTGTCTGAATGC
This sequence comes from Oncorhynchus clarkii lewisi, assembly GCF_045791955.1. Classification (NCBI taxonomy): domain Eukaryota; kingdom Metazoa; phylum Chordata; class Actinopteri; order Salmoniformes; family Salmonidae; genus Oncorhynchus; species Oncorhynchus clarkii. Next base: position 14,210,499 of record NC_092163.1, read on the forward strand.
CGTGTCTCCAGCCCACCTAGCTACTCACTGGACTCCTATGATCACTCGACTATGCATGCCTCTCCCTAATGTCAATATGTCTTGTCCATTGCTGTTTTGGTTAGTGATTATTGCCTTATTTCACTGTAGAGCCTCTAGCCCTGCTCAATACGCCTTAGTTCCACCTCCCACACATGACCTCACCTGGTTTAAATTATGTTTTAGAGACAATATCTCTCTCATCGTCATGCAATGCATAGGTTTACCTCATCTGTATTCACATCCTACCATACCTTTGTCTGTACAATATGCCTTGAATATATTCTACCGTGCCCAGAAACCTGCTCCTTTTACTCTCTGTTCCGAACGTACTAGACGACCAGTTCTTATAGCCTTTAGCCATACCCTTATCATACTCCTCCTCTGTTCTTCTAGTGATGTAGAGTTTAATCCAGGCCCTGCAGTGACTAGCTCCACTCCCGTTCCCCAGGCGCTATCATTTGTTGACTTCTGTAACCGTAAAAGCCTTGGTTTCATGCATGTTAACATTAGAAGCCTCCTCACTAAGTTTGTTTTATTCACTGCTTTAGCACACTCTGCCAATCCGGATGTCCTAGCCATGTCTGACTCCTGGCTTAGGAAGACCACCAAAAACCCAGAAATGTCCATCCCTAACTATAACAATTTCCGACAAGATCGAACTGCCAAAGGGAGCTGAGTTGCAATCTACTGCAGAGATAGCCTGCAGAGTTCTGTCTTACTATTCAGATCTGTGCGCAAACAATTTGAGCTTCTACTTTAAAAAATCCACCATTCCAGAAACACGTCTCTCACTGTTGTCGCTTGCTATAGACCACCTTCTGCCCCCAGCTGTGCCCTGGACACCATATGTGAATTGATTGCTCCCCATCTATCTTCAGAGCTCGTGCTGTTAGGTGACCTAAACTGGTACATGCTTAACACCCCAGCCATCCTACAATCTAAGCTTGATGACCTCAATTTCACACACATGATCAATGAACCTACCAGGTACAACCCCAAATCCGTAAACACGGGCACCCTCATAGATATCCTCCTAACCAACCTGCCCTCCAAATACACCTCTGTTGTCTTCAACCAGGATCTCAGCGATCACTGCCTTATTGTCTGCGTCCGTAATGGGTCTGGGGTCAAACGACCACCCCTCATCACTGTCAAACGCTCCCTAAAACACTTCAGCGAGCAGGCATTTCTAATCGACCTGGCCCAGGTATCCTGGAAGGATATTGACCTCATTCCATCAGTATAGGATGCCAGATTGTTATTTAAAAGTGCTTTCCTCACTATCTCAAATAAGCATGCTTCATTCTAAAAATTTAGAACCAGGAACAGATATAGCCCTTGGTTCACACCAGACCTGACTGCCCTTGACCAGCACAAAAAACATCCTGTGGTGTATTGCGTTAGCATCGAATCAGATTCTCTGATCCACTTCTACGCACACGACACCCTTTTGTATACTTCTGGCCCTTCTTTGGACACCGTGTTAACTAACCTCCAGATGAGCTTCAATGCCATACAACTCTCCTTCCGTGGCCTCCAACTGCTCTTAAATGCAAGTAAAACTAAATGCATGCTCTTCTACCTGATGCCCCCTGCTGACTGAGTGTCATCTGATTGGATCCCACTAAATTCCACACAGAAGGCCAGGACCAATTCCTCAATCTTCTTTTCCCGATCCCTTTCATGCTATCTCCTTGCCTCCTCAGAACATTGAAGGAGAGGATCCATGGTTTCTAGACATTTGTCCAAGGTAGCTAGATAGTCATAGGCCCACACTGACTGATGGAGATTTCAAGCCACACAGGTTCATAGTGATACCTTCCATGTGTGTATTCCAGCAAGCACAACACACATGGCTGTTTGAGGTAGCCTACATAATGACATCATACCTAGAGAAATCCAACACTGTGAATCATTGGCTAATAGCTCTTCCCTCATGCACATAACTCTCTCGGTATGGGTAATGACCTATGATTTATCAAAATGTGTCTCTTTCCCCTCTGCCCGGATTGGAGTGGAAATGTCTGGCACCAGTACACATTATGTTCGAGATTAGACGTCTATGGCTTGCCAGTCAATTGGTTAGCATATGGCGAGCTGACGTTTGTCTATACATCTTATTGAATTGGGAACATATCGCGACTCTTGGATTCACAGACTACCATCCTGAATGGTAATGTTGAGACTTAAAGGGAATTGATTTGGCCGTCTTGATGCCCAACCACAATTCCATCCATTATCGCTATTGCCGGGATGAAGAAAGAGAACAGTTAGACGTCGTTACCACCAAAACAAATTGTCTCACCCGCTCTCCCTCGTCGAATCTGGACAAGGCCTATTTACCCAACCCCTCAACTCAACACTTGGTTTGCATTTTAATTCTGTCATCATTGCTTCATTGTAGGCTATTCTCAGGGTTTGTTTCTGAGAGGCTTTTCAGTTGTCCAAAAACCACACAAGCCCTTAAAAAAAGCAGGGGAAAAAAGGGTTTGAATTAGAATCATCCAAGCCGTATTCAGATTTGCTAGGGTGTTGTGGATGGAGGATTGGTGCATGCCTTTGCCTCTGATTCCAAAGGTTGCATGTTCAAATCTAGTGATATAACGTTGTTTTCTATATTTTTGTTTTCTGCCTATCCCAAACCGTAACCCTTATCTTAACCATTCGGAGTTAATGCCTAACCTTAAACATTCAGAATGAATGCCTAAACTTAACCATAACCTTAAAGCCTTTAAGCTGTTAATTCAATTTTGTTTGCTTGAGGCAGATGTCCAGCAAATGCCACTATGGTCTACAAACTCTCACAGTCTTAAGTCAGAATTAGACGTTCATCCATGTTTCTCAAACGTCAAATTTCTAAAGTTTTTCCAAATGTCAAATTTTGAACTGTTTAATGTTATGTTTAGGCATTCACTTTTTAATTAAACCTTATTATTAAATTAGAACAGAGAAACATTAGAAACATTTATAAATCCTTAATTAAAACACATACATGGATTTGAAGTCTGCCCTAGTTGTTATGGCATGTGTGATTATAGTATACAGTGCACTCGGAAAGTATTCAGACCCTTTAATATTATAGTTAATATTATATTTACACAAGTATTCAGAACCTTTACTCAGTACTTTATTGAAGCACATTTGGCAGCGATTACAGCCTCAAGTCTTCTTGGGTATGACGCTACAAGCTTGGCAAACCTGTATATGGGGAGTTTCTCCCATTCTTCTCTGCAGATCCTCTCAGGCTCTGTCAGGTTGGATGGGGAGCGTCGTTGCACAGCTATTTTCAGGTATCTCCAGAGATGTTCAAGTCCGGGCTCTGGCTGGGCCACTCAAGGACATTCAGAGACTTGTCCCGAAACCACTCCTGCGTTGTCTTGGCTGTGTGCTTAGGGTTGTTGTCCTGTTGGAAGGTGAACCTTCCAACCAGTCTAAGGTCCTGAGCAGGTTTTCATAAAGGATGTCTGTACTTCATCTTTTCCTCAAACCTGACTAGCCTCCAAGTCCCTGTCGCTGAAAAACATCCTCACAGCATGATGTTGCTACTACCATGTTTCACCATAGGGATGGTGCCAGGTTTCCTCCAGATGTGACACTTGGCATTCAGGGCAAAGAGTTAAATCTTGGGTTCATTAGACCAGAGAATCTTGTTTGTCAAGGTCTGAGAGCTTTTAGGTGCCTTTGTCATGTGCTTTTTACTGAGGAGTGGCTTCCATCTGGTCACTCTAGCATAAAGGCCTACTTGGTGGAGTGCTGCAGAGATGGTTATCATTCTGGAAGTTTCTCCCATCTCCACAGAGGAACTCTGGAGCTCCACTCTGGAGTGACCATTGGGTTCTTGGTCACCTCCCTGACCAATGCCTTTCTCCCCTGATTAATCAGTGTGTCCTGGACGCCAGCTCTAGGAAGAGTTTTGATGGTTCCAAACTTCTTCCATTTAAGAATGATGGAGGCACTGTGTTCTTGGGGACCTTTAATGCTGCCGAGATTTTTCGGTACCCTTCCCCAGATCTGTGCCTCGACACAATCCTGTCGCGTAGCTCTACGGACAATTCCTTCGACCTCATGGCTTGGTTTTTCCTCTGACATGCACTGTCAACTGTGGGACCTTATATAGACAGGTGTGTGCCTTTCCAAATCATGTCCAATTAATCGAATTCACCCTAGGTGGACTCCAATCAAGTTGTAGAAACATCTTAAGGATGATCAAAGGAAAAATGATGTACCTGAGCTCAATTTCAAGTCTCATAGCAAAGGGTCTGAATACTTATATAAATAAGGTATTTCTGTTACACATTTTAAATACATTTGCAAAAAATTCTTAAAACCTGTTTTTGCTTTGTCATTATGGACTATTGTATGTAGATTGATGAGGAAAAAGGCTGTAATGTAACAACATTTGCAAAAAGCCAAGGGGTCTGAATACTTTCCGAATGCACTGTATGCTATTATGTGGGTTGTGTGATAAGTAAGAGGTTTACCACAAGCTGAGAGAGCTTGTGTGTGTATGTATGTGCAAGTGTGTGTATGTGTGTGTGTTGTGGTCTATGTTTCTGTTGGTGTGTGTTGTCCGTAAATCTGTGTGGGTGTGCGGTCTTAAAAAACATGAATCTCTTGTTCCAGTACATTTACTTTCACAGTTCTCTCTCTCAGGGACATTAACTTTCTTTTATGTTCAGGCCCAGCTGCTGAAGGGTTGTGGGGAGGTTGTAGAGGGGTTGTTGAGGGGTTACTGGGATGTTGTAGAGGGGTTACTGGGAGGTTGTTGAGGCGTTACTGAGAGGTTGTAGAGGGGTTATGGGAGGTTGTTGAGGGGTTATGGGAGGTTGTTGAGGGGTTACTGGGAGGTTGAATTCCTCTCTGGCGGTAGCATTAACACTTTTAAACGACTTTCATCTTGGAACGACCTCAGACAACTAGGTGTTGATCCAGAGGATTCACTCTTTACAGAGAAGCGAGGAACCCAGGAGCGATGTCGTGGGTGTGTATTTGTTTGTGTGTATGTTTATGTGTGTGTGTGTGTGTCTCACTCGGTACGTGTGTGTGTGTGCGTGCACGGTGGAAAAATAGAGGCTTTTATTAGAGCTAAACACACTTCTTCTTCAATCCAAATGAGTTTGTTTTATCCCATTGGCTATCCCCAACACTGAGCGTTCCCACCAGGGATAGTTTGTAAACTACTCCGGTGCACCGGGTCACTAAGAAATCAATGGCAACCCAGGAGAATTTGTTCTCTATTTTATGCCCCTCAGAACAACACAGGTTCGTCTCTGTTTTCCAGAGCTCACCAGCGTTTTTATGTTTGTGCGAGGCTACTGATGTTATGGGCGATAATGCTTTTCATTTATGAAGATTGCAGAAGCAAAGAAGACTCTTAGGGGTCTTGCGTTTTGGCATGACATCTACAATAGCTACAATACCAGAGAGAGGAAGAAAGGCCAGATTCATGTCTGCAGGCTTCTTCAGATGTGCTCTGGTTCTCTATCTGTTACATAAGGAGAAAGGAAAGTGTTTGGGTCTTACAAGAATAGTTACTCTACTTGCTTAGAAAAATCTCGCCATTTTTTACGCCTTTCACACTGAACCCCCTTTTTTGAAGTAGAAATATTTCACAAAGCAAAACTGGTACATAACGTACTGCGCAGTAGCATTGCTTTACCGTCAACTTGCAACCTATTGCGTCAATGCCCATTTCCACGTTGGAGAGATCAAGTTCATATTTTTCACCCTCACTACTATATTAAAACATTTGTCAGGTTCCATCTACTGTTCTGCGGTGTAGTGTTTGATGTAGGGTGTACTCGAATAGATAGAGCAAAGCAACCTCCCATATCAGACATGCCTCAGTAATTTAATCATCCAGTGTTCGGTGTGCTTTATGATTGTGTGTGTGTGTGTGTGTGTGTGTGTGTGTGTGTGTGTGTGTGTGTGTCCGCTTCTGTGTCTACGCGAGATTGGAAAACACAGACAAGTCATTTCCTTGACACAGCTCGAACATGATAGGGCCACAATATTTGCCTGCAATGCCCCATAGTCTGCTATTACTTTAGAGAAGAGAGGATGAGAGGGGGCGTGTGAGAGCTTGTGTTGGTAAACAGTAGAAGTAGCATATGGACTGTTGTTTGCGTGTAATAGGATAGGTACACAATAGACTCTTATTTTACTAACTAGCCCCTTGAGAAAATGATGGGGGGAAAAAATCATAGAAACAAAATGAGATTCGCTGCCTCATCTTGCTGTCAAAGAGCCGTCTGAAATTACCCAAATCGGTGAGAGATTGCGGTCGTCATGTTTTTGGATCTCTCCAACATGCATTATGTCTCTTCACCTTAGCTATTCTGAACATGATGTTTATCAAACATTTCAACCCTAGAGTGGTTATAGAGAGATCATTGTGCATTCATTGTATACTGCTTCTTACGACTGCTGGTCATCTATGAACATTTGAACATCTTGGCCATGTTCTGTTATAATCTAAAACCGGCACAGCCAGAAGTGGACTGGCCACCCCTCATAGCCTGGTTCCTCTCTAGGTTTCTTCCTAGGTTTTGGCCTTTCTAGGGAGTTTTTCCTAGCCACCGTGCTTCTACACCTGCATTGCTTGCTGTTTGGGGTTTTAGGCTGGGTTTCTGTACAGCACGTTGAGATATCAGCTGATGTACGAAGGGCTATATAAAGACATTTGATTTGATTGGAGATGGTTCAGCTACAGTACAATGGAAGTACGTATCTTTACAGTGCTTTGACCATTTCTCTGTAATATGCGATTGCCTCTCTCATTGTCTCGACTGTCATTAGAGAAGCAGGAGTGTGTGTCTGTCCGTTAGTGTGTGTGTGTGTATGCGTGCATGACAGGCCCATGACGTTTGTGCGTGTGTCCCCGTCACTGTCACAGTGTGTTTATACAAGCATGTCTTACTCATCCAGTTAAACGGTCGCTGCGCTTTTCAAGCCTTCTCAGCAAACAGCATCATTTGCTGTGGATAGCACTAAAATATGTATATGACCTGCAGAAAGAACATAGCTTTGTATGGAGGAGACAAGCACACACTGCAACTGAAGAGACACACCCTTTTACAATACAAAGGTTGCACGACCTTCAAAATAACTCCCATGTGTCAACACTGTGCACTAATTACGAGGTTATTGACATGGAATGGTAGTTGAGGAAGGTTGAGGATCAGGAGTGTGGGCGTATGTGTGTGTGTGTGTGTGTCTTTATACAAACATATCACCTTATTCTTTTGATCACAAAGTTGATGAGTAGCGTTTGATGATTACCTTATCAATTATTCAAAAGATGGAGTTCGGAAACGATGGGATAATATAGATAGAGTGAATATTACCCACGATCCTTCAGTGTTGTGCCATGTCAGGGTGCAGCGGGTGCACGTCTTGCTTTAGTGTTATAAATGTACCCTTTGACAATGTGTTCATCTGTCTGTGTCTGGCGTAATGCAATAGACTGGGAAAGACTGAAAGCACCGACGTTCTGACTAAAGAGCCTCGGCACTGAAATATTTCATCAGGGTTTCTTTTTTTTAACTTGCTTATATCGTATAAGAAGCTTAGAAAGATTTTCAATAAGGGGAAGTTGTTGCATTGTTTTGCTTCTCAGTCTTCATAACCACCAGGTGTCAATCAGAACTTTGCATTCATCACTCTCTTCTCTGCCTGCCTGCCTGTCGTCGGTTGCATGAATTTGAGTGAATTTTAATGGTATATGTTGGGTTAGCTCTGCGTGTGATCGCTCTCTCTCTCTTCTCCCTCTCTAATCTATCTCTCTCTTGCTCTCTCTCTCTCGGAAACTGCCAGAACACTCTGTTTTTCCTCCATCCCTCCACCACCCCACTCCCTTTTTATTTTTTTTACTGGGCTGATGTCTCATATAATGTCATTAGTGCAGTACAGTAAAACCTGGATGCTCTTTGTTCACATGTTGGAATCGAGCCAGGTGATGTGGTATAGCAGTGTAGTAGAGCCATACCAGTACCAGTACAGCACTATTACGGCTGCATGTGTTGAAACCTAATTGCTCAAAAGGGGGGTGAGGGGATGGGGAAATTAGGGGTGTTGATAATGGATTTGGAGGTGACAGGTACTGTTACTGCAGCACTAAGGGGGCTATTTTGTTCCAGATTGGCTTTAGATTGGAGTAATATCTATATCTCTCTCTCTCTCTCTCTCTCAATTCAATTCAATTCAATTCAATTCAAGGGCTTTATTCGCATGGGAAACATGTGTTAACATTGCCAAAGCAAGTGAGGTAGACAACATACAAAGTGAATATATAAAGTGAAAAACAACAAAAATGAACAGTAAACATCTCTCTCTCTCATATATATATATATATGCTTATTAGCCGACTGTCAAAGTGCTATGGAGACAAGACACCTCCTCCATATGCATCTGTTGCTGCTGTAATGTTGCCCTGTAGATGGTGCTAGACCACCATCAGGCCAGAATAATGCAGTGTTTGTGTGTGTGTGTGTTTGTTTGTTTGTTTGTTTGTATGTATGTATGTATGTATGTATGTATGTAGGGGTTGAAGGCTGCATTATGCTGATTATAAACAGTAATAATTGTGATTGCAGTGGCTGGTCATCTCGTCTTGTGCCCATGGCTCAGCCGTTGTATTTCTTGTTTTTCTGTCCCACTGATTTACAGTGGAGCCATAAAATGTTGAGCTGTTTCTTTGTCTTTCTTTGTGTTTGTTTTTCATTCCCTCACGTGTGAGTGGCAGGTAAATGCGTTCATTTGTTTCATTTCCGGGGTTTGTCGTGGTGGTGGTGGTGGTGGTGGTGTTGTGTGTGTGTGTGTGAGTGAGTGTGAGTGTGTGAGTGTGAGTAGAGAGAGAGAGAGAGGTAGTTGGAGTCAGTCAATCCTGAAATGTGGTATTAGCAAACGCAGTATCCTCTTTGACAGTTTTGATGGTTACATTTTCAGCAGCTCCCAATAACGAAGTGCCAGGAATAAGACATCACACACACACACACACACACAGAATAACAGATGATGGAGAGAGTATTGTTCTAGGAATCTGGCAGCTAAGGACGGACGTCATTTTTTTTTAGATCCCAGACGGAGGAGAGACAGAGACAAATATATGGCACAGTGTCACTCAGCCAGGTATCATATAAATGAGCCTATGGGGACTGGCAGTGAACGCTTGAGCGTTTCCCTGGAATAGTTGCCTCAATTGCTTTAACTTTATGCCACAGTCCCGCTGTAATTGCATCGCCGTGTCCCCGTCTAACAGGTGAAGGTGTCTGCGTGTCACAGAAGGGTCTCTGCTTCACAAGAGTTCAGCATTCCAGATGGTCTACATTGCTCTAACCCATCACCGGTTGTACATAGCCAAAGTGTCCACGATGCTCCATGTTTTCCCGCAATATATTTGTGTGGCACATAGAACGTATTTAGATAATGCACTAAATAAAAACACACTTCCGTGTTATTTGAGGTTAGGACTTCTCTTCATTTTCCGACGTGGTAAGCCGATTTCCCTCACACACTAAGTATGTTCATTTTTATAGCCGGCAATTTTCACGCCACTGAAAGAGGAGCGTTGAAGAGGCAAATCAAATCGGGGTGGATTTGAAAGAGGCATTCGCTTCGGTGGCTTTGGACACAGGAAATAACTCAGAGCTTCTGTCACACGCATTGTGACTCAATCAGGACGCCGAAGAGGAAGTGTGCGTGTTCGATCGGTCTGCTCACACGAACACGCCCACACACAAAAACACACACAAACATACCTCAACTGGTTCCATGGGAAACATGCCAAGCAATGTTAGTGGTCTATTTTATTGCATTCATCTACATACAAATCTAGAACTCAAATCTTTTCTTGTTCATCTGCCTCCGCATTCCGTGCAGTGACTTATTCCTGTACATGATGAATACCTATTCAGTTACAAGGTGTGAGGTATCACATCGTCTGTCATTCTCGCTGAGCTGTAAAGGGTGTATTCTTAATATTCATTTGCTACAGCGGGAAATGTGAAATGTGAAATGTGAATGTGGATTATAATTACTGGACATTTTTGTTGTAGGGGTTATTACGTTACGTTCTCAGTGGAAATGACTTTAGAAGCCTTTTTAAACCTTGAATGCGCTGTACGTTTGCATTTCCTGCTGTGCAGAAGAATTCTCATCCATAATAGAGTGACACAATGAAGATCCTACATCTGTAGCTATACGGTATCCATGTTAGGGCAGCCTCAGACACCAACTCATTGTATTAAGATATCGCGTATGACAAAACAACGGTGCGCATAAACGGAAAACCCAGGCACATTATGATCTCGTTCCTCAGTGGATCACTTTACAATGTTCTGACCCTGCATGCAATAGACTACAGACAGAGCTGCAGTCAGTCCCTCGGTCACACACCTCACTGTAATAAATCATGACACACACACCACCGACTGCTGTAACTTCACTACCTGATATATCACTGTGAAGGCAGTACACACGCATGTGTTAGCTGAAAGCCCCAGTTACGAGTATATGGAGTTTACAATCCCAGGAAAACCCTCCCCGTATGGGGTAAGTCTCCATTATAGCTCCGGGGAGAAGTTCCCCCAAGATACAGATCTCGGATCAGCTTCCCTGCCCCAATCCTAACCTTAACCATTAAGGGGGGAAATGCACAGCTGAATCATCATTTGCGTCTGAAGGAACTTCACCCTGCTCTGCCATATAACACAAACACGAAAGGACGCACACACACACGCACACGCACACACACACACACACTCCCCCTCCATCTCTCCCTGTATAGAGGTCAGTCAGTGCCCCAGGCAGTACTGTACACATTATTGGTAAGCAACATTAATAATCTATTAATATTTATGGATGTTATTTAAGTCAAGTGCGAGCGATATAGTGATATGCCTTTTGAAGACCTATTACGTCTTGATGAATTCGAGCAGGTCGGTTATCCCTCCCCAATTAACGATATTCCCATGGATCATGCTCCAGAGACCTTCTGCTGCTTAAGAGAGTGTATCATTTGAGGAGAACCCGGTGTTAGCTTGTTCTCAGTCATAACCTTCAATCATATACGATTCAATATATACAGCATATCAAGATATCTGTTTCTGGCTTTTCATGTAATGTTGTCTATGTTAAAGAGAGTGAGGACTTTACTGTGTAGGATTGGTAATGCCGAACCCCACGGACTCAGTGTGTTATTACACTAGAATGTGTGTAGTCTACAAGCTAACACGCATCATGTACTTCCTCTCTTTAATTTTACACTCGGCATCCCTGAACCTTCCCCCTGCTCCTTTTCAAAATAATGTTTGACGTGGGTAGTTTAATGTGTGGGTCTAGAGTCACTAAGATAGCGCCCAGTGGGACATGTACACTCTTAGAAAAAAGGGCTCCAAAAGGGTTCTTTGAATGTCCCCATATGATAACCCTTTTTGGTTCCAGGTAGAACCATTTTTGCTTCCACGTATAACATTTATTGAGTTCCATGTAGAACCCTCCGTGGAAAGGGTTCTTCAAAGGGTTCTCTTATTGATACTAGGACCCTTCTAGGTTTTAGATAGCACCTTTTTTTTCTAGGAGTGTTTTTAGAAATCCCCAATCGCTGAACTGAGCCCTTTCCAACTGCCTGACTCTCTCTCTCTCCTTTATCTGCCCCCTCTCTCTCTCTCTGACCCTTCTTTCTTTCACTCGCTCTCCATCTCCCCCTCTCTCTGCCCCTCTCTTTCTCTCTCCCTCTCTCTGCACACCCTCTTTCTCTCTCCCTCTCTCTGCGCACCCTCTTTCTCTCTCCATCTCTCTGCGCACCCTCTTTCTCTCTCCCTCTCTCTACGCACCCTCTTTCTCTCTCTGCACACCCTCTTTCTCTCTCCCTCTCCTTCTCTCTGCGCACCCTCTTTCTCTCTCCCTCTCTCTGCGCACCCTCTTTCTCTCTCCCTCTCTCTGCGCACCCTCTTTCTCTCTCCCTCTCTCTGCGCACCCTCTTTCTCTCTCTGCGCACCCTCTTTCTCTCTCCCTCTCTCTGCGCACCCTCTTTCTCTCTCCCTCTCTCTGCGCACCCTCTTTCTCTCTCCCTCTCTCTGCGCACCCTCTTTCTCTCTCCATCTCTCTGCGCACCCTCTTTCTCTCTCCCTCTCTCTACGCACCCTCTTTCTCTCTCTGCACACCCTCTTTCTCTCTCCCTCTCCTTCTCTCTGCGCACCCTCTTTCTCTCTCCCTCTCTCTGCGCACCCTCTTTCTCTCTCCCTCTCTCTGCGCACCCTCTTTCTCTCTCCCTCTCTCTGCGCACCCTCTTTCTCTCTCTGCGCACCCTCTTTCTCTCTCCCTCTCTCTGCGCACCCTCTTTCTCTCTCCCTCTCTCTGCGCACCCTCTTTCTCTCTCCCTCTCTCTGCGCACCCTCTTTCTCTCTCCCTCTCTCTGCGCACCCTCTTTCTCTCTCTCTGCGCACCCTCTTTCTCTTTCCCTCTCCTCTCTGCGCACCCTCTCTCTCTCTCTCTCTCAAATTTAGGGGCGTTTGTTCTGAAGTATCCCCTCCAGTTCTAGCACATGTGATTTAACAATAATAAAGCATATGGAATTGTAACAATATAATATGTATATATTAAATCCGAAGAAAAAAACATGTATGGATCTACAAAAAACCTTTGAGATTGAGGAAGGTTTTTTATAGAATCATTCTCCATAAAAGTTCTATATAGTCCCAAAAAAGGTTGTAACCATATTGTTTAATGACTCTTTCTAGAACTTCAGGAAATTACTTTTTATAGCACCATACCAGTTCCATTTAGAACGTTATGACTATGGTACTTTACAGAACCTTAAAAAAAAACATATCTGGTACTATATAAAACCATCATATTTGAATGTGTATGTCCTCATGGTTCACTGTTCCTTTAATCTTTGTTTTTAGCCGGTATATGTCTCCCAATCTGTTTTGCTATCTCTCGCTCCACTCCTTCCCTACCACTGTCTTTATATCTTCCTCCCTCCCTCATCTTTCTCTGCTTCTTCCTCACCTTTCTCTCTCCTCTTTCCATCCCTCTCCCTTAATCTCGTCCCTCGTCTTCTTTTCCGGCCCACTCTGCTACCGCACCAGAGAGAAATGGCACTTAAGGTTCAGGGCCAAGCAACAGGCCTTCAAGGCAACCATCCAGACAGTCATGGTACTCCCAGTCCTCCCAGCCAAAGAGCAGCTGTTTTTCCTCAGCCATGCCCCCAGCCTCTGGCCTGGAGGGAACCACCACCTCTGCAGAGGGCTTTTATAAACCCATAAATCATTCCTCCACTCAGACAAGTTATGAGTCGGGGCCTTTTGCTTCACTTAAATGCATAATTAGTTCATCCCTTCACTAATTAAGAGCTCGACCAGAATTAAATATGTTGGCAAAGTTTGCTACTGACATTAGCGACATTTGGGAATTTTTTTAAGACCCAGCCTTCCGACCCCCACCCGCAGACCCTACTTCTTCTTCTCTTGTTTCATCTTTCTGACCCAGTTGAAACTCTTCGTTCAATTCAGATGCCATTAAAATGGAATTGGGATGAAATGAGATGAGAGGGCGGGGTAGATTAAAAAGTTATGAGCTGAGTTTTCTCTCCGTTTTCGCTCATGGTGGTGTGGCGGAACGGCAGCAGGACATTCAACGTTCCTTCTTATTTTGAAAAAGGAGTTCAAATATATTCTTTTAAAACACCTTAGGTGTGCAGAATTTCTAGTTATTCTCGTTGAAGATCTGCAGTGGGCAGCACATAACTTTATAGGCATGCGACACATAACGGTTGCCAATGCCCAGAGGTGGAGCCATTCCTAGCTTTAATTTACTGGTAATTTATAACCAAGCTTAATGAGATTCATACCCAAGGCACCGTTGCCAAGGGTTTAACTAAACAAGCTCACACAGAAGCAATACCAATGCTAATATGTAGTACGTACCATTTAGCATTAAGCCAGAATTGAAATGCTCTTTCTTTTAAAATATATATATATTTTTTTTTTGTGTGTGTGAAATGAACCTTGCTGGTTGATGGTGCATTATTTTCATTAAAAATAATAAAAATGTCAAAATGTTCTCAACATAACCCAACATCATAATGTCTGAAGCCACATGTTCAATGTCCAAGAACGTGATGCATACGCATCCGTCCAAACGATTGAAATGTTCAAATAGGAGACAGCTCAATCTAGTAAATAAACAGGTTTAATGCTGAGGAAGAAGGAATGAGCCCAAATAGCCTACAAAGCACTTTCATTTTCCCTAAGTCTTCAATTCCATAGTTCCACTGAATAGTTCCCCTCTACTGAACAGTGTATTATTAGACTCCTTCTCATCCCCTCTCTCTAGGTCTCCATCCTCCCATCTCTCCATCTCTCTATGGTTAGATGCCCCCTCTTTTTCTTATTTTATAGCCGCCGCCCCACCCCTTCTCTCTCTCATCACTCATCACTTCCACAGTGAGTATCTTGCCCTCAGCCTATAGGACAGTCTTTGATCAGTGGTGCTACTGGTGTGTTAACAGTCACTGGCCACTGAAGGTCAACGGCGGAGGGGGACTCTACATGAAGCTCCAATTAGATTATACCAAAGTAAACCGTTCATTTTGGACTTCTAAATGATATTAAAGTTTACACCAGCAGAATGAGGATATTTATGCAGGTTTTATTTCCTGTCTAGTTTGTAAAAACCCCAAGTTCAAATTTCAACTGAATTCCACACATTCAGGAAGAACTTATTTTGTTTTATTTTATTCCACAGGTCAACAGAGCTGAACATGCATGTACAGTCTGAGGTTGCTCCACGAGCTGACCCAAACTCAGCTAACTCAAGCACAGCTAAATATGACTCTATAGTACCTACCTACTAACCTACTCATCTAGCGCAAGAATCACCCCTAAGCTCGTTCTGAGGTTTCTGAACCAAACTGATTGAAGTGTACAAGGGCTGTGAAAATGTACTGTAGAACGTGTGTGTGTTTTCGCCCGAGACCAAAGTGAGCGTGTGCGTGTGATTCTGACTGAAGATGACCTTCGATATCGTCGATGAGCAGACATCAGTTGACGGCTTCTGACACGTCGTAAATGATACCTCAAATCACAAAATCACCTGACGTTGGATCAAGGAGAGGCAGCTGAGCTGGGGAGGGGGAACAGAGAATCAATGGGCCGGAGAATTGGGCCATCTTTTTTTCATTTTTACACAGTGTTTGACTGGGAATTAATAGAACAAGGGCATGGGAGATTAAACCCTAAATGCATTTTTATGGAGCTGAAGGAAGGAAGGAAGGAAGGAAGGAAGGAAGGAAGGAAGGAAGGAAGGAAGGAAGGAGAAATGTGTGTTCTAATGAATGGATGAATGAATGAGAGTTGAGGCAAACTGTTGAAAGGTTCTAAGTGTAGGTACTATATTTAGTGATTGTGTCTCTCTGAGTCATTCATTTGTCTTCATATAATTCTACTCTAATTTGATCAAGTTTAATTCAACATTGATTTATATTTGTTGTGCTCTGGTAGCCATTTTAGGGTGTGGGAGAGCGACACACACACACACACACACTTTAACCCGATTACCATTTGCATTCCTTATCTGTACATGCATTTCCATTCCTTGTTCTCTCCTCTGCAGAAAGCAAGGACCATCTGTTGGAGATAATTTAACCAGCTTCATATTCATTTTCCAATGCAATCAAGAAACGCTCCCGCACATTCTTGTTTCAAAGCCTTTTGAAACTCCTCTTTCTACTCCCACTGTTTTCTGTTACAGAACTCTCTGTTTTACACACACACACACACACACACAGGTTCATATTCACATAATATGATAAAAGAGGTGACTAGTTTTTTGGATAGGAAGTTGGCGCACCTTAGATAATGGTCACAGATTGGGTAGTAGTATTGGGTCATCCCTCGCCATCTGGTGTAGTGAATATCTGAATCCCAAATGGAACCCTATTCCCTATACTACTTCTAAACAGCCCTGATCAAAAGCAGTGCACTAAATAGGAAAATGGTGTCATTTGGAATGCAGAACATATGTGAACATGGTTTATGGACTCTATGGACTTCCTACTATGGACGTCCTACTGTCAAGGCTGTTGGACCTTATTCAGGTGTCTGGTAAATATGCTGTCATCTCTGAAGAGCCGCCAAGTTACGAAACAGTGCTAATCGTCGATTATGGTGTTTCTTTATTTGTACTATTTTCTACATTGTAGAATAATAGTGAAGACATCCAAACTATGAAATAACACATATGGAATCATGTAGTAAACAAAAAAGTGTTAAACAAATCAAAATACATTTTATATTTGAGATTCTTCAAAGTAGCCACCCTTTGCCTTGATGACAGTTTTGCCAAGAGAATGCCAAGTGTGCAAAGCTTTCATCAAGGCAAAGGGTTGCTACTTTGAAGAATCTCAAATATAGAATTAATTTTTATTTGTTTAACACTCTTTTGTTTAATACATGATTCCATACGTGTTATTTAATAATTTTCAAAAGGAACAGTCAGTATCTGGTGTGGCCACTAGCTGCATTAAGTACTGCAGTGCATCTCCTCCTCGTGGACTGCACCAGATTTGCCAGTTCTTGCTGTGAGATGTTACCCTGCTCTTCCAACAAGGCACCTGCAAGTTCCCAGACATTTCTGGGGGGAATGGCCCTAGCCCTGACCCTCCAATCCAACAGGTCCCTGATGTGCTCAATGGGATTGAGATCTGGGCTCTTCGCTGGTCATGGCAGAACACTGACATTCCTGTCTTGCAGGAAATCACGCACAGAATGAGCAGTATGGCTGGTGGCATTGTCGTGCTGGAGGGTCATGTCAGGATGAGCCTGCAGGAAGGGTACTACATGAGGGAGGAGGATGTCTTCCATGTAACGCACAGCATTGAGATTCCCTGCAATGACAACAAGCTCAGTCAGATGATGCTGTGCCACACCGCCACAGACCATGACGGACCCTCCACCTCCAAATCAATCCCCCTCCAGAGAACAGGCCTCAGTGTAACACTGATTCCTTCGATGATAAATGCAAATCCGACCATCACCCCTGGTGAGACAAAACTGCGACTCGTCAGTGAAGAGCACTTCTTGACAGTTCTTTCTGGTCCAGCAACGGTGGGCTTGTGCCCATAGGCAACGTTGTTGCCGGTGATGTCTGGTGAGGACCTGCCTTATAATAGGCCTACAAGCCCTCTGTCCAGCCTCTCGCGGACAGTCTGAGCACTGATGGAGGGATTGTGTGTTCCTGGTGTAACTCGGGCAGTTGTCGATGCCATCCTGTACCTGTCCAGCAGGTGTGATGTTCGGATGTACTGATCCTGTGCCGGTGTTGTTACATGCGGTCTGCCACTGCGAGGACGATCAGCAGTCTGTCCTGTCTCCCTGTAGTGCTGTCTTAGGCATCTCACAGTATGGACATTGCAATTTATTGCCCTGGCCACATCTGCAGTCCCCATGCCACCTTGCAGCATGCCTAAGGCACGTTCCCGCAGATGAGCAGGGACCCTGGGCATCTTTCTTTTGGTGTTTTTCAGAGTCAGTAGAAAGGCCTCTTTAGTGTCCTAAGTTTTCGTAACTGTGACCTTAACTGCCTACCGTCTGCAAGCTGTTAGTGTCTTTTAACAACCGTTCCACAGGTGCATGTTCATTAATTAATTGTTTATGGTTCATTGAACAAGCATGGGAAACAGTGTTTAAGCCCTTTACAATGAAGATCTTTGGATTTTTACGAATTATCTTTTAAAAGACAGGGTCTTGAAAAAGGAATGTTTCTTTCTTTTCTGAATTTATTGCCATCAATTGTTTTAATCTGGTACCGGGGACCTTTAGAGGAGACTTGTGAGGCGCGTGTGCGTACCAGAGCAAAAACGGTTTGTGATAGTCTCCGGCTTTCCGCAGAGGAAACATAGGCCAAACCACACAGGCTCTACATACGATTTTGTGAGAAGACCAATTTTAGAGATGTCTGTTGGTCTGAAAAACACAGCTTTAGATCTGCCACCTTTCACAGCAGACGCGGAAGAGCAATATTGGTGGATGCAGTGGATTGAGACGCAGCCCATGCAAAAACACCAGACATCTCTAGCTTAACCAGACAGATTTTGAGGGGGATGTTTTCCGTGGGGGCGTGACATTGTTGGCTAAGGGTTACATTTATTGACCACAGACCGGTGGTGGTAAAATTATACTGCATGTAACTAACTGTACTTTGATTGTAATATGCATTACCATAAAAGCATAAAGTGAAAATACAATTAAATGTCAACCTTAAATGCTAGAGCATACCTTCTAGTCTAAATGTTTAGTTGAAACCCTATGCTTTTCATGTCAATACACTGTTATTGTCTTTATTTCACTGAAAAAGTTACTCAACCTTTTTAGTTTAATAATCATAATTTCAACATTTAATGGGCCTTCCATTTCGATGTTGATCACACCCATGTTCGAGCATCCTCTCCGGTGAGACCAGTCAAATGGTGGTAGTATTGATTCCTGTCTCACTCAAACACTCCTTGAGGTCTTCTTTACATGGCGTAGTGGAGCTTAAAACCTCCACAAACGTCTCTAGAATCGACTAATTGTACTGATTGAATTAGGAATGATTGTAGTTTCATAGGACCCAATGTCCTCAGGTCAGAGTAGTTAAAAGAGATTGTTTCTCTGTTCGGGACAATTAAGCATACCATATTTCTCTCAAGAGAAAAACAACGAAATACATAAAAAGTCTGTCAAATCTTAGATAATGATAAAAAAATACTGTACAACATGGTAGTTCAAGAAAAGTCACATTCTACAGATCAGATCACGGTTCCTTTTGATGGGAGAGTGAGACAGAAATGAAGGAAACCCTGCTTGGGCCTGAACCAGCTCAGTGTAAAATACTGCTGTGGTTTGCTAGTTTCTCAGATTGTGATTAGCATGCGTTAGTTGCAGCAGTCTGACACTGGCCCCACACCACACTGGCTAACATCCTTAAATCGGTGGGCAGACAATTTTTGAGAACTTAAAGCCACAATTACAGTAAGGTCAATCGATAATCGATAATGACAAGTTTCAGATGAGGCTTAACGACTTTAATGAATTTTAAAAGGTGGCATAAATAATGCAAGGGCTAATGGGTGGCCAGACCAGAGCAGTCCAGTGGCCTGTGTTGAACCAAATGTATGTAAAGCAAGGAAGAAGCTCCTTTGCAGACCACAACTCTCCCTTTTTTCTGCATTAATTAACTAGTGTGGGGGGCAGATACAGACCAAATACTTATTTTCCACCATAATTTGCAAATACATTTATTAAAAATCCTACAATGTGATTTTCTGGATTTTTTTCTCATTTTGTCTGTCATAATTGAAGTGTACCTATGATGAAAATTACAGGCCTCTCTCATCTTTTTAAGTCGGAGAACTTGCACAATTGGTGGTTGACTAAATACTTTTTTGCCCCACTGTAGATATGTCATTCTCATTGAAAGCAAGTCTAAGAAAACATTGATCTATGCACACTATTTCTATTTCTATGTGTCATAGGTTTTGTTTTTCCATCATTTACTTTGGGTTTCGTACAACAGCTTTAAACAGCTGAAAATACAATATTTTTGGTTGTGGAAAATATATTTCACAGCGGTTTAGATGGTACAATGATTCTCTACACAACGACTGCTTGTTTTGTCACAAACTGAAATTTGGCAAACTATTCGAATTTTAGCAACCATGAAATGGGATATTGCACCTTTAATGAAACAATTCAAGATTGTTTCCTGCAAAGAACAAAAAAAACTTCTTGAACATTTTACTGGGGTTTAAACTTTTTGAAGCCTGTCAAATCAAAGCATAACTCTGGATGCAAGTGAGTGAGTATGTTTCCCCCTTTACTCCTGCAATACTCTGTAAAAGCTTCCAGCCCTGACCTTCTAAATCTATCGATTGCTGGCAAGCAAAGATAGCCACTGGCTAACTTCTTATCACAATAGACTATGCTCTATTGCTTTCTCTTCCACCTCAAGTCCACATCCCTCTTCTTCCAAATAAAAGGTCAGCCATTTTGGAGCCATGTGTCAAGCCAGATCTGCAGTAGCCTCACGGTGTAATTTAAATTAATAGCAATTAAGAATATTCAAATGGCATCTGTTGACACTGGAAGAGACACCTCGGTAACGACATGTATTTAAGTATTCAAACACCACGCTGATTAGGCTCCATGAAATTAAATAACTTAACAATATTGCTTATCTTGACAAGGGGTGGAAAGGGACATTTAGCAGTAAATGAACTGTGACAATCACAGGGATTATTGCAGATCCTTGATGGAATGGAAAATAGACTTTAGGCAATAACATATTGAACCTAATAGTTTCCTCAACTCAAAGAAACAAAAAGAGGGGAGACTTCTGACTTAATATAGGTTGTCATCATATCTTTGAGGGAGTTTTGGTTTTGCTCTCAGCCAAAAATCGTCAAATGGGGATGCATTTACAACGGTCCGACACTGGCACCACACTGGCTGACTCGATAACACCCTTAAATCGGTGGGCAGACAATCTTTGAGAACTTAATGCAGAAATTGCAGTAGTAAAGGGGGAATCGATAATGACAGGTTTCAGACGAGGCTAAACGACTTGAAGTCGTTTTAAAAGGTGGCATAAATGATGTGAGGGCTTATGGGTGGCCAGACTTATGGGCGGCCTGTGTTGAACAGAATGTATGTAAAGCAAGGAAGAAGCTCCTTTGCAGGCCACAACTCTCCCTTTTTTCTGCATTAATGGACTACTTTGGGGGCAGGCCCGTGTCATACAGTAGCAAGTACAGTCAAGCTGTCAATGGAAATGAATGGACTTCAGATACTTTTTCTGAGACCTGCCACACACAGCTTATGTACTGTAGGGTAGATTGAGGTTAGCCGGTGAATAGGCTTGCCAGCCATGCCAAAAGAGGGCAACAGTGGAAATCATTGTCTGTTTTAAAAAAAAATGTATGTACTGATATTGCTTTGATGCTGTGACTGATTGAATGTGCCTGGTGTTTAAGCAGCATTTAAGCACTGGCTTAGCCCTTACTGGCCCAGAAGAAGATTTAAATTGAACATGCAGAGTAATTAGTCTTCTAAGTACAGCTAAACTGCAGTTCAAAGGAACAAACAAAATAATTACAAGTGCATAATTTTGCCTTTTTCTTTCAGGCCATTATGGTAGCTAGCTATGTTGTATAGAACAGTCTTATTTTATAAAGATCTACCAACAATCTCCATCCAATGGCAACTATTGTTTCCTTCCTGCAATCCCTCCCCCCCCACACACACACACACACACACACATACACACACACACAGTATGGGTTGTGCTCATAAAAGCATGTCGCCCATTTCATCAACATTTTCTCTTCCTGTCTCTCCTTGTTCACCACCGTTGATTCTGATGGGAGAGAGGCAAAGAAGGAGAAATGTGTGCGTAAGTTTGGCTCCTTATAAACCTAACATTCCCTCAGCCTCGCTCCCCAGCCTCCCTCCCTCCCTCCCTCCCTCCCTCCCTCCCTCCCTCCCTCCCACACCAATACCCCCACCCCTCTCCCCACTCTGATAAACCCCCACTGAGTAACAGTATCTGGTATATCTGTACTTACAAGGCTAGTAGGCAAGTACCCCATTGCATTTATGTTTGAACAAGTTCAGAAGCTCATCGTCTGCGGTTGTAAACACGAGTGTATGAAATAAAGATGAACATCAGAGGTTGCCAGGGTACCTGCTGCTCTCTATGATCTAAAGGGAAAGAGACAGGACTTACTGTAGCAGAGGGGTTCAAAAGTAATCGCAGGATTTCTTTTAGTGATTTCAGTTTCTGAATGTATGACTCGGGTCCTTTGGGTTTGATTATTATAAAACTACATGAAAACTGACCGTTCCTCTATTTTACCGTTCTATTCCTCGCGAGTCTAGACTGGACAAGGGGACATTGTAAGCAGTTTGCTGATGTGGAGTGGGACTAACATGCAAAATCTCTCTCTTTCTCGCCCGTCTGGCTATTCAAGCGATGATCAAGGGTTTCACATTCACAACGTCATCCCCTCATTTTTTTCATCCTCCTTCTCTCGTTCTCTCCCTTTCAAAATTCCAGACTGGCCAACACACAGGGCTCTCTCTCTGTCCGTATGTCCGTCTGTCTCTGTCTGTCTGTCTCTGTCTGTCTGTCTCTGTCTGTCTGTCTCTGTCTGTCTGTGTGGGTGGCAAGTAGCTTAGCGATTAAGAACATTGGGCCAGTAACTGAAAGGTCACTGATTTGAATACCTGAGCCGATTAGGTTAAAAATCGGTTAATGTGCCCTAGACCAAGGCACTTAACCCTAACTGCTCCTGTAAATCACCCTGAATAGGCAGTCTGCTAAAAAAGAAAGAGCAGGGTTGGCCTGGCTAGCAGCTGACGGTGTGTCTGCCCTGGAATGGGGAGAGAACGAACCCTGAGAGGGTGTTTAATAAACATCAAACAGTTTTATGGCACATTCAATTCATAGAAATGTAGTGTTTAATTTTGGAATTTGGTCCAGAATGAAACAGTTTGTGTCATCGACATAGCTGCTGTAGAAGTTGTGGATTCAGAGTGTGACACGTGGAATTCAGTCAACAAGAGACCCAATCTAGACCAAAGTCTGATCTAATGCCTGCAAATTAACCAGATAGAAATACAACCCCAAATTATCCATCTGATTTATACAGTATGTGCAAAAGGATTCCTGGCGAAACCCTTGGCAGCAGGGCGAAAACGGATCTGAATGTAAATGAAACTATTCAAGAATGGTTTCAGCACAGAACAAAACAGCTTCTTGAACATTTTATTGGGGTTTAAACTTCTTGAAGTCTGTCAAATCAAAGCATAACTCTGGATGCAAGTGAGTGAGTATGTTTCCCCCTTTACTCCTGCAATATTCTGTAAAAGCTTCCAGCACTGACCTTCTAAATCTATCGATTGCTGGCAAGCAAAGATAGCCACTGGCTAACTGCTTATCTCAATAGACTATGCTCTATTGCTTTCTCTTCCACCTCCAATCCACATCACTCTTCTTCCAAATGAAGGTCAGCCATTTTGGAGCTGTGTGTCAACCCAGAGCTGCAATAGCCTCACCGTGTGACTGAAATCAATAGCAATTAAGAATATTCAAATGGCATCTGTTGACACTGGGAGAGACACTTCGGTAACGACATGTATTTAAGTATTGTCGCCTTGTTTTCCACAAATCCCACGCTGATTAGGTCCCATGAAATTAAATCATTGAATAATATTGTGAAACATCGCTTATCTTGACAAGGGGTGGAAATTGACATTTAGAAGTTAATCAACTGTGACAATCGCAGGGATTATTGCAGAACCTTGATGGAATGGAAAATAGACTTTAGGCAATAATATATTGAACCTAATAGTTTCCTAAACTCAAAGAAACAAAGAAACAAACAATTGTTTGAGACTTCTGACTTAATACTTCACATGTCATCATATGTGACTCCCTACCTGGATTCGGTTTTATGTAGCGACATTTGAATTTCTGTTTCATACATTGGAGCTACAAAATGGTATTTCATGCACTGCATTTGACGAAACAACGGGTTAGTAATTCTGCTTTGAAAGTTGATCAATTTGTAAACTCACTTTTGAGAAAACCGTCTTTCAATGTTTTGGTACTACAATTAGAGAGCACTTCTTTGTCTATTCCCATTCAGCATTGTTCACACCCTCTTAAGCCTTAGCTCCACCCTTGTCTTTAAGGGTTGATCTGAGCGTTCTGTACTAACTTGCCAGCTACTTCCAGACATCTAAGGGAGAGAGAACAGCTCACTGAACATCATTCGCCTTAGCAGAGCTGGTTAGGCTGTTATGTTATCCAGAGTGTTGGTGAGTGCGACTGTGTTTTCAGATTGTCCATTCGTAAATTCAGAGCCTTTCGCGTTCAGAGCGCACACTGGACGCTCTGGCCAATAAGTAGGGTTGATCCGAAAGCTCTGACCTCACAACGACCATCAAGCACCTAAGCTAACTGGCTAGCTACTTCCTGACACAATGAGAGAACACCCCACTCTGACCATTTTACTCACCCTAGAAGAGCTGGTTGGGCTGTTATCATGTTATCCAGAGCGTTGGTGACTAACTGTGCCGCTGGCAACAATTGAATTATGCTTCGTTGCTGACGTTTACTGACACCGGACAAATTCAACTGGTGTTGAGTGTTCAAAAATGAATCAGTTATTCTGTGCTCTGGCACACTAAGACGAGAGTCTTTCGTTAATAAATGTAGCTGGATAGCTAGCTAGGTAAACAATGAATCCTAACGCATAACGTTAGTTAGCGAGCCAGCAAGCTAACATTAGCTAGCTAGCTAACAGTACACTTTAAATTGAAATGAAAATACTTTGTCAAAATTAGAAACACATAATAGCTGAAAATGTAGCTAGCTAGACTATCTTAGCCGTGGTCTGAAATCAGAGTAGATAGCCAGAGATAATTTACCAGCTAGTACGCCTATCAACAGTTGCAGTGACATTCCATTGGAATGGATTCTTGCATAGTGAAGTCTTTTGTTAGGACATGTTGCTAGCTAA
Organism: Oncorhynchus clarkii lewisi; assembly: GCF_045791955.1. Classification (NCBI taxonomy): domain Eukaryota; kingdom Metazoa; phylum Chordata; class Actinopteri; order Salmoniformes; family Salmonidae; genus Oncorhynchus; species Oncorhynchus clarkii. The sequence continues at coordinate 14,235,088 of NC_092163.1, forward strand.
ACAATGGACCATAATCACAACTAATGACATTAGTACCCTGCATGAATCTGCAGGTAGCTAACCAACCAGGTTCTATGGCTATAACTCGTCAAGCAAATGTGTCTGAGACACGAAGAATAAGATCATACACATAACATTAGCTAGCGACCCAGCCAGTTAACGTTAGCTAGCTAACAGTACACTTGAAATGAAACCACATTGTCAAAATGAGAAACATGTAATATCTGAAAACTTGCTAGACTATCTTACCCGTGTACATCATGGTTGGACACGTCTCCTGTCTGATGCCATGCATGGTTGCTCTTAGTTTGAAGGTGTAATGCAGACTGGTGTTTTCTCCATCTCCTTAGCGATCACACTTGAATTCCACTGATTTCAAAACTCGGTCTTCCAGACAGTGGAAAGCATACACATTACGTTAGCTAGAGAGCCAACCAGCAGATCTTAATTGATCACTCCTTTGTTGCTGATAATTTTCCTGTGGCACAGGAAATGCAGATGATTAACATCAATGCACTGAAAACCCGCACTAAATTCTTGTAATAACAGTATTTCACTTTTCATGTAGGCGTATTTTGACCAGCTTATAGCCTAACCCCTGATCAATCAACATTATGGACTAAACATTCACATCTTGTTGCTGCAGGATTATTTTTCTGCGACAATTCTACATCTGTATCTGGCTGCGTCAGGTGTGTGTGTGTGTGTGTGTGTGGGTGGGTGTGTGTGTGTGTAAATCCTGTGATTTTGAGGCGTGATGAGCGATTGCAGCTTGACGGCTCCCCATGTAAAGAAAGAGAGACAGGTGGCGCCGGGGAATCTGACAGGTTCACAATGAATAGTATGCAAATTAGGCTAAGGATTATTGTGTTTTACCGGTGTGTTTGAAGACAACCACAGTTGTTTATGAGTGTGTGTGTGTGTGTGTGTGTGTGTTTATGAGCCTGTGACGCAAACACAAGTCAGTAATAAGAGGTGATCAACCATGACATGCGCAGTGAAGTGTTGTGAATGCTACATAAATCGGTGTCCCCCTCCGTCTCTCCTGTCTCCTCGGGCCCTTGACAACTCTGTCAGGTGGTAGTGGAGTGATAAAGAGGGGCTCCTGCCTGGCTTCTGAGGAGCCCCTCTGTCTCACATGCACAGACAGACAGACACTGACAAACACAGGCAGGCACACACACGGACGAATACAAGCACACACACACACACACACACACAGCTTCGGAAAAGCTGACCACGAGTCCATTTTGTTGCTCCCTGCCTACAGACAGAAGCTAAAACAAGAAGCTCCCACGCTGAGGTCTGTTCACCGCTGGTCCGACCAATCTGATTCCACGCTCCAAGACTGCTTCCATCACGTGGACTGGGATATGTTTCGTATTGCGTCAGACAACAACATTGACGAATACGCCGATTCGGTGAGCGAGTTCATTAGAACGTGCGTTGAAGATGTCGTTCCCATAGCAACGATTAAAACATTCCCGAACCAGAAAACGTGGATTGATGGCAGCATTCCCGTGAAACTGAAAGCGCGAACCACTGCTTTTAGTCAGGGCAAGGTGACCGGAAACATGACCGAATACAAACAGTGTAGCTATTCCCTCCGCAAAGCAATCAAACAAGCTAAGCATCAGTATAGAGACAAAGTAGAATCGCAATTCAACGGCTCAGACACAAGAGGTATGTGGCAGGGTCTACAGTCAATCACGGATTACGAAAAGAAAACCAGCCCAGTCACGGACCAGGATGCCTTGCTCCCAGGCAGACTAAATAACTTTTTTGCTAGCTTTGAGGACAATACAGTGCCACTGACACGGCCCGCAACCAAAACATGCGGACTCTCCTTCACTGCAGTCGAGGTGAGTAAAACATTTAAACGTGTTAACCCTCGCAAGGCTGCAGGCCCAGACGGCATCCCCAGCCGCGCCCTCAGAGCATGCGCAGACCAGCTGGCTGGTTTGTTTACGGACATATTCAATCGATCCCTATCCCAGTCTGCTGTTCCCACATGCTTCAAGAGGGCCACCATTGTTCCTGTTCCCAAGAAAGCTAAGGTAACTGAGCTAAATGACTACCGCCCCGTAGCACTCACCTCTGTCATCATGAAGTGCTTTGAGAGACTAGTCAAGGACCATATAACCTCCACCCTACCTGACACCCTAGACCCACACCAATTTGCTTACCGCCCAAATAGGTCCACAGACGATGCAAACTCAACCACACTGCACACTGCCCTAACCCATCTGGACAAGAGGAATACCTATGTGAGAATGCTGTTCATCGACTACAGCTCAGCATTTAACACCATAGTACCCTCCAAACTCGTCATCAAGCTCGAGACCCCGCCCTGTGCAACTTGGTACTGGATTTCCTGACGTGCCACCCCCAGGTGGTGAGGGTAGGTAACAAAATCTCCACCCCGCTGATCCTCAACACTGGGGCCCCACAAGGGTGCGTTCTGAGCCCTCTCCTGTACTCCCTGTTCACCCACGACTGCGTGGCCACGCACGCCTCCAACTCAATCATCAAGTTTGCGGACGACACAACAGTGGTAGGCTTGATTACCAACAACGACGAGACGGCCTACAGGGAGGAGGTGAGGGCCCTCGGAGTGTGGTGTCAGGAAAATAACCTCACACTCAACGTCAACAAAATTGTGGACTTCAGGAAACAGCAGAGGGAACACCCCCCTATTCACATCGATGGAACAGTAGTGGAGAGGGGTAGTAAGTTTTACGTTCCTCGGAGTACACATCACAGACAAACTGAATTGGTCCACCCACACAGACAGCATTGTGAAGATGAGGCTGAAGAAATTCGGCTTGTCACCAAAAGCACTCACAAACTTCTACAGATGCACAATCGAGAGCATCCTGTCGGGCTGTATCACCGCCTGGTATGGCAACTGCTCCGCCCACAACCGTAAGGCTCTCCAGAGGGTAGTGAGGTCTGCACAACACATCACCGGGGGCAAGCTACCTGCCCTCCAGGACACCTACACCACCCGATGTCACAGGAAGGCCATAAAGATCATCAAGGACAACAACCACCCGAGACACTGCCTGTTCACCCCGCTATCATCCAGAAGGCGAGGTCAGTACAGGTGCATCAAAGCTGGGACCGAGAGACTGAAAAACAGCTTCTATCTCAAGGCCATCAGACTGTTAAACAGCCACCACTAACATTGAGTGGCTGCTGCCAACACACTGACTCAACTCCAGCCACTTTAATAGTGGGAATTGATGGGAATTGATGTAAAATATATCACTAGCCACTTTAAACAATGCTACTTAATATAATGTTTACATACCCTACATTATTAATCTCATATGTACACGTATATACTGTACTCTATATCATCTACTGCATCTTTATGTAATACATGTATCACTAGCCACTTTAAACTATGCCACTTTGTTTACATACTCATCTCATATGTATATACTGTACTCGATACCATCTACTGCATCTTGCCTATGCCGCTCTGTACTCTATCACTCATTCATATATCTTTATGTACATATTCTTTATCCCTTTACACTTGTGTGTATAAGGTAGTAGTTTTGGAATTGTTAGCTAGATTACTCGTTGGTTATTACTGCATTGTCGGAACTAGAAGCACAAGCATTTCGCTACACTCGCATTAACATCTGCTAACCATGTGTATGTGACAAATAAAATTTGATATGATTTGATTTTGACATATACACACACGAAGAGCCCTGGCCTTCAGCCTTCTAACCCAACATTTACATGTCCTGGCAGTTTGATGACCTCACAGTGAAATTCTACACAGAGTCGATGTGCAAATGAAAATGAATTATAAGATGGGGAAAATACTAAAATGTTAGTCTGTTTAATTTCCAGATTTCAAGAGAGAGAGAGTGCAAGAGAGAGAGATAGAGAGCAAGCAAGACAGCAAGAGAGTGAGCGAGAGAGAGTGAGAGAGAGGATCACTCACAGCTCAACACCAGATATATTGTGCCCCTTTCCTTCCCAGTTGAGCTGCTCTATGTCTTGCATCCTAGATTTCAGACTTTCCACAGCCGCCCCAACTCTCCTCTGCACCGCCAGGTTACAGCAGTGGTGGTGTTTAACTTCCTGCTCTAACACAATATTGTAATTACAGTTCAACAGGGTTTAACGTGACCTTGTACCTTGATAGCTTGCAGATGAACTGATTCCTCTACAGGGATGCATGTCCTTGGATAGGGAATGAGGACCAGGGGGGGCGAGAAAGAGGTGAAAAAGAGGGAAGAAGGATCTGGGGAGAGAAACCAGGGATCCTTTCACAGTTGAGGATTAGAACTAAGAGGGAAGGGAGTCCTTTTCAACTGGGAAATTATAGGATTCTTTAGGCGACCGAGCATGTTGTCAAATGAGCAGTGAACACGCTCTGTGTATTATGGAGGGAGAAATGCGTTTCGTGTCAGGTCCTTCATTTGGTCATAAAGCAGAGCTATGTTCCTCCCCCCTAACGTTAAACATGCACACATACAGTGGGGCAAAAAAGTATTTAGTCAGCCACTAATTGTGCAAGTTCTCCCACTTAAAAAGATGAGAGGCCTGTAATTGTCATCATAGGTACACTTCAACTATGACAGACAAAATGAGAAAAAAAATCCAGAAAATCACATTGTAGGATTTTTAATGAATTTATTTGCAAACTATGGTGAAAAATAAGTATTTGGTCGATATCAAAAGTTTCTCAATACTTTGTTATATACCCTTTGTTGGCAATGACAGAGGTCAAACGTTTTCCGTATGTCTTCACAAGGTTTTCGCACACTGTTGCTGGTATTTTGGCCCATTCCTCCATGCAGATCTCCTCTAGAGCAGTGATGTTTTGGGGCTGTTGCTGGGCTACACAGACTTTCAACTCCCTCCAAAGATTTTCTATGGGGTTGAGATTTGGAAACTGGCTAGGCCACTCCAGGAGCATGAAATACTTCTTACGAAGCCAGTCCTTCGTTGCCCGGGCGGTGTGTTTAGGATCATTGTCATGCTGAAAGACCCAGCCACGTTTCATCTTCAATGCCCTTGCTGATGGAAGGAGGTTTTCACTCAAAATCTCACGATACATGGCCCCATTCATTCTTTCCTTTACACGGATCAGTCGTCCTGGTCCCTTTGCAGAAAAACAACCCCAAAGCATGATGTATCCACCCCCATGCTTCACAGTAGGTATGGTGTTCTTTGGATGCAACTCAGCATTCTTTGTCCTCCAAACACAACGAGTTGAGTTTTTACCAAAAAGTTATATTTTGGTTCCATCTGACCATATGACATTCTCCCAATTTTCTTCTGGATCATCCAAATGCTCTCTAGCAAACTTCAGACGGGCCTGGACATGTACTGGCTTAAGCAGGGGGACATGTCTGGCACTGCAGGATTTGAGTCCCTGGCGGCGTAGTGTGTTACTGATGGTAGGCTTTGTTACTTTGGTCCCAGCTCTCTGCAGGTCATTCACTAGGTCCCCCCGTGTGGTTCTGGGATTTTTGTGATCATTTTGACCCCACGGGGTGAGATCTTGCGTGGAGCCCCAGATCGAGGGAGATTATCAGTGGTCTTGTATGTCTTCCATTTTCTAATAATTGCTCCCACAGTTGATTTCTTCAAACCAAACTGCTTACCTATTGCAGATTCAGTCTTCCCAGCTTGGTGCAGGTCTACAATTTTGTTTCTGGTGTCCTTTGACAGCTCTTTGGTCTTGGCCATAGTGGAGCTTGGAGTGTGACTGTTTGAGGTTGTGGGCAGGTGTCTTTTATACTGATAACAAGTTCAAACAGGTGCCATTAATACAGGTAACGAGTGGAGGACAGAGGAGCCTCTTAAAGAAGAAGTTACAGGTCTGTGAGAGCCAGAAATCTTGCTTGTTTGTAGGTGACCAAATACTTATTTTTCACCATAATTTGCAAATAAATTCATTAAAAATCCTACAATGTGATTTTCTGTATTTTTTTCCTCATTTTGTCTGTCATAGTTGAAGTGTACCTATGATGAAAATTACAGGCCTCTCATCTTTTTAAGTGGGAGAACTTGCACAATTGGTGGCTGACTAAATACTTTTTTGCCCCACTGTATGTATGTATGTATGTATGTATGTATGTATGTATGTATGTATGTATGTATGTATGTATGTATGTATATATATATATATATATATATATATATATATATATAGGCTGTGTTGCTTAACCTCTTAACTAGTGTGTGTTTATGAGGGGTGTGTGTGTGTGTGTGTGTGTGTGTGTGTGTGTGTGTGTTTGACTGGTCTCACTCCCCCTATTAGATAGGTAATTTATTAGGACTGATGGATTCAGGGGCCCGCGATAATGATCTCGCTGTGACATCTCATTTATTTATCTCAAGGAGAGACAGAGGTGTTCACGTGGCTGATACACTGCCTTTACAAAGTGATATAGCCCTACACACACACACACACTCACACCAAAATCAAAAATATTCATACAATGAACATTTTCATAACTCTGCAGAATTGTGCGTCCCTAAGAGATCCCATATTCAAGATCACTGACATGATAAATAAGCGTGCAACGTGGGCTAAAAACTAATTTCACCCGAGACAAGTCCCTCATCATCCTCGATAACAACTAGGGTCTTCTCAGCACGTCTCAGCCCCAAGGTTATAACTGGAAGAAATCATTACAGCAAGACGGATCGTCAAACCTACTGGGACCCCCCCCTCACACACAAACACCCCCCCCCCCCCCACACACACACACCTCCGTTCCCAATGCCTATCACAGTCCGTTTGTTTATTTCCATTCTAATGGCCAGCACCGAGCTGTCACATCACTACTGCATATCCCAGCTATTCCTACTGCCTCCTCCACACTCTTCCCTATTTCTCTAGTGGTACAATTGGCTTCTCAGCACATTTAAAACACATTAAAATGTGCTTGGCAGCTACCTATTGTTACCCCCCTCTAGCAGTACCTCCGTAGGTCCTTAATGTGATGTATACCATAGCAGTGGGTAACAGCCGTCACCATCCACCACCCTTTCCTCATGTCTTAGCCTGCGTTCCAAATAGCACCCTGTTCCCTATTTAGTCCACTACTTTAGACTTGAGCCCAGACGATGGGTCCGTTACGATAGGGCTCTGTGCCAAAGTCTGGCACTATCTAGGGTGCCATTTGGGATGCAACATCCCTCTCCCCTGCAATATGCAACATTCGAGGCAAAAGTTTCTTCGTTAGATTGTTGTGTGTCCAGCATGGAACAGGAACATGCCAAATCAGCAGAAATACCATAGCAGTATCCGTATTAGTATTCTAAAATACCTGACTCAGTCTCAAATCAAGGAATCCTCAGGTGAGCTGCGATGCGAGTTGCACAACATTTTTCGATGCTTACATACATTATCATATCACAAACTAAGGTTTTTTTCCCTCTGGCAAAAAAATCCCCCATTAAATCAAAAACCGTGACATCCACTCACGTCCAATCATTCCTATTGAGTTTTCTTAACTCGATCGAACCCAGCCTCTCTGATTGTCGAGGCAATTCCAATTAACTGGTCATTCGTGTTTGTTTGCTGTCGGAGGCTGGAGGGACTTAACGTCCCCTGGGGGTCGTGGCGGAACCGTGCCTTCATGATCTCCTGATCTGTCCATTGATTATAGAGGTTGATACGATGGGGCCTAGCGGGTGCACCCGGCTTCCTTGTAACGCAGCCTGCTGTTTCCTTTCCCATGTCTTAGTGAGGCTGTGGAGGGAGGTTGGTTAGATCTGTTGGAGCTGTAGACAGGGGGTAATGTTTGTGTGGGGAGGAGGGGAGAGTTAATGTAGGGAAAGGGTTGTGAGAGAGAGAGAGAGAGAGAGAGAGAGAGAGAGAGAGAAAATAACCAACAGACAGCGCGTGTTGTTTGTGAATGTGTGTGTGTGGCTCAATGTCCCAGGCAGCAGCCAACCACTGCCGTCATCACCTCCCCTTCACTCCTCCCCACCTCTTCCCCCTCCACCCCATTATCGCCTGGCGCATCAATGCAGCCAGTGTAATTGGAATGATCAAACTCGGTTTTCCAATAATGTGGACACTATCATCACCTCTAATGAAGTGGATAGTGGCTCTGACGGCTCTAGCTGAACCCGCAGCTGGGGGATGGGGGGGATACACCTGGGTCACGTTCCAAATGGCACCCTATTCAAAGTGCACTTCTTTTGACCATGGCCAATAGGGAATACGGTGCCATCTGGGATGCATCCCTGATCAAAATGGGATAACGCGTTTGTCCTCTTCCACCACCAAGCCTTTCAGATGGCCGGTTTGACTGTAATCTCTGTGTAACATTGGTGGGAAATGGCGTCACAAACTTTAAAGACGTGTTTGAATACAGAAGGTGTGACATGTTAAACATGGCTTCTTGGCCTGGTACTGGAGAACAATTGAGAAGTCAGTAGGTGAGATGATAGTCTATAATGTACAGTAGAACAAGAGGGGATGGTATGATGGTGGTCTACTGTATTCAGTGTCTATTCATGGTCTGATTGGGTGCAGTGGAGGTGTTCTGGTTAAGCTAGGGGATGCTCTCTCTCTCTCTCTCTCCGCCTTTATTTTCTCTGTCTCTCTCTCTATATATATACTCTAGTATCAGTTACTCCTAGGCTTTCCATCCCATCGTGTTTAGCCACACACACACACAACTCCATTTGTACCGTCAACTGTCTGAGAGAGCAGCTTGTTAACTGCTTCACTCCAGCGAGCTTCGGCAGTGAAGGCAGGGAGGCAGCGAGCCCACTGACTGCAGGCTGCACTGGCTCTAATGGCCATCACAGCCAGAGAGAATGGGAGAGGGAGGGATGGAGTCAGAGGGAAGGGGGGGGGGGGATTGGAGGGGACAATAGAGAGCGAGAGACAGACACAGAGAGATGTTTACTGTTAATTTTTTATTGTTTATTTCACTTTTGTATATTACTATTATCTTATATGTTTCCCATGCCAATAAAGCCCCTTGTTTTCTCCATGTCTTAGTGAGGCTGTGGAGGGAGGTTGGTTAGATCTGTTGGGGTTTTAGACCGGGGGTAATGTTTGTGTGGGGAAAGGGTTGTGAGGTGTGTGTGAGAGAGACAGAGAGACAGATAGAGACAGGCGTATTCCAGATCTGATCATTGAAAAACAACTCATAGGCTTCTGCTTGTCCAGCTAACAAAATGTAAGGGAGGGAGAACTCGTAAAGAAGGTGTTGTGTGTGACAGAGAAAGAGACAAGTCAGGATGAGTGGAGAATTGCTGGATATTGCTGCAGTTTGCTGTCGCTGTACTTCTCAGTGGACCTAGTGAGTAGTGTCCTGCCATGTTTCCAGAGTGCTTCAACAGTGCTTCGTAGGGGGTGACACACAGGGCTTCTGGGTTGAAAGAAGACGTATTCTGTTCTTTCTTTCATTTCTTCAGGGGGCGGGTGGCGTTGTAGTGTGTTTCGGGGCACATTTCACGGCGGTGTGGCATCATCAGTTCATGTTTACACGGATACCAGAATAACACCTTGGCCCGTCTGCAAATAGGCCGATATAATACAAAACCTGAGGAAATGACATTTAAACAGTGACATTTTAACATATTTAAAAATGCCTCTAGTTCATGTCTGTGTGTTCAATAAAGTAATCAGCAATGTTTACACAGATATATAAAAAAGAATACCTTGATCCATCTGCAAATAGGGCAACACAATGGAAATCTGAGGAAATTACACTGTAGCTGAAAAATGTTATTTTGCGTTTTTCTCTCAGGAGAGCGTGACATGGGCTTGTTATTCATCATTCATGAATAGGAAGATAATGGTTATTTTGAGCAGCGTACTTCACGATCCCCAAAAAAAGGTGAGCGAGAGGAGCCTATTTTGCCGGAGTGAAAGGAAACACTAACACTCTAATTGGTTAAGGGTTACTTGAAATAAAGGCATGCGTTCCACATGGCACCCTTTTCCCTACATCGTGCTCTACTTTTGCCTAGGGCCAATTAGTGCACTGTGGGACATAGGGTGCCGTTTTGGGATGCAGGGGGTCATGTTTCCTTGTGAGTGACAGCTACAGTGAAGTGTTCTTATCAAAGAGTTTTGATAACAGTTTGTAAAGTAAGACATTCACACCGTATAAGTACATTAAACAACATGGCACAAAGTTGATCTCATGGTGTTGTGAACCAAACTACTAGTTAGAGGGTGGGAGGGTTTCCGGTGTTTGTTTGTTTACTGATGCTGCATTGGATAGAAGGAAAAAACAGACATCAAAACAGCCAGCGCCATCTGTTAACAAAAGGAAAGTCTATGACCTAGTTTTAGAGCGCAGATCGCTCTAACTGCAGGATCTCGCTCTCCCTCGACACTCCACTGTGCCGACTGCACCACATGTAACACGCTGGATGTGACATGACTGTTGCAGTTGAGGTCGATTAGGCCGCTGTGTGTGTGTGTGTGTGTGGTGCGTTACACAAGGTTTTTAACATGGAGCCATTGTTTGGAACTAGAAGTGCTGTAATTTACCACTATCAACTATGCTACCACTTGTGGGTTTAGAACTAACTGTATGTAGAGCGATGCAAAGTGAATAACGTGACAACAGAAGATGAATCGGTTAGAGATTATACTCCATGACAGCAGACAGGGAATCCAATCCCAAAAAATGACACAGACCACAACATAAAAAGCCAGCCTCCTGTTGGGAATAATAGAAAGGCACTGAAAAAAGAAGACAAACAATTTTAGTTCCTATTTAAAGATGGGGACGGTAATTGGTGATGCACCTGAGCAATTGTTCCTGAATGCTGTTGAAAAGAGGTTTGAAAAAAAAATCCACAAAAATGGAACAACTCCACTGGGGGACAAGCGTTATTATTCGCAGAGACCAACAGAAAACTAAAATAAACGGTTGGAAGAAAAGGAAAATAGAACGGCCATTAGATTTAGATGAAAAATATTTTTTAAAGTGAGGACTATTTTCTGTTCCATTTGCTATTATTTCATTTTTCCTAACAGGTTGGAACTGAACAAAGCCTGTTGAGTAAAATGGCCCCAGTGACGATATACAGGACTGGTAGTTGGTGATGGTTTCTACAGTGAATACAGGGATTTAATCTTTGACTAGTTTCTCAGTTGGCTAGACAAAGTATCTTCCAGGATCAAGCTACCAGTCAAGTATGGTGGCTGCTGGTTTTGCACACTGCATACAAAGATTTCAGCTTTGGATAGATTGCCATTTTATTTTGCTATCAAATAACTTCCAGAAACATCTTTAGAATTACCACTCAAACAAGGCAGGCTATGACAACCCACAAGGGAGACATTTTCAGTCCTTCTCCAGAGACAATCAGTTACACCCAAACCTAACCAATTTTCTGTTTTGAGGTTTAATTATTTTCTCGCAGAATTTATCTTACTGCATCTGCTATAGCCCAAGCTTGTCCTCCACAGTTCTCTCTCTCTCTCTCTCTCTCTCTCTCGATCGGTGGATTGAAAAGCATGCAAGCAATTCCTAGGTGTTGACAGCTATCCTGCTCTTCCGTGGAGCGAGAGTCACACTTTGTGTCTGGGACTGGTGATGAGACAACTGAAGTATGATGGTGATGAGAGTTATTGTCTGTGTCCTAAATGGCATATTGAATAGGCTGTTATTTGGGACACTATCGGGACATTAATATTACACCAATACCCAGACTAGATGGTATGTTGTTTGTGGCCATTTCTTGACCTCTCACAGTGTTATGTTTTAAAAAAAGGTTCTTGATTTACATTTTCCCTTGACCTGTTGTCTGCAATATTGACTTTCTGAGTTGAGGAGCTGCTAGAAATGTTGGTCCTGTATGTTAGAGTTCAGTGTGGTCATATCGAGACGGTATTGTTGACGGTTAGGTTGACCTGAGTGGTTTGCATCTTCATGGTTGAGTTTACATTTCCTAAGTCGGAGTGTTTTGTCCCCGGGAAATTTTAAGTAGCAAAGGGTAATTTAAGTTGTATTTAATTAACATATATCACCTAAGTTGAAGATGTATTACTGAACTAATTACTTTTTCTCTACATTGGATGAACGGAAGCTTTATTTTCATCGAGTGACGATAAGCCAACCAAGCAAGGTATGCCTTTATAAACAGGGAGCTATGTCGTCACACAATTGAATGCACAAATAGAGCTCTAGGGGTGCTGGAGCACCTCCCCCTTTGCCCTCCTATGAAAAAAAAAGTGCCCTTTTGATTGGTGTCGGTTTTCTTCCCTTTAAATTGCCTATCCACCTAGATAATTTCTCATTAATCAAAAAGTCCCCTACCCCGTCCTTCTGCCACAGTGAGTGCGGCAGTGCGTTGCTGCGCTCGTCTTCGTCACATGCACGAGCTTCCCACCTGCACCAGGCAGTGATTTTGAAAGGAATACCACCATAGGTTATTTGACATTTCTAGCATGTGTCGTCTCATGGTCAGGGACACGAAAGAGGGCGACTGCAGTTCGCATCTGTTAGCAGCAGAACAAATTCAAATCGAGTAAAGAATAGTAAGTAGAAATGCATGAATGGAATTAAAGTTGATTCTGAGCACCTGCCCCAATCAATGGTCTGTGTACGACCCTTCCTCCATGTATAGTCTGAATTGGTTTCATGAGGGTTGCATAATTCCATAACAAACAATGATAGGGTGTGGCGACATCACCATTAATTAATTATGACACAATGATGTGTTTATAATGCGACAACCCAGTAATGCTGTTTACTAAAACACTCTCACCCTCAAGGTAATAGCCGTAAATAGGCAGTCATTAATTGAAGCCAAATATTTGGAGTTCTCATTAGGTGTTTAAGTATTCATTGAGATTCATGAGATGGTACATCCCATATACACAGAGAGAGCAACTTGCCTGCAGACTTGCCATATTTACAGAAATTCGTGAAAGAATTATCTACCTTTCAAGTCATCTTTCAAATAAGCTTAGATATTGTAAAGATGGCATTTTTTGATAGTAAAATAAAAACCCATTAAGAGTACAACGAGTATATCTGGGAAACACATTTTTATCTGCTTTTCAAATTGGAATCACTACCTTGCTATTTAAAAAACTCAAACACGCATCATTTACATCAAATCATTCCACATTAATTGAGTCTTATTATCAGACAATGATCAATCTGAAGTCCTGAGAATCACATGCTTCCCTACAAAAAACAAAACTTATCTTCCCTCTTGCTGTTTTTACCCAATTTAAACAGAATATGTGCTGGACAGCTATTCGATGAGAGGGTGCTCCAAACTCCGCACTTTAACATCAAACATTTGAAGATTGCAAATATTCATGATGATAGGAATCTTTTAGGAAGAGAAGCATAAATACCTCCGATATATTACAAGTATGTCAACAGGATGAGAGAGAGAGAGAGAGAGAATCATTCCATGGACTACAGCAGCAGATGAGACAGTCACAGTACCTTGAACTGTGTCCAGCAACAGCAGATCTAGTCCGAATGTAGTGTTTTTTCTATATGCAGTAGTTCTCTGGCGTATTCGTCCTATTTAGAAGGAGCTCATGAAAACTGTATTCACTCCACCAGTGGGTGTCTTGTGGAAGGATAAGCAGTGGAAGAGAGGGAGTATGACATGGTGATATAAGGCTGAACAGGGCTTTTCCTCTCTCTAGCGTGGGTCCAGATATCACTGCCCTGGGACAGGGGGATCACAGGTTCACAGACTGCAGACTGCCCCACCTGTTTCCTCCAGGTTTCTTTCCGGTTCCCTACGGAGACACCAGAGAGGTGAGTTCCAGGAAATGAGATGGAAATTTATCACACATGCAGAGGCGCAAGTACACACACACACACACTATAGTCCCTCTTCACACACACACACACACACACAATTCCCTGAGCAGCTGGTGCAGCAGAGAGCTCCTTCAACTCCTCTCCACAGAGAGAGACAGAACTCTCATGACTAATTCTGTAAAGGCTTAGCTATGCTGACCTCCCGACCTCTGTCACTGTCATGCCCAAAGTTTCAAAACATTTGGCGAACCCTTCACATAACATTCATTGGCCATGAAATGTGATTATTCTTCAAGGCGGTGATGAAGACATTTTGGCAAGCGTTGACGAAAACAGACGCATTATTCCTTCCCCCAAAACAACAAAAAACAAAAAAATCACCACTAAATTAATATGATGCATATTAGGCTCGAATTACGTATGCCTACTCTTTGGATCTCAGTCCAGACATCTGCGGCAAAAATATTTTGTATCATCTTTCCGGGTGACTTGTAACATACTCTAAGCCTCATCTCTCGCTAATGGTTTTTGACAATCTAGGGAATCAGACGGTATTTCAATTTTGGCAGGGCTCTACAATGCAGAGCGAAAGGGTATGTACTGTATGCTTTCAATGGAATACTCTATTCAATTTATAAAGCCATGAGGGTTTAGGTTTAGTGAAGGGTGACGACAAGCATGGAAACTATGGTCATGTTCATTAGGGCAAGCAACGGAAAACATTTTCAAACGAATTGCAACAGAAAACAAAAATGAGCATTTTTGATTGGACGAGTCCGGGAAGTACCTCTCCACAGTTCTAAGAAAACAATACATCCATAATCATCTGAATAAAGTAATATTATCTCTGATCAACAAAGATCATGTTTTTGATTAGCGAACAGAAGCTAGATTGCGTCAGTCCAATAATCTACTAAGAAAAATGACTCACCTCGCGTACAATCATCCACTGGTCTTGTAAAACATGCTTCTATAAAGCACTCGAACCCCTTTTAAAACCAATGCCGTCACACCACCATGTCCAACAAGGATTTTACTGCATTCAATAAAACCATGTCTTGGAAATAATTTCTCACAATCAAAGCTCCAGCTATAATTACAAGTGATAATTGTTTTTAGCTCTACAGAGACAGTGATAGGATGGGATTATATTACGTGAGAAAGAATAACTGTTGACTGAAGATTCTATCGATATTTCATAATGTAATTAACTTAGTGTAAAATTATATTACCAGCTCCTACAAAGCTAGCACTCAGACTGGCACTAGAAGGAAGTCTAGGACAGACTGAAGTCGTGTCTCAAATGGCCCTCTATTTCCTATTTCTGGAGTGAAGTAGTGCACCATATAGAGAATAGGCTGCCAATTGAAACACAACCTGATGAAATCTGTCAGAGGACAAATAAAGTTAATCTATCAAATGTGAACAGGAATCTACATGCTTGGTGGCAGCGGTGGGATCCAGGCAGGGGCATAGTATATAGAGCGACCATATAAAACCCATCCAAAATGGAACACTATTTCCTATTTAGTACACTATAAAAAGTAGTGTACTATATATAGAATAGAGTGCCATTGCAGACACAAATAATTTAACACTGAACAGGAAGCTACATGCTATCTTACATTTGGTGGCAGCGGTGGGATCCAGGCCTGGATATATTATGGACAGACCATATAGCTAGTTGGACCACATATCAAAAACCAACAGACACCAATGAATGTTCTGAAATGGTGTCAGATGAGATGAGAGGACATGGGGGTGAGGAAGATATAGTACTGTAGCTGTCTTGATGAAAATATAGTAGATATAGTACTGTAGTTGTCTAGATGAAGATATAGTAGATATAGTAATGTAACGGTTTAGATTAAGATATAGCATAAATAGTACTGTTGCTGTCTAGATGAAAATGTAGAAGATATAGTACTGTAGCTGTCTAGATGAAGATATAGTAGATACAAATATTTACTATGAAAATAACAAAAATCAACAACTAAGACATAAATAGAACAAGTTCCACAGACATGTGACTAACAGAAATTGAATGATGTTTCCCTGAACAAAGGGGGGGTCAAATTCAAAAGTAACAGTCAGAATCTGGTGTGGCCACCAGTTGCATTAAGTACTGCAGTGCATCTCCTCCTCATGGACTGCACCAGATTTGCCAGTTCTTGCTGTGAGATGTTACCCCAATCTTCCACCAAGGCACCTGCAAGTTCCCAGACATTTCTGGGGGGAATGGCCCTAGCCCTGATCCTCCGATCCAACAAGTCCCAGACGTGCTCAATGGCATTGAGATGCGGGCTCTTCGCTGGCCATGGCAGAACACCGACATTCCTGCACAGAATGCACAGAATGAGCAGTATGGCTGGTGGCATTGTCATGCTGGAGGGTCATGTCGGGATGAGCCTGCAGGAAGGGTACCACATGGAGGATGTCTTCCAAGTAACGCACAGCGTTGAGATTGCCTGCAATGACAACAAGCTCAGTCCAATGATGGTGTGACGCACCGCCCCAGACCATGACCGCGACACACCGCTCCTTCACCTCCAAATCGATCCCACTCCAGAGTACAGGCCTCTGTGTAATGCTGATTCCTTCAACGATTAACGCAAATCCGACCATCACCCCTGGTGAGACAAAACCTTGACTCGTCAGTGAAGAGCACGTTTTGCCAGTCCTGTCTGGTCCAGCAACGGCGGGCTTGCGCCCATAGGCGATGTTGTTGCCGGTGGTGTCTGGTGAGGACCTGCCTTACAACAGGTCTACAAGCCCTCAGTCCAGCCTCTCTCAGCCTATTGAGGACAGTCTGAGCACTGATGGAGAGATTGTGCGTTCCTGGGGCAGTTGTTGTTTCCATCCTGTACCTGTCATGCATGTGTGACGATCGGATGTACCGATCCTGTGCCGGTGTTGTTACACGTGGTCTGCCACTGCGAGGATGGTCAGCTGTCCGTCCTGTCTCTCTGTAGCACTGTCTATGTTGTCTCACAGCATGGACATTTCAATATATTGCCCTGGCCACATCTGCAGTCCTCATGCCTCAATGCAACATGCCTAAGGCATGTTCACACAGATGAGCACAGACCCTGGGCATCTTTCTTTTGGTGGTTTTCAGAGTCAGTAGAAAGTTCTCTTTAGTGTCCTAAGTTTTCATAACTGTGACCTTAATTGCCTACCATCTGTAAGCTGTTCCACAGGTGCATGTTTCTTAATAGTTTATGGGAAGCAGTGTTAAACCCTTTTCAATGAAGATCTGTGAAGTTATGTGGATTTTTACAAATTATCTTTGAAAGACGGTGCTGAAAAAGGGACATTTATTTTTTTGCTAAGTTTAGTAGATATAGTACTGTAACTGTGTACATGAAGATATTGCAGATATAGTAGAAATAGTACTATGACTGTCTAGATGTAAATAGAGAAGATATAGTAGATAAAGTACTGTAACTGTCTAGATGAAGATATAGCAGATATAGTACTCTAGCTGTCTAAATGAAGACAGTACTATACCAGTCAAGAGGAAGATAGAGTAGATATGGTACTGGTGCTGTCTCGATGAAGATACAGAAGATATAGTTATGTAACTGTCTAGGTAAATATATAGAATATATATAGTACTGTTGTTGTCTAAATGAAGATATAGTACTGTAGCTGTATACATGAAGATATACTAGATATAGTACTGTCGCTGTCTAGATGAAGATAGAGGATATAGTACTGTTACTGTCTTGATGAAGATATAGTACTGTAGCTGTCTAAAAGGCGATCTAGTAGATATAGTACTGTAATTGCCTAGATGAAGATATAGTACTGTAACGGTCTAGATGAAGATATAGCAAATATAGTACTGTAGCTGTCTAGACGAAGATAGAGGATATAGTACTGTAACGGGTTAGATATAGTACTGTAATTGCCTAGATGAAGATATAGCAAATATAGTACTCTAGCTGTCTAGATGAAGATACAGTAGATATAGTACTGTAGCTGTCTAGATGAAGATAGAGGATATACAGTAGAAATGTAGCTGTTTAGATGAAGATATAGTAGATATAGTACTGTAACTGTCTAGATGAAGATTATAGTACTATAAAGGTCTAGATGAAGATATAGCAAGTATAGTACTCTAGCTGTCTAGATGAAGATATAGTAGATATAGTACTGTAGCTGTCTAGATGAAGATAGAGGATATACAGTAGAAATGTAGCTGTTTAAATGAAGATATAGTAGATATAGTACTGTAACTGTCTAGATGAAGATAGAGGATATAGTACTGTAACGGTTTAGATATAGAAGATATAGTTCTGTAACTGTCTAGATTAAATATGGAAGAGATAGTCCTGTAGCTGTCTAGATGAAGATATAGTAGATATAGTACTTTAGCTGTCTAGATGAAGATATAGTAGATATAGTATTGTGACTCTCGAGATTAAGATATATCAAATCAAATGTAATTGATCACATATATGTGATTAGCAGATGTTTTTGCGGGTGTATCAAAATAATTTTGCTTCTAGCTCCGACAGTGCAGTAGTAACTAACAAGTAATATCTAACAAATTACATGACATATACCCAACAAACACAAATCTAAGTAGGATTGATGAACAATGTCAGAGCGGAACGGACTAAGATACAGTGGAATAGTATAGAATACAGTATATACATATGAGATTAGTAATGCCAGATATGTAAACATGATTAAATTGACTAGTGTGCCATTCCTTAAAGTGGCCAGTGATTTCTAATCTATGCATGTAGGCAGCAGCCTCCAATGTGCTAGTGATGGCTGTTTAACCTCTTATGGCTTGGGGTCAGTATTTCGACATCTGGATGAGAAGCGTGCCCAAAGTAAACTGCCTGTTACTCGGGCCCAGAAGCCAGGATATGCATCTAATTGGTAGATTTGGATTGAAAACACTCTATAATAATGTCTGTGAGTATAACAGAACTGATATGGCAGGTGAAAACCTGAGTAAAATCCATCCAGGAAGTGGGATTTTTTTTATGTGGGTATTTTCAATTGAATGCCCATAGAGTATCCAATGGGTTAGGACCCAGATTGCGGTTCCTAGGGCTTCCACTAGATGTCAACAGTCTTTAGACATTGTTTCAGGCTTGTTTTCTGAAAAATGAAGAAGAATGAGACCTTTCTCTCAGTGGACTGTAGAATCACGCAGTGCTGGTTTTGCTCGTAACCGAGTGTGCGCCCTTCATTGTTTTTTCTTTCTATTGTATATGCTATTGTCTGGTTGTAATATTCTCGATTATTTAGACAATTGACAAGCTGAGAATTAATTATAAACATTGTTTGACATGTTTCAACGCACTTTACTGGTACTATTAGGATGTATTCGTCTGCATGTTTTGACGGCCTTTGAGCCAGTGGATTACTGAACAAAACGCGCCAACAAAACTGAGTTTTTGGGATATAAAGAGGGACTTTATCAAACAAAACAAACATTTATTGTGTAGCTGGGACTCTTGTGACTGCAGCCATATGAAGATCTTCAAAGGTAAGTGATTCATTTTATCGCTATTTCTGACTTGTGTCATTTCTTTACTTGGTTGTAAAATGTTTGTATGCAGGGCGCTGTCCTCAGATAATCGCATGGTATGCTTTCGCCGTAAATCCTTTTTGAAATCTGACATAGCAGATGGATTAACAAGAAGTTAATCTTTAAACCGATGTATAACACTTGTATTTTTATGAATGTTTCCGGTCACAACTTGCAGACTTGTTCACGTGCTGCTGTGTGTTTTGTTGCTAACCTTATTTTGCTACCTGACAACTTTACACTTTTTACTTTTTAATTACCGTTTATATTTTTTGTTTTTCCGTCACTCAACTTTAAAAAAAAAAATGTAATTCAACTTTTTCGCTCAGGATGCTTTTTCTGGACGTGGTTCGTCAAGACCTCCACCAGCCGAAGCTAAGTAGTAACATTAACATGATGCCTTCTTATTGCAGTCTCTGTACTCATAATATACAGGAGAACGATCGCCTGACGGCAAGGATTGCTGTGCTGCAAGCCCAGCTTCAGACGCAATCGTTAGGCAAGGGTAATTTCAGTGTAAGAAAGGATGAAACAGCCTCTGTGCAACCAGTAAGTACAGAGAGTAGTATACAGTGCCTTGCGAAAGTATTCGGCCCCCTTGAACTTTGCGACCTTTTGCCACATTTCAGGCTTCAAACATAAAAATATAAAACTGTATTTTTTTGTGAAGAATCAACAACAAGTGGGACACAATCATGAAGTCGAAGGACATTTATTGGATATTTCAAACTTTTTTAACAAATCAAAAACTGAAAAATTGGGCGTGCAAAATTATTCAGCCCCTTTACTTTCAGTGCAGCAAAGTCTCTCCAGAAGTTCAGTGAGGTTCTCTGAATGATCCAATGTTGACCTAAATGACTAATGATGATAAATACAATCCACCTGTGTGTAATCAAGTCTCCGTATAAATGCACCTGCACTGTGATAGTCTCAGAGGTCCGTTAAAAGCGCAGAGGGCATCATGAAGAACAAGGAACACACCAGGCAGGTCCGAGATACTGTTGTGAAGAAGTTTAAAGCCGGATTTGGATACAAAAATATTTCCCAAGCTTTAAACATCCCAAGGAGCACTGTGCAAGCGATAATATTGAAATGGAAGGAGTATCAGACCACTGCAAATCTATCAAGACCTGGCCGTTCCTCTAAACTTTCAGCTCATACAAGGAGAAGACTGATCAGAGATGCAGCCAAGAGGCCCATGATCACTCTGGATGAACTGCAGAGATCTACAGCTGAGGTGGGAGACTCTGTCCATAGGACAACAATCAGTCGTATATTGCACAAATCTGGCCTTTATGGAAGAGTGGCAAGAAGAAAGCCATTTCTTAAAGATATCCATAAAAAGTGTCGTTTAAAGTTTGCCACAAGCCACCGGGGAGACACACCAAACATGTGGAAGAAGGTGCTCTGGTCAGATGAAACCAAAATTGAACTTTTTGGCAACAATGCAAAACTTTATGTTTGGCGTAAAAGCAACACTCTGAACACACCATCCCCACTGTCAAACGTGGTGGGGGCAGCATCATGGTTTGGGCCTGCTTTTCTTCAGCAGGGACAGGGAAGATGGTTAAAATTGATGGGAAGATGGATGGAGCCAAATACAGGACCATTCTGGAAGAAAACCTGATGGAGTCTGCAAAAGACCTGAGACTGGGACGGAGATTTGTCTTCCAACAAGACAATGATCCAAAACATAAAGCAAAATCTACAATGGAATGGTTCAAAAATAAACATATCCAGGTGTTAGAATGGCCAAGTCAAAGTCCAGACCTGAATCCAATCGAGAATCTGTGGAAAGAACTGAAAACTGCTGTTCACAAATGCTCTCCATCCAACCTCACTGAGCTCAAGCTGTTTTGCAAGGAGGAATGGGAAAAAAATTCAGTCTCTCGATGTGCAAAACTGATAGAGACATACCCCAAGCGACTTACAGCTGTAATCGCAGCAAAAGGTGGCGCTACAAAGTATTAACTTAAGGGGGCTGAATAATTTTGCACGCCCAATTTTTCAGTTTTTTAACTGTTAAAAAAGTTTGAAATATCCAATAAATGTCGTTCCACTTCATGATTGTGTCCCACTTGTTGTTGATTCTTCACAAAAAAAATACAGTTTTATATCTTTATGTTTGAAGCCTGAAATGTGGCAAAAGGTCGCAAAGTTCAAGGGGGCCGAATACTTTCGCAAGGCACTGTAAATCCCCTCGACACAGTGCCCGCAGCCGGACAACTTTCTCGTGGCTTCTGGAGGGAAATGCTGTAGGAATGCTCAACCGGTGTCGCTCACTCAGCCGACAAACTTTCAACCGGTTCTCCCCATTTAAGCAGCGAGTTGGAGTCAGAGGCCAAGCCTTCTCTGGTCTCTGGTCTCTGCTCCTACCGTTACGAGGTCTGAGACGCTGAAGCCTCCCACCATTACCTTTGACAAATTGAAAACCCTAGTCATTGGCGACTCCATTACTCCCAGTATTAGACTTAAAATGAATCGTGCAGCAACCATACACTGTTTACCGGATGGCTACCGACATTAAGGCTAATCTTTAGATAGTGCTGGCTAAAGTTAAAACTGGCGAGTGTAGAGAGTATACGAATATTGTTAACCCTGTCTGCACCAACGATGTTAGGATGAAACAGTCACAAAGCACAACATAGCTTCAGCATGTAAATCAGCTAGAAAGACGTGTCGGCATCGAGTAATTGTCTCTGGCCCTCTCCATGTTACAGGGAGTGATGAGCTCTACATCAGTCGAACAACTCAATCGCTGGTTGAAATCTGTTTTCTGCCACTCCCAAAAGATAGAATTTGAAGAATAATTGGCCCTCTTTCTGGGACTCACCCACAAACAGGACCAAGCCTGGCCTGTTGAGGAGTGATGGACTCCATCCTAGCTGAGGGGTGCTCTCATCATATCTATGAACAAAGACAGGGCTCTAACTCCCCTAGCTCCACAATGAAATAGGGTGCAGGCCAGGCAGCAGGCTGTTAGCCAGCCTCTCAGCTTAGTGGAGTCTGCCACTAGCACAGTCAGTATAGTCAGCTCAGCTATCCCCATTGAGACAGTGTCTGTGCCTCGACCTAGGTTGGGCAAAACTAAACATGGCAGTGTTCGCCTTAGCAATATCACTGGAATAAAGACCTCCATTCCTGCCATTATTGAAAGAGATTGTGATACCTCACATCTCAAAATAGGGCTACTTAATGTTAGATCCCTCACTTCCAAGGCAGTTATAGTCAATGAACTAATCACTGATCATAATCTTGATGTGATTGGCCTGACTGAAACATGGCTTAAGCCAAATGAATTTACTGTGTTACGTAATTGAGGCCTCACCTCCTGGTTACACTAGTGACCATATCCCCCGCACATCCCGCAAAGGTGGAGGTGTTGCTAGCATTTACGATAACACATTTCAATTTACAAAAAAAAAAACAGACGTTTCCATGTTTTGAGCTTCTATTCATGAAATCTATGCAGCCTACTCAATCACTTTTTATAGCAACTGTTCTCACTGATTTCCCATCAGACCTTGTAGTCATAGCAGATAATATTCTAATTTTTAGTGACTTTAATATTCACATAGAAAAGTCCACAGACCCAGAACAAAAGGCTTTCGGAGCAATCATCGACTCAATGGGTTTTGTCCAACATGTCTCGGGACCTACTCACTGGCGCAGTCATACTCTGCACCTAGCTTTGTCCAATTAAATAAATGTTGTGGATCTTAATGTTTTTCCTCATAATCCTGGACTATCGGACCACCATTTTATTACGTATGCAATCACAACTATTAATCTGCTCAGTCGTGCTACGAATTCTCAGACAACCCAAAAATTCCTTGATGCCCTCCCAGACTCCCTCTGCCTACCCAAGGACGTCAGAGGACAAAAATCAGATAGCCACCTAACTGAGGAACTCAATTCAACCTTGCGCAATACCCTAGATGCAGCCGTACCCCTAAAAACTAAAATAATTTGTCATAAGAAACTAGCTCCCTGGTATACAGAAAATACCCGAGCTCTGAAGCAAGCTTCCAGAAAATTGGAACGGAAATGGCGCCACACCAAAATGAAAGTCTTCCGACTAGCTTGGAAAGACAGTACTGTGCTGTATCGAAGAACCCTCACTGCTGCTCGATCATCCTATTTTACCAACTTAATTGAGGAAAATAAGAACAATCCAAAATTTATTTTTGACACTGTCACAAAGCTAACTAAAAAGCAGCATTCCCCAAGAGAGGATGGCTTTCACTTCAGCAGTAAAACATTCATTAACTTCTTTCATTCATTAACACTAAGTGTTTTAGTACTATTTCTCTTGACACAATGATAAATAATCATGGCCTCTAAACCTTCAAGCTGCATACTGGACCTTATTCCAACTATACTGAAAGGAGCTGCTTCCTGTGTTTGGCCCTCCTATGTTGAACATAATAAACGGCTCTCTATCCACCGGATGTGTACCAAACTCACTAAAAGTGGCAGTAATAAAGCCTCTCTTGAAAAAGCCAAACCTTGACCCAGAAAATATAAAAAAAACTAATCAGCCTATATCGAATCTCCCATTCCTCTCAAAATGTTGAGAAAAAGCTGCCTCCCCAAAGACAAACAATGTATACAAAATGCTTCAGTCTGGTTTTAGACCCCAGCATAGCACTGAGACTGCACTTGTGAAGTTGGTATATTACCTTTTAATGGCGTCAGACCGAGGCTCTACATCTGTCCTCGTGCTCCTAGACCTTAGAGCTGCTTTTGATATCATCGATCACCACATTCTTCTGGAGAGATTGGAAACCCAAATTGGTCTACACGGACAAGTTCTGGCCTGGATTAGATCTTATCTGTCGGAAAGATATCAGTTTGTCTCTGTGGATGGCTTGACAAATCAACTGTAAATTCCGGTGCTCCTAAAGGTTCCTTTTTAGGACCATTATTGTTTTCACTATATATTTTACCTCTTGGGATATCAATCGGTAACATAATGTTAACTTTCACTGCTATGCGGATGACACACAGCTGTACATTTCGATGAAACATGGTGAAGCCCCAAAATTGCCCTCGCAGGAAGCCTGTGTTTCATACATAAGGAAGTGGATGACGGCAAACTTTCTACTTTTAAACTCGGACAAAACAGAGATGCTTGTTCTAGGTCCTAAGAAACAAAGAGATCTTCTGTTGAATCTGACAATTAATATTGATGGTTGTACAGTCATCTCAAATAAAACTGAAGGACCTCTGCGTTACTCTGGACCCTGATCTCTCTTTTGACGAACATATCAAGACTGTTTCAAGGACAGCTTTTTTCCATCTACGTAACATTGCAAAAATCAGACATTTTCTGTCCAAAAATGATGCAGAAAAATTTATCCATGCTTTTGTCACTTCTAGGTTAGACTACTGCAATGCTCTACTTTCCGGCTACCCGGATAAAGCACTAAATAAACTTCAGTTAGTGTTAAATACGGCTGCTAGAATCATGACTAGAACCAAAACATTTGATCATATTACTCAAGTGCTAGCCTCCCTACACTGGCTTCCTGTTAAGGCAAGGGCTGATTTCAAGATTTTACTGCTAACCTACAAAGCATTACATGGCCTTGTTCCTACTTATCTTTCCGATTTGGTCCTGCCGTACATACCTACACGTACGCTACGGTCACAAGACGTAGGCCTCCCAATTGTCCCTAGAATTTCTAAGCAAACAGCTGGAGGTAGGGCTTTCTCTTATAGAGCTCCATTTTTATGGAATGGTCTGCCTACCCATGTGAGAGACACAGTCTCAACCTTTGGGTCTTTATTGAAGACTCATCTCTTCAGTAGGTCCTATGATTGACTATAGTCTGGCCCAGGGGTGCGAAGGTGAATGGAAAGGCACTGGAGCAACGAACCACCCTTGTCTCTGCCTGGCCGGTTCCCCTCTCTCCACTGGGATTCTCTGCCTCTAACCCTATTACAGCGGCTGAGTCACTGGCCTACTGGTACTGTTACATGCTGTCCCTAGGAGGGGTGCATCACTTGAGTGGGTTGAGTCACTGACGTGGTCTTCCTGTCTGGGTTGGCACTCCCCGTTGGGTTGTGCCATGGCGAAGATCTTTGTGGGCTATACCTCGGCCTTGTCTCAGGATGGTAGGTTGGAGTTGAAGATATCCATCCCTCTGGTGGTGTGGGGGTTGTTCTTTGGCAAAGTGGGTAGGGTTATATCCTGCCTGTTTGGCCCTGTCCAGGGGTATCATCAGATGGGGCCACAGTGTCTCCTGACCCCTCCTGTCTCAGCCTCCAGTATTTATGCTGTAGTAGTTTGTGTCGGGGGGCTAGTGTTAGTCTGTTATATCAGGAGTATTTTTCCTGTCTTATCCAGTGTCCTGTGTGAATTTAAGTATACTCACTCGAATTCTCTTTCTCTTTTAGGACCTGAGCCCTAAGACCATGCCTCAGGACTACCTGGTATGATGACTCCTTGCTGTCCCCAGTCCACCTGGCCGTGCTGACCTGTTGCACTATTATTTTACCATGCTGGTCATCTATGAACATTTGAACATCTTGGCCATGTTCTGTTATAATCTCCACCCGGCACAGCCAGAAGAGGACTGGCCACACCTCAGCCTGGTTCCTCTCTAGGTTTCTTCCTAGGTTTTGGCCTTTCTAGGGAGTTTTTCCTAGCCACCGTGCTTCTACACCTGCATTGCCTGCTGTTTTGGGTTTTAGGCTGGGTTTCTCTACAGCACTTTGAGATATCAGCCAATGTAAGAAGGGCTATATAAATACATTTGATTTGATTATGACTATTTCTGTATTTTGAATTTGATGCTCTGCAATTTCACAGGATGTTGTCAAGGTGGGTCGCTCGCGGAACGCCTGAACCAGGGAGGCTAACAGTCTGATGGCCTGATTGAAAAAAGATTCCGTCTCTCGGTCCCAGCTTTGATGCACCTGTACTGACCTCGCCTTCTGTATGAATGTGGGGTGAACAGGCAGTGGCTCTGGTGGTTTATGTCCTTGATGATCTTTTTGGCCTTCCTGTGACATCGGGTGCTGTAGGTGTCCTGGAGGGCGGGTAATTTTCACATTTCCACAAACTTCAACGTGTTTCCTTTCAAATGGTATCAATAATATGTATATCCTTGTTTCAGGTCCTGAGCTACAGGCAGTTAGATTTGGGTATGTTATTTTAGGCCAAAATTGAAAAAAAGAGGCAGATCCTTACTAGGTGACTGACAGAGTGGTTGATGATAATATCATCAGTTAAACCAGGTGACTGACAGAGTGGTTGATGATCATATCATCAGTTAAACCAGGTGACTGACAGAGTGGTTGATGATAATATCATCAGTTAAACCAGGTGACTGACAGTGGTTGATGATAATATCATCAGTTAAACCAGGTGACTGACGGAGTGGTTGATGATCATATCATCAGTTAAATCAGGTGACTGACGGAGTGGTTGATGTTCATATTGTCAGTATGAGAAAACCACCAGGGGATGATTCTGAGAGGACCAGGACTGTGTCTGAAAGCGCTAAGTAAACGATATAGGAAACAGAGCTCAGACGGTCTAAGTGGCCCACTATATAGAGCATACTGTGCCATTTCAGGCACACATAGCACAGCATATGGGGAATAGGGTAACATGTAGTACTAGATGACATACTCGTGGGACAGCTTGGTGTGTGGGGACATGATGGGGAAATAGCTTGGTGTGTGTTTAGAGAGCCACATGTTACCTTCTGCCAATCCCCCTCCCCCTGTCTCTTTGTTCTGGAAGTAGGGTGCACAGAGCAGAGCTCCAGCACAGCACCAGTCTGCATGCCAAGAGGCAAATGTGCCATTTCAGAGAGCACTGGTGTGTGCGCCATAGCTGGTCAAACACAGAACAGACACAGAACCCACCCCTCCCATCCTCCTCTATTCAACCAAATGGCTAAGGGTTGCCACTCAGCCACTCTTACCCTATAAGAGCTGTCACCGTGCATGTCACAGTGCACTCCACAACCAGGGCTAAAAGCCTTGCTTCTGAATAGGGGACCTTATGTGACAACAGCACATGTGCCTACTCCAGGGCCTAACAAAAGAGGCAGTCACAGTCTAGGATAAACATGTTTGCCACCAAGATCGTAGACACTTCTGTATATTCGGTGCTCTATACTGTGTCGTATCTGAGTGCTGTTGCAGAGAATGTTCGATTACTGTATGAACACATTCTACACGTTCTCTGACTATTGTTCTAACATCATGTAAATGTCACCAAGTGTGCAAAACATTATTAGGAACACCTCCCTAATATTGAGTTGCCACCCCTTTTGCCCTCAGAACAGGCTCAATTTGTTGGGGCATGGATTCCACAAGGTATTGAAATCGTTCACAGGGATTCTGGCACATGTTGACTCCAAATCGTCCCACAGTTGTGTCAAGTTGGCTGGATGTCCTTTGGGTGGTGGACCATTCTTTATACACACAGGAAACTGTTGAGCGTGAAAAACCCAGCAGCATTGCAGTTCTTGACACACTCAAAACGGTGCGCCTGGCACCTACGACCATATCCCGTTCAAAAGGCACTTAAATCTTGTCTTGCCCATTCACCCTCTGAATGGCACACGTACACAATCCATGTTTCAATTGTCTCAAGGCTTAAACATCCTTCTTTAACCTGTCTCCTCTTCATCTACACTGATTTGGATTTAACAAGTGACATCAAACATCAATTATAGCTTTCACCTGGATTCACCTGGCCAGTCTGTCATGGAAAGAGCAGGGGCTCCTAATGTTTTGTCCATTGTCTGTCACAAGTGGTGCTTTAGGCTGATCCATTGCATTCTGACTGAATGTTTGCATGACTAACTGAAGCCGGCTTTCTCTCTAAAGCACGTTAATTGGAACTATTTAAAAAACACCTGCTAAGTCCTATAAATGGGTGAGTTTGAGAGTTTTTATTGGAATATACAGTGTTTGTATCCCAATGACTGTGTGTGCACAATCACTTGTATTAGTGCTTCTCTTCATCTCTTTTTCAGTCATTGCTTTCCATAATATAATGGTCATTACATTGCTCAACACCACCGCAACAGCTGCACGTCATTAACTAACTCCAGTGCTGTCGGCTTTTTACAAATGATACGACAAGTGATTTTCTGCCCTACGTGACAGTCGCTCCAAATGGAACTCTACATTCCGGTTCAATACTTTTCTACTATTGAGTTTCTATTATGACAGGTGTACACTTTACCGGGGTCATGTAGCATGTAAGAGATGATTTGGAGTGTCACACAGTGGCGACAGAGTGTGTATGTGTGTACAGATGTGGCCACTCACCAAATATTCCAGCCCTCAATTACAGTGATATAGTGCCATACAGGACAACAAACACCAACGTCCCTCGTTTTTCTCTGTTTTGTTCACCCTAGCGCCCACTTTGAAGAAAAATAAAACATTGCCTTTGATAATACACTTACATCGGGAGCAAAATGTATTCCTGACATGGCAAAAGACTTGAGTAATTCTGGAGTAACTCAGCCGTAATACAATCAGTGTTTAACTTACTGTGCTTGTGTTTGAATATTAGTCATTTTCCACCTATTGATTCCTTTAAAAGTCAATTTGTGCTTCTGTGTCGTCTTAGGTGCTGCTTGCCAGGCAAAGCCTTCAGGTATTATGCTTTTATTATGGTAAAGTCAGTTGAGAGCAACTGGAGAAAGTATACAGATTTTTTTTAAATAACCTGGATGATGGGGACAGTCTAGGAAGGCAATAACATGGGTTATGGGGACACTCCAGGAACCTTCTTCCATAACCTTCTTCCATACAGCTTGCATCTGAAGGCCGTCAGACTGTTAAATAGTCACCACTACCCGGCATCCGCCCAGTGCCCTGAATTTAAGTCACTGTAACTAGCCGGCTACCACCCAGTTACTCTACCATGGGACCTTAAAGGCTGCTGCCTTATGTACATACATGGAACACATCACTTTACTCAAGTTTACACACTTCTTTACCCACTTGATACGTATACTGTTTTCTGGTCAAGATCAATCCTATTTAACTATTGCTGTACATATACCATTCTTCAGATATACTACATATTCTATCCCTATAATGTCCATATTATCTATACATCCAATCGTGCACACACACACAGTATATTTATAATCCGGACTCCGACATTGCTCGTCCTAATATTTCTATATTTCTTAATGACAATTTCTCTTTTAATAGTAATGTATATTGTTGTGCATTGTTAGATATTACTGCAATGTTGGAGCTGGAAACACAAGCATTGCTACACCCACAATAACATCTGCTAAATATGTTTATGCGACCAATAACATTTGATTGATTTGAGGGAACAAGGTGGAGGAGATAAGGGAATATCTCTCAGGAACTTCTGAGACTCAGTCGTCTGCAACTGTATTGTGGATCTGAATGTTTTGAACTTAATTGAATTAGATAAAGGCCTATAGCAGTCATCCGACATTTAAAAGAGGAGGAGGAAAGATAAGAGAAAAATAAACTTTTGGCTTTCATATCATCTCTCCCCAGGCAGACAGATGGAGGAAAGGGGTATACAGACTCTTCCCAGCAGGTAGAGTGGCAGGTATCACTACCAACTCCCCACCCGCGACACACACACACACAACCTTCCCGACCAGATCAGCATCACTTACCCTATGCTAAACCGTCCCAACCATTCTAGACACAACGATAAGCATTCTACAAGTGACATCATTTAGGTTTGATGATGGTACTGCTATATGGATTTTGGGAGGTAACTTCACTATGTCAGGGATCATCGCAAGGTCAGTAGGTTGTTAGCGCTATTCTGGATATTGCTATCATTCAAATGCATATAATTCAAATGCATATGTTCTCACATCTTCTTTGCATCCACTTTTGAGCCGTATTCAAGGCATCTATGGGGTCTTGACGTTCTACAATTCACTGATTATTTTAAGGATCACTTGAATTCTGCTCTACATCCTTCACAACTCATTCCTCTTTCCACTAGAATACCTTGGCAGAGGATAATTTTGCCCCAGGCGTTGAGATAATGAATTCTATATGTAGTACTATAAAATGTGAAACGTCAATAACACAGGTGCAAGATGTTTGCCTCCATTGTGAAATCATGTTTGGCAGTTTGTTTTTCAGAAGAAAGGATGGTTTCCATGGCAAACTACTGTTTTTTTTTCTTTTCTCTTCATAACATATTTCATTCTTCTCCTGGATGAATACCTACCTTCCAATCTTCCTTTCTTTGCTTTAAAGACAATATCATTTGTTCCCCTGCAATTAGCTTTTAAAAGGCATTTCTCAGACGCTATTGACTTGTTGGTTTATCTTTTCGCTATAGAGATGGAGTAGGCAACACAAATAAAAGTCATTATCACCAGCGTGCTCTTTACTATGCTCTACCTTTTTCTACAAGCAATTTGTCTGTGTTTGCTGCCATTTCTTCCCAAGATTGAATGTTACATTTAGTGCCGATCTCGGCCACCCTGGCAGTCTGACAAATGGAGCCAATAGGCGGTTTGGGAGACACCTAGTGCAACAGTTATTGAAGTTGATCACTTATAATTTGCATATAGATAAGGCACTCTTCACAGACTAAATGTTTAGCATATAAATTAGATTTGTACAATTTTACTGAAAGGCCGAAATGTATTGAGCGGAAAAAGTCAAACAAATCTCTGTGGTACGGGTGTTTGAAAAGTTTATGATTGAATAATTGTAAAGATGTCAGGATGTTTGTTCCGGGCATAATGGCTGTCCGCAATTGCCCTAACTACTTTGGCCTCAGTGTTGATCCATACCCTCCACAGTGCCTTGCAGAAGTATTCATCCCCCTTGGCGTTTTTCCTATTTTGTTGCATTACAACCTGTAATTGAAATGGATTTTTATTTGGATTTCCTGTAATGGACATACACAAAATAGTCCAAATTGGTGAAGTGAAAAAAAAAAACTGAAAAGTGGTGCATGTATTTGTGTTCACCCCCTTTTGCTATGAAACCCCTAAATAAAGATATGGTGCAACCAATTACCTTCAGAAGTCACATAATTAATGAAATAAAGTCCACCTGTGTGCAATCTAAGTGTTACATGATCTCAGTATATATACACACACGTGTTCAGGAAAGGCCCCAGAGTCTGCAAATCCACTAAGCAAGGGGCAGCACCAAGCAAGCGGCACCATGAAGACCAAGGAGCTCTCCAAACAGGTCAGGGATAAAGTTCTGAAGAAGTACAGATCAGGGTTGGGTTCTAAAAAAATATCTGAAACTTTGAACGTCCCACGGAGCACCATTAAATGCATTATTAAAAAACGGAAAGAATATGGCACCACAACAAACTTGCCAAGAGAGGGCCGCCCACCAAAACTCACGGACCAGGCAAGGAGGGCATTAATCAGAGAGAGGCAACAAAGAGACCAAAGATTACCCTGAAGGAGCTGCAAAGCTTCACAGCGGAGATTTGGGTATCTATCCATAGGACCAAACACTCCACAGAGCTTGGCTTTATGGAAGAGTGTCCAGTTAAAAGCCATTGCTTAATGAAAAAAATAAGCAAACACATTTGGTGTTCACCAAAAGGAAGGTGGGAGACTCCAAACATATGGAAGAAGGTACTCTGGTCAGATGAGATAAAAATTGAGCATTTTGGCCATCAAGGAAAATGCTATGTCTGGCACAAACCCAACACCTCTCATCACCCAGAGAACACAATCCACACAGTGAAGCATGGTGGTGGCAGCATCATGCTGTGGGGATGTTTTTCTTCAGCAGGGACTGGGAAACTGGGACAGAGGTTCAGTCTTCCAGAGATTTGAGACTGAGACGAAGGTTCACCTTCCAACAGAACAATAACCCTAAGCATACTGCTAAAGCAACACTTGAGTGGTTTAAGGGGAAACATTTAAATGTCTTGGAATGGCATAGTCAAAGCCCAGACCTCAATCCAATTGAGAATCTGTAGTATGACCTAAAGATTGCTGTACACCAGCAGGAAAGAATCCAACTTGAAGGAGCTGGAGCAGTTTTGCCTTGAATGGGCAAAAATTCCAGTAGCTAGATGTGCCAAGCTTATAAAGACATATCCTGAAAGACTTGCAGCTGTCATTGTTGCAAGAGTTGGCTCCACAAAGTATTGACTTGGTTGTGCACGCTCAAGTTCTGTTTTTTGTCTTATTTCTTGTTTGTTTAACAATTAAAAATATTTTGCATCTTCAAAGTGGTAGGCATATTATGTAATTAAAGTGATCCAAACCCCCCAAAAAATCTATTTTAATTCCATGTTGTAAGGCAACAAAATAGAAATAATGCCAAGGGGGTGAATACTTTCGCAAG
Organism: Oncorhynchus clarkii lewisi; assembly: GCF_045791955.1. NCBI lineage: Eukaryota > Metazoa > Chordata > Actinopteri > Salmoniformes > Salmonidae > Oncorhynchus > Oncorhynchus clarkii. The sequence goes on from NC_092163.1 coordinate 14,267,728, forward strand.
GAACTGTACATTTACCCCTTTTCTGTTCATTGTTTTGGTTTATCCATGTCAACACAGTGACCTGCCACTGCCAAGGAAAAGCAGGTCAGAACAATATGAATGTTGGAGAGCCTGGTCGGATGAAACCAATTTGAGATGGCTGCCTTTTCGGGCTCTCAGAATAACAAACTGTAACTTGTAATGGTTACATAGAATATTCTGTATCTGTAAATCTGAATATTACTACCCACATCGAATCTGTACTGATTAAGAAGGATTTCAGTTCACCAGAATAAGTGCAAACTATGTGTCCATTAAGGTAGAAAGGGTCTCCGCATTTTCTACAAGGCACCTCAAAGCACTTGAATTAACATGTAATTATTCAATATCACTGGTATTTTGGAAAGGCCTGATCTATTTGATGATCTAATTGGAGAGTTGCCCTTTAGTGGTGCCTTTGAAGTGGTAGAGAGTCAGTCCTGGAGGAGGCTTTTTCTAACTCTCAAATAGGCCATTAACTCTCAAGTATGATCCAAATTCAAATCTCAACTTGGTCATATCAGCACTCCAATATTAGGTAATAGTGCAGTTTAGGGCCCTTTTTATTTTCCTTCTAAGACTTGCTGAGAGAGTGAGGGAGAGAGAGAGAGGGGCTAGGAAAAGGGAACAAAAGTAGAGAGGAGTAAAAAGGGAAATAGAGGGAAGGAGAGACAACGGAGGTAGGACGGACGGAAGGGGAAAAAAGATGCGAAATCATCTTGGATTTGACAGGTGGACTGATCTGCTTCAGGGCACAATCGGGGGAGAGAACATACGGGACGGGACAGGCACAAGGCCAGGTGAGGTTTGAGCAAGCCAATTTTACCCATAATATCAATAAAGACAGTAGACAACTGAACCGGTGCTTCTGCAGAACAAGAAAAAGAACACACAGCTCTGTGGCCATCAGGCAATCATACTAGATTTGAAGGGAAGGTAGGGAAGGGTTATCAAAGTGGACCACAAAAGGCTAAGATGGTACGCACACATATTCTTAGAAAAAAAGGTTCCAAAAGAGTTCCCTATAAGGATAACCCTTTTTGGTTCCAGGTAGAATCCTTTTGGGTTCTTTGTAGAACCTTGTGGAAAAGGTTCTACCTGGAACCAAAAATAGTTATTCAAAAGGGTTGTCCTATGGGGACAGCTGAATAACTATTTTAGGTTCTAGATAACACTTTTTTTTTAGAGTGCAGGGTACCTTTTTAGAGTGTACATACTGTTACCTTCACAGCTTAATAAACTGGGAAAAACAAAACCTGAAACTCCTAGATGTCTGCATCTGTCGCTTTGACTCGCTCTCTTTCTCTGTGACATGAGACAACCTTGTGATGTAGGTTATTATATCAACAGTGGAACAGTCTACAATAATACAAACTATCATAGGTAATTGTTCTGTCAATGGTCTTTTCTTCCCCTTTCTGGTTGGTCATTATACTGTTCAAAGAGAAATATCATCATTCTCCAAATGGTTGTTAAGCGTTCAAATAGGCATAGCTTAATTGCCTAATCGTAGGTGGTTAAGACTCCTTGAAATTCATTTGGCTTGCATACTTGCCAAGATAATCTCGTCATTAACACCTAGTTAATATGCTTCTTCCACCTACAGTCACTATATAGTAATAGCTTTTTGTCCTATGTCTAGTGACTCAGCTACTGCACCACCTAGGATCTCCAGGCCCCCTATCTCATTCCCCAAGAGTGAACTAAACCCCTACGGATGGCCAAGTCTAAAAGACCAGACAAAGAGCATCGGGCATCGCTTCAAAACCGCGCCTCAATTGTTCTGACCTAAAATGTATTCCCCATCGGAGCCAAGAGCTGAGATACCTGCCAGTTTCCCTCCCCAAACTAGAGGAGCGAGGAAACTAGGGGCACTCGTGGCTCCAACTCCAAAGCTGCCAGTGGTGGTAATGAGGCGACCCGGGAACGGTGGTCCTATTTCAGCTACTCTATTAGCACTCTGAAAGGTTAACCCCGAGCCCAATTAATTCGACCCGTTAAAAAGGTCAGTGCACTTTGTAAAGAGCTAGGGAGCCTTATCTACGACAAACTCATTACTTAAGCATTATCATGCTTCATTATAAAGTGGCAAACATTGTTTAAACATGATTGCAGGGGCCGGGGATCTGAGAAAGGTAGTGGTTGTTGGAGCCAAAGGGTAAACTAGAAGAGTGGTTGGTGGCATAGTTTGGCAGCTTTATTATCTGCAAATGGAGAAAAGGTGCCATCTTTATTTGGCTGGAATAATCTGGTAGAACTCCTCCTTTGTCTGTTCAACTAACAATGTGCAGTCTGAGGAACTGAAGAATATGTAGCAGTGCATGGTAAAAGACAAAACAGTTGCAATGAATAAAGTTAATGGTAACAGACATAGCTATGGGGGTAAACATACATCCTGATCAATGCCAGTTCAAACTGCAAAGGTGGAGATAGCTATATTTCAAGATATGGTTGCCCTATTTTCAAGGCAGTTTTAGAACTATGCTCAAAGTGTATTTGGGTAGAACACATTGTACAGTCTGTTATATCTTTGGAAAACAGAAACCATACCAACCAAACAGCATAGCCTACTTTATTAGCACACTACACTAACAAACATCTCCCTCACATTTACACGTACAACCCGTTGCTCTTGTGTAACATCCTAATTAGTGACGGATGTGTTATTTAATTAAGTCATTAAAGTCATTTATTTTGCGATGCTTCTGATATTCTGATTGAGTCATTAGCGGAACAAAACACCTACCATTCTATTCGTACTAGAGTAGTTCTTAAGAGACTGGTACGGTAACAAAGGTCGTCCAACTCCTCCTCTTTCCTTTTACTCCCCCTTCTCAATTATTCTATTTAAATTAACCACCTGGAGAGTCAGGTGGGGTAGGCCAGATCAAAGGGCATTGCCTGGGATAATTAAGATCTGATCCTCTGGCCCCCCTTTGAAAACCAATCTTTTAGAAAATAAAAATCACTTTAGAAAATAATTTTTAAATATTCTTAGTTAACCCTTGTGTTGTCTTAAAAATCAAAAATGACCCGTCACTATGTTTAACAGCAGAGAAACCCCCCTAAATTATATTTTTTCAACTTGAAATTAGATGACGCCTTTGTACATATTTCCATGAAAGCTGTACCCCACCAGGGTACACAGATTGTCTTAGGGTCAATTTTGACCCAGTAGTTATAAAACAATTTACACACACACACACACACACACACACAATGAGAAATGTGTGCTACTGATTGGACTCAGACAAAACAAAAACATTATTGTACATGTGCAGCATCTCCTCTCCAGGACCCCACACATGACTCAAGTTCACAGTCTCCTCTCGGACCAGGAAATAATTGGGATATGCAACCAGGGGCAACCTAAAACAATGGTTTGGGTGTCCATAATCAAGAAAGTGATCTGTTCTGAATGAGTGTCATGGGTCAGCAAAGAAACAGGAGCAGTCATGTGATGTACGAGCCCTGTCCCTATTTGTACAGATACAGGTATCCTGTTTGTTTCTTTTCTCTCCTTCCCCCCTCACAGGTGGCAGTCATCATTCCCCAATCAGTCACCAATCAGTCATCAATCAGAAGACACACCTCCTGTTTCCATTACCCAATCACATCCCCTTGGTTTAAAAACCCAGTCAGTTGTTTTCTCTGGAGCTCGATCTCTTTGTGTCTCAATCTCTCGCAATATATCGCTCTCACTCGTTATTGAGTTCTCTTTTGGTTTTTGTTTATACATGGTCACATTTGTCCAGAATTATGTGAGTATTGTTTTGTTACGGTGATTGACTTTTTGTTTGATGGTGGGAAAAGGGGGTACGAAGACAAGTCGCCCATGGGCCTACATTACCCGTAGGAATAATTTGTCTAAGAACACTAGTTAGAACTGGGCGGACCACCCACTGTATTTTTGGTTAGTTAGCTGTATTGAAGTAGGCTAGTCTAGCTTAGGGGTGTTTTTGGATATTGTTTCTTTCCTTGGGTCCAGCTCTGCCCCTTTTCCTGCCCCCCCCCCCCCCCCTTTACCGTGTGTTTAAAAATAAACCATGAGTGTTTGACAGTAATTTAGTTGTCTCTGGTTTTTGTTCGCACTGTTAATTTTTCACTGTTATAATTTGCATGAGTTATGTTACGGGTCTCGTTACCATATTCCCCCCCCCCCCCCCCCCCCCCCCCCCCCCCCCCCCCCCCCAGACTGCTGGGCCAAAGGGATTCGTAACACTATTGGATGATTATCCAGGGCTCGAACTGGAATAGGTGACTGTAGGGGAACCAAAGGAATGCATAATGCAGTGGCCAGTGCACTAAGAGATTCCCGGCAGTTTCGGAATCAATCAGAGCTAATGGGAGTGAAGGGCTAGGGTACTCAGGGAATTTAACGGGAAAACCCCCTGGTTGATTTGACAGACAAGGATAGGAGACCTTGCCTCCTACCTGGGTTGGCACAGGGGAATTTCCTGGCTTGCCACCTCCTCACCTCCTAGTGGATAGAGAGCAGGTCAGGGAGACATGACCCCTTTCTCTACAATAGACGCAGAGGCCCAGATTCCTGCTTCTCCTATGCTCTGCCTCGGTCAAACGTGCCAAGCCCAACTTCCTCGGCTCTGGCCATGAGCTGGTTGAATGACAGGTTGTCATCACGGAAAGCTAACTCCAGCTGTATCGCCTCCCTCAGTCCGCTGTGGATAACGGTGACAAGAGTCAACTCGTTCCATCCGGTGGAGGCCACGCTGGTACAGAACTCCAGGGCGAACTCTGAGGCGGTCCTAGATCCCTGGCGTAGTCGGAGTAGACGCTTACCCTCCTCTCGGCCCTCCACAGGATGATCAAACACCAGGTGGAAGAGTAGGGTGAAGCGATCGTTGGACCCGACCTAGGATCCGCCTGTCTCCCAGACCACAGCACCCCAGTCCAGAGCCCGTCCGATGGCACCCCAGTCCAGAGCCCGACGGTGACAACCCCGAATCTTCCGAAAACAGCCCCGTCGTAGCGGGCAAGGTACAGGTCGCAGTGTAGACGGAACCAGTTGCATCTTGCTGGTGCGCCATCAAAGTGCTCCGGGAGGGACAGGGGTATTCCACGGACCGGCTCCGGTGGAACGGACGTAGGTCGCCGTGTGGAAGCTGGTACCGGGATCGGTGCTGGAGACTGGAGGGACTGCACACTCCCCTCCAAGCGATGGTTGCCAGCACACTGTCCATGGTGATACCGAGTCTGGAGAGACAGTCCTCATGGTACTGTACTATACCTACAAATGGTTGCCAGCTTGGCCTTTCCCGCTATGCGGGTCGGTTATTCTGTCACGCTGGTATAAAGGATTAGGAGACAGGCGCAGGAATACACAATAGGGGTTTTTAATACACCCAAAACAAACACGCATACAAAACACGTATACAACACACCAAATAAAAGAGCGAGGGTAAACCTTGTTGAATGACACTGGACAATACCCGTAATACACAGTATATAAATCATGCAGTATAATAGCTGCACCAACGCATAGGTACTCACATGACCAATGGACACGGGAACAATAACCAACAAAGACAGAAGGAACAGAGGGCACATATATAACATACTAATCAGGGGAAATGGGAACCAGGTGTGTGTAATCAGACAAAACAATCAGGGGTTGATGATAATGAATCCCGTTCAGTGAAGCCTAGAAAGCCGGTTGACGTAGACCTCCTGAACTGGTGAACAGAATGAGCAGCTGTACCAGGGGGATCCGTGACACCCTTCAATAAAATGCATTCAGACTACATTCTGCAGATTTCTGCTACTTTCTTAGGCTATACAAGTGCCATCTCTTGCTAAATAAATTGTTTACACCTATGCAGTACCTTTAGCAATAATAATAATAATAATATTAAACCTGTACTTTTGTAAAGAAAACAATTATGACAGGTGTGATGTAATAAGTGGTGTCCATTGATTAAATGCAGTCTTTCTGCATTGTGAAGAGGGAGAAACCAGATATTCACAAAGTTTGTGATGAATGACAGGTTGCTTCTTCATTGCAAATAGATGTGGGGTTTAAAATTCAATGAAGCTGCTTTATTTTAGGGGTATAGTGAAGGCGGGTCGTTTTTGACCCTTAGGACAAGGGGAGTATACGGAATGTTAACACTACACAAGGGTTTAGGTGTTGACTTAACTATGAGTGAAGTGTGTGGTGTAGCGAGAAGACTTTAAAACAAAACCATCACTAATAATATGTGAACACATCTTGAACAAATTGTTACGATATCTGTCATGTCCCTTTTGCATAACATCACAAATGTCCTCATCTACTCATAAGAAACGTCCAGACATCAGCTACCCACTTGAACTTGACCTGGAACATCCAAGGTCTTGATTGACAAGTTAAGTATTCCTTCTTTATTTATTCATTTAATTTTTATTTCACCTTTATTTAACCAGGTAGGCAAGTTGAGAACAAGTTCTCATTTACAATTGCGACCTGGCCAAGATAAAGCAAAGCAGTTCGCCAGGTACAACAACAGAGTTACACATGGAGTAAAACAAACATACAGTCAATAATACAGTAGAAAAATAAGTCTATATACAATGTGAGCAAATGAGGTGAGATAAGGGAGGTAAAGGCAAAAAGGCCATTGTGGCGAAGTAAATACAATGTAGCAAGTAAATTAAAAAACAAACAAAGGAATGGTAGATTTGCAGTGGGGGAATGTGTAAGCCTTCCTGTGGAACTAGCTTGGCAAATAAAGACCTTCGGTGTTCTTTCTGTGAGGACACACAAAGCAAACAGAGTAAAAAAGGGATCAGAGCAGCAATCCAAACTAGTTAGTTACAGTTGCCACCGGTGGAGAGCAAGGAGGACAGGCCTGTGGCAGAGCCAGACAGAACTTGATACACCTCGCCGCGGTGATAATTAAGAGAAGCTGCTTAGCTTCAGAGAGAGGGAATGGGACGGTATTATCATGACGACTGAGAGAAGTGAGAGAATTAAATGAATGAAGAGGATGGGTAGTGGACGGTGGTAGGAAGGACGGGTGCTGATGAGAAGAGAAGAAGGGGATAAAGTAAAGTTGAGTGTCTCCACTTTGGGACTTTGCATACTTATTATCGGTCTTGGGCTTTGTTCCAATATCCAATAGCATACCACTTGAAGAAGAAGAAGAAGAAGACTGTCATATTCCTGCCTCTCAGCAATGCATTAATTCAAACCCCCTGTGTATGTGGTTCTGCCTATCAGCATTGTGGGGATGGAAAGTGAACTTATTCTAATGTATTTCATAACTCCTCTTGGGAATGTGCTTTGAGGGAAGACTAAAGAATCAAAGGCATAGGGATCAATACGTTTCTATCGTTTGAATCTTTGTGTCAATATCAATATCTATCATAGTGCAGTCACTGCATTCTTTTCGGGTGGCATAGGAGGTACAGTATGCAAATCAAAATGGAGGCACATTTCAGCATTGGACCTAGAGAGCTGAGCTGGCTGCACTTTCCCATTAATATTTATACTTTAATATGAATATCAAATGGTTTTCATAACCACATTCCTCTTTATTTCTCTCCTCCTAACTTGTTTTCCCCAGAGCTGGCCACAGTTTGCTGATCTCTTCTCAGTGATCCATGCAGGGAGGAATGCTTAGACACATACACAGACACACACAGGCAGGCACAGATACACACACGCAAACACAAACACACAGGACACCCCCGCCACCACCACCATACACACCCTCTTTCTCTCTGAACACCCCTGAACAGTGTTGGCTAAGTCATGTTCTTCTATCTTCTCTCTCCAAATGAGACCTTTAGGATATATTGGCCTTTGAAATGTTTGGATGATGAAAATGGAAATTCCCGTTCAACAGGTTCTGGAAGCGTTTTCCAACCTCACGGTGACTACAGCTTTTATCTCTTTCTAAGTCTCCAGACCTCCCACTTGTTGAAATTGCTCCCTGCATTTAAACAGAAGAGCATCCAATTACAGTTGAGCTTGGAGGAAAAGGAATACAGGAATTCAAATTGCTCCTTGCATCAGGTGTAAAGCATCCATTTATGAGTTCGGAGATGGAATACGCAGCTAGATTTGCTTTTGAAGAGTGCTTAGGTGAAAGCAACAGAGTCTGTTTGTGCTTGGTGTCGGTTGTTTACCATTCCCCCGGGTTTCATACCTGACGAGAGAGAGAGAGAGAGAGAGAGAGAGAGAGAGAGAGAGAGAGAGAGAGAGAGAGAGAGAGAGAGAGAGAGAGAGAGAGAGAGAGAGAGAGAGAGAGAGAGCTCTCCACAGGTCATAAACACGCTTTGCACATCAGGACGACTTTCTTCATTTGAGTTTTTTTAAATGTGTATATTTTCTCTCTCTTTCTCTTTGTTTCTAGGAGGGAGATGGGATAAAAGGTGCTGTTCGCCGAGCAACTCACCATTGTGAAGAGATTCTCCACTCCGTAATGGCATGGTTTAAATAATTCAGCAAACACTGGAATAAGACACAGATTGTTTTCTTATATATTTAAATTAGGGGAGATGAGAGAAATTTTACACGAAGAGACTCACACAGGGTGATATCTCTACTTGGGAGATAAACACAACACTGGGTAAAATAATGTGGGGATAACTTTGCAAGGCAGGACATCCCTATGATATTGTAAAAAAGGGAATAGTGGTGTTGTTGTTCAGGCCTTTCTTTGCATTATGGGTATTGTGAGGATGACCGTTGCAGTGGATAAGTGAGGAGGACGACCAAATGCAGGTGCCAGAGTTTCAGGATTACATAATAAATTAACACTATTTACAAATATGTACAAAATGTACAAATGGAAGAAAGGCTATGTATACATGGCTCAAAGTATTCTCTTTCAAGACCTTTAGCTCTGGCCTGGCATGACCCTCTCTTCCCTGTCAAATGGCAAATCACAGTTTCTTATAGCCTTTCAGGAAACCACCTGACAGGAAACATGACTGATCAACCAATCAACACTTACATGGTTTCAATAAGGCAATAAATCACAATTAACACATCAAGGAAATACCATCGGAATTCCCATAAACTTACACATTTCAATAATAGTGTGAACCCTTGTCAAATCTGATAATTTTTCAGTGTCGCGCGCCCCAGACACAAGATAGAATTGCTTGTCTCAAAACTAAACAGTTTAATAGCTGACCTCCCAAACCAGGAACTGCCAGACCCCTCGCCAAACAGTGAGTACTAATAATAATGAGATTTATTAAACGTTTACAATGCTCATGATTAATGCTAAACATCTTTACATGATCAATAATGATGAATAGGTCTCGGGAAACCGCTGCGACTCAAACAGACCAATGTTCGCACTTAAAGGTTCCCAGAACGTTTTATTGGGATGTGGGAACAGTCTGGTGGGAACATTGTAGGGACATTACAAAATATAAACTGTCCCGCTGTGCAGATGATTATACAACGTTTCTTTTAGGGTGCAAAAAAACCCTTCACCTGGTGGTTCTAGAACATTCCCAGATGTTTTATTTTTTCATGTTCTGTAAAAGTTCCTAAAACATTTATTTAGGCTGTGGGAACAATGTGGGAATATGACAAGAGATAGCCCCAGCCCCAGCCCCCCCCCCCCCCTCCCAAAATGAAACTTAATGGGAATCTTAGGTAATGTTCTGGGAATGTTCCAGGTTTGCTGGGTAGTTATGTGCTCACACTGGTGTATTACTTATTAGTCCAAGCAATAGTGTTTGAAAGGTAATGTGGTATTAAACACTGTACTACACTCAAAACCTATGCACTAACCGACGTTTTGACGCTCAGACTACTGCCCATACACTGACAACACCCACACAAATCAATGGCGTCACCATGGTCCCCTGAGACAGTACCCAATAAAGATAGTCAACATCACAGGTCAGGCAATGGTATTTCTTACTGACCAAACCTTGTAAAGAGACAACCATTGGAGTGACAGGTAGCCTAGTGGTTAGCCAGTAACCGAAAGGTTGCTAGATCAAATCCCCGAGCTGACAAGGTAAAAATCTGTCGGTCTGCCCGTGAACAAGGCAGTTAACCCACTGTTCCTAGGCTGTCATTGTAAATAAGAATTTGTTCTTAACTGACTTGCCTAGGTAAATGAAAAATAAAAATAACAAACAACATAAAGCAAGTACGTTGAATGCGTCACCAAACAGACCACTGTAATTGCATGAGGTCCCATGGCTCAATAACCACATGGTGATACACATTACATACCCCCAAAGCCTTTGGTATCCAGCGTGTTTCAAGACAACATGAATATGACATTTTAAAGAGGCTTACGTGGGTTGACTGCTTGGTCTGTCGTCGTAAAAGGTCAGGTGTTTGATAAAGAGTCCTTCAAAATGTGACTGGAATTTACCTTTTTAGTCTGATAATGAGACTAAGATCAACAGAGTACATTGTGTTACATACGCTCATAATCAAACACGACCATATTTTAGTCCAGCTCTACCTGTGGATGTTCTGTACAAATTATATTTTGTTACAGTATGTGACCTTCCGCTAATTGTTTATGCTAGTTCTCTCTACAGCTTGTTCCTGCATTATACTACTTAGTGCCAACTGTTTTGTACAGTATGTTATTGAGGAAACCTCTGAAACTTCTGAACTGTAACAATTGGTTACCAACCACATCAATCACACTGTTAAAAGTCACAATTTGGTGTCATCTTCCCCTTGCCACAGCACACACCCAACAAACTACCTATTACATATACTGTCAACCGGATCGCTACCGTGGGAATTACAGTATCTGTCTCAAAAGATCATAACAATGATTACGAGCCAAGTTGGCGGTGGCGATACAACGTGTGTGAGCATTTTCAAACTTTGTCAAAGTAAATTAATAATTAAAGCTCTTAAATTAGATTTATTTCTCCCATAAAAGAGGACAGCGGGGGGAGTCAAGTGAATAGCAGGTCTATTGATTTTCACATCAATCTTATCTACAGTCTGACTGAAGATTGCTGCTTGGCTCTCCTACCAGCCGACTCACAATCTCGTCTCCTTCACAGGTGTACTTGCCAATGGCAGGTTTGTACCCCAATCCATTCCATATTACCTTACATAACAACATCCATCTTTTCATCTTAGGGTCCTCTGTAGACAGTTAGTCTCCAAAATAGCTGACTTAGCTGAATTCAATTAGGGCTTTTTGGGGGAACCTGAGCCATCACTGTGCAGCCTGGTCTCATAGACTAAATGTAACATAGTAAATGTAAATCTGGAAATCTAAAATTAGTATGATATGTTACGTTTGGTATTGTTACAGAAGATAACTTAAGACAAACATTAATGTAGGGTAGGTGAGTATATAACACGAACGTCTAGCAACCCAAAGGTTGTATGTATGAATCTCATCATGGAAAACTTGAGCATTTTAGCTAATTAACAACTTTTCTACTACTTACTACTTTTTAGCTACTTTGCAACTAAACTCAGCAAAAAAAGATCCCTGTCTTTCAAAGATAATTTGTAAAAATCCAAAGATCTTCATTGTAAAGGGTTTTAACACTGTTTCCCATGCTTGTTCAATGTACCATAAACAATGAATGAACATGCACCTGTGGAACGGTCGTTAAGACACTAACCGCTTACAGATGGTGGGCAATTAAGGTCACAGTTATGAAAACGTAGGACACTAAAGAGGCCTTTCTACTGACTCTGAAAAACACCAAAAGAAAAATGCCCAGTGTCCCTGGTCATCTGCATGAACGTGCCTTAGGCATGCTGCAAGGAGGCATGAGGACTGCAGATGTGGCCAGGGCAATAAATTGAAATGTCCATACTGTGAGACGCATAAGACAGCGCTGCAGAGACAGGACAGACAGCTGATCGTCCTCGCAGTAGCAGACCGCATGTAACAACACCGGCACAGGATCGGTACATCCGAACATCACACCTGCGGGACAGGTACAGGATGGCAACAACAACTGCCCAAATTACAACGGGAATGCACAATCCCTCCATCAGTGCTCAGACTGTCCGCAATAGGCTGAGAAAGGCTGGACTGAGGGCTTGTAGGCCTTTTGTAAGGCAGGGCCTCGCCAGACATCACCGGCAACAACGTCGCCTATGGGCACAAACCCACCGTTGCTGGACCAGACAGGACTGGCAAAAAGTACTCTTCACTGAGGAGTCACAGTTTTGTCTCACCAGGGGTGATGGTCGGATTTGCATTAATTGTAGAAGGAATCAGCATTGCACAGAGGCCTGTACTCTGGAGTGGGATCGATTTGGAGGTGAAGGGTCCATCATGGTTTGGGGCGGTATGTCACAGCATCATCGGACTGAGCTTGTTGTCATTGCAGGCAATCTCAACACTGTGTGTTACAGGGAAGACATCCTCCTCCCTCATGTGGTACCCTTCCTGCAGGATCATCCTGACATGACCCTCCAGCATGACTAGATAGCCATTTCTCACCAGTTACATTCACCCCCCTTTTGACTTCCTCCTTTTCTGCAGCAACCAGTGTTCTGGGACACGGCACCAATGTAACAGTATAGCTTCCATCCCTCTCCTCGCTCCTACCTGGGCTCGAACCAGGGACCCTCTGCACACATCACCAACAGCCACCCTCGAAGCATCGTTACCCATCGCGGCCCTTGCAGAGCAAGGGGAACAACTACTTCAAAGTCTCAGAGCGAGTGACATCAACGATTGAAACGCTATTAGCGCGCACCCCGCTAACTAGCTAGCCATTTCACACCGGTTACATGTAAATTCGTAACATATTGTACGAATTGCAATTCATAACATATTGTACAAAGGTTGCAGCTATGCATTAAGGTGACATACCTCAAGGACATTTAGGTGCAGTAAACTCGGGAGAACAAGGTCTCTGTAAGTCTAAGTTTCCTTTTGAGGTAGGTTATTGAAAGTGCTGCTTGTGCCAATGAAAAGCTTTTGAGTATATTTGGAAGAGGGTGAAACTACTGTAGACTGTGTCCTTGCAATGTGAACTATTGTGTCTAACAGTTTAGTCTGAGCTGTGGTTTGTGAAAGTTTCAGTAGTGAATCACAATGTTGAGGTAAAGGAAGAGCGGAGTGAGGGAGATCACTGCTTTGTCAATAGGGAAAATGACAGACAATGGCTGTCACGACTCTGACCGAAGGTGGCTCCCCTTCCCGTTCGGGTGGGGCTCGGCGGTCGTCGTCGCCGGCCTACAAGCTGCCACTGATTATTTTCTCCCCCTCCTTATGTGTTTATTGAGTACACCGGTTTTGAGTTGGTTATCATTAGTGAGGCTTTATTAGTCAGTCACGACACCCAGGACCTTACAATGGCACATGTATTTTTTATTTAGTGAATGTAAAGTCCCTGAGCAAAATGCTTTAACAGTAGGCCGACTCTATTGAATGCCACTGTCGGGTGCCCATAGAAGGCCAATAAACAGTCCAATCTCCAGAAGAAATTCCAATCTCCAAAAGCCATTCAAATGTCAATTGACCTACATTGCATTGTACATCCTTCATTTTTCATCAAAGTTCCCCTGCTTTTCTCCGGAAAAAACCCAAGTGAACATCTCTCTAGACTAAAATGACAAGCAAAAAAAGGAAGGAAGGTGGGAAGGAAAGAAGTAGGTAAAGAGAGAAGGAAGGAACTAAGTTACTATCTTTCCCACTAACCAACTAACTACCTAGTAAAGACACAATCCAACGAACAGAAGATACGATGCTGTAATAACATGATGCAAGAGTTCTGTATGGATTGGTAAAAAAGACATGCCTGGCGAAACTGAATGTATGATCTGTTTAAGTGATAATACCCTCGAAGCCGGTGTTTGGAGCATATATTGCCGGCCCTTGACTTCGTCTCAGGCCTAACAACACCTGTGCCGATATATCTTCCAAACACCTGCATCTCTGGCATTATCTCTTAAGTTGAAACTGGCTAAACTGAATGCAAGGTTAATATTAAAGAACAGACTAAATGTGTTCTGGGAACGTTCTTGCAACATCAGGCAAATGTTTTTACTCAGCTTTGGGAACATGAATATCCACATCAAAGCTCTTTGCCTTTTGTAACACTCACAATCAAAGAGCATCAGAAATGGAACTTTTCTTGGATTCCTTTTGAGAACAAATGCATTGAGCAAAAGTATTGAGCTTTTATATAAAACTGCTGCGGCTCAAACAGACAAATGCCCGCAGAGTATGTCCTGGTGGTTGATAGTCTTTTAAGGGTTATTCTAGAGGTATTTTTTACCAATCCATACAGAACTCTTGCATCATGTTATCTCAGAACCTCATTTCAATTGTAACTCATTGGGTTTCAAACCACTACAGTATGGCTGGAAGCGGGACCAGTAGCCAACTCACATATTTTTACATACTGAGCAGGCGGTCATGTTCAGCTTCAGGGTTCGCTAATGACAGAATGTGGAGCCATTGACCCCCGCGTCAATTACAGTACAAATAAGAAGTCAGAAGTCAGTATATCATCTTTGGTGTGAGTGCTGATCCTTGTTGTCTATAGGCTATGATCAGGAACAAGAGGGTAAGGCTTACAACAGAAGGGCCTACAAAAAGACCTGCTGGGTTCAAATCACATGTCTGCATACCAACATAGATCCCCTGTTGTTATCTTACAAAACCGGTAAGTTCAATGTTGATAGATTTTGGAATGATTGGATCCTTTTCATACCTTTAAGAAGGATTAATAACTTCGGGCTACATTAGACAGCCATGGTATAAATGATGGACGGGCGGTGATGTGACACGAAATAATGATTTATACTCCATTTCATTAAAATCTCATTAAAGCCATGTTCATTCCTACAATAATTCAATCATTCTTTACAGTTGCCTCTGTAAATGTTGATATATTGATAATTCTTTAGAAGGCTTGGTCCCATTACATCACATAGCCCTATTGGGGCGTGTCCCAAATGGCTCTCTATTCCTATATTTCCCTTGTCTAAAGTAGTGCACTATAAAGGGAATACGGTACCATTTGGGAGGCACATTAGACGCATGGGAGTGGTTTAACTTGAAATTAGCAAGAAGAATAAATGGCTAAATGGCATTTTTCCATCCCCAGGAAATGTTCAATCCCTGCATCCCAAATGGCACTCTGTTCCCCATATAGTGCACTACACTCTTAGAAGTAAAGGTGCCTGGTAGAACTTTTTGGGTTGCCACACTGGCGAAACCTTTGCAGTAGAAATACATTCCTCAAGGAACCCCTCTGAAAAGAGTCTTCAAGGAATCCCTGTGTAAAGCTTAAAATCTGAATGATTTTGTGATGGGAGGGGTTCAAGTTTGAATATATTGTAGATGTGGTAGCCTATCAGATCGAAGGTGTGGCTTATTGGAGGAGTGGCTTTAAGATAGTTATTTTATGGACACATCTGATGGGACTTCAATAAATGCAGAAAATAGCATTGACAATGTTATTTTTGTGAAGCCTATTTGATTCTGAGTTCAGACATACAATACATCAGGAAAGTATTCAGACCCCATGACTTTTTCCACATTTTGTTACGTTACAGCCTTATTCTTAACCTCTCTAGGGTAGGTGAGATGCTCACGTCCCACCCGGCCAACATCCAGTGAAACTGCAGAGAGCTAACATTACACCATTCGTTGTTTTAAACATTCTTGTAAATACATGTATCTTACATAATTTAAAAGATGAACGTCTTATTAATCCAGCCGCTGTATCAGATTTCAAAAAGCCGTTACTGCGAAAGCAAACATGCTATTTTCTGAGGACGGCGCCACGCACACACAAGTATTACTAGCATTTTCCAACCAAGCATTAGCGTCATGAAAGTCAGAAATAACAATAAAATAAATTGCTTACCATTGAAGATCTTCCTCTGGTGGTAATGCCAAGTGTCCTAACTACACAGGGAATGTTCGTTTTGTTTGATAAAATCTACCGCTTGCGTCATGATTTCCTTCTCATTCAACTTTGGAAGATGCGTTCGTGGTAATTACACACACTAAACAAATGTTTATCCAGTCATGGTTGGTTTCATTGCAATCCTCTGGTTGTTACTAACACAACCATACTTGATGGTTATTTTCCCGGGACACATATACCGATTTGAAGACACCAATCAATGACATCATTGCGCCCCAATGGTAGGACCGGTCTATCGTTGATTGACTGTATTTTGGCCCAATGACCACTGTTCATCTTGAAATCTAGCTTGGAAGATAGCCAATGAGCTGAGGTAAACGGCAATATGTAATGGTTATACGTTTGAAGACCAGCCTTTGTCGTAAACTCTGGCGTAAAAGAGGTTCACCATTGCAAATCCTACTTGACGGAGCCACGAGTGTTACGCATAGAAGTACATAGTCAATAGCATTTTCAACAAGTTTATATATTTAAAATATGGCAAATAAATCAGGAAAAGCTAAAACAAAGTCTAGGTATACAGATTTAACCCATATTATAGAGGAAGGACTACAACAAGAGCATGGGAGGTGTGGAACTGTCAGATGCGCTGATAGGATACTACAATGTTCACCACAAGACCATGAAATGGTACAAGACATTTTTCTATAATTTCATTGACATTGCTGTGGTGAATGCCTTCATCCTCCAGAAGGAAATGGCTAAGAGCTGTGGACAGCCCACCATCTCACAGCTAGCCTTCAGGGAGCTGCTCATCCAGGAGCTTGCTAGCTACAGCAAGTCCACTGTAGCACCTTCTGTCCCCTCTATCTCTGTCCCTTCTGCTCCAACCAGCGGTGTTCACCTGCCCAGATTCATCTCTGCAGGCATGAATGTGCCTCAGGTCAAAAAGGGCACAGTAGGGAGACGTCGTTGTGCCCTTTGTCACAGGAAAGCTCCATCACCAGCACCACCTGTTCAGTAAGCCTTTGCTTTACAGCAGAAAGAGACACCTATGGGCCATGGCACCAGCAGCACAATATTGTCTAGAGGACTGAGGGTCTTCACAATATTGTAAATAGAAAATATGTACATAGTTACCCTTGCTAATTGTTTGTATTATTATTTTTTAAATATATATATATATATATATATATATATATTGTGTTAGAATAGCATTTATGTATTTTATATATAGTTATTTCCTTCAAAATGTATCACTGTACCAATTCGGCCACTTGGGTACATTTGGGTACATTTGTGTGGGACACCTGGGTGACTTCATGCTCAATGTCATGTAGCTCGCTCATTTTTGACGTTATCTGTCCAAAACTTTGCTCAGATATTGGTGCCATCTTATGTTCTTCATTCAAATCCTCCCCAGCATCCTATCTATATGTTTGGCTGTTCTTGGTCATTTGAAAGATGATGCAACAACAATAAAAAACAGAACATGTATGTTTATTTCCTTGTATTTTCTACTACCAGATCTATTGTGTTATATTCTCCTACATTCAATTCACATTTCCACAAAATTCAGAGTGTTTCCTTTCAAATTATACCAAGAATATGCATATCCTTGCCTCTGGGCCTGAGCTATAGGCAGTTAGATTAGGGTATGTCTTTAGGCGGAAATTGAGAAGAAGGGGGGGGGGGGGGGGTACCGCAAAGAGGTTAAATTGATTAAATAAATAAAAATCCTCAGAAATCTCTACACAATACCCCATAATGACAATGTAAAAACAGTTATTTTGAGAAAAGTTTGCAAATTTTAAATAAATAAATACCTTATTTACATAAGTATTCAGACACTTTGCTATGAGAATCAAAATTGAGCTCAGGTGCATCCTGTTTCCATTGATGATCCTTGAGATGTTTCTTCAACTTGATTGGAGTCCACCTGTGGTAAATTCAATTGATTGGACATGATTTGGAAAGGCACACACACGTGTCTATCTATATAAGGTCCCACAGTTGACAGTGCATGTCAGAGCAAAAACCAAGTCATGAGGTCGAAGGACCTTTGCTTCATACAGTTACACATATGCTTTATTACACAATTTAATTTATGGATTCTGGCAATGACATTTCAGCTCGAGCTTTTGTTGCGAGTGGCATTGGGATCGGTATCTGGCAGTGGGATCCCACTGAATGGCAGTGGGATCGGTATCTCAATTCATTCAGTGTGACCTCCACAATCAATCTGATACCCCAAATAAACCATTTTGGATATGCCTAAATTAATTATGGGCATGGTTGACCACTCCCTTCCCTCCCGGCACTCATTCTTCTGGCATTCAGTTTGTCCTCCCAATGGCACATGTTCAAAGTGAATGGCCCTTGATAATGTCTCTCCCCTGAACCATCACTGTTCTTTACAGTCTATTATGTCTTGTCCATTTTCCTACCAGTACACCAGCAGCATGAGAGAAGCTTGGACGGGATCTCTCTCCATGCTCACTCTAATGGACTCATGTCACCCTTCTGAGAGAAATGGTGAAGGACCAAACTGAACGCCATTGTTGACATTACTTCAGCCACTGAGGGGTTTACATTGGGGGGTTTACATTGGGTTCCCATTCCACATTCCATAAGTACTGGAAGAAAGAAAACAAACGTCCTAATATTTATGACGTGTTGCATTGACATGTGTTCCTTTGGCAACTAGCCAATATATGAAACCTGTTGTTTAACGAATCTGATAGTACCTTCAAAAAGTTGCTCAACAGCTCAATAGTCAGGACTAAAACATGTACTTGGATCTACTTCAATTCTGGAAATAGTTCTACATAACGGAAACAGATTTTTTTAGAAGACATTACCCGTCTTACTTAATTCAATGGTGCTACCCAAACTATAGCATTGAGTTTTAGTCATTGGAAATTGTCAAAAACATCTCTTACCATTATCATTCATACCTCTGTCCCAAATTTCCCCACTGTGTCCCATATCTCTAACCCAAACACCAGATGGCAGCCTTTAATTTAATATCAGTACCAATGCTCAATCCCTCTGTTCGTCATGTGACCTTATATTGAAACATTTACTTCTTCAAATTACAAAGACATTGCATTATTAGAGTGCTATCT
Organism: Oncorhynchus clarkii lewisi; assembly: GCF_045791955.1. Lineage (NCBI taxonomy): Eukaryota > Metazoa > Chordata > Actinopteri > Salmoniformes > Salmonidae > Oncorhynchus > Oncorhynchus clarkii. Next base: position 14,286,678 of record NC_092163.1, read on the forward strand.
GAAAGCCAATTACTATTCACTTTGTTACTTCACACTTATTACATGTCTATTATTTTAAGATTCATATGTAATGCTTTGGAGCATTAGTGAAGTCAAGCTCTGATGTTGGGCGATTTGGCCTGGCTTGCATTTGGCATTCCAATTCATCCAAAAGGTGTTCGATGAGGTTGAGGTCAGGGCGATGTGCAAGCCAAGCGAGTTCTTCCACACCAATCTCGACTAATTATTTCTGTATGAACCTCGCTTTGTGTACATGGGCATTGTCATGCTAAAACAGGAAAGGGACTTCCCCTAACTGTTGCCACAAAGTTGGAAGCACAGAATCGTCTAGACTGTCATTGTATGCTGTAGCGTAAATATGTCCCTTCACTGGAACTAAGAGTCCTAGCTCGAACCATCAAAAACAGCCCCAGACCATTTTTCTTCCTACACCAAACTTTACAGTTGGCTCTATGCATTTGGGCAGGTAGAGTGCCTTGCGAAAGTATTCACCCCCATTGGCATTTTTCCTCTTTTGTTGCCTTACAACCTGGAATTAAAATAGATTTTAGGGGGGTTTGTATCATTTGATTTACACAACATGCCTACCACTTTGAAGATGGAAAATATTTTTGGGGTCGTGAAACAAACAAGAAATTAGACAAAAAAAAAAAGAACTTGAGCATGCATAACTTAGTCACCCCCCAAAGTCAATACTTTGTAGAGCCACCTTTTGCAGCAATTATAGCTGCAAGTCTCTTGGGACATGAGCTTGGCACATCTAGCAACTGGGATTTTTGCCCATTCTTCAAGGCAAAACTGCTCCAGCTCCTTCAAGTTGGATGAATTCCTGCTGGTGTACAGCAATCTTTAAGTCATACCACAGATTCTCAATTGGATTGAGGTCTGGGCTTTGACTAGGCTATTCCAAGACATTTAAATGTTTCACCTTAAACCACTCGAGTGTTGCTTTAGCAGTATGCTTAGGGTCATTGTCCTGCTGGAAGGTGGAGCTCCGTTCCAGTCTCAAATCTCTGGAAGACTGAACCTCTGTCCCAGTTTCCCAGTCCCTGCTGAAGAAAAATATCACCACCATAACTTCACTCTGGGGATGTTGTTCTCGGGGTGATGAGAGGTGTTGGGTTTGTGCCAGATATAGCGTTTTCCTTGATGTCTAAAGAGTTCAATTTTAGTCTCATCTGACCAGAGTACCTTCTTCCATATGTTTGGGGAGTCTCCTACATGCCTTTTGGCGAACACCAAACGTGTTTGCTTATTTTTTTTCTTTAAGCAATGGCTTTTTTTTCGGGACACTCTTCCATAAAGCCCAGCTATATGGAGTGTAAAGTGGTCCCTAAAGTGGTCCTATGGACAGATAGCCCAATCTCCTCTGTGGAGCTTTGCAGCTCCTTCAGGGTTATATTCGATCTCTTTGTTGCCTCTGATTAATGCCCTCCTTGCCTGGTCTGTGAGTTTTGGTAGGCGGCCCTCCCTTGGCAGGTTTGTTGTGGTGCCATATTCTTTCCATTTATTTTATTTTTTATAGTACCTTTTTTTAACCAGGTTGGCCAGTTGAGAACAAGTTCTCATTTACAACGGAGACCTGGCCAAGATAAAGAAAAGCAGTGCAACAAAAACAACATCAAAGTTACACATAAGCAAACGTACAGTCAATAATTCATTAGAAAAGTCTATGCGACAGTGTGTGCAAATGTAGAAGAGTAGGTAGGTAAGACAATAAATAGGCCATAGAGGCAAAAATAATTACAATTTAGCATTAACACTGGAGTGATAGATGTGCAGAAGATGAATGTGCAAGTAGAGATACTGGGGTGCAAAGGAGCAAAGAAATGAATAACAATATGTGGATGAGGTAGTTGGGTGGGCTATTTACAGATTGGCTGTGTACAGGTGCAATGATCGGTTAGCTGCTCTAACAGCTGATGCTTAAAGTTAGATATAAGATGATTTTTGCAATTCATTCCATTCATTGGCAGCAGAGAACTAGAAGGAAAGGCGGCCAAAGTAAGCGTTGGCTTTGGGGATAACCAATGAGAAACCTGCTGGAGTGTTGCTATGGTGACCAGTGAGCTGAGATAAGGTGGGGTTTTACCTAGCAAAGACTTATAGATGACCTGGAGCCAGTGGGTTTGGAAACGAATATGTAGTGAGGGCCAGCCACCGAGAGTGTACAGGTCACAGTGGTGGATAGTATATGGGGCTTTGGTGACAAAACGGATGGCACTGTGATACATCCAGTTTGCTGAGTAGAGTGTTGGAGGCTATTTTGTAAAGGACATTGAAGTCAAGGATTGGTAGGATTGTCAGTTTTACGATGTTATGTTTCACAGCATGAGTGAAGGAGGCTTTGTTGTGAAATAGGACGCCGATTCTAGATTTAATTTTGGATTGGAGATGCTTAATGTGAGTCTGGAAGGAGAGTTTACAGTCTAACAGTCTAACCAAACACCTAGGTATTTGTAGATGTCCACATATTCTAAATTAGAACCGTCCAGAGTAGTGATGCTAGTCGTGCGGGCGGGTGAGGGCAACAATCTGTTGAAGAGCATGCATTTAGATGTACTAGCATTTTATGAGCAGTTGGAGGACACATAATGAGTGTTGTATGGCATTGAAGCTTGTTTTGAAGTTTGTTAGAGTGTTGGATTAGTAACCAAAAGGTTGCAAGATCAAATCCCCGAGCTGACAAGGTAAAAAAATGTTGTTCTGCCCCTGAACAAGGCAGTTAACCCACTGTTCCTAGGATGTCATTGAAAATAAGCATTTGTTAATTGGTTCCCAATCAGAGACAACGATAAACACCTGCCTCTGATTGATAACCACTCCAGGCAACCATAGACTTACCTAGAACACTCAACTGAACACAACCCCATAGACTACAAAACCCCTAGACAAAACAAGACACATAAATCACCCATGTCAAACCCTGGCCTCATCAACATAATAAAGAAAACACAGAATACTAAGGCCAGGGTGTGACACTTGGTCTTCATGGTGTTGCTTCCTTGGTGGTGCCCCTTGCTTAGTGGTGTTGCAGACTCTGGGGCCTTTCAGAGCACGTATATATACTGAGATCATGTGACAGATCATGTGACACTTAGATTGCACACAGGTGGACTTTATTTTATTAATGATGTGACTTCTGAAGGTATTTTGTTGCAACAGATCTTATTTAGGGGCTTCATCACATAGGGGGAGAATACATATACACACACCACTTTTCCATTTTTTGAATTTTTTGAAACACGTTTTTTTTTCATTTTACTTCACCATTTTGGACAGTCCATTACAGGAAATCCAAATAAAAATACATTTCAGGTTGTAATGCAAGAAAATAGGAAAAATGCCAAAGGGGCTTGAAAACTTTGCAAGGCACTGTAGCGTTCTCCTGACATCCAGCAAACCCAGGTTTGTCTGTCAGACTGCCAGATGGTAGAGCATGATTTATCACTCCAGAGAACGCATTTCCACAGCTCAAGAGTCCAATGGCTAAGAGCTTCTCACCACTCCAGCCGACGCTTGGCGTTGCGCATTGTGATTGTAGGCTTGTGTGCGTGCGGCTGCTCGGCCATGGAAACCCATTTCATGAAGCTGAGCCATGTGTTGTTCCTAGACATTTCAACTTCACAATAACTGCACTTACAGTTGACTGGAGCAGCTAGCAGTGCAGAAATTTGATGATGCGACTTGTTGAAAAGGTGGCATCCTATGACGGTGGCACGTTGAGTAAGGCTATTCTACTGCCGATGTTTGTCTATGGAGATTGTATTGCTTTGTGCTCATTTTCATACACCTACTGTATCAGCAATGGGTGTGGCTAAATTAGCCAAATCCACTAATTTGAAGGGGTGTCCACATACTTTGTATATACAGTATAGAGTTTATCTTAAAGCCATGCCCCTACTAAGCCACACCTCCACTCTAGGGTTCCTCTAGGAACCCATTGCTACATTGAACCATTAAATGTTCCCCCAAGAAGCCCTGAACTAACTGAAGGTGCAAATATGAACCATTGAGTAGTAATGGTTCCTTGAGGATCTCCAGGGTTCCTCGAGTCATCAATATTTCTAAGACTGAACGTTTAACAAGAACCCTATGCTAATAGGGTGTCATCTGAGGCACAACTTTGGTTATTTTCTATAGGGCTTGGAGCCCTTTGGAGGGGCAGTGGTTTTAGCCATCTTGACCACAACGATACCACAATATATTCAAATTTTTATCACTATAACAGATGCCATTGGAGGTCATAGAACCTGTGGATACTGTCTAATTCTACCATCCACTGCTAATTTATTATAGATATAAAGGACATTCTGCATATTTCTATGTCTTAGGGTTTTCTGTGATGTAGGCTTGTTTCTAAAATAAATTGGTAGGCTGCATTCAATTTTTGAAATTTTCAATGTGTTATAATTTTTCACCTTTTGGCTGCTTCTTAAGACTTGGGTTGATAAACACCTGGTGTCTTTTTTCAAATCTCAAACATCCATCCATCCCTCCCTATCCTCCTCCTCCCGCTCCCTTTATCCCTCCCTCTCCACCAGACTCTCTCCTCTTGGCGCTGGTTGTGTTTTCCCACTGGGAATAGCGTAACTCCCTGCCAAATCCGCCCAATTCATCCTATTGATTCAACCCTGGGCCTTCTCTGCACGCACACTAGAGCTCCATTTGAATGCCCCAGCCCAGTACAGCACTCTGCCGTCAGACTCGACTCAGCCGCCAGCTATATGCCATCAGACTCGACTCAGCTGCCGAGCGGCTCGTTCAAATGTAGTCGCGTCTGTTTCATGTTGGCTGTCATGAGACAAATGAGACATAAATGAAACTGATGATAAGATTGTTTCATTCTTGGGCATGCAGCGATGCAAGCATTGCGCACAGGTCTAAAACATAGACCTATAACAAGCCACACCTCAAACTGCTATCTCAGACAGACAGTTTAAAATATGCTTTCTATTTCCTGACAGAGGATGATGTCTGGATCAGCGGACGAGCTGGCCAATCAGTGGTCTATTCACATTAATTTTTTTCATGACCAGTATACGCCACACAGTTCTGCTTTTGTTGTATGCCAACACCATTCCAACAAAGAAGCATAGGTCATTAAAAGAAATCGAAGGAAAGCTATTTCAGTCATATTGTAATTGATATTGTAGTAGGTCAAATTTCATGGAAATCTGGAAACACTGGACAGTTACTTTAACACCTTTTCTCAAATAATAACAAGTTAATAACTGCACAATTTATTTAATGTTCTGATTGCACAAACATTATTTTTCTTCGGCTGCTGATCTTTAAAAAATACCATTGCTTTATTGCGCTAATAATTCCCTTTGTGTGCATATTAACCTTTATGTCTGGCATAATGGAACGTCTAATTGGCAAGAGTCTAAGGTGTCAGAGCACCCGCTACAAGTGATTTAGATGCATGTCAGGAAATTCAGTTTCCTTTGGACAGGAGTACATTAAAAACCGATTACTTTGATTCGGGTTAATAAAAATAATGAGTTCTGAAGCACTGTGAAGAATATAATGTGTTGGAAATCCTGGTCCATAATCACATCAAGCATCGTTATACAATGACACCATTGATTTGACTTTGATATGAACATCGTCAAAGATTATCTCTCTGCTGAAAGCTAAGTTGAATAGGTCTTTATCGGTCATATCATATTCGATTATTAGTGGGCTTTCACAACCAGTGTGAAAGCCACGGCGCATCTCTCTCTCTCTCTCCCGTTCTCAGCTCTCGCTCTCGTCTCTCTCTCTTGCGTTCGCGTTCTCTCACAGTATTCCTCTCATCCGGGCGCACATTCGGCAGCTCGGCTTCGATACAGCTCCTCTCCTATGTGGTGGCTCCCGCGACCAGCTCATTGAACGTGAACAGTTTAGGCGAAGGGCGCTTTTCTAAATACCACGAAATTCTCACCGACTTCGGGGGTAGTTGGTCCTCGGTTGGATAAGGTTTTGCCGTTCCGTGCGTTGGACCCAAATCTTTAACTATACCAGCAATGGATACTTGGCTTGGCTTCTGCCCAGGCTTGCACTTAACTCTGTGTACCTGGTTTCTGATCTCCGCTCATACCCAGCTAAATGCCAAGGCGGAGATAACTTGCGCATTGTGCCAGTCGCCGGTCCAGCTACACCTGAAGGAATTACAGCTGGATACCGGTACGCACGCGGCTGATGGTACGAGGCATGCGGCCAAAGCTTTGGAACAGGTCCGACTGGAGTACCAGCTACTCGGAGTTACTGACCAAAATACTGGAGTACCAAGCGACACCCAACAGGCAGGTGTTCTCGTGGATGAGCCGAGATTCACTGACGATGGAGTTACCCCAAAAGTCGCTCTGGAAGATTTAACCGGGTCTAGTGAAAACGAAGAAAGGTACCGTGGTCAATATAATATTGGGGTGGATGATTTGGGTAAGGTCAAGGATGGTGCTGAGGATGTTGCGTTACGGAGAGCGAAGCGAAGCGGTCCCGAACCCCCCGAGTTTAGGGAGAGCCTTATGACCGGTGGCCCCGGTTTAGAAGGAGATACATTGGATGAGAGAAGGAGTCCTGGTCCGCTACTGGACGGACACAGACTGGGCCGATCCGAATTCAAGTGGAACAGGGACGAGGGTCGAGGGACTTCCAGAGGAGATGATCCCAAACTAAGCAGCACTACTTTCGCCTTGACCGGGGACTCAGCGCATAACCACGCAGTGGTTTACTGGTCGGGGCAAAACAGCAGCGTAAGTGATAATTATTCACCATTTGTCATGTGTATTTGTATTTCACAAAATAAACAATGTTATATGATGAAGCCTTACGTTTCGTCAATGACTGTAAAGGCCTATTATATCCAAACTGTGCTGCGCACAGAAATATTCGCTTGCTTTAGCGAGTTGTTTGGCCACTGTAACAGGTGCATTGGTTCAGTTGCGCACAGCAGGGCACTATATCCCACATAGGTTTCAGCACCTCCAGAAGCATTCGGGGCCCGGTTGGACTGGTAATGGCTATTGCACACGGAGATATGCTTGATTGCAGCAGACTCTGTGCCCGTGCCATACGGATAGCAGCATTGCTTCACATAGCGGTTGGAAAACACTCACTATACTTGCGCATATAGGTTACTCTGACAGGTGAATTCCACTAGTTTTAGTTTATTTATATGTAATGAATACGACTGAAATAAATTATAATCGTAAACGTGTCCTGTATTTTGCAATATGTTTTGTTGCAGGTCTTGTATACATCGCTTTGGATTTTTCATGCAATATAGGCTAATTGATTGGGCAGATTTGTAAATATTTTTTACGGGGATATAAATTGTTTGAATTCTTTACTTGTAATAACGAAATTTCGCATCGAATGAAAGCAAGCCTATGTGGTCCTCTGAATTTCTGGCTTGTTCCTGTTGCTTCTATGTTCACAATTCCTTTACAATAGCCATAGATTTAATAGGCCTAGTTTAACAACTATATTCTATACCTATGAATTATGTGGACTTTATATGCATATTTACCATTTATATGGATTTTTTAAAATACATCCATCTGCCAACTATCATCATACCAGAGTAAATTATATTCAGAATAATGCCTCGCTCCCCAAATTAGTAATCGGTGCACTTGTTACCTGTACTTACACAGACACTCCAAAGGGTGGCGTACAATGTACAAGAGACTATCATTATGCCTCTTAAAAGCAGCTTCTGCAATTGTGTATTATTGTAGGGATACAGAGTCTGAGACAATGGTCTCTCATGGAATCAGGGGCAATGAAATCATCCAGGGAAGGACCCTTGTGAAGTCTGAATATCCCTAGCAAACATTCACAGCACTTAGAACACTGTTCTTAATATGCCTTGGCCTATGTGATCAATACCTATGGTGACGGTCAATAATACAATTTAATTGATTGGCAGGCTATGAGCCTGTAATAGCAGCTTTACAACCGCACAGAGGAGAACTGGTAGGTCATGTCTGATTTTGGTCTATACATGTTGCTCTGCCACCAAAGTCTGTCCGTCTACATAAGGGTATTCATTGGTGATGCACTACAACCTGTCTCATCCTCTGTGAGTGAAGACAGCTTGTACTTTAACTGAGGTCACAATGGAACGTGTAGGTCATGTTAATGATAAGACATGTCCTTGTACTGGCTAATACCTCAGGCTACTAATACATGAATGGCTGTTATGACACAGATTAATCATCTTCCTGTAGCAGCCAGATCATTCCATCCCAATTTTATTTTGAAATGGCTGGAATACTGACATGATTTCATCCCCCCTAAAAGGGCTTAGAGGCCTTCATTTGAAACAGAATAATATGGTGAAATGAATAAAAGCAATTTCCACAACCATGCAGACTCAGAGCAGCCAAAGCCACTGGGCTCGTCTTTATCATTCTTACATGTTTCTTTTGTTGTTGTGGCTGCCTCTTTTTTGCTTGATTTCATTTGGATGAAAACAAAAATGAATCCCTCAGTTTCAGTCATCTGTCTGAAGTTATTATGACACGCTGCCTGAACTTGTTTTTTAACTCGCAGTGATGGCTGCGGCGGTTTGGGGACGTTTGTGTATGTGTGTGTGTGAGTGTGTGCGGACTCTGTGTGTGTGTATGCGCTTGGCTCTGTGTGTGTGAGACAGGTTTTCTGGGTGTATTGTCTACCTCAGCCAGCCCAACTCCATGCCTCCGTTTCCCCCTAGCTGTAAATCTGTAATAATTATCTTGAAGACGGAAACAGGTATCCATTTTGAAATATTCTCTTCTTGCCACATGAGGGGGATTGACTGCCTACTCAAGCATGTGTTCTCCAGCTCTCAGACACTAGTACTGGGCTACTTTATCTTCATTGGGCTTTAGCTCCTGATTGTATGGGTGATGAATTAAGCCCTCAAGGACAGCCTGATGGAGCCTGAAGTGATCTAACTCTAACTTAACCACAGCAGTTGGGGTTGGTGTGTGTGTGTGGCTGAATGAGTCTACTCTGGCCTCACCCATGCATTCACTCACATGTCGTTGTGCCACCACACTCCCTTTCCTTCTTTCTTTTTACATTTTTTTTTTATAAAAAAAAACAACTTCTACCCAGAATGCTATGCTTGTGCTGCCTGAGCCGTGTTGTGCCCTGTGCCACTACTCCTCTAGGATGACATGGGTAGAAGTGGTGTTACGTTCCCCAAGGCAGGTTGTACCCTCTGAGGCGTGTAGACAAGGCTAATGTGGTCTCTGTCTGTCTGTCTGTCTGTCTGTCTGTCTGTCTGTCTGTCTGTCTGTCTGTCTCTCTGTCTCTCTGTCTCTCTGTCTCTCTGTGTGCCTGAGCCCTGGGTGGATATTAGCCTAGCCTAGACTCCCTATGGGGAGAGTGATGGGCAGAGTGTCGAGTTTCTCAGTCTCAGTGGTGTTTATGAATATAATGGCAGGGTTCCTTCTTCTTGCCAATGTGGATACAAAATGGCCGCCATTATTGTGCTTCATGCTGATCATTACTATCATAAAAGCCACTTTCATAAGTGATTTTCAACCATGATAATGTATTTCATCCATCCACTCGCTTTTGATGTCGATGCTTCCAGTAATGCACTTCGCTGGTAGTAAATATCTACATATACGTCAATAGTGCAAGAAAATCTGCCAGCCTTGGCAGGATCTATGGCCATTTTTTTATCTTGATGTTTTTTCTTCATGATGCAATACATGGTTTTCTCTTTGTTCTTCATACATCCAGTGGGGGAAATCTTAATCAGCATTTGCATAATTCAGATTAGTAACCATACTGTAGGCATATTGTACAGACCATAATTAGAGACATTTAATTTCTTCAATATTTGCAGTACATTTAGTAGACTCAAGCACCTGACTCCTCAACCTGAACAAAGGAATATGCTGGTACACATGGCTTCTTCCCCTCGAAATAAACTGAACTAAACTGAAATGAATTGAACTGAAATAAACTGAACTAAACTGAAAATAACTGAACTCAACTCAACTGAAATTAACTGAACTCAACTGAAATTAATTTTACTGAAATGAATTTAATTGAACTGAACTGAAATGAACTTCCTTATTCAACAACATCCGCTCATCTTGAAGAATATCGTTGTTCGCCAACCCCCTTACTGCACCCACCAACCAGTGAGGAGAGGGTGGCGTAGTTGGTTGGCATAGCTGAACACAGCTTTGGCATCCATGCAGTGGCCTGGAACATGATTTAGGATGTACACAGGGGGCTTGTTCCTAGTCCTGTCTGTGTCTCGTCTCACCCCTTGGATGGCTTCCCTTCCGTTTAGTGATGCTAATGGCTTGTAAAGTGCCACTATTTTGCTACCTACCGCTATGGAGGAACTAACTGCTCTGGAGGAAGAAGGGAAGAGAGGAGGATAGGATGGGGTGTCATAAATAATGCCCTCTTCCAAAGGGACTCTTCCTCTTTTCATACGTCCATCCCCTCCCCTCTTCGTCTACTTTGTGTTTACAAATGTGTTTTCCCAGCCCTTGTTTCCTCTCCGCAGTGGAAGTAGTGAAGCTTGGTGGCAAGACGCCATGCGCCGCCACGACTAGACGGAGGATTCGTCTTGACTTGAGCTAACTTGGCCCAACCTTTTCAGGCTAGCGCCGAGCTGTGTGTTCGGGTTTAGCACCTTGTTTAGTTGCTTTATCAAGATTGACTACATGCTTGTCATTTATTATTTAGTTAATGGACTGGATTGAGAGAAACATGTGAAAGGCAATGGAATAATAACTAGGGTTCTCGTTTTACCTTGGTGAACTTTCCCTGGTCGGGCCAGGTCATGAAACTCCTTGTGAAAACTGCTCTCCAAGACCTACCGATGAAGGTAGTTTAACGTAACTGCAGTTGGCTTATCAGCGTTTGATAGCCACACATTTACCCAGTATGCCTGCATTACAACACATTCAGGGTCAATTACAATCACATTACATAGCACCTGCTGTTGTAACAGAGCAACATCTAAAACCACAGAAGTCACTAAAAGCCTTGAGACTCACGTCTCATGCATGGCTCGGAGCTACCCATTGGATGAAAGGTTCTGAAAGCAGTGAATCACCAAGCTAATGGTCTCATTGTGTTTCCTGTACCATCACCACGGCAGCGGAACTAGAGTAGGCCTTGGTGGAAGGATACGTTATGACTGTTTGACTTGAGTGTAGTCATACGCTTGGCCGTTGATCCCTTTCTGCTGTACAAGGGTGTCGACAGAGCACCGAGCCGCATGTCTGTGTGTGTGTGTGTGAGTGTGTGTGTAGGTGTTAATAACATTAATGTAAAATAGTGTCTAATGTGATTTGGTTTCATCTTCATTCTATTATTAAACCTCTTTTTCCACGGGAGGTATCTCAGGATAAAGTAGGGGCCGACCGTGACATTGTCTCTGCCTCTCTAGCAGCTGATCCCAGTACAGTTTGGATGGTAGTGGTTGGATTGGCGTAGTCTGACTGTCTCTAGTTCTCTAACAGCTGATCTCAGACCAGTTTTGCATGGTAGTGGTTGGACTGCGTGGTGCAGTGTAGTAGGTGGATCGAAGTAGGTGGTATATGCAGCATGCTCCCCCTGGGCATAGAGTCTTGACCTTTACCACCGTTTTTTTAGGCAAAGTGGGATACCTTGTAACGTTTATCTCTCTTGGCATTTCCTGAACATTAGCACACTAGGCAGAACGCAATGACTAAGTAATGATGTCAGAGAGGATGTTGAGGGGGGAGATCACCTACCCCTCTCTCTCTCCCTCACACTCACTCGCTCTCTGTCTCTCCCACACACGCAAATACTCTTTCCCTCCCCCTTCCTCTTTCTGTCACTCTCTCCCTCTCTTTCTCACTCAGTCGGGTGAATGGTGTCACGGTTGTGAAGGGTTGCCGTTGATGCAGACTAATGATGACATACTGTATTATACCCCAGGACCCATACTCAATTAACACACTGTCTAATTAAAATGATCTAGCGGTTTATCTATGAAAGAGACTGCGAATGGCCGTAAAACGGGGCCACGCCACATTACTTTACTGTCCCCTTCTCCTTCTTTTTTTTATTCCCATTTAGATTTTAATGATAATAACCTGATTAAACATCAGCCATTACCAAACATATTGTGTAAGCATCTTTCATTTAGTGGAGGGAAATATATGTGGCTTGATGATGGGAGATTTGCTAACGGAGTCAGTTTGGGGAAGCAAGCAGTACGTGACTTTAAACTCCTGTCTCTCCATTGTATTTGCTAAAGGAAGACTATTCCTCTCTCTCTCTCGCTCTCTCTCTCTCTCACTCTCTCTCTCACTCTCTCGCTCTCTCTCTCTTCATCTTTGAGCTTGACTATCCTCATGAAAGTAGCCTCTAATGATAGTCACCCCCTCTACGCATTCACACATTTTAATTTGTAATAACGCTTTAAGAGAAGTAAAGACGAGCTTGGTTTGAAACCTAATAATACAACTGTGCTCAGTAAAACAGAGAGAGTGAGTGTTCATAGATATCAATGCATTATTCATTTGCCTTCTTTCTCTTTAGAGGAGTTTTGCTGAGTGGGAGGGGCATCAGAACATGAGCTAACTAGGTTTGTTTTTACACAATGTTTTTACACAATGTATGATTGTTATGAATGAAAATGGCCTGGAGTTATCCCTGACCGGGTATCCCAATCAGGAGATACTTTGGGCCCTTGTGATAGCCTATACTTGGGGCCTGAGGTAAAACTCTTGGCTCTGTATACATGAAAAGGGCCTTAAGTTTATCCCTGACCGCGTGACCCAACCAGGAAATACTCTGGGCCCTTGTGATAGCCTATAATAAATAGGGCCCACAGTTTAATCAAGTCAGGAAACGCTCCAGGGCCTAGTCATGAAAACACTTCACCGCTAGACAGGCGTTGTCAATGTGAATCTTATGAAGGCCTTGTGTGAGCAATGCCCTTAGGCAAGGTGTTAATTGCTTCTTAAGCTCTTTGATACAGTATGTAGGCTAGCACCTGTCTGCTCCATTGAACAACAGCCTATTTCTACCTCCAGACAGTTTACTTAAACACAGAGGGGTTGTTACTGCTTTCCTTATGTATCGGGTTATTGGCTGCGTATGGCTGGGTCCCACATGGCACCCAATTCCCTGTGTAGTGCCCATATAGCTCTGGTCAAAAGTAGTGCACTATATAGGGGATATGGTGTCACTTGGGACTCATTCTTGCAGGCGTCAATAAAGAGATGAGGAAATTGCCAGATATCCTGGTATGTCTGGGTGTGTGCCTTGAAGTTTCCTCAGTCCCCAGATTATGAATAGCTACTACCACTGTCTCTATTGAGATGTGAGGCCATTAGTGGGAAATTATGATGCAACTTTGTTTTAATGAGGGAATGTGATATACTGTTAGTTGATTATACAGCTAAAGCATTGCTTAACAAGTTTGGTGGTAAATTGCTGAATGAGAGGTTGGCACACACACACACACACACACACACACACACACACACACACACACACACACACACACACACACACACACGCACACACACGCACACACACACACACTAGCTAGTTAGCTAGTAGTCAGCTAGCCACTGCTAGCGGTCATCAGTCAACTCTAGCCAGTCTGCACAGCGTGACTCAAACCAGAGCAAATCTGACTTATTTTTCTCCATATCTCCGGATTCCTATCGCAAGCTCTGAACTTTATTTTTTTGTTCACCTGGATCATCGCAGCTAGCTAGCTGCTATTCGAGTGGCCACTCCTGGCTAACGTCACTGTCCTGAAGCAAGAACCAATTAACCTGGAGCTAGCCTTGCTAGGCCCATCTCCCGGCTAGCCAAAGAGGTCCATCAGCCACAATACCTATTTTGCCAACTGGCCTGAACCCCCGCCGACCCATCACGACGGTTCCACCGACGTGATTCGCCTGATGGGGTTTTCTCAACTGGCTCTGCCGTCGCGTCGTCCCCTGAATGCCCATCCGCTAGCATGCTAGCCACGGCCCGCTAGCTGTCCAGAGCACTTCAGACTGTTAGCTGAAGAGGCCCACCGGACAAATTATTTGGCCACTATACCTATTTTGCCAATTGGCCTGGTTTACCACACAGAGCCCTGCTGGTCTGTCTGCTGACGTAATAGCACGAGGGGGCCACAAAATACTTTTCCCGTAGCGATGTCCCTCCAAGGCCCTTCTGTTAGCTTGCTAGCCCCGGGCTGCTAGCTGCCTGAAGTCACTCACTGGACTCCTATGATCACTCTGCTACGCATGCCTCTCGCTAACGTCAATATGCCTTGTCCATTGCTGTTTTGGTTAGTAATTATTGCCTTATTTCACTGTAGAGCCTCTAGCCCTGCTCAATACGCCTTACACTTTAGTTCCACCTAGCACACATGCGGTGACATCACCTGGTTAAATTATATTTCTAGAGACAATATATCTTTCATCGTCACTCTATGCACAGGTTTACCCTCACTGTATTCATTATCCTACCATACCTTTGTCTGTACATTATGCCTTGAATCTATTCTACCTTGCCCAGAAATCTGCTCCCTTTACTCTCTGTTCTGAATGTACTAGATGACCAGTTATTTTAGCCTTTAGCCTTTAGCCATACCCTTATCCTACTCCTCCTCTGTTCCCTGGTGATGTGGAGGTTAATCCAGGCCCTGCAGTACCTAGCTACTGTCACGCCCTGACCTTAGAGATCCCTGTTTATTCTCTATATTTTGGTTAGGCCAGGGTGTGACTAGGGTGGGTACTCTAGTTTTGGTATATCTATGTTTTCTTTTTTGTTGTTGGCCGAGTATGGTTCCCAATCAGAGGCAGCTGTCTATAGTTGTCTCTGATTGGGGATCATACTTAGGCAGCCCTTTTTCCCACCTTCAGTTGTGGGATCTTGTCTTTGTTTGGTTGCATGTATTTTTGCATGACGAAGCATTTTGTTCGATGTATTATTTATTGTTTTTTTGCTGGTTCACATTTCAATAAAATATGATGAACTCAAATCACGCTGCGCCTTGGTCTACCCTTAACAACGAACGTTACAGCTACACTCGCATTCCCCAGGATGCTATCATTTGTTGACTTCCGTAACCGTAAAAGCCTTGGTTTCATGCATGTTAACATTAGAAGCCTCCTCCCTAAGTTTGTTTTATTCACTGCCCTAGCACACACTGCCAACCCGGATGTCCTAGCCGTGTCTGAATTCTGTCTCAGGAAGACCACCAAAGACCCTGAAATTTCCATCCCTAACTATAACATTTTCCGACAGGATAGAACTGCCAAAGGGGGTGGTGTTGCAATCTACTGCAGAGATAGCCTGCAGAGTTCTGTCTTACTATCCAGGTCTGTACCCAAACAATTCAAGCTTCTACTTTTAAAAATCCACAGACCAACCTCTGCCCCCAGCTGTGTCCTGGACACCATATGTGAACTGATTGCCCCCATCTATCTTCAGAGCTTGTGCTGCTAGATGACCTAAACTGGGACATGCTTAACACCTCGGCCATCCTACAATCTAAGCTTGATGCCCACAATCTCTCACAAATTATCAATGAACCACCAGGTACAATCCCAAATCCGTAAACACGAGCACCCTCATAGATATCATCCTAACCAACTTGCCCTCCAAATAGATCTCTGATGTTTTCAACCAAGATCTCAGCGATCACTGCCTCATTGCCTGCATCCGTAACGGGTCTGTGGTCAAACGACCACCCCTCATCACTATCAAACGCTCCCTAAAACACTTCAGCGAGTAGGCCTTTCTAATCAACCTGACCTGGGTATCCTGGAAGGATATTGCCCTCATCCCGTCAGTAGAGGATGTTTGGTCATTCTTTAAAAGTGCTTTCCTCACCATCTTAAACAAGCATGCCCCTTTCAAAAAAAATAGAACCAGGAACAGATATAGCCCTTGGTTATCTCCAGATCTGAATGCCCTTGACCAGCGCAAAAACATCCTGTGGTGTTCTGCATTAGCATCAAATAGCCCCTGTGATTTGCAACTTTTCAGGGAAGTTAGGAACCTTAGCACGCCAGTATCTTTACTTGCACATTCATCGTCTGCACATCTACCATTCCAGTGTTTAATTGCTATATTGTAGTTACTTCGCCACCATGGCCTATTTATTGCCTTACCTCCATTATATTACTTAATTTGCATTCACTGTTCTAGACTTTTCTTTTTTTCTACTGTATTATTGACCGTATGTTTGTTTATTCCATGTGTAACTCTGTGGTGTTGTATGTGTCGAACTGCTGTGCTTTATGTTCTCAACTAGCCTACCTGGTTAAATAATGGTGAAAAAAACACACAGAAAAACAAACAAACACACACATCTCCCCCTGTTAATTAAAGTATGTAAAAATCGTTACTTACAGACTCTCTTTCTCTCTCTCTCTCTCTCTTTCTCTCTTGCTGTTACTGTATTATAAAGCCTGAGTTCAGACAGAGTTGAGCTGAACACCTGCAGTAATGTTGAGTGATGAATGGTAACAAGTGTGTAACTAAAATAAATACTTACCCCGACACATTTCAGGTGTTTCAGCTTACTCACTACTTTTTGCTCTTCTGGCTGCTATGTCGACAACACAGCAATTTTCTGCAGCGTGGCCCATAGAGCTGAACACAGCACATCAACACATCCTGGCTATGGTTCTCTCTCTCTCTCTGTCTCTCTGTCTCTCTCTCAACTGTTTTTTTGGGGGGAGGGGGGGGGGGGTGCTCTTGAAATCTAAATGGGGCATCTCAAGAGATTTCATCCTGCAAACTATCAAATAAATAAATGCATCTCTCTCTCTTCTTGCCATAGCTTTTATTGTTTCCCTCTCTTTATGTCTCTACTATATCTATTTTATCACCCTCCCTATGGAATGGTTTTAATACGCAGGAGGAACAATAGGGCAAGAAGTCTGCTTTATTTCATTGTTATCCTGTGTCCCAACAATGATACTCTTGATACCTGTATAACAGTAAATAAGGAAATACTGAAGTCTGCAGGTATTGTCTGTAGCTACCACTTCAGGGCAGTACAAATAAAAGCCACACAACATCTGCTGTCTGCCACCAAAGCCTCTACGTTCCTCTTCCCCACTTGGGTATAGCTAGCTATCAGTTACAGTCGCGCCTACCAACAGCTACAGTTGCCTGTTAGAGATCGAGGCTAATGCTATTGTAAGCCTCAAACAACATGGGTAACATACTTAAAAATAATATGTGTATGAATGCCTTTGTGTCTGTGTAACATTGTTTCACTTAAAATCCAAAGTGCTGTAGTGCAGAGCCAAAACAACAAAAACATTTTCACTGTCCAAATACTTTTGGACCTCACTGTACATAAACTCATTAGGTCTCCAAATGTGAGACGACAGCTAAGTTCCTAGTGTGTTCAGGGATTCCCTTGCACTCTGTTTAACAGTGAAAGTAAGTTGATTATATAAAACATATGAACATATGAAACATTTGAAAGAAAATCATTTTTTTGTCCATTAAATTAACATCAAATTGATCAGAAATACAGTCTAGACATTGTTAATGTTGTAAATGACTATAGCTACAGCTATAGCTGGAAATATGGAATATCTACGTAGGCGTACAGAGGCCCATTATCAGCAACCATCACTCCAATGGCACATTGTGTTAGCTAATCCAAGTTTATCATTTTGAAAGGATAATTGATCATTAGAAAACCCTCTTGCAATTATGTTAACACTGCTGAAAACTGTTGTACTGATTAAAAAAGCAATACAACTGGCCTCCTTTAGACTAGTTGAGTATCTGGAGCATCGGCATTTGTGGGTTTGATTACAGGCTCAAAATGGCCAGAAACAAAGACATTTCTTATGAAACTCGTTTGTTCTATTCTTGTTCAGAAATGAAGGCAATTCCATGTGAGAAATGACCAAGAAACTGAAGATCTCGTACAACGCTGTGTACTAATCCCTTCACAGAACAGCACAAACTGTCTCTAACCAGAATAGTACGAGGAGTGGGAGGCCCCGGTGCACAACTGAGCAAGAGGACAAGTAAATCAGTGTCTAGTTTGAGAAACAGACGCATCACAAGTCTTCAACAGGCAGCTTCATTAAATAGTACCTGCAAAACACCAGTCTCAACGTCAACAGTGCAGAGGCGAGTCCGGGATGCTGGCCTTCTAGCCAGAGTTGCAAAGATAAACCATATCTCAGACTGGCCAAAAAAAATATAGATTAAGATGGGCAAAAGAACACAGACACTGGACAGAGGAAGTCTGCCTAGAAGGCCAGCATACCGGAGTCATTCTTCATCCATCGTTCTTAAATGGAAGAAGTTTGGAACCACCAAGATGCTTCTAAAAGCTGGCCGCCCAGACAAACTGGGAAATCGGAGGAGAAGGGCCTTACTCATGGAGGTGACCAAGAACCCAATGGTGACCCTGACAAAGCCCCAGAGTTCCTCTGTGGAGCTGGGAGAACCTTCCAGAAGGACAAACATCTCTGCAGCACACCACCAATAAGGCCTTTATGGTAGACTGGCCAAACTGAAGCCACACCTCAGTAAAAGGCACTTGACAGCACGCTTGAAGTTTGCTAAAAGGCATCTAAAGGACTCGTATACCATGAGAAACAAGATTATCTGGTCTGATGAAACCAAGATTGAACTCTTTGGCCTGAATTCCAAACGTCTGGAGGAATCCAGGCACCATCCCTACCGTGAATATGGTCATAGCAGCATCATGCTGTGGGGATGTTTTTCAGCAGCAGGGACAGGGAGACTAGTCAGGATTGAGGGAAAAGTAAACAGAGCAAAGTAAATAACCTGCTCCAGAGCGCTCAGGACCTCAGACTGGGGCGAAGGTTCACCTTCCAACAGGACAATGACCCTAAGCCAAGAAAATGCAGGAGTGGCTTTGAGACAAGTCTCTGAATGTCCTTGAGTGGCCAAGACTTGAGCCCAGACTTGAACCCGATCAAACATCTCTGGAGAGACTTGAAAATAGCTGAGCAGCGACGCTCCCCATCCAACCTGACAGAGCTTGAGAGTATCTGTAGAGCAGAATGGTAGGAACTCCCCAAATAAAGGTGTGCCAAGCTTGTGGTGTCATTCCCAAGAAGACTCAAGGCTGTAATCTCTGCCAAATGTGCTTCAACAAAGTACTGAGTAAAGGTTCAGAAAACGTATGTGAATGTGGTATTCAGTTGTTTTAAAACACTTTGTCTAAATGTCTAAAAACCTGTTTTTGCTTTGTCATTATGGGGTATTGTGTGTAGATTGATGTGAGAAAACATTTAATCCATTTCAGAATAAGGCTGTGACGTAACAACATGTTGAACAAGTCAAGGCGTCTGAATATTTTCTGAAAAGTATGTGTGTGCGTGTGTTTGGGGGTGTGTGTGAAATTAAGCCTAGCCAGTTCAGAAGGGAAACCTGCGTGTGGTGGATTGCATCAGCTGATATTGCACCAATTGGATTCACACTCTAATTACATGCGGCCTATTTAGTTGACCAGTTCTACACGTGCTTCCTCGATGCCGGATGTCACACGCTCTCATGCGCTGGTGTCTCTTGCGGCTGTAACTAGCTTGTACACTCTGTGCTCGGTGTTTCTGATATCCCACCACCTCAGCCTCCACCTGTAGGAGTACTGTTTCTTCCATCATGGGATTTGGTATAGCATATCTTGCTCATTGACTTTAGTTATATTACCATCTTCATTTGACGCTTGTTTCTGGCAGTGAGCTACCCTGAAGGAGCAGAGCCCTATTGACAAACCATGCATTGTTATATTTTCTAATGGTTAAATGTACACATGGGGGTTTCTTTATAAAGATACTTTGCACATAAGAGAAGTGTTCAATCAGGATGGTTTCTCAATTGGTGTGTGGGGTGTATTTGTGAATGAGACAGATAGAGGGACAGTGAAATAGAGAGAGTTCATGCATGTTTTTATTCAATATAGACCTATATCCTAAGACCTACAGTATCAACCATCCTCTCAATACACTATGTTTCCTACTTAGCAGTGGGAACATTTGCAATATCACATACATTCTAGCCGGTGAGGGCAGTCTCTTTGAGTCTGTTGTGGATGGCCACATTCACAGTGCCTGTTGGCTCTTCCTCAGCAACTGCCTGTGTCCATCACTAGAGGGTGTGTTCAGTATGGGGAAGATTAATACTAACATGGGTCAACTGACAGGATGAGTAGATGGAGCTGGATTGGTCTGAGACAGGGAGAGAGAGGGTGAGGAAAGAGGTTGGGAGGAGAGAGAGAGACAAACAGAGAGAGCGAGAGAGAGAGACAAACAGAGAGAGATAGAGACACACACACAGACACACGCACACAAACACACACACACACAGACACACACAGACACGCACACACACAGACACACTCACACAGAGACACACACACACACACACACACACACACACACACAGAGACACACACAGAGACAGAGACACACACACACAGAGACACACTGAGACAGAGACACACAGAGACAGAGACACACACAGACAGAGACACACAGAGACAGACACACACACACACAGACACACACACACAGAGACAGAGACACAGACACACAGAGAGACACACACAGAGACAGAGACACACACACAGAGACACACAGTTACAGATACATACAGAGACAGAGACACACACAGAGACAGAGACACACAGAGACAGAGGCAGAGGCACACACAGACAGAGACACACAGAGACAGACACACACACACACACACAGACACACACACAGACACACACACACACAGAGACACAGACATACAGAGAGACACACACAGAGACAGAGACACACAGAGACAGAGACAGAGACATACAGAGACAGAGACACACAGAGACAGAGAAAGAGACACACACTTCACACAGTCTGCATTACCAACATGCATCTTGGCTAAACAGTTATTAATCTCACCTCCAAAACTCACTCAAACCACCAAAACACTTCATACTTGTCTCAAAATAAGCTTGTTTGACTATAACACTTGCAACAATTCTCACTCAGAAAGCATGCAATGTCTCTCATAACACACTACGTAAAAAACACTAAGAATGATGAACTATTCATATATCAGTATTTCATTATAGAATAAGAATAACACATTTTCACTTTATTGACTGTCCTAAAGTATATGTAACAAGAAGGAATCAGAAATGCAGCAGTTTGCTTCAATAGCCATTATTTTTTCTATATCTTTGCGTATAGTAATTTACTTGTGAAAAATACAAAGTTGAAACAAAAGAAAAAATCCTGAAATTCCAGGGCTGCAATAGCAATTACAACAAAAAACATAATCAACATGTATAGTATAATCACTCATACTGTACAGCACTGTGAGGGTTCTAGTTCTCATCAACATGTATAGTATAATCACTCATACTGTACAGCACTGTGAGGGTTCTAGTTCTCATCAACATGTATTGTATAATCACTCATACTGTACAGTACTGTGAAGGTTCTAGTTCTCATCAACATGTATTGTATAATCACTCATACTGTACAGTACTGTGAAGGTTCTAGTTCTCATTAAGATGTATAGTATAATAACTCATACTGTACAGTACTGTGAGAGGTTCTAGTTCTCATTAACATGTATAGTATAATCACTCATACTGTACAGTACTGTGAAGGTTCTAGTTCTCATTAACATGTATAGTATAATCACTCATACTGTACAGTACTGTGAAGGTTCTAGTTCTCATTAACATGTATAGTATAATCACTCATACTGTACAGTACTGTGAGGGTTCTAGTTCTCATCAACATGTACAGTATAATCACTCATACTGTACAGTACTGCGAGGGTTCTTGTTCTCATCAACATGTATAGTATAATCACTCATACTGTACAGCACTGTGAGGGTTCTAGTTCTCATCAACATGTATAGTATAATCACTCATACTGTACAGCACTGTGAGGGTTCTAGTTCTCATCAACATGTATTGTATAATCACTCATACTGTACTGTACTGTGAGGGTTCTAGTTCTCATCAACATGTATAGTATAATTACTCATACTGTACAGCACTGTGAGGGTTCTAGTTCTCATCAGCATGTATAGTATAATCACTCATACTGTACAGTACTGTGAGGGTTCTAGTTCTTCCTCTCTCCTGCATTTGGCCTCACGTTCTCATCAACATCACATCTTATGTCTTCTCTGGTGATGCATCTTGGAAAGTATCGTCTGGAATGTCTAATCCAACCCTGCCACTCTTCTTTCCTCACCAACCTGTCTTCCTTGATCCATGTTTCCAAACTAAATCATTCCGAAGCCATCCACTTTTGTCTGGTTGGCATCTAGACTAAGGACACTTGGGTAGGCTTTCAGTTGAAATTCAATCAGCTGTGTTTGGAATGATTAAATAATCTGCTGAGTTGTGTTATTTGTTTCAATCTGGTTACTGCAGACATGCACCACATTTGCCGTCATTCTGTTTTGAATGTGTTTTTAACAGTTTTGGAAACAGTGTGTTTGCATTTGAAAACTTGCTGCAAATATATAGTTTTGCAGGTGGTGGAGTATGAATGAGAAAAGAGTTCATGGATTTCAGAGAATGTGGTCATTGAATGCATTTTGTGTGAAAGCAATGAAAAAATGATTCACAGTTTGGTCCACATACACTTCTGGTTTGCTGACTGTGTGAAGGGTTTTGACAATGTGACTTCAGTTTTGACCAATGCATGTGTCACGACTTCCGCCAAGTCGGTCCCTCTCCTTGTTCGGGCGGCGTTCGGCGGTCTACGTCATCGGCCTTCTAGCCACCACCGATCCACTTTTCATTTTCCATTTGTTTTGTCTTTGTCTTACACACCTGGCTTCACTCAACTAATTACTTGTTTATTATTTAACCCTCTGTTCCCCATGTTTCTTTTTGTGAGTGATTGTTCTTTGTATATCGATCCGCTATTTTGGGCTCGTATATTTGCCTTGTATTTTTGTATTTTGAGTAAAGTACGTTGATTACTCATTTCTGCTGTGCTGCGCCTGACTCTCTACACCAGCTACAGACAGGACCCCATTACAGCATGTTAGCAATTGAAAAAAACTGTAATATCCCTAGTCTGACTTGCCTACTTAAATTAAAAATAGTCTCTACCACCACCGTTTCAGTCTCGGCCTCAGTCTCTGTTTAAATAGCTTTCTCTTTCTCTCTCCTGTCTCAGTCTCGGCCTCAGTCTCTATTTAAATGGCTTTCTCTTACTCTCTCTCTCCTGTCTCAGGCTGAGGCCGATGTTGTTCGATACCATTCCCGTTCACAGCTCAGTTGCCACACATGAAAATGTTTATGTGGGCCTAATTGAATTTAGTGATACATGGCTTGGCAGATAAGGAAGCATTTGTAGAGCAGGCTGGCTATGAAAGATAATGTAATCTAACTGGTGAACAGGCCACTGTCCCTCTCTATATTTTTCATTCATATTGTAAGCAGTGTTTCAGCAAGTGCAGTTTGAATGGATTTGGTTTGTTTTTGAATCTGTATTGCCGTGCGATTATAGGAACACAGCAGGCTCTCTCTCTCTCTACCGCACCTGCTATCTCGACCTCTGAATGCTCGGCTATGAAAAGCCAACTGACATTTACTCTTGAGGTGCTGACCTGTTGCACCCTCTACAACCACTGTGATTATTATTGACCCAGCAGGTCATTTATGAACAATCTGACCTTAATGGCCATGTAATCTTATAATGGCCACCCAGCACAGCCAGAAGAGGACTGGCCACCCCTCAGAGCCTGGTTCCACTTTAGGTGTCTTGCCTTTCTAGGGAGTTTTTCCTAGCCACCATGATTCCACACCCGCATTACTTGCTGTTTGGGGTTTTAGGCTGGGTTTCTGTATAAGCACTTTGTGACACCTGCTGATGTAAAAAGGGCTTTATAAAAACATTTGATTTGATTTGATTATACGAACACAGCAGGCTTTGTGTGATTGCACAAACTGCAGACATTTGTTAGTATGACAGCATGGCTGTAGTGTGTTTATGCTTGACTTAACCTGTATGTAATGTAAATGTACTACATGTACTATACATACATGCAAAAGTCAAGCTACACTTAATATTAACACTGCCTGAGATTTGACATACACCCTGTAGAATATAGATCAGTCAAAGCAGCTATGATTGAAACAAACAAAAAAGATTCTGCTACTGTAATGACTCAAGATTAACCTAGCAGAAGACAGAGGTTAAAGCGGATGACAATACATCAAAATATATTCATATTTTAATATTTACCTTCTATCTACCTTTTCTTATTAGTCAACAGGAAAGGCATTCAAATTATTCTATCCTGAGAGTAAATTAATATAATATTTTATGTCATCGCCATGCCAGCTGCAATATTCATGAAATGTATGAGCCGCCATTGCTGCAACTTGAGCGTGTTCGAAGTTGTCAACAACATTTTTATTGTTGTTGTAATTTTACCCCTTTTTCTGTCCCAGTTTCGTGATATGCAATTGCGATCCATTTGTGGTCTTGTCTCATCTCTGCAACTCCCCAACAGGCTCGGGAGATGCAAAGGTTGAGTCATGCATCCTCTGAAGCTGCTTCTTAACACCCGCTTGTTAAACTCTCCACACCAATTTGTCGGAGGAAACACGGTTCAACTGACGACCGAGGTCAGCATGCAGGCACCCGGGCCTCCACAAGGAGTTCCTAGAACACGAGGAGCCAAGTAAAGCCCCCTGACCAAACCCTCTCCAAACCTGGACACAATGGACCAATTGTGCGCCGCCCTATGAGACTCCTGGTCACGGCCGGTTGTGACACACCCTGGGATCGAACCCCAAGCTGTAGTGACGCCGCAACACTGCGATGCAGTGCCTTAGACCGCTGCGTTAGTCGGGAGGCCTGGCAAAGACAGTTACCCCCGTCCCCAAGCTAAGAGTGATGGGCACCAAAGAGCTGCTGTGATGTCAGACAGGGCCGGGTCAAACCATTCACTGACATGTCGAGAGGGGTTGGGAGCACCACAGTGTAGAACACCTCAGGAGTGTGTCTAATACTAAAGGCTGGCTATTATAAATACTGAGCTATATCGTATACTAAAAACTATTATATTATTAAAATATATTTAAATTATATTATTTTATACAAAATACAAATGCTCAGAGAAAGAGATTTTGTTTAACTAATAATTCAGTTTTTCTCATAAAGGTAAGGGGTAAACATTTTTGAAACCCCTAAAGATTCTTATGAATAAAGTAGTCAAGAGTTGAATATTTGGTCCTATATTCCTGGCACAAAATGACTACATCAAGCTTGTGACTCTACAATCTTGTTGGATGCAATTGCAGTTAATTTTGGTTGTGTTGCAGATTATTTTGTGCCCAATAGAAATGAATCGTAAATAATGCATTGTGCCATTTTGGATTTAATTTTATTGTAAATAAGAATAGAGTTCGTTTCTAAACACTTGTGGATGCGACCATGATTACGGATAATCCTGAATGAAGCGTGAATAATGATAAGTGAGAAAGTTACATAGGGTCAAAGATCAAAGAGAGACATGTTAACCTCCCCGTATTGTAATGGTGAGAGGTTAGCATGTCTTGGGGGCATGATCTTTGACCCTCTGTAACTTTCTTATTTGTTAAAATGGTTAGGACAGTTATTGAATTTTTTATGAAAGTCTTTATCTATAATCTGAGGTTACACAATTATACAATTAGCGTGCCCCCAAGGTGTTATGATGCTGTTGTAGGCCTGCTGTAGGACTTCATAGAAATGTATTCTCGTGTGTTTTATTGCTACAAAGACGTAAAGCTGAACACGGTTGATACAGAAGTCTAACTAACAAACATTTATAGTCAAGCCAGTTTAACAGAAAAACTGAAAAACGAAATATTTCAAACCAACAACAGCCCCCCTCATAGAGCTCACAGAGCATCCGATGCTTAAATTTGATCACAAAAACAGTCAAAGAGAGAACTATCTTATTTTTGATCAAATGCTTATCAAGATGAAAGTCTTTGAATCACAAAACTACTGGTGTTCCTGAGGAGGGCTGTGTGGGGCACTTTGACTACACACACACATACAGAGACACAGACACACATATGCACGCACAGACACACGCACACACGCACACGCGCACGCACACACACGCACACGCACATGCACGCACACACGCAGAAACGCACGCACTCCACAATGCCTCAGCCATAATCTACAATTAGATATTAAGTGCTTAAAAGTGACTGATTGGGAAGTAGAGATAACTAAGGAAGAACCTTGCGGGTTGAATCTAGATGTAGAATCTCTGTCACTACAGTATCTGTCTCAATCATCTCTATTTCTCACACGTCAAACCCATGTGTTGTCTATCTGATCAATCATGTGTGTCTGTAAAAACATATGTAGCCTACAGAGTGTGCAGGAATTCAATTCACAACTCCATATCTAGTGTCGTGCTTTGGTTCTGAACCCTATTGAGTCCCCATCTTTAAAAGAGGATTCCACTGTACATTCCCACGTACAGTGTCACTTCGTCTAATGATTGGAGACAGGCACAGGAATACGTAATAGGGGGTTTTATTTACTCCACCCAAGAAAAAGAGCGAGGTATAAACCTCTAAATAATACACGGGATGAGACCTGTAAAACAAGTGCACAATAACACGTAGCATGGCCGATACAACAGCACAGATACTCACAAGACCAACAGACATGGCAACAATAACCAACAAGAACAATGGGAAAAAGAGGGAAAATATATACACATACTAATGGGAACCAGGGGTGAGTAATGAGACAAGACAGTCCGGGGTTGGTGGTAATGATCCCGTTCAGTGACGCCTAGAAGGACGATGACGTAGACCTCTGGTGCTGGTGAACGGAATTAACAGCAATACTGGGGGGATCCGTGACATACAGTATGGATTCACTATCTGTAAAATCAAATCAAATGTATTTATATAGCCCTTCTTACATCAGCTGATATCTCAAAGTGCTGTACAGAAACCCAGCCCAAAGCCCCAAACAGCAAGCAATGCAGGTGTAGAAGCACGGTGACTAGGAAAAACTCCCTAGAAAGGCCAAAACCTAGGAAGAAACCTAGAGAGGAACCAGGCTATGAGCGGTGGCCAGTCCTCTTCTGGCTGTGCCGGGTGGAGATTATAACAGAACATGGCCAAGATGTTCAAATGTTCATAAATGACCAGCATGGTCAAAAAATAATAATCACAGTAGTTGTCCAGGGTGCAGCAAGTCAGTACCTCAGGAGTAAATGTCAGTTGGCTTTTCATAGCCGATCATTAAGCGTATCTCTACCGCTCCTGCTGTCTCTAGAGAGTTGAAAACAGCAGGTCTGGGACAGGTAGCACGTCTGGTGAACAGGTCAGGGTTCCATAGCCGTAGGCAGAACAGTTGATACTGGAGCAGCAGCACAGCCAGGTGGACTGGGGACAGCAAGGAGTAATCATGCCAGGTAGTCCTGAGGCATGGTCCTAGGGCTCAGGTCCTCCGAGAGAGAGAAAGAAAGAGAGATAGAGAGAATTAGAGAGAGCATACTTAAATTCAAACAGGTCACCGGATAAGACAGGAGAAGTACTCCAGATATAACAGACTGACCCTAGCCCCCGACATGTAAACTACTGCAGCATAAATACTGGAGGCTGAGACAGGAGGGGTTAGGAGACACTGTGGCCCCATCTGATGATACCCCCGGACAGGGCCAAACAGGCAGGATATAACCCCACCCACTTTGCCAAAGCACAGCCCCCACACCACTAGAGGGATATCTTCAACAACCAACTTACCATCCTGAGACAAGGCCGAGTATAGCCCACAAAGATCTCCGCCACGGCACAACCCAGGGGAGGGATCCCACTGTACAATCCTACAAACAGTATGGATTCACTATCTGTAAAATAGGATCCCACTGTACAATCCTACATACAGAATGGATTCAGTATCTGTAAAGGAAGATCCCACTGTACAATCCTACATACAGAATGGATTCACTATCTGTAAAATAGGATCCCACTGTACAATCCTACATACAGTATGGATTCACTATCTATAAAAGGAACCCACATTCCTCTTCCATGTCTACTGTCTGTTTCCCTGTAGCACTGCCACTACACTCAGTCTCTGAAAACTTCTGTCACATGGAGTTTACTTTCACAGAGAGGATTACACTGTGGTTCCGGTACACAGTACAGTAAGCCACATATTGTCCAGAACCTGTGATTACTGTGTTGTATTAAAATGCTACCAACAGCAAAGTTAGCAAATGAAGACACCAGCATAGCAGGAAAGTTGGTGACCCCAATGTTACAGTTTTTTACAATCCCTTTGGCACTAATTTCAGAACTCTAGATACAAAACTCAAAACGGTCATCACTTGTAACACAGGCTGTCCAATGTTCAAAATATTGCATTGTGCCTTCATATCTTTAAAGAAACCTTGCACTTGCAGAATCATTGGTTCAAATAACTAATTTATCATGAAATACCATAGGAACGTTAATTTAGATCACCAAAACAATTGTTCGTTCAATCATTAAATATTGTCGTACAAAATATGTTATACATGTTTCATTATGGTACTACACGTAAATACATCACTGTAAAAGGACTAGTAAAGAGAATGTTACAGACACAGTGGAATCAGTGAACAAAATATGACATTTATTGATGAAATACAGTAAAATCACTCATAGGTTTCTTTGAATCAGAGCAAAAATAATTAGCTTCAAAAAAAGAAAAAAACTACAGTAAAACATCAACTGCAGCGTTCCTCACATGGCTTACTGTAAAAAGCTAAACAAAGTATTGATCACTGTACTTCTATATTTCCCTCAACCCTGTCTTGTGGATTTGGCCATAGGTTCTCATCCACATCACAATGGATGTTTTCATTAGCCAAACATCTTGGGAAGAATCTTTGGGCATGGCGAATCCAGGCCTGACACTGGTCTGCCGTGATGTCATTGCATGTGTCATCCATGGCCTGGAGAAGGGTGGCTTGTTCGTGAGAGCGCCTATCATATACCTTCCACCTCCATATGGAGAAAAATTCCTCAATCCGTTTTTTCGGAAAGGAGAGTATGGGGGTAAGCACTAGGTGGTAAATTGTGGATGGGCCTGAAACCATGCTTGCACCATTTGAGCATGGTGGAACCTGACATTATCCCACACAATGACATAGGCCATGCCATCAACTCTACAGACCTGATTTAGCCCATCAAGGAAGGTTACATTCGAACAGCGAATCATGTGGCTGCCTGCAACTCAATATATAGAGTATATAGAGTAGAGAGCTTTAGTTTTTGTTCGACCTAACATTAGAACGGGAAAGATGCGTAATCTAAGATAATTTGACTGTGGTATGATTGTTGATGCCACACATGGTGATTCCAGCATCTCAGAAACAGCTGCCTTCCTGGGATTTTTACGCAATACAGTCTCTAGAGTTTACAAAGAATGGTGCGATAAACAAAACACATTCAGTGAGCGGCAGTTCTGTGGGCAAAAACACCTTGTTAATGAGAGAGGTCAGAGGAGAATGTCCAGACTCATTCAAGCTAACAGAAAGGCCACACATGCTCAAATAACAGCTGTTTTAAACAGTGGTGTGCAGAAGGGCATCTCTTAACGTACAACACTGTGAATAATTCAGGCTGTTGTGGAGGCAAAAGGGGGTCCTACCCAGTACTAGATAGGTGTACCTAATAAAGTAGCCGGTGAGTGTACAGTAATGTCAAATCTGAAAACATGGTCTGGAAAAGTGGTACATGGGACCATAGAAACAGTGTCTGATAAAGAATGATGATGAAATATTACATCCATAGATAATGTAGTCCAATTGGTTCATGTTCCACGGTAATTGCTGTCAATGGATCTCATTTTCCTGAAACTTTCATGATCTAAACATGGAATATTGTTTGTCAGTTTCCATAAAACTATGCATTAAGAGTAATGCAACAGTTACTTATCATTTTGAGCAGTTGTATCAATTGATATTTAGATCATTGTAATTAAATGAATAGACAGTCATCTCAGATGTAATGTGTGAATTGCCTTTTGAAATGGTAATACTTTGATGTTACAGTTTTTTTCGATTGCTAAACGACAGTGGGCACAACTGGAGTCACATGTGCAAAACTCTAACTACAGTCTGCACTACCAACAGTCACCTGAGCTAAACAGTTCACATCACCTGCAAAACTCATTCCAAGCAACACAACTCTTAACACATGGCTCAAAACACGCTCAGTGCAGCCAAACACTATGCACAACCCTCACTGAGATAACACACACTGTCACTCAGAACACACTGAGAGTAAAAACACTAGCATCAAACACCAATACAGAAAATACAAACTTTTCATCTTTACAGTTTGAACAATTTCAGTGACTTCATACAAAGTAATATTTTCTTCAAAGAAAAGAGTGACATTCTTTCACATGATTTATTAAATTTTTTAGAACATAACAATTCTTTAAGGTAAATTAAAATTAGCAGTTTGCTTCAATAGTCTGTAGTAATTTACGGAATTACAGTAATGAGAAAAAAAAGGTAGAAACTAAAAGTACATACTGTAATTCAAACAAATAATTGAGGGGCTAATCCTACCTCTCTCTAGCATCAGGCCACAAGTTTTCTTCAACATCACATCAAATGTTTTCTCTTGCCATGCACCTGGGGAAGAACCTTCTGGAGTGTCTTATCCATCCCTGGCAGTCCTCTGGACTTGTGTCCTCACATCCGGCACGCATGGCTTCCAAAAGAGACATTTGGTCATGTGGGTGGTGACCAAACACTTTCCACCTCCAGGCAGAGAAAAACTCCTCTATTGGGTTGAGGAAGGGTGAATATGCAGGCAGGTACAAAACCATAAATCTGTGATGTGCTGCAAACCAATCGGTGACAGCTGCAGAGTGGTGAAAAGCAACGTTATCGCAAACTATGACAAAAACTTGGGGGTTTCTTACTGGCTCCCCCTGTTCTGCTGGCACTAGCTGAGCATAGAGCTGTTCTAGGAACAGTGTTGTATGGGCCAATGAGTGGTGTGTTGAGAAGCAAACCATCATTGGCCATTGCAGCACACATGGTGATATTTTCCCCCCTTTGGCCTGGAACCTCCACAGTGGCCCTTTGACCTATAACATTCCTTCCTCTGCGCCGTGTTTTGGCAAGGTTAAATCCAGCTTCATCGATAAATACAAATGAATGTGGTCTTTCCAGTGCTTCCACCTCCATTACTCTCTGAAAAACAGTAAGTGCACAGTTTTACTGTAGAAATGCTAGTGTTTTTTTTTACTGTAAATATTTTGTATAGCTGTGTACGTAACCTCAGACGTCTTACCTGGACATATTGGTATCTTTGCTCTTTTACCCGTTCACTGTTTCTCTCGAACGGTACAGTGTATAACTGTTTCATTGTAACTTGGTGTTTCTTTAGGACTCGAGCAATAGTTGTTGTGCTGACAGAATTAACATATCATTATCAGCCAGCACTCTATCTTGAATCTCCCGCAGTTTTATTGCATTGTTGACAACAACCATGTCAACAATAGCATTTTCCTGCGCATCTGAAAATATTTTTCCTCTTCCCCCTGTTGGGGGCAGCCTTTGGGTCCTGTTGTAAAAATATATTTTACAGTCAAAATTACTGTAATATATATCTGTGTAAATATTCTATAATTGCAATACAAAATAGATTCCTGTAATGTTTTCATTTACTGTAAGGATCTAACTCTCACCTGTTTGCATGATGGAAAATTCGCATTACAGATGCCACTGTGGATCTTTGCAGATTGGGTTGCACCCTCAACCCTGCCTCTCTCAATGAGAGACCATGGTTCACGACATGGTCTATAAGTGTAGCCCTTATTTCATCTGAAATAACAGCTCTTTGTCTTCTTTGTCTTCCTCCATGCATTCGCCCTCTCCCTGCCACCCTTCTCCCTCCACGAACCCATCTTCCTTGTTCCATTTCCAAAATGAGTCTTTCTGAGCTCTACCTATATATACTGTAATATGTGTGTGTGTTCACTAACAAGTCCAAGACAAGACACCTGCTTAGCCTTTCAGCTGAAATTGCAATCAGCAGTGTTTGAAAGGCACAAGGCTGAAATCTATTCCGTTTTGAATGTGTGGTTCACAGTTTTGACAGCAGTGTGTGTAAATCCACAGTGTTGTGCAGGTTGTGGTTAAAGTCATGGGATAAGTGTGTAGAGTTTTGAAAACTGTGTTCAAGCAATGAAAAACGAACTATAGTTTGGTCCACATGAATGCTGCTGTGCAGACTGTAGTTAGAGTTTTGCACATGTGACTCCAGTTGTGTCCACTGTCGTTTAGCAATCGAAAAAAACTGTAAGTTGTGTCATTTTGAACAGGTGATTTTAATTCAATGAACAAAGGATCTTAGCTTTATGTGTATTGTATCCAAGCAATTGGAAAAAGTGTTAGAGTTTAGAAAAATTTGCATTTTGATCATTGGTTGTGAGTTTTGTGTCTAGTGTTTTGAAAAATTTGCATTTTGATCATTGGTTGTGAGTTTTGTGTCTAGTGTTTTGAGACATTTTCATTTTGATCATTTGTTGTGAGTTTTGTGTCTAGATTTTTGAAAAATGCGATCAAGGTTCCAAAATTATTGCCAAAGTGATTCTAAAAAACGGTAACTCCTGTAATCATGTTCATTCAAATGGGTTGGAGGGGTGGTGGTGGTGTGTGTCTGTGTGTGGCCATAACTTAGTGTGTACTTGTGTGTGTGTGGCCGTAGCTCAGAGTGTGTGTGTCTGAGTGCGTGCATGCGTGTTTGGCCGTGGGTGTTTTTGTGTGTGTGTGTGTGTGTGTGTGTGTGTGTGTGTGTGTGTGTGTGTGTGTGTGTGTGTGTGTGTGTGTGGCTGTAGATCAACATAGCTTTGAACAGCTTCTGGTCTGAAGTCATTCACTCCCTTCTTTCTCTCATTTCAGTGTTTTTCCTGTGGCTTTAATCCTCAACAGACTGTTTTATCAAACTGACTGTCTTTATACTAGATTGTTGAGGGTGGATAGGGAGTTGCAGGCAGTGAAGCTATTTGGATTTACTACATTTGAATAGTTCACATGCTGTGCAATGTTCACGGTTCTTGGAGAATTTGTTCATTGCATGTTTATTAGATAGCTATTTGCATAGGTGTCAAATAATACAGGAGTCTGTATGTGACACAAGGGACCAATACGATACTCCTGAATCCATTCCTTTCATGCTGAATTAAGTCAATGATCTTTTCTTGGAAGTAAACATTACAATTAACATTCGTCATGCACAGTCTTCTAACTCTTTCACAAATGCTTGCCAGTATAACTCAGTAGTCTGCCATAAGACAGAAATCCAGGAAGGTTAAGCAGCAGCATATGGTTCCTAAATTGAAGGAGAGAATCTGTGTGAATTGGCTGTACTCTCCAAGTCTCCAGATGGATCCAAGTCTCCAAGAGGACGAGGAACTTAAGCAATTATTGAATTCTATCTAATTTTGCCTCCCTTTCCTTCCTCTCTCCTCCAAGTGTCCTTCCATCAAATCAAGCAACTCGTCTGAGGGATTCCATATTTTTCCTGTTTTTCTCTCTCCTTTTATCCTTTTCTTCACTTCTTCTATAATTTTCGCTGATTTTCTTTGCTCCTATTCGTTTCTTTCTCTCCTTCCTCTCCTCCTATTCATTTTCCTCTCTCCTTCCTTCTTTCCTCCAAGTGTTCTTCAGTTTCTGAGTTATACATCAAGAGTGTCTTTCTTGGAATGAACTTTGAGTACGATGTCTGTCTATATCCACATTAATGATAAACTGTGATATATATCCTCCTCCCTCCTTCCTCCTTCGCCAGAAAGCCACTGGCTACACACGATGAAACGTGACTTTTCAACCTCATCGGAAAAATGGCATACCTCTTGGGCCAAATTGACATTTTTTTAATGTGACAGACCGGCGGCCATTTTCTCCCAGGATCGTGGGTAAATTAGCTTTCAAAACAAGGAGGTATATAACTCCAAATGAAGTACTACAGTAGCCACTAAAAGCCAATGTATTTAGCACCTTGCCTGAGGCTTCTGCTGACCAATCAGTGCTTTGTGTTTGCCTGTCCTAACGTGTGGCTTGCTTTACCGCACAGTCAACGACAACACCATCCGATATTATCAATAGCCTTGAAGCAATTGTAATATAGGTAATTCAACTTACGAATTTGGGCCATATTGTGAAATATGCAATATGTGGGAAAATAGGGCCAGAGAGAGAAAGAGAGAGGTTGAGAGACCTGTTGGAAAAACCTGTGCCTCAGGTTCTTGTTTCGGTTCATGTCTAACAACATCCATACATGTGGAACAAACATTGCATGCATTGCAAAGTCTATGTTGGGAGCCTCCCCCAGTTCAACGAGTCATTAATCTCTGGTCATTTCTCTTCAGGCCTCTGGCAGCTATGTCATCATAAATCCACTATTGGGATGAGAGATGAATGCTACATTAGGGAGCCAAGATGGAGGCGGCTAAGCAGTCTTCCCCTACAATGCATGGGCCATGGGTCCTAAAACTTAAGTTCCAATGAAGTTCCCTGTATGGAATACACTTATTCATGTCTAAAATGGAATAAACTGCTTTATTTCTGTTCACCCTTCCCAGCGGAAAAAACTGGTTGAGATTACGTCATTACAACCGTCATTATTACGTTCGTTCAACCAGTATTCCATAGTTTTGCCCACTGGGTTTCTTCTAAGAGTGTGGATCCTTTTCTTTATTTCATCAGTTTCCATGTTGTAAACATGTATGACAAAACTGGATTTCTGGACTCCGAGAGAAAGAGAGGGGGACAGAGTATGAGGAGAGAGAGAGAAAGTCAGGTCACATTAGAAATGCTCTCCAATGGCTGCGTTTACACAGGCAGCCCAATTCTGATTTTCTTTCCCACTAATTGGTCATTTGACCAATCATGTCAGATCTTTTCACATCAGTTCTTTTTCAGAGCTGATCTGACATAAACAAATTATAAGAATTGGACTGCTTGTCTAAATGCAGCCATTGGGGGATCAAATCAAATGAAATTGTATTTGTCACATGCTTCGTAAACAACAGGTGTAGACTAACAATGTAATTACTTACTAACAGATCCTTTGCCGACAATGCAGATCATTTTTCTTGGCCGAAATAATAGAGAAATAATAACAGAGGAATAAATACACAATGAGTAATGATAACTTGGTTATATACAGTACACGGGTTGATGTGCAGGGGTACAAGGTAATTGAGGTATAGTAGATATGTACATATAGGTGGGGATAAAGTGACTAGGCAACAGGATAGATAATAAACAGTAACAGGATGCGGTGTACAGTCTGTCTCCGCCCCGGGAGGCTGTAGTGGCGTAGGATACTGGGCTGGGGCATTATCACTGCGGGAGAGGGGGAAGATATTTTGAACTGTCCTGGTAATTAACCACCGTCGTACAGAGTAAACCTCTCTCCTCCGCTAAGCTCCTCTGATCATCCCTCCCCTCTGATGTCTCTCTCATTCTCTTCTGTTCTCCTTCTTCTTCTCCACTCTCTTTCTCTTGTTCTCTTCTGCTTCATGTCTTTTTAACTTTCTCTCTTTCCCTCACTTTTCCACCCTCTTTCTTTCTCTATTTGTTTCCCCTCACTCTCTCTTTCCCCTCTTCCTCTGTTTTTCTAAGTGGGGAAAGAAAAGGAGGCCAAACAAAGGATATTAATCTGGCTTTGTAGGACCTTCAGGTTTTCGCTGGTATATTTGATACGTCTTCAAATTCAATAAAACTCCAGCCTTTGCATAAAGGTACCTTGCAGTTAATTAGTGCAGGTTAATTATTTTGGAGTTAAACTTCACAATTTTTCGATCAAGGTCAGTGATTGATATATTGGGGATACCGGTGCCTTAAATGTCACCACGTTTTTTAATCATGCAGCAATTCCTGCTTGAGCTATATAATGATGTGCTGTAGTCAGGGGAATTTGTCCCAGGCATTTTATCCACATCAGCCTACGTCACAATGTGCACTACCAACTCACAGTGAGTGAGGTGACAATGTAGAATATGCTCTTTCTACTGTACGTTTATAGGCACCCTTTCAGTTTTAAAATACATGATCTTGTCTATCTAACTGATGACAGAGTCGCAGCAGGTCTCTTTGCTGATGCCATGTCACATTTTTGTTTTTTATATGACATTTGTTTTTGTGTGTGTCAATTTCCACGAGCCCACCCACCTACAAAATGGTCCAGCCCATCTGGCATTTGCCAGAATTGCAAGATGGCCAATACACCCCTGGCTGTACTATGTCTATGTGGTATCTTGATGATATTGATGTTGTATTTCGGTTATAGTGTACTGCATGATATCCACAAATGTCATGCTTGTTTCTACTGCCTACAACTGACTCTAGCAAGATACATGAATATACAAATCTGAGGATAGGCCTAGATTCTTATGTTTCGGGCCATAGCTAACAGTATGATGCTACATTTTCATGTTATCCAGCCAATTTAGGGAAAAACTGGCATTACGGCAATATACTCGATCCAGTGATGTTCCCTCCTTGATGCCATAGCAGTACAAGACTGTTGGTACTCAGAACTTCTTAAACTGTACTTATGAAGGAAGGAGAGAGAGAGGGAGGGAGTAGGAGAGTCCTGTGGGAAGTTGCGAGGGAGGTTGTAGCTGGTAGTTCCTCTACCCCCCTAGGCTAGCTAGCTAAAGGTCTTCCAGTGGTCAAAGAGAACGTTGACGCACAATCAAACTCCTCTCATCTCCTTTCATGTACCTGCTGCTGCTGCCTGCTGTACAGTTACAATGTTGGCAATGTGGCTTTTCACTTCTGTTGTAAACTGTACTGGTCCACATATAACATCTTGGATAAAGGATGATATTACAGTAGATCTTACATACCTTAAGGGAACATTTCGGCATTTCGTGTATGATCAGTGAGAAAGTCCATATTGCAAATGTACGGTCCCTTACTAGACGTCCGAAATCGTTTGTAAAATTCGCGGTCGGCGTCGGGCCGTGCGGTAGGGCCAGACCTACCGGGAAGTCATCAAATGAACTTTGTCGGACATTCGGTTTCCGTTTTAAAAAATAAACAAGTTTTTGACCGTTTTTCCGCTGTCCCGGAATTTCCCACAAGAGGGCATACGGAATCATATGGCAATTTGGCAAAACATCACGAATCACGACGGGGCCTTATCTCGAAAACGGAAAATATTTCGAAGCCGAAACTCGGTGAGCGTAGGTTTGGCATAATGGGCAGTTGGCCCCGAACAAGATGGCGTCTAGGCCTCGACGGTTTTTGAGTTATGGCCGTTTTTCTGGGATTAAAGGTCCTAAATGGAAATAGAGAAATTATTTTTCCACTTCAGGTCAAAGTCAAGGAGCCTCCGGTGTCAATAAAAAAAAAAACAGCCATTTATCTATCGTCATTTAAGAGAAACGGAACAATGACATCTTGGTGATGGTCACAAATAGGCGTTTTTTTTTTTCAACGGTTACAGATCCAGTTGCAGGGTGTTCATACGAATCTTTTTAAAGTGTGCTGCGGAGCTCTGCAACATTTCTGTGATTTTCTATGATTTTCTGAAATAACACACACATACTAAACCCTCCGTAAATAACTCAGTTCTTAACGTAAAGACTTAAAACTCAGGATTCTGTAAAAGCATACCCCAATGAGGATATGTGGTTAATTATATCTTCCTGTGCCAACCGGAAGTGCCTTAAATGGTGTCTCAGGGGCTGTTTCGAAGGGTTAAAAAAGTCAGATCTGTCCAAAACTTCATATATGTGATTAGGCAACCCCCATGAACTGTAAATCAGTCATTTTTCCCCAAAAAAATCAAAGGAAAAAAAAATCACACTAAAACACAACTTGAATGGAGGGACGTATTGGGGTGCGTAGAGACAGACAGTGGCTGCAATAGTTAGCTTTGTTGGAGCTAAAAAAGAACCGTCAGACCTAGAGTTCCGAAACTTTAGAAACCTGTTCTAGACCTCCGGTCGATGGTGCGTGGTGAGTTACGTGGCTCTAGACGGTTCTCGGACCGAGAAACAGCTTCGTACATTTGCAATACCTTCAATTCATTTTGACCATTACGAAAATGACGACGTTTAGAAAAGTCTCAGAGACGCAAGGCTAGGTGCATTGAAACCGGCTCGGCCCATAGAGACGGACCCCAACGTTTCTGTCCGATAGCTCGTTCAAGGACCCCGTAGGAAGGCATGGAAAATAGTGGATTTTCAGCACCAATTAGGGTTTTTCTCGGACGCCAAATGACCTATCGAGCCGAAACTCGGGATTCGGGGTCGCCTCACATAGGACTTCACATAATGTCCGAACTGGACCCGCAGCTAGAACGTAACTATGTGTTTTACCTTTTTATTATGTTTTAAACTAAAGGCGCTGTGAATTATGGGACTGCTCTGACATATGTGATAGTTGGCTTCTAAATGAGTAGGAAAAAGTGGGTTTGGTGTCATAATGACATCTAATTGACTGATGGACACTGACTTGCTAGTTGACTTTTGTGCATTTGCAATATGTTTAAACAGAGAGGGACCATCACCAAAATGGCATTCTGAAATCAACACAAAAAATGGCATCACCATAGTCTCCAGACTGTGCTAAGTTCAACGAGCTATCCGCCTTGACCGTAGCTCGCTCGGTGTAAGTGCAACGACCATTAGAAAAGTAGGCCCAAAATGAAGCCTGCCCCACAATGTCATTTGCTTTTGGGTGACAGTGAGAGAACCGTTTAGGTGAGAAGAAAAATTACACCACATGAATGTTCCTAAGGTCCTCCCGATCCGTGCAAGCCTAACCTTGACCGTGTGGCATTAACCCTTAACAGTAAAACAGTGTTTTTTGATCTCACAGAATGCAGTGTCATCTCTCCCCATAGGAATACATTGCCTGCACCCCTAATTTCAACCTGAAGTCTATATGGGTTATGAATGCCGTATGAACCTGTCTTCGGTACCAGTCCATCAGGCCACTATGAGGTCTACCTGTGTTGATTCTGAGCTTCCTGGACCAACCGGAAGTGGTTAAAATGCCCCTAAAAGTGTTTACCCATACCCTGCCTGCAGTTTGACAGACATAGTGCATTCAACCCTGTGTAAATCAGTCAGTTCTTAACGTAAGGACTTAAAACTCAGGATTCTGTAACAACATACCCCAATGAGGATATGTGTTGATTTATAGCTTCCTGTGCCAACCGGAAGTGCCATAATTGGTGTCTCAGGTGCTGTTTCGAAGGGTTAAAAAAGTCTGATCTCTCCAAAATTTCATATGTGTGATTAGGGAACCCCCATGAACTGTAAATCAGTCATTTTTCCCCAAAAAAATCAAAGGAAAAAAAAATCACACTAAACACAACTTGGATGGAGGGACGTATTGGGGTGCGTAGAGACAGACAGTGGCTGCAATAGTTAGCTTTGTTGGAGCTAAAAAAGAACGGTCGGACCTAGAGTTCCGAAACTTTACAATCCTGTTCTAGGCCTCATGTCGATAGTGCGTGGTGAGTTAGGTGGTTCTAGAAGGTTCTCGGACCGAGAAACAGCCTCGTACATTTGCAATACCTTCAATTCATTTTGACCATTACAAAAATGACGACGTTTAGAAAAGTCTCAGAGACGCAAGGCTAGGTGCATTGAAACCGGCTCGGCCCATAGAGACGGACTCCGACGTGTCTGTCCGATAGCTCGTTCAAGGACCCCGTAGCAAGGCATGGAAAAAAGTGGATTTTCAGCACCAATTAGGGTTTTTCTCGGACACCAAATGACCTATCGAGCCGAAACTCGGGATTCGGGGTCGCCTCACATAGGCCTTCACATAATGTCCGAACTGGACCCGCAGCTAGAACGTAACTATGTGTTTTACCTTTTTATTATGTTTTAAACCGAAGGCGCTGTGAATTATGGGACTGCTCTGACATATGTGATAGTTGGCTACTAAATGAGTAGGAAAAAGTGGGTTTGGTGTCAATTGATATCCATTTGGTGTCATAATGACATCTAATTGACTGATGGACACTGACTTGCTAGTTGACTTTTGTACATTTGCAATATGTTTAAACGGAGAGGGACCATCACCAAAATGGCATTCTGAAATCAACACAAAAAATGGCATCACCATAGTCTCCAGACTGTGCCGAGTTCAAGGAGACGCCCCGCTTGACCGTAGCTCGTTCTGAGTGCAGCAAACTTGAAAAAAAGAAGGCCCAAAATGAAGCCTGCACCACAATGTCATTTGATTTTGGGTGGCAGTGAGAGAACCGTTAGGGTGAGAAGCACAATTCCACCACATGAATGTTCCTAAGGTCCTCCCGATCTGAACAAGCCTAACCTTGACCGTGTGGCATTAACCCTTCACAGTAAAACAGGGTTTTTTGATCTCACAGATTACAGTGACATCTCTCCCCATAGGAATACATAGCCTGCACCACAAAATTCAACCTGAAGCCTATATGGGTTATGAATGCCGTATGAACCTGTCTTCGGTACCAGTCCATCAGGCCACTATGAGATCTACCTGTGTCGAATCTAAGCTTCCTGGAGCAACCGGAAGTGGTTAAAATGCCCCTAAAAGTGTTTACCCATACACTGCCTGCAGTTTGATAGACATAGTGCATTCAACCCTGTGTAGATCAGTCAATTCTTAACGTAAAGACTTAAAACTCGGGATTCTGTAAGTGGCTATGTAAATCAAGACATGTGTTTACTTATAGCTTCCTGTGCCAACCGGAAGTGCCTTTAATTGGGTCACACTCTCTGTTTCGAAGGGTTAAAAAAGTCACATCTCTCCAAAACTTCATATGTGTGACTAGGTAACCCTTCTGAACTGTAAATCAGTCATTAATCCCAACAGATGTCAAAGAAAAGCTCCCTCACACACACACAGGAAGGATGGAGTGATAAAGTGCGGTGCTTAAAGACACAGAGAGCAGGAAATGGCATTACCATAATCCCTAGGCCGTACCGAGTTCAGCGAGATATCCCGCTTGACCGTAGCTCGCTCGGTCTAGGCGCAGCGAGCATTAGAATAGTAGGCCCAAAATGAAGCCTGCACCACAATGTCATTTGCTTTTGGGTGACAGTGAGAGAACCGTTAGAGTGAGAAGAAAAATTGCACCACATGAATGTTCCTAAGGTCCTCCCGATCTGAACAAGCCTAACCTTGACCGTGTGGCATTAACCCTTAACAGTAAAACAGTGTTTTTTGATCTCACAGATTACAGTGTCATCTCTCCCCATAGGAATACATTGCCTGCACCCCTAATTTCAACCTGAGGCCTATGTGGGTTATGAATGCCGTATGAACCTGTCTTCGGTACCAGTCCATCAGGACACTATGAGGTCTACCTGTGTTGATTCTAAGCTTCCTGGACCAACCGGAAGTGGTTAAAATGCCCCTAAAAGTGTTTACCCATACACTGCATGCAGTTTGATAGACATAGTGCATTCAACCCTGTGTAGATCAGTCAATTCTTAACGTAAGGACTTAAAACTCAGGATTCTGTAACAGCATACCCCAATGAGGATATGTGTTGATTTATAACTTCCTGTGCCAACCGGAAGTGCCATAATTGGTGTCTTAGGGGCTGTTTCGAAGGGTTAAAAAAGTCTGATCTTTCCAAAACTTCATATGTGTGATTAGGCAACCCCCATGAACTGTAAATCAGTCATTTTTCCCAAAAAAATTCAAAGGAAAAAAAAATCACACTAAAACACAACTTGGAAGGAGGGACGTATTGGGGTGCGTAGAGACAGACACTGGCTCCAATAGTTAGCTTTGTTGGAGCTAAAAAAGAACCGTCGGACCTAGAGTTCCGAAACTTTAGAAACCTGTTCTAGACCTCCCGTAGATGGTGCGTGGTGAGTTACGTGGCTCTAGAAGGTTCTCGGACCGAGAAACAGCCTCGTACATTTGAAATAACTTCAATTCATTTTTGCATCACGAAAATGACGACATTTAGAAATGTCCCAGAGTCGCAAGACTAGGTGCATTGCAAACGTCTCGGCCCATATAGACAGACCCCAACGTTTCTGTCCAATAGCTCATTCAAGGACCCCGTAGCAAGTCATGGAAAATAGTGGATTTTCAGCACCAATTAGGGTTTTTCTCGGACACCAAATGACCTATCGAGCCGAAACTTGGGATTCGGGGTCGCCTCAGCTAGGCCAACACATAACATAAGAAATGGACCCGCAGCTAGAACGTAACTACGTGTTTTATGGTTTTTTTATGGTTTGAACCGAAGGGGTTGTGAATTTTGGGCCAGCTCTGAAGTATGTAATAGTTGGCTACTAAACGAGTTGGAAAAAGTGGGTTTGGTGTCAGTTTGTATCAGTTTGGTGGTCAGAATGATATCTAATTGACTGATGGACTCTTGTCCACTTGACTCTTGTACATTTGCAATATGATCCTATAGTGAAAAAACATCACCAAAAGCGACATTCTGAAATCAACCCAAACGAGCGATTGAGATGACCCAGAATCACTGCAAAGCCATCCCGAGTTCATCGGGCCAGTCAATTTCACATTCCTGCAAGATTTTTATAGCATGACAAATTCGTGATGGTACCTGCCCTTTAAAACATATTGCAAATGCACAGTGACTTTGAAAAAGTAAGAAACAAAAAAAAATACATCTAAAAAATTTTGAGCATGACAAATTCGTGATGGTACCTGCCCATTGAAACATATTGCAAATGCACAGTGACTTTGAAAAAGTAAGGAAACATAAACAAAAAAAATCCAAAATTTTTATTTTTGGGTGACCAGTTGCACGTGCATTTGCAATATGATTCTATAGTGAAAAAACATATTGCAAATGCACAGTGACTTTGAAAAAGTAAGGAAACATAAACAAAAAAAATCTAAAATTTTTGGGGGGGGATGACCAGTTGCATGTGCATTTGCAATATGATTCTATAGTGAAAAAACATATTGCAAATGCACAGTGACTTTGAAAAAGTAAGGAAAAATAAACAAAAAAAATCTAAAATTTTTTTGGGGGGA
Source organism: Oncorhynchus clarkii lewisi (assembly GCF_045791955.1). Classification (NCBI taxonomy): domain Eukaryota; kingdom Metazoa; phylum Chordata; class Actinopteri; order Salmoniformes; family Salmonidae; genus Oncorhynchus; species Oncorhynchus clarkii. The sequence continues at coordinate 14,329,672 of NC_092163.1, forward strand.
TGACCAGTTGCACGTGCATTTGCAATATGATTCTATAGTGAAAAAACATATTGCAAATGCACAGTGACTTTGAAAAAGTAAGGAAACATAAACAAAAAAAATCTAAAATTTTTTGGGGGGGATGACCAGTTGCATGTGCATTTGCAATATGATTCTATAGTGAAAAAACATATTGCAAATGCACAGTGACTTTGAAAAAGTAAGGAAACATAAAAAAAATCTAATTTTTTTTGGGGGGGATGACCAGTTGCATGTGCATTTGCAATATGATTCTATAGTGAAAAAACATATTGCAAATGCACAGTGACTTTGAAAAAGTAAGGAAAAATAAACAAAAAAAATCTAAAAATTTTTTTGGGGGATGACCAGTTGCACGTGCATTTGCAATATGATTCTATAGTGAAAAAACATATTGCAAATGCACAGTGACTTTGAAAAAGTAAGGAAACATAAACAAAAAAAATCTAAAATTTTTTTGGGGGGATGACCAGTTGCATGTGCATTTGCAATATGATTCTATAGTGAAAAAACATATTGCAAATGCACAGTGACTTTGAAAAAGTAAGAAACAAATAAAATACATCTAAAAAATTTTGAGCATGACAAGTTCGTGATGGTACCTGCCCATTGAAACATATTGCAAATGCACAGTGACTTTGAAAAAGTAAGGAAACATAAACAAAAAAAATCCAAAATTTTTATTTTTGGGTGACCAGTTGCACGTGCATTTGCAATATGATTCTATAGTGAAAAAACATATTGCAAATGCACAGTGACTTTGAAAAAGTAAGGAAACATAAAAAAAATCTAAATTTTTTTGGGGGGGATGACCAGTTGCATGTGCATTTGCAATATGATTCTATAGTGAAAAAACATATTGCAAATGCACAGTGACTTTGAAAAAGTAAGGAAACATAAAAAAAATCTAATATTTTTTGGGGGGGATGACCAGTTGCATGTGCATTTGCAATATGATTCTATAGTGAAAAAACATATTGCAAATGCACAGTGACTTTGAAAAAGTAAGGAAAAATAAACAAAAAAAATCTAAATTTTTTTTTGGGGGATGACCAGTTGCACGTGCATTTGCAATATGATTCTATAGTGAAAAAACATATTGCAAATGCACAGTGACTTTGAAAAAGTAAGGAAACATAAAAAAAAAAATCTAAATTTTTTTTGGGGGGATGACCAGTTGCATGTGCATTTGCAATATGATTCTATAGTGAAAAAACATATTGCAAATGCACAGTGACTTTGAAAAAGTAAGAAACAAAAAAAAATACATCTAAAAAATTTTGAGCATGACAAATTCGTGATGGTACCTGCCCATTGAAACATATTGCAAATGCACAGTGACTTTGAAAAAGTAAGGAAACATAAACAAAAAAACATCAACACATTTTTTGGGTAACCAGTTGCATATTTTAGATCACAAGATGACAAAGGTATAGTTTGAGCAAAGTAAAGCTTGAATTTTGAGCATGACAAATTCGTGATGGTACCTGCCCATTAAAACATATTGCAAATGCACAGTGACTTTGAAAAAGTAAGGAAACATAAACAAAAAAACATCAACACATTTTTTGGGTAACCAGTTGCATATTTTAGATCACAAGATGACAAAGGTATAGTTTGAGCAAAGTAAAGCTTGAATTTTGAGCATGACAAATTCGTGATGGTACCTGCCCATTAAAACATATTGCAAATGCACAGTGACTTTGAAAAAGTAAGAAACAAAAAAAAATACATCTAAAATTTTTTGAGCATGACAAATTCGTGACGGTACCTGCCCATTGAAACATATTGCAAATGCACAGTGACTTTGAAAAAGTAAGGAAACATAAACAAAAAAACATCAACACATTTTTTGGGTAACCAGTTGCATATTTTAGATCACAAGATGACAAAGGTATAGTTTGAGCAAAGTAAAGCTTGAATTTTGAGCATGACAAATTCGTGATGGTACCTGCCCATTAAAACATATTGCAAATGCACAGTGACTTTGAAAAAGTAAGAAACAAAAAAAAATACATCTAAAAATTTTTGAGCATGACAAATTCGTGACGGTACCTGCCCATTGAAACATATTGCAAATGCACAGTGACTTTGAAAAAGTAAGGAAACATAAACAAAAAAACATCCAAAACATTTTTGGGTAACTTTGACTTTTGACTTCCTATGAAATCATATTGCAAATAGACAAATCATATTCCTTATGCACAAGTAAAAAAAAAAAAATTATGATAATAACATTTTACAAAAGTATATTCATACACTTCTTACACATGATTAATTGTCTTAAAATCGAAACAATTTCGAAAAACGGTCCAGAAAGCACTTTTTTTAGTTTTTAAAGTTTAAAAAAAAAATCAAATTTTCGACTTTTGACTTCCTATGAAATCATATTCCAAATGGAGAAAACATATGCCTTATGCACAAGTAAAAAAAAAAAAAAAAAAATGATAATAAAGTATGACTAAAGTATGTTGATAAAGTTCTTATACATGTGTAATTGACACAAAAATTGAAAGAAATTTGAAAAACGGACCAGAAAGCACTTTTTTAAGGATGTGTGAAGTTTTTTACCAAATTTTGACATTTTTGACTTTTGACTTTTGACTTCCTATGAAATCATATTCCAAATGGAGAAAACATATGCCTTATGCACAAGTAAAAAAAAATAAAAAATAGGATAATAAAGTATGACTAAAGTATGTTGATAAAGTTCTTATACATGTGTAATTGACATAAAAATTGAAAGAATTTTGAAAAACGGTCCAGAAAGCACTTTTTTAAGGATGTGTGAAGTTTTTTACCAAATTTTGACATTTTTGACTTTTGACTTTTGACTTCCTATGAAATCATATTGCAAATGTACAAAACATATGCCTTATGCGCATGTAATTAAAAAAATAAAAAAATATGATAAAAAAATTGGACAAAAGTATATTCATACAGCTCTTACACATGTGTAATTGACAAAAAATCGAAAGAATTTCGAAAAAAGGCCCAGAAAGCACTTTTTTAAGGGGTGAAAAGTTTTTGAAAAAAATATCCTTTTTTCAAAAATTTTCTTTTGGATGTTGACTTGGGTTACATTTCCAATATGAAAAACCCCGGTGGAGCGCACTCGCCCCCTGTTGGATTTTTGAGGTGTTACAATTGGCAATTGCCATATGGCATTTGCCATATACTTTACACGAATCAACGCCGCTTTGGGTGGTATTGGACATCGTGTATATGGTTTGTCCAATGCCAATATCTTGCCATTCATTTTTGTACAATTCAGGGGGGTATTCCCTTACATTCTGTACGGGTTTCACTCTGTCTGATCAGTATTATGTAATCCTGGTCCTGGGGACCCACAGTATGTGCAGTGTTTTGCTCCAGCCGAGCACTAACACACCTGATTGCAATAACATCTAATCATTAATCATCCAACCCATGTAAAGTTGAATCAGGTGGTAGTGCAGGTCTGGAATAATAGTCTGTGTGTTCCCATGGTCAGGTAATATAATCGTACATGGAAAGAAATTCTGGCATTTGTTCAAAACACCTGGCTGACACTAATGCAGTTTAAACCACACAGATTTTGCATATTTGTGTCATTTGAACCACTGTGGTATTACTCTACGTTAGATTCAGATGTCTATGTGGTTTCTTGATGATCTTGATGAATAGGGTGCCATTGGGGATGCAGTCACAGTGTGACTAGTTCATCTCTTTCTGAATCAGTGGTCTGATTCATGCGTTTTAGTTGGCAGTTTGAATTGGTTGATGCTGTGACATGAAAAGCCTACGTTAAAGTCCTATGATCTTCAAATTGGCAATATCAACAGTAGGGCAAAGCTTATGCTGTATGATGTAAATGCATATGGGTATTGGGCAAGGGCATCTGAATGGACTTGCCCAATGCCACATAAATTATATGCCAACAAGCATTGTAAAGACCATCTAGTACTTTTTTGTTTAACACACACACACACAATATGTATATACTACCGTTCAAAAGTTTGGGATCACTTAGAAATGTCCTTGCTTTTGAAAGAAAAGCACATTTTGTTGTCCATTAAAATAACATCATATTGATCAGAAATACAGTGTAGACAAGGTTAATGTTTTAAATGGCTATTGTAGCTGGAATATCTACACAGGCGTACAGAGGCCCATTATCAGCAACCACTACTCCTGTGTTCCAATGGCATGTTGTGTTAGCTAATCTAAGTTTACCATTTTAAAAGGTTAATTGATCATTAGAAAACTATTTCGCAATTATGTTAGCACAGCTGAAAGCTGTTGTACTAATTAAAGAAGCAATAAAACTGTCCGTCTTTAGACTAGTTGAGTATCTGGAGCATCAGCATTTGTGGGTTCGATTACAGGCTCAAAATGGCCAGAAACAAAGCACTTTCTTCTGAATCTCATCAGTCTATTCTTGTTCTGAGAAATGAAGGCTATTCCATGTGAGAAATTGCCAAGAAACTGAAGATCTCGCCCTTCACAGAACAGGCCTTCTAGGCAGAGTTGCAAAGAGGCCATATCTCAGATTGGCCAATAAAAATAAAAGATTAAGAACACATACACTGGACAGAGGAACTCTGCCTAGAAGGCCAGCATCCCAAAGTACTGGTGTTTTGCGGGTACTATTTAATGAATTTGCCAGTTGTAGACTTGTGAGGTGTCTGTTTCTCAATCTAGACACTCTAATGTACTTGTCCTCTTTCTATTCTGGTTTGAGCCAGTTTGCGCTGAAACATGGAGTTCCACTTCTTCAGCCGGGTGGGCATCCCAAACGAGATCCTGCAAGACCAGAGTGAGTTTATGTCCCACCTAATGAAAGATTTGTGTACTCTCCTGCATATCAAGCAGATTCGGTCCTCCGTCTTTCACCCGCCGATGGATGGGCTTGTTGAGCGGTTCAATACAACGCTCAAACAAATGCTGTGGAAGGTCATTGAGAAGGACGGGAAGAACTGGGACCAGCTTCTACCCCACCTAATATTCTCAATCCGAGAAGTACCCCAGTCCTCCACTGGTTTTTCCCCTTTCGAACTCCTTCACGGGAGGAGGCCACGCGGCCTATTGAACCTTGCCAAGGAGGTGTGGGAAGCCCAGCCGACCCCCTTAAGCAGTGTGGAAGGGCATGTGGAGATGATGATGGAGCGGATGACAGCCATGTGGCCAGTGGTAAAGGAACATATGGAGAAGGCCCAACGTGCCCAAGCCCAGGTCTACAATTGGGGAACCCAGCCCTGAGAATTCCAGGTGGGAGACAGGATGTTGGTCTTAATCCCCACGGCCAAAAGTAAGTTCCTGGCAACATGGCACAGGACATACGAGGTGATAGAGAAGCTGGGACCTGTCAATTACCCCGTACGGCAGCCCGGGAGACGGAAACCCCAACAGATTTACCACGTGAACCTGTTGGAGAAGTAGCATGAGAGGACAGCCTTGGCCGTGTTATGGTCGGAACACAGCACACCAATGGTACCAGTGGTGGTCGCGAGCAATGAGGACATCGACCCGGCCCAGAAGCAAGTGCTCAGGGAGCTCATCGATCAGAACATGGTGGTGTTCTCCGAGAAGCCGGGACGCACGACCCTCATTGAACACCACATCCGTACCCGGGCCGGGGAAATGGTACAAAAGAGGCCATATTGGATTCCTGAGGCCCGATGGAAGGCTGTGAAGCAGAAAGTGGAGGCTATGCTGAGGATGGGGGTCGTTGAAGAGTCCAACAGTGCATGGTGCAGCCCCATCGTGTTGGTGCCCAAACCTGCGCTTCTGTAATGATTTTGTGGGTGAAAGACATCAGCTTGTTCGATGCCTACCACATTTCAATCGACCGATTGGGAAAGGCCCAGTACATCAGCACCCTTGACTTGACCAAAGGATATTGGCAGGTACCGTTGGCAGCCTCCTTCTGGGAGAAGACAGCATTTTCTACACAAGATGGATTATATCAGTACCAGGTGCTCGCGTTCTTTCTCCACGGAGCCCCGCCCACATTCTAGTGCCTGATTTACAAAGTACTTCGATCCCACCAGCAATACACAGCGGCATATTTGGATGATATCATCATTCACAGCCAAGGTTGGGAAGAGCACCTGACGCGCTTCCAAGCAGTGTTGGACGCACTCAGACAACCCGGGTTGACAGCGAACCCCAAGAAATGCAAACTAGGGTTCGAGGAGGTGGAGTACCTGGGGTATTTGATCGGATGGGGGAACGTCAAGTCCCAGGAGAGGAAGGTTCATGCGGTACTTGACTGGCCCATTCCATGCACCAAGATACAGGTCAAGTCCTTCCTGGGACTGGCAGGATACTCTAGCCGGTTTATCCCCAACTTTGCGGATATAGCTTCCCCCCTCACCGATCTAACCAGGGCCCGCCTCCCGAAAACAGTGAAATGGATGGACGAGACCAAAGCGGCGTTCAGGCGCCTGAAGGAAGCGCTGTGCTCCCATCCGATTCTCGTAACACCGATTTCCAGGTGCCGATGTTGGTCCAGATGGATGCATGTGACACCGGACTAGGGGCGGTTCTGTCCCAGATACACAATGGGGAGAAGCCCCCGATCATGTACATAAGCCGAAAGCTGATACCCAGAGAGAAAAAGTACTCTACTCTCTGTTGAGAAAGAGTGTCTAGCGGTGAAGTGGGCGCTAGACACTCTCAAGTATTAATTGTTAGGTACCCACTTCACCCTGGTCACGGACCATGCCCCCCTGGTCTGGGTGGACAGGGGAAGGGACACAAACAATCGGGTCACCAGGTGGTTCTTGTCCCTTCAACGCTTCTCTTTTTCTGTTGTGCACAGGTCAGGGGCGAAGCATGGAAATGCGGATGCCCTATCGAGAAGGAAGACATACATTGCACTGATGACAGTCCCCTCCCCGACAGAGCTAAGGCGGGGGTATGTGTGGCGTACAGCAGGTCAGTCACCAGGGGGAGACTTGTCGAGGCCTGGTAACAGACGGAGTATACATCACGAGGCGATGGCTCCCTCTGCTGGTTGTGTCAGGTCTCAACGGACTCTCCGGCCAGGACTAATTGGGGCTGATTGTGGTTGGTGAGTAATCAAGGGCTGATTGCTCACCAGCTGAACGGGTCCCATAAAGCTGCCAGAAGGGAAGCACACGGAGGAGGGGCTGGGTGAAGAAAGGTTAATCCCGTAGAGTTGGGGACGGTTCCAGAGGTAAAAGGAGGGAGTTCAGTTTTTGTCCCCCACAGGATGCAGCAAGACCCGGAGCACAGAAGACAGTATCCATAAGAGGGTCTCATGGGGGAGACCTATCTTTTCTTTTGGTTTGTTATTCAAATTAACACCCTTGAAAGCGAGCTAATCCTACTCTGTCCGTGTGTCATCTGTGTAAACATTTTGACCAAACCCCCTGGTCTGCTACAGGGACTGTGTATATATATATATATGTATTTGTTTTACAAGTACCATGCTTCCTAAACAATGTCTACTGTCATTACTCTTGCTCGGCACAACATAACAGCATGTGAAGCAAAATTACATACCAAAATGCTTTTTAACATTAAACCATTGTTCCTTTGTAACAATAGCCAACAATAACAACCTCTTAATACCTAGAATAATGCTTTTGCCTTTAGCTTTTCCTTTCTTATCCTGTCATTTAATTAAACCTATAAACAACTTTCCTCAAGAGTTCATTCCCCATGTTTACAGATACAAACCCCAAGCAATACAAACTGCATGCAGACTTTGAGGAAAAAAAGTCTGGTTGGGTAGCTTTACATTTTTTTCCTTTTGTTATGTATACCAAACAAAATGAATGCTCCCAGGAGAACACGCTAGCAACAACAGGGGGATGTCTGCCCTTGGGTGCAGAATCCTCATGACTTGGAACTAAATATATAATATAAATGTATATAAATATATAATGTGATCTTTTCATTTATTGTAGCAGGCAGCCTGCAGAGAAGAGAGTGTTTCCTCTCACATCACACCACCGCTGCCACCCTCTCTCTTATCATATGGGAGGAATTTGAGGAAGGAATGGAGTTCTGAGGGAGAGGGTGTGTGTGTGTGTGTGGTAGTAGACTCATTGGCACATTGGCTCATCTCTGGAATGTTTGAATCTTTTCCTCAAAATATTTATCAAACAATTGTTTACCTGGTGTATTCATCTAGGTATTTTTACCTGTTGAAATGGTTGTTTATTATGCTGTTATGAAGTGTTAGTGTCTGGGGTATTGATTGTAGATACTGTATGGGGTATTGATGGTGGATACTGTGTGGTATATTGATAGTGGATTCTGTATGGGGTATTGATGGTAGATACTCTACGGGGTATTGATGGTATATACTGTACTATATGGGGTATTGATGGTGGATACTGTATGGGGTATTGATGGTGGAGATGCTTTAGAGATGGAAAACGTAGTGACAACATGGGGAAATGTACAGAGATATACATAGAAAGGTCTAACTCTGCCAAAGTCTGCCATTGTTGTCATCGGTCAGCCATTGTTGTCATCGGTCAGTCATTGTTGCCATCAGTCTGATATTGTTGTCATCAGTCTGACATTGCTGTCATCAGTCTGACATTGCTGTCATCAGTCTGACATTGTTGTCATCACAAAGTGCTCTAAGTTTAGTTGGTGCCCACTATCTACAGCTAAAGCAGACCATAACACTATAAGTATGATGTACTGTAGTCTAACCCAGGTCACACGTTCATAAAGCGACTCAGCACAATGCTGATCTAGGATCAGCTTCCCCCTTAATCATTGTGATTTAAACTGATCCTAGATCAGTACTCATACTCAGTGGTGTAAAGTACAGTACTTAATTAAAAATTATTTAAAGTACTTAGAACATGGTGTAGTTTTTTGGGGTATTGGATTATTAAAAACATAAAAAAATTAAAATAATAATTGTGCCATCAGGTTATGTTAATTTAAGGAATTTTAAATGATTTATATTTTTACCATTGATTCTAATGTATAATTTAGAAATATAATTTACTTTTTATACCTAAATATATTTATAACCAAATACTTAAAGACTTTTACTCAAGTAGTTTGGGTGACTTTTACTTGAGGCATTTTCTATTAACCTCTTATAGGTACCCCCCTACTTTTTTCAATTTCCGCCTGAAGACATACCCAAATCTAACTGACTGTAGCTCAGGCTCAGAACCAAGGATATGCAGATTCTTGATTTAATTTGAAAGAAAACACTCTGAAGTGTGTGTAAATGTGAATTGAATGTCCTCTGTCGAAACTATTGCTTAATCTCCAGGTGCGTGCATTTTTCCATTTTGAACAGAGGAGAAACCAAACTGCCACGAGTGATTTATCATCGAATAGATATGTGAAAAACACCTTGAGGATTGATTCTAAACAACGTTTGCCATGTTTCTGTCGATATTATGGAGTTAATTTGGAAAAAAGTTCGCCGTTGTAATGACTGAATTTTCAGTTTTTTTTCTTAGCCAAACGTGATGAACAAAACGAAGCGATTTCTCCTACACAAATTATATTTTTGGAAAAACTGAACATTTGCTATCCAACTGAGTCTCCTCATTGAAAACATCCGAAGTTCTTCAAAGGTAAATTATTTTATTTGAATGCTTTTCTTGTTTTTGTGAAAATGTTGCCTGCTGAATGCTAGGCTTAATGCTATGCTAGCTATCAATACTCTTACACAAATGCTTGTGTAGCTATGGTTGAAAAGCATTTTTTGAAAATCTGAGATGACAGTGGTGTTAACAAAAGGCTAAGCTTGTGAGCCAATATATTTATTTCATTTCATTTGCGATTTTCATGAATAGTTAACGTTGCGTTATGCTAATGAGCTTGAGGCTATAATTACGCTCCCGGATACGGGATTGCTCGTTGCAACAGGTTAACAACACTGTCATCTCAGATTTTCAAAATATGCGTTACAGCCAATGCTAGACAAGCATTTGTGTAAGTTTATCATGGCATAATGCTATGCTAGGCTCTGCTGGCAGCAGGCAACATTTTCACGAAAATAAGAAAAGCAACCAAATTAAATCATTTACCTTTGAAGAACTTCAGATGCTTTCACTCAGGAGACTCCCAGTTAGATAGCAAATGTTCCTTTTTTCCAAAAATATTATTTTTGTAGGCGAAATAGCTCCCGTTTGTTCATCATGCTTGGCTGAGAAATAGACCGGAAAATGCTACAACTATAACGCCAAACTTTTTTCAAAATTTGCTCCATAATATCGACAGAAATACGGCAAACACTGTTTAGGATCCATCCTCAAGGTGTTTTTAACATATATATTCGATAATATATCCGTCGAGGCAATTGGTTTCTCATAAGAAGCGATTGGAAAAATGGCTACCTCAGTATTTTACGCAAGATTTTCTGCGATTTTCTGCGGGAGACACCATGTGTCCCTTACGGCTATTCTTCAATGGAAACGCGTCAAAAGACGTCACAATGCTGTAGACACCTTGGGGAATATGTGGAAAATGTAAGCTCATTCGTAGCTCATTCATAGCCATATAAGGAATCATTGGCATGAGGAAGTTTCAAAAAATGCTGCACTTCCTGGTGGATTTTTATCTGGGTTTCGCCTGTAACATCAGTTCTGTGGCACTCACAGACAGTATCTTTGCAGTTTTGGAAACGTCCGAGTGTTTTCTATCCAAAGCTGTCAATTATATGCATAGTCAAGCACCTTTTCGTGATAAAATATCTTGTTTGAAACGGGAACGTTTTTTATCCAAAAATGAAATAATGCCCCCAGAGGTTCAAGAGGTTAAGCTATAAAAATTGATTTTTATCGAACAAAAGACCATTCATTGTGTAACAATGAGCATTGGGATTGCAAACAGAGGAAGATCATCAAAGGTAAGCAATTTATTTTATTGCAATTTGTGATTTTGTTATGACTGTGCTGGTTGAAATAGTTTTTATGGGGGGTGCTGTCCTCAGATAATCACATTGTATTCTTTCGCAGTAAATCCTTTTTTAAATCTGACAACGCAGTTGGCTTAGCAAGATTCTAGGCTTTCGAATCATGTGAGACACTTGTATTTTCATGAATGTTTAATATGACTATTTATGTAGCGATCGGTGCGCAGAGAGGTTAAGGTATCTTTACTTTTACTCAAGTATGCTAATTAAATACTTTTTCCACCACTGCTCCTACTCTGAGATGCTTTGTTTATACGGGTCCAGGAAACTAGTCCAACAAGTAAACACTGTTTTCCAGGATCCGTCTGTTTCTATAAAATACCAACTTGTAGTCTTGGTTGTGGGTTTAAGGCAAGGCTGGCAGTGCTTTGCTCTCAGTCTGGCATAGTGGGGCTTCATTCTGGGGGCATATCCACTCAGTTTCACTAGGTGGTGCAGAAATTAACCATCTTTTCTGTAGACAAATGGCTGCTTTGGAGTGAAGACGTGAAGGAATACTTAATGTTAATGAGGTAGATTGACATGTAGATTTACATTAGGGAGGCAATTAAAGCCTACAAAACAACAAAATACCATATTTGAAAATACGTCTGTGCATTTCCATACATTGAAAGACTTGCGTATGTCAAATCCAATAAAATGTTATAAATCACATGCGCCGAATACAATACACCTTACAGTGAAATGCTTACTTACGAGCCCCTATCCAACAGTGCAGTTTTAAAAAATGCGGATAAGAAATAGAGAAAAGTAACAAGTAATTAAAGAGCAGCAGTAAAAAAATAACAATATATACAGAGGGGTGCCGGTACAGAGTCAATGTGCGGGGGGGGCACCGGTTAGTTGAGGTAGTCTGTACATGTAGGTAGAGCTAATTAAAGTGACCATGCATACATGACAACAGAGAGTGGCAGTGGTGTAGATAGGCGGGTGGCAATGCAAATAGTCTGGGTAGCCATTTGACTACATGTTCAGGAGTCTTATGGCTTGGGGGTAGAAGCTGTTTTGAAGCCTCTTGGACCTAGACTTGGTGCTCTGGTGCCGCTTGCCGTGTGGTAGCAGAGAGAACAGTCTATGACTAGGGTGGTTGGAGTCTTTGACAATTTTTAGGGCCTTCCTCTGACACCGCCTGGGATAGAGGTCCTGAATGGCAGGAAGCTTGGCCCCAGTGATGTACTGGGTCATTCGCACTACTCTCTGTAGTGCCTTGCGGTCAGAGGCTGAGCAGTTGCCATACCAGGCAGTGATGCAACCAGCAGCTGTAGAACAATTTGAGGATCTGAGGACCCATGCCAAATCTTTTCAGTCTCCTTAGGGGGAAAAGGTTTTGTCGTGCCCTCTTCACGACTGTCATGGTGTGCTTGGACCGTGTTAGCTTGTTGGTGATGTGGACCCCAAGGAACTTGAAGCACTCAACCTGCTCGACTGCTTCCCTATCGATGAGAATGGGGGCGTGCTCGGTCCTCTTTTTCTCCTTTGTCTTGATCACGTTGAGGGAGAGGTTGTTGTCCTGGCACCACACGGCCAGGTCTCTGACCTCCTGCCTATAGTCTGTCTCGTTGTTGTCAGTGATCAAGCCTACCACTGTTGTCTCATCAGCAAATTTAATGATGGTGTTGGAGTTGTGCCTGGCTGTGCAGTCATGAGTGAACAGGGATTACAGGAGGGGGCTGAGAACGCACCCCTGAGGGGCCCCTGGGTTGAGGATCAGAGTGGAGGATCAGTTGTTACCTACACTTAACACCTTGGGGCGGCCCGTCAAGAAGTTCCGGATCCAGAAGGAGGTGTTAAGTCCCATGGTCCTTAGCTTATTGATGAGCTTTGAGGGCACTATGGTATTGAACGCTGAACTGTAGCCTGGGGAGGTAGGGTAGTCTAGTGGTTAGAGCGTTAGAGCGTTGGACGAGTTGTACGAGTGCAAGTTCAAATCCCTGAGCTGACAAGGCACAAATATGTCTTTCTGGCCCTGAACAGGCAGTTAACCCACTGTTCCTAGGCCGTCATTGAAAATAAGAATTTATTCTTAACTGACTTGCCTAGTTAAATAAAGGTCAAATTAAGAACATTTAAATAAAAAATAGCATTCTCACATAGGTGTTCCTTTTGTCCAGGTGGGAAAGGGCAGTGTGGAGTGCAATAGAGACAGCATCATCTGTGAATCATCTGTGCGGTATGCCAACTGGAGTGGGTCTAGGGTTTCTGGGTTGATGGTGTTGATGTGAGCCGTGACCAGCCTTTCAAAGCACTTCATGGCTACAGACATGAGTGCTACAGGTCGGTAGTCATTTAGGCAAGTTACCTTAGTGTTCTTGAGCACAGGCACTATGGTGGTCTGCTTAAAACATGTTGGTATTAAAAATGTCAGTGAAGACACTTGCTAGTTGGTCAGCGCATGCTCGCAGTACATGTCCTGGTAATCCGTCTGGCCCTGCAGCCTTGTGAATGTTGACCTGTTTAAATGTCTTACTCACATCGGCTGTGGAGAGCTTGATCACACAGTCTTCTGGTACAGCTGGTGCTCTCATGCATGTTTCAGTGTTATTTGCTCCGAAGCGTGCATAGAAGTAGTTTAGCTCATCCGGTAGGCTCGTGTCACTGGGCAGCTCTCGGCTGTGCTTCCCTTTGTAGTCTGTAATGGTTTGAAGGCCCTGCCACATCCGACGAGCGTCAGAGCCAGTGTAGTATGACTCGATCTTAGTCCTGTATTGCCGCTTTGCCTGTTTGATGGTTCGTCGGAGGGCATAGCGAGATTTCTTATAAGCTTCTTATAAGCTTCTTATAAGTTAGAGTCCCGCTCCTTGAAATCGACAGCTGTAGCCTTTAGCTCAGTGCGTATGCTGCCTGTAGTACATGGCTTCTGGTTGGGATATGTACGTACGGTCACTGTGGTGACGATGTCATCGATGCACTTATTGATGAAGATATGGTGTACTCCTCAATGCCATTGGAGGAATCCTGGAACATATTCCAGTCTATGCTAGCAAAACAGTCCTGTAGCTTAGCATCTGCGTCATCTAACCACTTTTTATTGATCTACTGGTGCTTCCTGCTAGTTTTTGCGTGTAAGCAGGAATCAGGAGGATGGAATTATGGTCAGATTTGCCAAATGGAGGGCAAGGGAGAGCTTGTTTGCATCTCTGTGTGTGGAGTATAGGTGGTCCAGAGTTATTTTCCTTCTAGCTGCACATTTAACATGCTGATAGAAATTTGGTAAAACTGATTTACATTTCCCTGCATTAAAGTCCACGGCTACCAGGAGCCGGGGATACTTTGAAGAAACACCACTTTCTTTCAGGCTTGGAAAAAGCAATGTTTATCGCTGTATGTTGGCATCCAATGGGATGCATATAGGCTACATTCAAGTTGACAAATGAGACCTATAATATACAGATGCCAAAGTTAGACTGTTGCTGTGACATTGTGGTTAGTGTGTTCTTGAGGGGTCAAACTGTTAGTCATTTATTTTTTTACATCTTTTTTTACCTTTATTTAACTAGGCAAGTCAGTTAATTAAGAACAAATTATTTTAACCAATGAAGGCCTACCCCGGCCAAACCAGGTCGACGCTGTGCCAATTGTGCCTAGCTCTATGGGACTCCCAATCTTGGCTGGTTTTGATACAGCCTGGATTGACCCCCCCCCCCCCCCCCCCCCACTGCGATTTGCACTTATTGACTAAAGTATCTCCACACTTGAGGAATATCTCTTCTGATAGGGCTGGCCGGCTGTGTTAATGTCATATAAATTATTCCTGTGCTTACAGACACAAAATGCCATACATGTATAATACGATTCTAAGGAAATTTGCTGGAATCGGAAACCGTCTTGGAAAGTTATCTGCTTTTTTGAAGAGAAATCACACTGTGTTTATGAGCGAACTCGGGCTCAGTGGCAAGATCGTTTGATTTTATTTGTTGTTGTTGACCTTGATTGCCATTTGTGCTTCTGAAATTGTCCCCTATTCACTATATGGTGCACTACTTTTCACTATGGCCCAAAGCGATCTGAAAGTAGTGTAGGGAGTCATATAGGGAGTCATTTTTGACATAGACCTTTGACTGAGAACACATTTGTATTTACAGCAACGACCTGGGGAATAGTTACAGGGGAGAGGAGGGGGATGAATGAGCCAATTGGAAGCTGGGGATGATTAGGTGGCATTGATGGTATGAGGGTCAGATTGGGAATTTAGCCAGTGCACCGGGGTTAACACACCTACTCTTATAATATCTATAGTGACATTAGAGAGTCTGAACACCCATTTATGGTCCCATCCGAAGATGGCACCTTACACAGGGCAATGTCACCAATCACTGCCCTGGGGCACAGGGATCTCCTGAGACCAGAGGAAATAGTGCCTCCTACTGGCCTTCCAACACCAAATCCAGCAGCATCTGGTCTCCAATCCAGGGACCGACAAGGACCAGCTCTGCTTAGATTCAGAGGCAAGCCAACAGTTGGATTACTCAGTAAGTCACCTCAGTGGACATTTAATTTTCCCATTATGCTTGGCAGTGCAAGTGCACACAGAGGACTAACAATGGCATTCCAATGACTCCCCAACTGATTAGCTTGATCATTAAATCAAATGGAATAATCACCAAAAATAATGTGCAATTAAACACAGTATTTTGAAGTACTGTATTTCATTTTTATTTTTAAAAGCTTTTAATTGGTACACAAAAGCAGAATCAGATGTCCAAGCATATGTAGGCAACAGTAACATCATACCATAATTCAAAATACTGCATACAGATATGGCATCTTAATGTGACCACTTTGTTGTTGCTGAGAATTTTGAGCTTTGTGATTTACATAAACTAATTGAAAATCCACACTAACACATGCTTATATTAACAGTACTTTTCATGCAGCATTATTTTGGCCAGATTATAGCTAACCACCGATCAAGCAACATTGTGGACTAAACGTTCAAATCCTGTTTATGCAGGATTGGTTTGCTGTGACTGAATATTGGTCAAATTAAGATCCTACATCTGTATGAAATCCTTTGATGACGACATTATAGTCTTGATGTTTCTGATACTGCACTAAAGTAGGTTGTAAATGTCTTCACTGTGGCAAAGTTTGTTTGATTCCAACACATCTAGTACATCTAGTATGACACAGAGAAAGCTGCAACCTTATAAACCCCTTCTCTTGTCTAAACTCTTGCGCAATCCTCCTCATTAAGCCAACAGCAAGTGGTACATGAGCTGCGTTGGATGAGGCTTTCATTTTGTACCATGTTCTAAGGCAAATGGCTACATCAAGGACTTGATGGTTATATAAGGTGGTTGATGGTTACTTTTGCCCAGGCTTGAAAAGTTTGTATTTTTCCCCCATCAGTTTGTAGCTTTTTTATTCAGAGTGGTGGAAGGGTGGGAGGGAGTTGTTTAACCCCCTGTTCTTTTGAGTTGTGCATATTACAGAATATCTGCCATTTTCTGTTTCAATTATGCATTGCGATGGCTGTAGCACTAGACATTGACAGGGGAGAGTATTTTAAGACTGCTCTTGAGGGGCTACAATTGAAGAACTCAACAGAGACAGAGGATAGAAGAAGAACATATCATTTACCCTCCTGCGTGCTTGCACGTGGGTCATCCTTTCTTTCTTTCTCTCTCTCTCTTTTCTCCTCCTAATCTTCTTTGTTTCCCTCTCTAACTGTCCCCCTCCTCCTACTTCTCTTCTCCTAATACTAGGTGGTTAAAAGGGTCATACAGACATAAGCTCCCATGCAGTTTTGACTGAACACTCTCCCCTTTGATTGTTTGGCACAGGCCGGGTTCTTTAGAATTACGACAACTCGGCTCATTAAAATTACAACTAGAAGATATGACTCAACTAGGCTGCAGGTCTGGCCTGGGCTGCAGGTCTCTACTCTAGAGAGAAACATATCTCTATCTCTCTGTATCTCTCACTCTCTGTTTCTGTCAGACCGGCCCTCTCTGCTCCCATTCAACTAGGTACGAAGTAGTTGTGATTATCCTGGACTTTCATGTTTCATCTCCTCCCCCTCTGTAGGCCTGAGGATAATCCTAGTTTAGAGCTGTGTGAGGTGAATGGTAAAATCTAAATGGTAAATCTAAATATTTTAAAACTAAGAGACAGAGACAGGCACTTCATCATTAGATAACCACTGACGAGGGACTCATTAAATAAAGAGATAGAAATCTAGTTTCCTCCCTCTTCCTAAAATAGTCCAAATGCAGTTCAACCTGAATACTGTTCAGTCCCCAGTACCGATTCAGTTTGTACCCATCGTCAAGCCCTCTGTCTAATATGATGTAGGCCTAATGGAGTGTGTTTGAAGTTGACATTAAATAAAACAATGGAAGTGGTGGTCATATTGACAACATCATGTTGTTCAAGGTTGATGATCTTGAAAATGATGCTTTCTATGAGTTCCTTGCACTTATATGTTGCGGTTCAGCAATGTTGGACAAAATACTGTCCTTCCTATAGCACCTCATATTCGTTAGCTAGTATCATGCAGAACTAATAAAACCCGGCCATGACCCCAGTCTCCGAGGGTTCCTCAGGGAAAGTGGGATATGCAAAAAACACATTTACAATTCACATGTGTATTAATACACTAGTACATGTGTGAAATAGGACGAATATAAACACCCAAATTATTATTATTATTATTATATCATGTAGAATTAGATACACTGTATTCTTAACAGTTTATTATATTCCTTTCACTGGAGAAGAATTTCCAACTGGCCTTGAAATAAAAATTGATGAGGTGGATATTGAACCGTGGCCTCCCCTGAGAGAGCACAGAGGTCTGAGGATGTCTTAAATACCTGCACTGTATTAATGACAGGATGTAATGGCTCTTCGTCTTCTCTGTCTCCAGGTGACATTAATCTGTCAGGGTTATGATGTGATTTTAACCTCTAGAAATATACCAATTACACCAGACTCAATGCTGACGTACAGTATCAAGTGTAAAAGATAAAGTTTGTCTGGTGCATTTCCTCAAATGTCAGTGTTAGTGGGGAAGCATCTGCCCTCTTAGAAGTCATGTAGCTATGTCCTTCTGTCACTAACTACTACGTTATTACCCTTCAACTACTATCGAAAGTTTGGAAACCAGATGAGTAGGTGTGCTCACTTAATCTGTTTTTCAGGAGTCATTTCACTGGACAATCTGTGCCGAGGTAGCTATGAACGCCTGAACCTTTGGGATTGGAGCCCAGTTGATACCCAATTTATTTGATTTGACTGTGGAAGGGAAGCTGTACAGAGAGAGAGAAAGTCTGGCGGTACAGTTCAGTCCCTGTTGTCAGTTTGTTGTCAGACGTCTCTCTTTCTCTGTCTGTCTGTCTGTCTGTCTGTCTGTCTGTCTGTCTGTCTGTCTGTCTGTCTCAGTTAATTGCCAAGAAGGGTAGAAAGTGCCTCACAGATTACAGTATCCAGGAGGACCAACTATGATGATGCTGTCCTGTGTCATTGGTCCATGTTTTTCACAGACAGTCATAGAGAATGTTTCGTAACATTTCAAATTATACTCCCCCTTGCCCCTCTTCCCCCTAAAAAGCATAAAAAGCATAGCAGTGATCATGTCACCATGCGTCAATGTGCAGTGACAAAAATGTCTAGTAGCCAAGTGTTTAATATACCATCTGATTCCATTCTTATATTGTGAAAGATATTTTGCAAAACATTTTTACGTCCAATGGTTAACTGTACATTTTACGCAGGTGTCACTTGCCATGTAATCGTGTTGTCTCTCTTTAATGCTTGCAAAGTAAAAATGCCCCTGAATCACAGTCATTATATTCCATCATTAAACACTATGTGTGACAAAGAGAGGACCGAGGCACGAGAAACCGTAAGGTCTCAGACAGTTTACACCATTGTACTGTCATCTTCTCCACCCCTTACAACCCTCTGTGCAACATTATGCAAATTCAAATTCAAAACAATGAATCAAATGAACACAACACAGCTCTTGATTAGTAGGTTTGAAGCAGAACTTTTATTTTGGAATAATATTCAACAGCATTAATGTACTCCGGGATCTCAGAAGAGTACGTCATGAGAGACAAATCATGCTCCGGTGTTCATTGCCATGCAAAGCTAATTGCTAATGTTTTTCAACCATGTAAATTAATTAAACACACACATTAATTGAGCTTTAATGGGTGCTTCAATGTTGTATAAGTAAAGCAGTCAGCAAACATTGCAGGCGTAAATGCATAAATTCTTAAAACTAGGGTTATGTTAATTAACGATGGAGGTTTTTAAGCGCACAAGGCTCACCATAGTGGAGACGGCTTCCGTCTTTCCTTTAAACATCTAGCAGTATTATCTCATTACTATGTATCTCATGTGTCGACCGTCCGTGTTTCTTTTAAGCAATTACAAACTGAGAATTAGCAATGTTCAACATTCCCTCATCACTTATTGATAATGTCAGAGTGTGTCACAATGAGCTGGAGGAGTGCGTTATGATTGGCTGGCCATCATGGAGAATATGCCAATGAAACCCCTTGCTGACAAGCGGTTGATGAACACCGTTAGTAAATGAGAGAATTGCAGTGACATTCATCTCCTCACAGCCATTTGTCCACATGTTCATTTTAATATGTTTCCTCACGGAGTCAAAAGACAAAATGCCAAATGATATAGATTATCGAAAACATTACGTCCAGCTACAATATAACACTGAAACCAAAAAGGACATGACTTATCTAATCATCAACTAAATTAGTGAGAGAAGGTTGACATTACCATCCTAAGCCTATTACTTCTCTCCTCAAACCTAGATTAAGTCCCCACAGGAGGTTTTGAAGGGAAAAACATGAATAGAGAGCGTAAATATTTTTCTCTTTTAGAAATGTGGTCCTAAGTGGTCAGGACACAATGTTCATGGGCCATTTAGTTGTAAACACATCACTTCTGATGCCATCTGTTCTCCTTCACAAATAAATAAAATCCCACAATGCACTGTAATTAGACATGGGGAGAAAGTCCCCTGCATCGCTCTGGTTTGTGAAAAATAATAACATTTAAGATATCCACGGGAGGCCTGTACTCACATGGTAAGGGTTCTCATGTCATCCTGTCATCCTGACAAACTTGATCTAAAGGACAAATATTGTCAACAAGTTATTTAGACAACTTTCAAATCTGGCCTACTTCAAATCTGTTGAACAAATCTAGTCTTCTCTAAATCATCCGTGGCAGATCAGCCAGTTGTCAAGTTAATACCGTATGTAGACCTGAATAAGCAGTTTATTTTTCATAGTTTCAGTTCACAATACCAACTATGAGTGGTGAAACATGGGGGAACAATAAATGCCGAAACACACGTGGAGGGCCAAGGGTTAAAGTGCTGACAGGCAAGAGTCAGTTGAAACATTTCTCAAAGTGGTGCAGGAACGATAATTTCTGGAGCCAAAGAATGTGAATAATAGTCATTGCTGCAGTGAAAGATGAGGAGGAATCATCATCAGAAAGTGAAAAACAAGTGGGGAGAGGGGAAACGGAAGTGGAGGAGGTGGTGGTATAGCAGGGATGAAGGGAAAAGGGGAGGGAGGAGACGGTTGGGGTGATGAGAGAAGGGAACAAATTGGATTGCGCCTCCGACGGGTATTGATGGTTCAGATTGTGTACGAGTTGGGAGAAAATGTGATGATTTAAGTGCTATGGTGTTGAGGTGTTGAGATGTGTGATGAAGGAGGGATGATGAGGGGATCTGGAGAGATGGCAATCAGAACTGAAGGAACTTGTTTGGATCGCCTGCATCTCTGGGTTTTCGGAGGGAATGCAGCCCGTCTGCCGGCTTTCAACTGGCCGGGGGGATCCTGAGAGTGGGAGCAGGAAACAGAGGTGTGAAAAGCAAAATAAGTATTTTGAGGATGCAGGGAGAAGACCACATTGGCTACTCCAAAAGTGTGAGAACACCAACTAAAACCCAATTATTTTTTAAAAATTTTACTAGGCAAGTCAGTTAAGAACAAATTCTTATTTTTAATGACGGCCTTGGAACAGTGGGATAATCTGCCTGTTCAGGGGCAGAAGGAAAGATTTGTACCTTGTCAGCTCGGGGATTTGAACTTGCAACCTTCCGGTTACTAGTCCAACACTCTGAACACTAGTCTGATAGGAGCAGATATAGAGGGAGAGAGTGGGCTGGGGTTCAAGATGGATACTTGTGGCAAGAAAGTCAATTAAAGTTTTGACATTAGAAAAATGTGATGTAACATTGTCTTACTCTGTTGGATGGAGAAGGAACTGAAGGAAACAATTAACTTGTTGAAATTGGTTAATGTTTTGCTGTTAAAAACAGTACATTACAGATTATTAAGATGCTAAAATAAGAAATTATATAACTCATCAGCCATTGAATGCCTTCACCATATGACCCCCATGGATTTGAATTCACAATACATTTTGAGCCCTCTCATCTCCTTTGTACAACCACAAAGTATAGTGCTCTTACACACTGAGAGAGAGAGTCTTGGGTCTCAGCAGTTGTAACATGAAAGTTGTTATTTTGAACGTAATGGATTCATTACTGTTCTTACTCACATTCAAGCCAAAGGCAATGTTTAGTCACTTCATTAAAATGGGACACAAACGGACAGTCCTGTAGTTTTTTCTCCATTTGACTCTGAGAATTTCAGCTGGCATTGTCCTACTCGAGCTACACTAAAGATCCATTGCCTTTGAGATTCTCTACTCGAGAACAATGATGATGTGAAATTATCACGACTCATGAGAGACGTAAAGCTAAACAGTTAATATCTACAGTTGAAGGTGGAAGTTTACATACACTTAGTTTGGAGTCATTAAAACTTTTTTTTCAACCATTCCACAAACAATAGTTTTTGCAAGTCGGTTAGGACATCTACTTTGTGCATAACACAAGTAATTTTTCAAACAATTGTTTACAGACAGATTATTTCACTTTTATAATTCACTGTATCACAATTCTGGTGGGTCAGAAGTTAACATACCCTAAGTTGACGGTGCCTTTAACCTCTTGAAGCTAGGGGGCACTATTTTTTATTTTTGGAAAAATAATGTTCCCAAAGTAAACTGCCTATTTCTCAGGACCAGATGCTAGAATATGCATATAATTGACAGCTTAGGATAGAAAACACTCGAACGTGTCCAAAACTGTAAAAATATTGTCTGTGAGTATAACAGAACTGATATTGCAGGCAAAATCCCGAGAAGAATCCAATCAGGAAGTGACTCATTTTGAAACCCCTGTCTTTCTATGCATCCCTATTGCCCATTGAAAGGGATATCAACCAGATTCCTTTTTCTGTGGCTTCCCTAAGGTGTCTACAGCCTTTAGACGTAGTTTCAGGCCTTTATTTTGAAGAATGAGCGTAAACGTCCACATTGCGTAAGTGGTCAGTTGTTGGCTCTCAGTGTGATTTTTGCGCTAAACAGAGAGGTAGCCATTTTTCCTCCCGGTCCTAGTAAAAAGCCAACTGTCCCGGTTTATATATTATCGAATAGATATTTGAAAAACACCTTGAGGATTGATTATAAAAAACGTTTGCCATGTTTCTGTCGGTATTATGGATATAATTTGGAATTTTTGTCTGTGTTGTCGTGACCGCTATTTCCGGTGGATTCCTAGGTATAACGCATCAAACTAACGGAGGTATTTGGATATAAAAAAATATCTTTATGGAAGAAAAGGAACATTTGCTGTCTAACTGGGAGTCTCGTGAGTGAAAACATCCAAAGCTCATCAAAGGTAAAATATTAATTTGATTGCTTTTCTGATTTTCGTGACCAAGTTACCTGCCGCTAGGTGTACATAATGTTTTGTTGGTAGATCGATAAACTTACACAAACGCTTGTATTGTTTTCGCTGTAGAGCATCATTTCAAAATCTGAGACGACAGGGTGATTAACAAAAGGCTAAACTGGGGGGGGGGGGGGGGGGTCCAAGAGGTTAGACAGCTTGGAAATTTCCAGAAAATTATGTCATGGCTTTTGTTTCAAATATTTTTTATTAAACACACACAAGAATGGTGTATAAGGTATACAAGACAGGTATACAATTCTTATCTAAACATAAAAGAGCATAAAGGAACAACAAGACCCAGAGTCCTGGGTGCAGAACAAATAATACAAAACACGACATACAAAACAAGGACACGTAGAAAGAAAGAGGGAAGATGTCCCCCCTATGCCCCCCCTTATTGCCCCAAATCCCCCCCTCCCAACTGCTCGGGTGGCAGGGCCAGCACATGCTGCCCAAAGGTAGATTAAAATATTACAATTGAGAGTGCGTTAACAAGTACAAATTCACAGCGCCGACTCGTCCAAGTAGGAGAGGAAAGGCTGCCAGATTTGATCAAATGTTGATAATTTATTGTTCAGAATATATCTAATTCTTTCTAAGTGTACAGTGTTTGCCAATTCACTGAGCCATAATTTGGTAGAGGGCGCTTCCCTCCTCTTCCAAAACAACAAGATTAGTTTTTTTGCCGAGATGAGACCGTACGAGATTAGTTGTTTTTGGGGGTTGGTTATTCCGTTTAGGGACTCAGATACTCCCAGGATTATCAGAAGCGGGTCTGGATCTATTGAAGTCTCCAAAACTTCAGAGAGGATCCCAAAAATTCCACTCCAATAACCATGCAAGCTAGAGCATAGGGCAAAGCAGTGGAGTACTGTACCCTGCGTAGCCTGACATTTATCACATGTAGGGGATGTCTCAGGAAATATCCTATGCAGTTTAGTTTTGGAATAGTGTAATCTGTGTAATACCTTGAATTGTATGAGACGATGTCTGGAATTAATGGAGCATGTGTGGATATACTCCAAGCTCTCTTCCCAGTCTGCCACCGAGATGTCAGTCCCTAGTTCTTCCTCCCATTTTGCCTTGATGGCATCAGTGGAAGGTGTGCTAACAGATTGAAAAGCATCATATAGACGCGATATCAGTTTATCGGAGGTGGGGCATATTTTTATGCATCCGTCAAACATGGAAGGTTTAGCATTCCCAAATGTTGGGAGGTGTTTTCTAACGTAGTCTCTAATTTGTAGGTATCTGAAAAAATTACTTCTGGGAAGGTTATAAGTTTCCCTCAGCAACTCAAAGGAAGCAAAGGTCCCTTCTATGTATAAATCCCCTATGGTACTTATCCCCAACTCTCCCCATCGCTCAAAGGTGTTATCAAGGTTAGAAGGGGCAAAGGAGGGATTCCTGGCGACAGGGAGCATGAATGACATTGGTCTAAGCTCAAAGTGGACTTTAATTTGCTTCCAGATTCGAACTGTGCTATGTATAATAGGATTGTTACAATAAAGTGACATCTCCAGATTGACAGGCGACAAAATCAAAGCGCCAATAGAGAAGGGGTGACACTCCTCACGCTCCATACTAAGCCAGCTGGATGCCGGAAGTACGTCATCCAGCAGAAACGTAACAATGCGGAGGTTTGCGGCCCAGTAATAAAATATAAAATTTGGGAGAGACAATCCTCCTTCCATCTTAGATTTACAGAGGTGTTTTTTACCTATCCTGTGTGTTTTATAATCCCAGATGAAAGGATTGATAATTGAGTCCAGTTGTTTATGAAAGGATTTAGGTATGAATACTGGGATGTTCTGATATAGGTAGAGCAGGTGTGGGAGGAAGACCATTTTAATGGCATTAATTCTTCCGAGCAGAGAAATTGGGAGAGTTCTCCAAAATAGTATGTTTGCTTTTTTTGTATCAGAGAGGGGAAATTCTCTTTAAATAGTAAGGAGTATTGTTTGGTAACTACAATTCCTAGGTAGGTAAATTTTTCTGAAGATAACTTAAATGGGAGATGTTCTAGCCAGGTGGTATTTTGCGACCGTATGGGCATTAATTCACTCTTGTTCCAATTTATTCTGTATCCCGAGAAGGTACCAAACAAATTGATCACATCAAGAATAGCTGGGATACTAGCCTGGGGATCTGTTACATAGAGGGGGATGTCATCTGCGTATAGGGAGATCTTATTTAGAGTATCTTTAGTATTATAGCCGTGTATTGCTGCATGAGATCTAATCGTCTGAGCGAGCAGTTCGATAATTAGGGCGAAGAGCATAGGCGACAGCGCACAACCCTGCCTTGTCCCCCTGTTGAGGTTAAATCGGGGCGACAATGATTGGTTAGTGAGTATTCTGGCACAGGGGTTCCTATATAAAAGCTGGATCCAATTTATGAACCTATCTCCAGTATTACATTTCTGTAGGACCTTGAATAGATAGGGCCACTCAACTTGGTCAAAGGCCTTTTCGGCATCAAGAGATATGACGGCAAGGTCCACGTTGGGTAACCTCTGAGAATACATAATATTGAAGAGGCGCCTGAGATTGAAGAATGAGTTTCTGTTAGGGATAAAGCCGGTCTGATCCGAATGGACCAATTTGCCAATTAAAGTGCTAAGCCTGTTAGCCAGAGTTTTTGCTAAAATCTTTTGGTCTGTATTAAGGAGAGATATTGGTCTGTATGACCCTACCTCTTCTGGATCTTTACCCTTCTTATGTATAACTGTAATGAACGCTTCGTCCAAAGTAGAAGGGAGAACTCCATCCTCATTGGCCTGAACCAACATTTTGTGCAGATAGGGAGAGAGCATGTTGCTGAATGTTTTATAGAATTCAACAGGGTATCCATCTGGGCCCGGGGTCTTGCCACTCTTTAGAGATTTAATTGTTTCTCGAATTTCATCAAGAGATATTTCCTTATTCAGGAAGTTAGAATCTTCCTGGTTCAGGGCAGGAAGATTACATTCCTCCAAAAATGTTTGCATAATTAAGGGGTTAGGATCCGCTTTAGATGTATATAGAGTCTCATAAAACTGCCGGAATCTGTCATTGATGTCTTTGGGGGAAGAGAGTAATTCCCCAGATGCAGATTTAACCCTGTGAATCATTCGGTCACTCACATTTTTTCGAAGTTGTCTGGCGAGTAATTTGTGTGGTTTGTCACCAAACTCAAAATATTTTTGCTTGGCATAGAGAAAAGATTTAGCAATTTTAGCTGAGAGAATCTGATTATATTCAAATTTTAAAGAGGTAATTTTTTTATGTTTCTCCATAGATGGGTGGCTAGCATTCTCCCTATCCAGTAAGTGAATTTGTCCCTCCAGTTCTTCCAGTTTTCCTCTGTTTTGCCTACTCCTGGCAGCCTGAAAGGAGATGATACAGCCTCTCAGATAAGCCTTCAGTGTTTCCCACAATAATGCTGGGGAGGTCTCTGTGTTGTCGTTGGTATCAAAGAAAAATGTAATTTGGTCTTTAAGATATTCACAGAATGTTGGTTCTGTGAGGAGCTGAGGATTCAACCTCCAGACCCTCTCGTTTGGTACAATGTCAACCAATCTCAGGGAGAAGGTGAGTGGACTGTGGTCCGAGATTATAATATCATGATACCTCACATTACAGGTATAGGGGAGTAGTCTAGCATCCAACAAAAAGTAGTCAATTCGAGTGTAAACCTTGTGAACATGAGAGTAAAAGGAGTATTCCCTACCCGTAGGGTTAGCGATCCTCCATATATCAAATAAGTTCGAATTTTTTATGTAGGTATTCAAGAATTCGCTTGAATAGGAGGTAGGGGTTCGCCGGGTAGAGGATCTATCCAAATATTGGTCTAGCACACAGTTAAGGTCCCCTCCAATGACCAGGTTAGTATGGGAGATATCTGGAATCAGGGCAAGGACTCTTTTGAAAAAAGAGGGGTTGTCAATGTTTGGCCCATAGATATTTAGTAGAGTTACTGAGGTAGAGTGGATTTCTCCTATTGCGATCACATACCGACCCTCTTTATCCGCAATAGTCGTTTTATGTAGAAAGGGAATTCCTTTCCGTACCAGAATCGCTGTGCCTCTCGTTTTGGCAGAGAAGTTAGAGTGATACACTTGCCCCACCCACCTACACTTAAGTCTGCCATGAGAGTTATTCTTCAGATGGGTTTCTTGCAAAAATATAATATCAGACGAGAGTGCTTTCAAGTGGGCTAGGACCTTGCCCCTCTTAATTGGTTCGTTTAAACCCTTGACATTCCAGGAAGTGAATGTAAGCCCCGCCCTCCTCTCGTTTGTAGTTCCTATGGTGGCCTGCATACCATGTAACTTGATAAAAAGGTAAGAAAGCGCACCAAACCATCACGATCAGCATATGTAGCACCTACACCCGAGCAGTATCCAACCCACCCCTCCCCCCCTGCAAGCACCTTTACTTCCCACCCTGTTCCCCTAGTTTCCCCAACACTTACCCCCCCCCCATCAACCCACATTTAACAGGCATGCACAAACAGGAGAGAAAAAAATGGAAAAATAAAAATAATAAACACATTGTCTGGCCGATGCCAAAAAAGCACGGCGCGACCTCGAACAAGAGGTAAAACAAAAATAAAATCCCAACTATACGTTCACCTCTCACTATCCTAGAACTTCTACTAACATATGAACTGAGGAGGCTCCCGCGAGTTAAGTGTTCAGTTAGCATCTAATAAACCTAAACAGAATAAGTTGCAACTTAAACATATTGCGCATTTAAGCGTCATCCTGGGTCAATCCCAGAGATAAGCAAGATATAGCCTCAAGATTATATTGCTAAGCACTGCCGGTCAAAAAATAAACCATCCGCAGCCGACATAGTCAGCCGTACCTTTACATACTGTGGGTCAGGAGATCGGAACAAGGATTTGTTAAATTAAACGTTCCCCCCATAAACAGAATATGTTTAATAAAAAATAAATAAAAATATATACATTATATATATATATATATATATATACATACATACATACATACATATATACACATACACACATATACACACATACATATACACACATACATACACACATACATATACACACATACACACACACACAGATATACATATACACATACATACATATACATACACACACATACATACATACACATACACACATACATACTTACATATATACATACACACATACATACACACATATACACACACACATACATACACACACATACATACACACATATAGATACACATACCCATATATACATGTATGTATACATACACACACAAAAAAATCATATATAAAAATATATATTTAAAGAATATGTATATACATCCATATGCACATATACACATACAAACATTCATACCCCAGAATAACAATCTACACTGATTTAAAATATACACATACATAATACTAAAATGCTAAGAGAAAATAGTAATAAAGTACAAATAGTAATTATATGTACGCACACCTACACAGACATAAGCACTACAGAGGGCTGGTGGGACTCTAGTCGGGAGAGAGGCCCACGGCCAGACAAAGGCAGAACGGCACAAAACATCAACCTGCTAACCAGGTGTCTGCCCCCTCCCAACCATCACCCCCAGTCCCCTGCAAGCAATAAATAAATGGTATGGTAGTAAGAATAATGTAAGGATTGTAAAATAAATAACGAAACAAAACAAAAGTGGGGGAATATAAGTATATCCGTCCGAAGGTGTCAGTGATCAAACCTGGAAGTAAAAAATATGCATCGCTGAGCACAGCCGGGATGAAAGTGAATGTAACGTTAATTAAGAGCTCTGACCGCCATCCATTGGTCTGCTCAGCGTCTTACATGTTCGGTAGCCCTTGTTGAGCCCGTTTAATACGTTTTCACCCAGTATGGTATAGTATGGATTAGAGTCCATGAGCAGACCCTAACACGCAATAACAAGGCACTCTAACCTGTACGGGGGATTGGTGTATATCCCCGGATAAACTTCTCTGCGTCCAAAACCGAGGAGAGCCAAATCTTCTCACCGGAAGGCGGGGTAATTCTTAGCCTTGCAGGGAAGAGTAAGGCTGGGCGAAGATGGAGTTTGTAGAGTTTGGTCATGACATCTCTGTAGTCGGCGCGATGCTTTGCCACATCGGGCGCATAATCCTCATAGACACGGAATGGATGCCCTTTATGTGACAGGTTGCCCCTCATTCGAGCTTCACGCAGGATAAGATCCTTGGTCTTGAAACTGTGACAGCAGATGATTACTGGGCGAGGACTTTTGCCCGGTCCAGGCACTGGGACAAGGGAGCGACGTGCGCGGTCCAGCTGGGGATCCGAATCCAAAACATCCGATCCCATTGCATCCTTCAATAGCTTGGCGAAGAAGTCAGTGGGGCGAGAGCCCGCCTCTACCCCCTCTGCCAGACCAACAACGCGAAGGTTATTACGTCTGGATCGGCCCTCCAGGTCCACCACTTTCACAGAAAGCCTCTGCACAGTATCCTGCAATGACGTGCATAGCTTCTCTAACTCGTCGATCCTACCAGCGTTGAATTCAGAAGCTTTCTCAAGGTCCACAATACTCTGGCCATGCGAAGCGACCGTTCGAATGATGCTCTCGATTTTGGTGTCCAGTTCAGCAATAGTGGTCTTAAGATCCTCAGCTATAGCAACACGTAGCTCCCCCAAAGCCCGGGTAAGTTCTGTAAGTGTCACGTTGTTGCAGGTGCCTCCCGCCATGTCTGTCTCGTTGTTTAGTGGGGAGTAGGCCTCCGCTGTGGATTTATTGTCCTTTGGTCGCTTATGACTCGGCATTTTCATATTAAAAGTTACAATCTTGTATTAGAAAGAAACGTTTGTTGTAAAAAGTGCCATAAAGTAGGTTAAATTAGATTATTTCGCAAAAAAGTTGCAGGAGCCTCTCACGCACATCCGTTCACTCCAACATGCTAGCTCCGCCCCTATGTCATGGCTTTTGAAGCTTCTGATAGGCTATTTGACATAATTTGAGTCAATTGGAGGTGTACCTGTGGATGTATTTCAAGGCCTACCTTCAAACCCAGTGCCTCTTTACTTGACATCATGGGAAAATCAAAAGAAATCAGCCAATACCTCAGAAAAGAATTGTAGACCTCCAAAAGTCTGGTTAACCCTTGGGAACAATTTGCAAACGCCTGGCGGTACCACGTTCATCTGCACTAACAATAGTACACAAGTATAAACACCATGGGAAAACGCAGCCGTCATACCACTCAGGAAGGAGACGCGTTCTGTCTCCTAGAGATGAATGTACTTTGGTGCAAAAAGTGTGAATCAATCCCAGAACAACAGCAAAGGACCTTGTGAAGATGCTGGAGGGAAGTCCTATGTCGCCATATCCTGAAAGGCCACTCAGCAAGGAAGAAGCCACTGCTCCAAAACTGCCATTAAAAAGCCAGACTATGGTTTGCAACTGCATGTGGGGACAAAGATCGTACTTTTGGAGAAATGTCCTCTGGTCTGATGAAACAAAAATAGAACTGTTTGGCCATAATGACCATCATTATGTTTGAAGGAAAAAGTGGGAGACTAGCAAGCCAAAGAACCGTGAAGGACAGGGTGGCAGCATCAGGTTGTGGGGATGCTTTGCTGCAGGAGGGACTGGTGCACTTCACTAAATAGATGGCATCACGAGGGAGGAAAATTATGTGGATGAATTGAAGCAACATTTCAAGACATCAGTCAGGAAGTTAAAGCTTGGTCGCAAATGGGTCTTCCAAATGGATAATGACCAAAAGCATACTTCCAAAGTTGTGGCAAAATGGTTAAGGACAACACAGTCAAGGTATTGGAGTGGCCATCACAAAGTCCTGTCCTCAATCCTATAGAAAATTTGTGGGCAGAACTGAAAAAGCATGTGCGAGCAAGGAGGCCTACAAACCTGACTCAGTTACACCAGCTCTGTCATGGGGAATGGGCCAAAATTCACCACAACTTATTGTGGGAAGCTTGTGGAAGGCTACCCGAAATGTTTGACCCAAGTTAAATTATTTAAAGGCAATGCTACCAAATACTAATTGAGTGTATGTAAACTTCTGACCCAATTGGAATTTGATGAAATAAATAAAAGCTGAAATAAACAATTCTCTCTACTATTATTCTGACATTTCACATTCTCAAAATAAAGTGGTGATCCTAACTGACCTAAGACAGGGAATTGTTACTAGGATTGAATGTCAGGAATTGTGAAAAACTTAGTTTAATTGAATTTGGCTAAGGTGTATGTAAACTTCCGACTTCAACTGTATATGTAGAGAGGGATCTGTTGTCTTCAAAATTCTCAACTAAATAACTTTGCTAATATGCTCAATATATGAGTAAACAGCATTACAGTGGCTTGCTTGAGGCTCTTTACTGAATAACTATGATTATTTTAAATGATCACAACTCTCAGCTTATGAAATATTGAGAATGACATGAAAAAGCGTACTTCTGTGTACGCAGAGTTCATTATGTCTCTGACGATTCCACCTTTTCCTATATGTCAGGGAGAAAGGAATGCATTGACATTCCCAGATCCAACACATTAGTAAACGGCTCACACCATCTGTTCCCAACTCCAATAAATTAGCTTTCAGGGGAATGCGTGATGAAGTGCCATAGCTCCCAGTTTTCCAGAGGCACGGCGCTTCCAAAGCCTTTCTCCCCATGTTCCTGGCATGGTTTGCGGATGTGCATGAAGCCGCCAGTGACAGAAAGTTGGTGTATGGAAGTGGGGTGGTTTCATATCTCTCTCTGAGAGAATTACTCTCCGACTATCAGATTGGATTGTGGAATTGTTCTGGGGGTGTAAGGCTGTGTTAGTCCATAGACATGCTAGCTAACTCCGCCCTTGATGTTGTCTCGATGTTGTCTCCAAAGTCTAAATTTAATGAATTAAGTTTATCCTTCTCTGAAGCTTCTGATCATTAAAATAAACATATATTGTGTGTTGTCAAGATGCGTCTCAAGAACATCAAATGCGTCTGAGCTTGTAAAAGAGACTTCTAAGAATGTGTACTGATGTGCGTAGCACTGGAGAAATATAGAGTGGGTTTAAGGTTATTTTCAACTCTGGATGGAGATATTATTTTGTGATATTTAATGCATTAACACAATATTCACTCTTTGAAATTGTCAAAGGAGTAAAGGGGAAGGGATTACCTACTCAGAGAGGATGTAAATGTGTTTTAATGTGAGAGAGGACAGCAAGGAGGTGGAGGACACCCTCAGGTGGTTGGCAGAGATGAACAGGAGGAGAGGAGTCTGTGACCAGCATGATAGAGCGGAGAAATGAAAAAATGTGAAGAAGTGCACAAGTATCATCTGCATAGGAGTGATAGGAGGCAACTGGGAAAGGCAGGGAGATGGCCCAGAGAGTGGGCGTCGAGTGAGAAAAGACAGAGGGCTGAGAACAGAGCTCTGGGGTACGCCAGTGTACTGAGGTTAATGAACAGAGCAATACTCTCCAGGAGGCCATAGGAAGTGAATGCCATTGGAAGAGTTTAGAGGAGAGCAGGCCTGCATATAGCTAACTGGCGGGTTCAGAGATCTGCACCACAGTGGGATGTTGAGAGCAAAAAACAAAAATAGTCATTTTTTAGGTTTTCAAAAGGAACGGTAATATGATTGTACTGTACCCTTATATGTTCACAGACATAGGGGTCAATCTCACTCTTGGATATTTCCCCCCAGTATTAAAGTGATGAATGGCAATTAAATCACTGAGATTTCATGACACTGCATGTAAGTTCATCCACAACAACAACAACAACAG
Source organism: Oncorhynchus clarkii lewisi (assembly GCF_045791955.1). Lineage (NCBI taxonomy): Eukaryota > Metazoa > Chordata > Actinopteri > Salmoniformes > Salmonidae > Oncorhynchus > Oncorhynchus clarkii. The sequence continues at coordinate 14,362,157 of NC_092163.1, forward strand.
CAGCAACAAAGGGGACGAAAACATAAATTATATTAGTGTTTCACACACAGTCGTGAGTAGGACCTATTTTGCCACAGTTCCGGACTCTGTCTCCTCGTGTGGGGATTTGCTGCTGTAATATACATGCACTGAATGTGTGAAGAAATTAAGGAGCATTTGCAAATGAGCCCTGTCAGGCATTTCTTGTTTACTCTGCATGTTCACACAGTGAGTTCATATTGTCATGCTAACATTCAAGCTACATTTAATTTTGCTGTGGTTAAATGTGAGATCAAGTCACCCAGGGTGAGCCATATGAATTGGGTCCCTGTTGTAGCCCTGAAACTGTACTCATTTCCTATCTCTTTCTGTCACATTTAACTCATAAACAGTGGTTGGGGAAAGTATTGACCCCCTTGGCATTTTTCCTATTTTGTTGCCTTACAACCTATAATTAAAATATACCTTTTGGGGGTTTGTATCATTTGATTTACACAACATGCCTACCACTTTGAAGACGCAAAATATGTTTTATTGTGAAACAAACAAGAAATAAAACAAAAAAACTGAAAACTTGAGCGTGCATAACTTTTCAACCCCCCAAAGTCAATACTTTGTAGAGCCACCTTTTGCAGCAATTACAACTGCAAGTCTCTTAGGGTATGTCTCGATAAGCTTGGCACATCTAGCCACTGGGATTTCTGACCATTCTTCAAGGCAAAACTGCTCCAGCTCCTTCAAGTTGGATGGGTTCCTGCTGGTGTACAGCTATCTTTAAGCAGTTCCATAGATTCTCAATTGGATTGAGGCCGAGGCTTTGACTAGGCTATTCCAAGACATTTAAATTTTTCCCCTTAAACCACTTCAGTGTTGCTTTAGCAGTGTGCTTAGGGTCATTGTCCTGCTGGAAGGTCAACCTCCATCCCAGTCTCAAATCTCTGGAAGATTGAAACAGGTTTCCCTCAAGAATTTCCCTGTATTTTGCGCCATCCAACATTCCTTCAATTCTGACCAGTTTCCCAGTCCCTGCCGATGGAAAAACATCCCCACAGCATGATGCTGCCACCACCATGCTTCAATGTGGGATGTGGTTCTCGGGGTGATGAGAGATGTTGGGTTTGCTCCAGACATAGCGTTTTCCATGATGGCCAAAAAGCTCATTTTTAGTTTCATCTGAGCAGAGTACCTTCTTTCATATGTTTGAGGAGTCTCCCACATGTTAAATTATTTTTATTATTTAATCAATGGCTTTTTCTGGCCACTCTTCTGTAAAGCCCAGCTCTATGCAGTGTACGGCTTAAAGTGGTCCTATAGACAGATAATCAAATCTCCATTATATCAGGGTTATCTTTGGTTTTTTGTTGCCTCTCTGATTAATGCCCTCCATGCCTGGTCTGTGAGTTTTGGTGGGCGGCCCTCTCTTGGCAGGTTTGTTGTGGTGCAATATTCTTAAAATATTTTAATAATGGATTTATTCGTGCTCCGTGGGATGTTCAAAGTTTTGGATATTTTTTTATAACCTAACCCTGATCTGTACTTCTCCCCAACTTTGTCCCTGACCTGTTTGGAGAGCTCCTTGGTCTTCATAGTGCCGCTAGCTTGGTGGTACCCCTTGCTTAGTGGTGTTGCAGACTCTGGGGCCTTTCAGAACAGGTGTATATATACTGAGATCATGTGACACTTATATTAAACACAGGTAGACATTATTGAACTAATTATGTGACTTCTGAAGGTAATTGGTTGCACCAGATCTTATTTAGGGGCTTCATAGCAAAGGTAGTGAATACATCAAATCAAAGTTTATTTGTCACATGCGCCAAATACAACTTACAGTGAAATGCTTACTTACAGGCTCTAAGCAATAGTGCAAAAAAGGTGTTAGGTGAACAATAGGTAAGTAAAGAAATAAAACAACAGCGAGGCTATAAAAGTAGTGAGGCTACATACAGACACCGGTTAGTCATGCTGATTGAGGTAGTATGTACATGTAGATATGGTTAAAGTGACTATGCATATATGATGAACAGAGAGCAGCAGTAGCGTAAAAGAGGGGTTGGCGGGTGGTGGGTGGTGGGACACAATGCAGATAGTCCGGTTAGCCAATGTGCGGGAGCACTGTTTGGTCGGCCCAATTGAGGTAGTATGTACATGATGTATATTTAAAGTGACTATGCATATATGATAAACATTTAGTAGCAGCAGGGTAAAAAGAAGGGTTGGGGGGGTACACATTGCAAATAGTCCGGGTAGCCATTTGATGACCTGTTCAGGAGTCTTATGGCTTGGGAGGAAAAACTGTTGAGAAGCCTTTTTGTCCTAGACTTGGCACTCCAGTACCGCTTGCCATGCGGTAGTAGAGAGAACAGTCGATGACTGGGGTGGCTGGGGTCTTTGACAATTTTTAGGGCCTTCCACTGACACCGCCTGGTGTAGAGGTCCTGGATGGCAGGCAGTTTAGCCCCAGTGATGTACTGGGCTGTACGCACTACCCACTGTAGTGCCTTGTGGTTGGAGGCTGAGCAATTGCCGTCCCAGGCAGTGATGCAACCAGTCAGGATTATCTCGATGTTGCAGCTGTAGAACCTTTTGAGGATCTCAGGACCCATGCCAAATATTTTTAGTTTCCTGAGGGGGAATAGGCTTTGTCGTGTCCTCTTCACGACTGTCTTGGTGTGTTTGGACCATTCTAATTTGTTGTTGATGTGGACACCGAGGAACTTGAAGCTCTCAACCTGCTCCACTACAGCCCCGTCGATGAAAATGGGGACGTGCTCGGTCCTCCTTTTCCTGTAGTCCACAATCATCTCCTTAGTCTTGGTTACGTTGAGGGATAGGTTGTTATTTTTGCACCACACGGCCAGGTCTCTGACCTCCTCCCTATAGGCTGTCTCATCGTTGTCTGTGATCAGGCCTACCACTGTCGTCTGCAAACTTAATGATGTTGTTGGAGTCGTGCCTGGCCATGCACCACTTTTCCATTCAGAAAAAAATAAATACATTTGAAACAAATTATTTTTTAAATTTCACTTCACCAATTTGGACTATTTTGTGTATGTCCATTACATGAAATCCAAATAAAAATGCATTTAATTACAGGTTGCAACGCAAAAAAAAAATGAAAAAATGCCACTGAGGATGAATACTTTTGCAAGACACTGTAACAATAGACTGGGAAACAAAAGAAAATAAAAAACACAGTCCGGCAAGATCGACAATGTTTTCTCACCCCTTCTTCTGCTCGGTTGCCAAAACAGAGATAGTTACCAAATTGTTGAAGCATGAAATGCTCAGGGCTAAGTTCAACCTTTTCACTCTAGAATGGGGAGAGATATCTGTTGAATTCTTCATTGTTTATAGGCCTAGTCAGTGAGGAGATTAACTGGGAGCAATCTTGCTTGGTGGAACAAGGGAGAGCCACAGGGGTGAGAATCTAATTTACTCTCCAGGCAAATGGCCCCATTGTTCCTACTAGCAAAATATTCTGCACAAATAGACCTACTTTTTAGAAAATTATTTGGTCATCAAATGGTCATAAATATATGATATTTGTTCAATTTAACATTTTTATCAGGGCATATTATATTATTTGTCATAATACTCACAATCTTAAAATGACATTAGGCGGCAGGGTAGCCTAGTGGTTAGAGCGTTGGACAATTAACCGATAGGTTGCAAGTTCAAATCCCTGAGCTGACAAGATACAAATCTGTTGTTCTCCCCCTGAACAGGCAGTTAACCCACTGTTCCTAGGCTGTCATTGAAAATAAGAATTTGTTCTTAACTGACTTGCCTGGTTAAATAAAGGTAAAAAAAATCATTATTTATTTTCCTTTTAAACAGGCACTGATTCAAAGTTAGAGACGGTGCACTGAGGTATGATATCACCATCAACGTCCACAATGAGATGAGAAAATGATCAACGCAAATGACTAAATGACAGAGCGGAACATATCCCTTAAACCTCCTGTGGGACAGGTGTTAGCTTGAGTGACAAGTCACAATTATACACTGACGAACAAGGGACACTCACCCAGAGTAAAACTGATTATTTCCTGGAAGATTTCAGATCAGGTGAAAAGGAATAAAAACCAAACCAAAAATATGTTTTATTCTGTGAAAGTCAGTCACTGTGTAGATGTTAATCACAGTGTTGAATGTGTTTTAGTGGCAACAGAACCTAGACGTTACTCTAAAACTATTCAATCTAATTGAAATACCTGCAGCCTTCATCACACTTTTGTTGCCTTCTGAATTCTACAAAAACCAGCAAGGTTGTCTCAGGTTGCGATCGCACTCATTGTGATGCAAACAATTCCTATTGATGTCAACTGACTTGGAAGTGTCGCAGACTCACAGTCACACTTAAGACTCTCTTGTCTTTCTGTCTCTGTCTCGTACACTTGGAAAGCAGGTAATTGACAGCTGATGGGTCTAGCTAAGTCATGTTAAGAACGCTCCACATGTAACTGCATTCTTCCTCCTCTTCTGAGGAGGAGTAGCGAGAAGGATCGGAGGACCAATGCGCAGCGTGGTAAGTGTCCATAAAGTTTATTTTAAGACATAAACTGAACACTATGAAATACAAAACAATATACTTGAACATGAACGAAAACCGAAACAGTACCGTGTGGCAACAAACACACACATGGAAAACAAACACCCACAAACCAAAAGTGAAACCCAGGCTACCTAAGTATGATCAGAGACAACTAACGACACCTGCCTCTGATTGAGAACCATACTAGGCTGAACTAGAACATATAAAAACACACAGACTGCCCACCCCAACTCACGCCCTGACCATACTAAATAAAGACAAAACAAAGGAAATAAAGGTCAGAATGTGACAGTGTGCGGGGGGCTGCCACCGGAGGGCTGGTGCGTGGAGATGGCACTCGGTAGACGGGACCGTGCAGGCGCACTAGAGCTCTTGAGCAACGAGCCTGCCCAACCTTACCTGGTTGAATGCTCCCCATAGCCAGGCCAGTGCGGCAAGACATTTTTGGGGCTGCCTCTCGGGCTTCCAGCCGTGCTGCCTCCTCATACTGGCGCCTCTCTGCTTTCGCTGCCTCCAGCTCTGCTTTGGGGCGGCGATATTCCCCTGGCTGTTCCCAGGGTCTTTTGCCATCCAGAATCTCCTCCCAAGTCCAGTTCTCCAGGTATCGCTGCCTCCTGCTGCTGCTGCCTGATTCCACGCTGCTTGGTCCTTGGTTGGTGGGTGTTTATGATAACTAACGACACCTGCCTCTGATTGAGAACCATACTAGGCTGAACTCAAAACCCCAACATAGAAAAACTCACAGACTGCCCACCTCAACTCACGCCCTGACCATACTAACTGAAGACAAAACAAAGGAAACAAAGGTCAGAACGTGACACCACATCCTACTAATGAGGTACATGAGAGGGATTGTGTCCTTCATTTGACTTTAACACAAAAGTATTTGAACAAAACTGTTTTGATTCTGTCTGGGTTTTTCTTTGTTTCTTCTACTTTGAGGCTAAACAGTAGCAAGTGTCTCAGAAAGGTCTCTTAAGGTGTTCTTTTTCATTGCCTTTCATCTATTTACCCGTCTGGTTGAATGTACACAATGTGTTTTTCAGTGTACCTTTCTTTGCTGTGTTTCCAGACTAGAAAACCAGTGACATTTAAATTAGGCGATCGTGGGAGATTGAATGGCTGTTTTGTGGATAGTATGGGCTTATGGGTAATGCCATTGACATAAATCTCTGATCCACATCAAAAAAGAGAATAATCTATCCATCACACTGCATGATACACCCTTAGTTATAATAGGTGGAAGTGTTGAGTGCTGTTATAATGTAATGTACATTTAAATAACTAAACAAACTCAACCCTCATCACCACATCTGTGGTTACGCAACCCTAATTATTCAAATAATTACATTACACATCATTACACTTTGTAATTGGAATCCAACCGGGCATCTACAGTACAACAGATTCTGCTTTGTGGAAGTAAATAAAAACAAACAATAAAAAAACTAAAAAACAATGCCAGAATACTGTGTCTTGGCTAATCATTGATGGAGCCTGGTTAAGAATGTATGATGATAGAGAAGAGTCCCAGATGGTTTCTTTGTGAAACGGTGATTGTCTGTGACGTATGTAGTCAGATGAGGATACACACTAAGTGGTTTCCAAATATCTTAATGGCTCGTACATTTATGTCACGTTGGTATAAAGGGTTCGGGAGACAGGCGCAGGAATTGCATAATAGGGTTTTTTATTGACCCAAATTACGGCGTGCCGTCTAAGGCACGGGGACGAAGACCAAACAAACACTAAACAAAACACAGGGTAGAAACCCAAAACAAAAGAGCGAGGAGCACCTCGAATGAATAACACTCGCGCACAATGATTAACACACGGGACAGGACCTGTAATCATCTGCTTAATCCACAATGGCACGATAGCCAAAATACGCAGCACAGGTACTCACACTGACCAACGGACATTGTAACAATAATCGACAGCCCAATGGAAACCAGAGGGCACACTTATACAAGTACTAGTCAGTGGAAACCGGGGACAGGTGTGCGTAATGAAAGTTCCGGAGGGATCCGTGGCAATTTAGATGTCAAGGACTAATGACTGAAGGTGATTTAGCTGCAGGCTCTTGAGTAACTAACACTCCCTCACCACCGTTGGTTATTTTAATATCAAATCTATACACTCAGACTGTATTTAGTATTTGGAGTAATCATTCATTGATAGTCGTTAAGGGGTTTTAATTGTTCATAACGTGGCAAACACATGCAAAGACTTTTGTTTGAAAATGACGTTGAAAGTGATGGAGTTGCCCTTTAACTTTGGATTTAATAAAGAGGCCAGTCGTCTTCCAGGTGGCTCGCCAAGTGTTTCTCCTCTTTTATTATCAAAGGCCAAAAGTACAGGGGGAAGAGAGAGAGAGAGAGAGAGAGAAAAATGGAGATGGAGGAGGATAAGAATAATTATTTTGTTGGGGACACCATATGGCACACACCTAACACGAGTGAGCATAAGGTGTATAAAAAACACATCTTCATGATTTCATTTGTTTTACCGAGAGGTACTGGAGCTTGTTATGTTGTTAATGGTATCCACTCTGACTCTCTTTGCTCGCGGCGCTGTTTTAGCTGAAGAACAGTTGGAATGATCCATTTAGTACTTGAGGGTGGGTTCACAACCTCATTCCTCGTATAGTCTGGCACTCTCCCCATCAACCGCCCACTGTGGAGTGGTCAAGGTTTGCGGCCTTGGTCAGGGGTCTGTTTTCCTAGCCTCTGGTCCAGCAGAGTGAACCCGACCAATGGAAGGTTGCCAAATTGGATTTGTCTGAATACCCCTTTTGTGCTATGCTGGTGGTTTCGGGGCAAGCAGGGAGTTCAAAATAAAAGAAATGACCAGGATGGTTCTGATACCATGGAGTTCTGCTAGTCTCTGTATTGTGAAGTCTCAGAGGAATTTAAATTGCCTGAGCAGATGGGGGTTATGTAAATTTGTTGGGACTGAGAATCTAAGAATGGAGGTGGAGTTGGAATCAAAATTACAGAGATAGTTTGTTTCTGAAATAGTTTTGTTACCTGCACATAGCCATTATAAATCCATGTTCTGTGATTGGTAGCTGTTTTCAAGTGATAACATATACTTGGATGAACATAAGGTCATCCACCCCCTCTCTGGTAGGGATTTGAGAACCTTTATAACTCTGAAAACAACATGATTAGGACTCATTGTTAATAAGACTATATAAAACATTCAGTCTATTCTCTTAAGACTGTGTTAAGACCTCACAAAACAACACGATTGCCATTTAAGTTTAATAAGACTGCCAATCAGATATTATTTTTAGCGCCATGTTACATATCCTTGAACACTGTAACTGTACTGCCTTTCACTTTCCATTAGCAGTTTCTGATCTGAATTTCACTTTCAGACTAAAGTTCAGCCTAGAAGCTGGTAGAAACGTGTAGTCCGTCAGGCTTGATGAGGTGTCATTAGAGTGAGTTAGAATGATTGATATCTTCAAAGGGAAGTGTGGATGTGAGAAAAGGCACCGTTTCCCCCTCAGACAGACGTCTGTATTAATCAAACATTAGTAGGAATAAATCACCAGCTCTGCCTGTGCCCTCAGAGGGACTTAATGATTGTTGTTTTACCTCACGTAGGTATAAGTGTTTAGATGCAGTACTAGCACTTCTAAAAGTTTTCGAAGGAAAAACTCCTGTGAACTTTACCCACGTGTCACATTTCAACAAACATCTGTTCAGTCCCTGATTGCTCGGCTACAGCACTTCTTCTTCTCCTACAGCAACTATTTCAAATACAACCATCTGAAATATCAATCATTTGTCACTTGTCTCTAAAACCATGTTCATTCATTTGGTTGTGAGTTAAATCATTGTGGTGTTGGGGGAGACAATGCTTTGTCCATTACCTGGCGGTGATACTGCGGGAGCTTGACGTTTTCTTTACCGGAAAGTCATCTGGAGGTAATTAGTTGTGCAAATATTTCCAATTTAATCTACATTCATTGTCCTGTCTTTGAATTGTGCCTTTGCATGATAAACAGGGTAGTAACGATGAGGAATTCAATTTTGTCAGCACAGCACCATTCTGAATCTAAAGCAGCTGAAACAATTCAAATGTGAAATTGTCTAAATCGTCTAATTCATGTGAAGGCTACATGTGTAGCCTAGCTATGTTTCTCATACATTACACAGGACCATTTTCTTTCCTCTATGGATAATGTGGACTGTGTATCCTGTATGATGTTTTTAAAGTAATGATCAAAGGCTACAATAGAAATGGACAGTGTGTACCCTCAAAACTCATGGGAGAACATATCTTGATCATCTAGGAACGTCATGCGAACGGCCACATTACATTGTAAAGAGGAATGACAAAAAAAACTCTCTCCTCATCACTCCATTCATTTGGAGCATGTTATACTGTATCATTTTGTCAACATTTGTATTTATCAGGCTTCTCAAATCCTCGGTGACAGAAAATGACTCTCACCCGTCTCTCTGAAAGGATAATCGTCATCAGAAGTGTATCACAGTGTAATGATGGGGATGAGACTCGGCACGAGGCAGGGAGGAGGGAAGCCATAATAGAAAGAGATTGGTTGGTGGCTATGGTGGCAGAGCTCACAGCTCACCGTAATGTAAAAAGAATAATGTTGGAGAGCTGCCACCCTACATTAAATAAAGTGCAATCCTGTACTCACTCACTGAGTGGGTTAACAAGGCAATCTTCATGAGGAGGGGACCGTCGCAAACCCCCGTGTGGGAAAACAATGGGCCTCATTCAAATCCATCCCAATCTGAGAAGCCATAAACCAAACACTCGCTTGCTCACACGCACACACACACAAACACACACACAAACACAAACACACACACAGACACAGACACACACACAATCTGAAAAGCCTTGAAATGGCATGTAGCTTTGAGTTTTACCACGCCATTGAAAGGGAGGTGGGATGGTGGAGAGAGAGGGATGGTGGAGGAGAAGGGATGGTGGGAATAAGGACGTCTGGCAATTGTACGGCTGGGAATTGCCAGGATAGGGATTTCCATATGGTGCCAATCACTGTCAGTCACTTGGCTAGCGGAGGCTATTCGCCCCTTGTCACAATGTAGCGATTCCATTGAGTTAAAACTAATAACAGCTGATATCTACAGTGCATTCCGAAAGTATTCATACCCCTTGACTTTTTTCACATTTTGTTACATTACAGCCTTATTCTAAAATTGATTAAATAAACACATCTCATCAATCTACACAAAACCCCATAATGACAAAGCGAACACAGGTTTTTATGTGTTACAAATAAAAAACAGAAATACCTTATCAAGTTCCTTGGTGTCAACATCACCAACGAACTAACATGGTCCAAACACACCAAGACAGTCGTGAAGAGGGCACGACAAAACCTATTCCCCCTCAGGAGACTGAAAAGATTTGGCATGGGTCCTCAGATCCTCAAACGGTTTTATATCTGCACCATCGAGAGCATCCTGGGGCATCCTGGGGGAACATCACCGGGGCCAAGCTTCCTGCCATCAAGGACCTCTATCCCAGGCGGTGTCAGAGGAAGGCCCTAAAAATGGTCAAAGATTCGAGCCACCCTAGTCATAAACTGTTCTCTCTGCTACCACATGTCAAGCGGAACCAGAGCGCCAAGTCCAGGTCCAAAACGCTCCTAAATAGATTTCTACCCCCAACCCATAAGACTCCTGAACAGCAAATCAATTGGCTACCCAGATTATTTGCAATGCCCCCCCCCCCCCCCCCCCCCCCCCCCCCCCCCCCCCCCGCTGATGCTACTCTCTGTTATTATCTATGCATAGTCAATTTAATAACTCTACCTACATGTACATATTACCTCAATTACCTCGACACTGGTGCCCCCACAAATTGACTCTGTACTGGTACCCCCTGTAAATAGCCCCTCTAGTGTTATTTCCTGCTCCTCTTTAATTATTTGTTATTCTTATCTACTACTATTTTTCTTTAGGCGGGGGTGTATTTTCTTGAAACTACATTGTTGGTTAAGGTCTTGTAAGTAAACATTTCACTGTAAGGTCTACACCTGTTGTATTTGGCCATGTGACAAATAACATTTTATTTTATTTATTTACGCAAGTATTCAGACCCTTTGATATGACACAAAGTGCTGTACATAAACCCAGCCTAAAACCCCAAACAACAAGCAATGCAGGTGTAGAAGCACAGTGGCTAGGAAAAACTACCTAGAAAGGCCAAAACCTAGGAAGAAACCTAGAGAGGAACCAGGCTATGTGGGGTGTCCAGTCCTCTTCTGGCTGTGCCGGGTGGAGATTATAACAGAACATGCCCAAGATGTTCAAATGTTCATAAATAACCAGCATGGTCCAATAATAATAAGGCAGAACAGTTGAAACTGGAGCAGCAGCACGGCCAGGTGGACTGGGGACAGCAAGGAGTCATCATTTCAGGTAGTCCTGAGGCATGGTCCTAGGGCTCAGGTCCTCCGAGAGAGAGAAAGAAAGAGAGAAAGAGAGAGAGAATTAGAGAGAGCACACTTAAATTCACACAGGACACCGAATAGGACAGGAGAAGTACTCCAGATATAACAAACTGACCCTAGCCCCCCGACACATAAACTACTGCAGCATAAATACTGGAGGCTGAGACAGGAGGGGTCAGGAGACACTGTGGCCCCATCCGAGGACACCCCTGGACAGGGCCAACCAGGAAGGATACAACCCCACCCACTTTGCCAAAGCACAGCCCCCACACCACTAGAGGGATATCTTCAACCACCAACCATCCTGAGACAAGGCTGAGTATAGCACACAAATATCTCCGCCTTTCCGTTCACCTTCCCACTCCTGGGCCAGACTACACTCAATCATATGACCCACTGAAGAGATTAGTCTTCAGTAAAGACTTAAAGGTTGAGACCGAGTTTGCATCTCTGACATGGGTAGGCAGACCGTTCCATAAAAATGGAGCTCTATAGGAGAAAGCCCTGCCTCCAGCTGTTTTCTTAGAAATTCTAGGGACAATTAGGAGGCCTGCGTCTTGTGCGTGTACGTGTAGGTATGTACGGCAGGACCAAATCAGAGAGATAGGTAGGAGCAAGCCCATGTAATGCTTTGTAGGTTAGCAGTAATGCTTTGTAGGTTAGCAGTAAAACCTTGATATCAGCCCTTGCCTTAACAGGAAGCCAGTGTAGGGAGGCTAGCACTGGAGTAATATGATATTTTTTTTTGGTTCTAGTCAGGATTCTATCAGCAGTATTTAGCACTAACTGAAGTTTAGTGCTTTATCCGGGTAGCCAGAAAGTAGAGCATTGCAGTCGTCTAACCTAGAAGTGACAAAAGCATGGATTAATTTTTCTGCATCATTTTTGGACAGAAATGTTTGGATTTTTGCAATGTTAAGTAGATGGAAAAAAGCTGTCCTTGAAATGGTCTCGATATGTTCTTCAAAAGAGAGATCAGGGTCCAGAGTAACGCCGAGGTATTTCACAGTTTTATTTGAGACGACTGTACAACCATTAAGATTAATTGTCAGATTCAACAGAAGATCTCTTTGTTTCTTGGGACCTAGAACAAGCATCTCTGTTTTGTCCGAGTTTAAAAGTAGAAAGTTGGCAGCCATCCACTTCCTTATGTCTGAAACACATGCTTCTAGCGAGGGCAATTTTGGGGCTTCACCATGTTTCATTGAAATGTACAGCTGTGTGTCATCCGCATAGCAGTGAAAGTTAACATTATGTTTTCGAATGACATCCCCAAGAGGTAAAATATATAGTGAAAACAATAGTGGTCCTAAAACGGAACCTTGAGGAACACCGACATTAACAGTTGATTTGTCAGAGGACAAACCATTCACAGAGACAAACTGATATCTTTCCGACAGATAAGATCTAAACCAGGCCAAAACTTGTCCGTTTAGACCAATTTGTGTTTCCAATCTCTCCAAAAGAATGTGGTGATCGATGGTATCAAAAGCAGCAATAAGGTCTAGGAGCACGAGGACAGATGCAGAGCCTCGGTCTGATGCCATTAAAAGGTAATTTACCACCTTCACAAGTGCAGTCTCAGTGCTATGATGGGGTCAACAAAGAACTAAGTAAATGGTCTGAATACTTATGTAATGTGATATCCATTTTTATTTATTACATTTGCAAAAATGTCTAAAAACCAGTTATTGCTTTGTCATTATGGGGTATTGTGTGTAGATTGATGAGGGAAAAAACTATTTCATCAATATTAGAATAAGGCTGTACCATAACACAGTGTGGAAAGAGCCAAGGGGTCTGAATACTTTCCGAATGCACTGTATATACTGTACCATGATTCAGGGCCATGAATGTTTCCTGACCACAAAATAATGCAGCGTCTGCTGTGGTTTGCTCTGTAAAATACTATCCATGTCGCTATGAACACATGGCAATTCCCTCTCTCTATACAGTGCCATCAGAGTATTGCTGTGTCATGAACATTCACATTTATGCTGGAAAAATTGACTTCTCACCCTCCAAATGGAAAAGTCTAGGCCTAGTATATCTCTACTGGGGATGGTGAGAACAGCTTGTTGCACACACACACACGTACACACACCAGGGTCCAGTCTATCAGGCCAGTGTCCCCACAGCGATGCTCTATTCTCTTTAGACTCCTTATCTGAGATGACATCATGCAGTAGATTTGGCACGGCCACAGAGAAGTGTCCCTCACCGTGGGATAAAGAGCGGTGCAGATGAACCTCAATCCACAAAGGAGTTCCTTACTGAGCGTCAATAAAGCGGTTTAAAAGGTCTCTCTTGGGGCTTATAAGGTATTTATTTGGCATATAGGCAGACATTTTACACCGTACTCTAATACGTTGTTTAGTTGTCGTGTTAAGCAGACATTTTATACTGTTAACTTTAAGTGTCAAGGCAACATAAGAGGCCTGTTTGCTATTTTGTTCATACAGCAATTTCTTTAAAGGGCAAATGGGATTAGGTTGAGTAAACTCATGTCATTATGCAGTAGTGAGTCAACAGTTTACTGTGGAGGGGCTCCTTGTCCTCACGTCTTAATACAAGAGCCAGAGCAAGATCCTCTAATTAATCTTGACATGTTGTATCAACATGGCTGTGCCTCTTTGACTCTATCTCTCTCTCGCTCTCTCTCACACTCTCTCTCACACACACACACACACACACACACACACACACACACACACACACACACACACACACACACACACACACACACACACACACACACACACACACACACACACACACAAATGCAGGTCACACATGCGTGATACGATGATACACACACACTAGCTCCCACATACAGACTCACACACACACAAATGAACGCAGGCACATACGCACACATGCACAGACACAGACACACACACACACACAAATGCAGGTCACACAAACACACATGCGTGATACGATGACACACACACTCACTAGCTCCCACATACAGACTCACACACACACACATGAACGCAGGCACATACGCACACACACACACACACACACACACACACACACACACACACACACACACACACACACACACACACACACACACACACACACACACACACACACACACACAAACACACACACACACACACACACGCACACACACACACACACATACATACACACACAACAGCACTGCATGCAAGCACCAACACACACACACACACACACACACCTTCTGTGTGCCCGGCTTGACTGCTGAGGAATGATGGAATTACATTCAATTTGACCGACTGCTGGACTGTGAGTGTCCGTTAGCCCTGGACATCTTTCTAGCCCACAGTGAAATGTGATGGATGGATGGATAGGGGAGCTATGGGGGACATATGGAAATACCCAAGAAGAAATTCTATGTCTGGGCCTTTGTTTCACAAACTCACTCAAGGCAAATTGCCTACAAAAAAATAATCTCCAATTCTATTAGGGATGGGAAAAAACAACCTCAATGAGGTTACCGATTGTTTTCAAAACCGAAAACAGAATCAGGAATCAATCTGGATTTTATCGACTGTGAATCATTTTATAGACTGCAAATCATCTCCTCTTTCCCAAACTGCTCCTTAGGGGTCATTTGTAAAGATACACTGACTAAGCAAACACATCAAGATGCAGCTGTGTTAAGAGACATCTGTCCCTCATTTGTAGCCCGAAACAGTATGGATGGTCACCCATGGCGATGAGCGGGGTGGTGTCTGTGATGGCAATCGGTGGACATTAAGTTTGATAAAGTGGGTCATTGTTTGTGACGAAGTGGCAGCCGGTTGGTCACCATATTTGCCAACACCATGAGTCAGTTAGATCCATTCAGGAAAATTGATCTGGAGAGTGTGGTGTATTATATGTGTGTGTGTGTGTTGTGGTGGTGGTAGAGAGAGAGAGAGAGAGAGAGAGATGATTGTGTGAGAGAATACTGCTAATGTCAATGTACACTTGCATACATGTGTCAATGGGAAACTCGGAGTGTGTGAGTTGTGTCCACCTCTTCCATGAGATCTGGCTTAATACAGAGCTAACGTGATGAGCCTACGGTATTCTTCACATGGCAGGCTGAGGTTGAAAGGGTGACAGGGGGTTGGCGTGTGTTATCAGTCTTCTAAAAGGCCAAGGTCGCCAGAAGAACCCTTGACAAGCACTTCTTGGTCACCTTATCTTTCACATTTCAGATAAAAGGCTCACGCCTCTGTGTTAATCATGAAACCTCAGAAAGAGATTTTAACTTTTTAATTGACCAGATAACCTTTGGTGAAGAGATGTGCAGACGAGCTATATCATACAAAGCACATAAGGATACTGTTGATGGGTCATGGTTTGGGTTTAGGTAATCAAATCAAATCAACGTTTATTTGTCATGTGCGCCTATTACAACAGTTGTAGACCTTACAGTGAAATGCTTACTTACAGGCTGTAACCAACAGTGCAAAAAAGGTACTAGATGAACAATAGGTAAGTAAAGAAATAAAAACAACAGTAAAAAGTGAAAAATAACAGTACCTAGGCTATATACAGTAGTGAGGCTAAATACAGTAGTGAGGCTATATACAGTAGTGTGGCTATATACAGTAGCGAGGCTATATTCAGTAGTGAGGCTATAACAGTAGTGAGGCTATAACAGTAGTGAGGCTATATACAGTAGTGAGGCTATAACAGTAGTGAGGCTATATACAGTTGTGAGGCTATAACAGTAGCAAGGCTATATACAGTAGTGAGGCTATAACAGTAGTGAGGCTATAACAGTAGCGAGGCTATATATAGTAGTGAGGCTATATACAGTAGCTAGGCTATATACAGTAGCGAGGATATATACAGTAGTGAGGCTATAACAGTAGCTAGGTTATTTACAGTAGTGAGGCTATATACAGTAGCGAGGCTATAGCAGTAGTGAGGCTATATACAGGTACCGGTTAGTCGAGCTGATTGAGGTAGTGTGTACATGTATATATGGTGGGGTTTGCGGGTGGTGGGTGGCGAGACACAACGCAGATAGTCCGGTTAGCCAATGTGCGGGTGCACTGGTTGGTCGGGCCAATTGAGGTAGTATGTACATGAATGTATGGTTTTAAAGTGACTATGCATATATGATAAACAGAGAGTAGCCACAGCATAAAATAGGGGTTGGGGGGGCACACAATGCAAATAGTCCGGGTAGCCATTTGATTACACCAAGGAACTTGAATCTCTTAACTTGCTCCACTTCAGTCCCATCGATGAGAATGGGGGCGTGCTCGGTCCTCCTTCTCCTGTAGTTCACAATCATCTCCTTAGTCTTGGTTACGTTGAGGGATAGGTTGTTATTCTGGCACCACCTGGCCAGGTCTCTGACCTCTTCCCTATAGGCTGTCTCGTCGTTGTCGGTGATCAGGCCTACCACCTTTGTGTCACCTGCAAACTTAATGATGGTGTTGGAGTCGTGCCTGGTCATGCAGTCGTGGGTGAACAGGGAGTTCCTGAGGGGACTGAGCAAGCAGCCTTGAGGGGCTCCAGTGTTGAGTATCAGCATGGCAGATGTGTTGATACCTACCCTCACCCCCTGGGGGCGGCCCGTCAGGAAGACCAGGATCTAGTTGAGGAGGGAGCTGTTTGGTCCCAGGATTCTTAGCTTAGTGATGAGCTTTGAGGGTAATATGGTGTTGAATGCTGAGCTGTAGTCAATGAATAGCATTATCACGTAGGTGTTATTTTTGTCCAGGTGGGAAAGGGCAGTGTAGTGTGCAATAGAGACTGCATCATCTGTGTATCTGTATGCAAATTGGAGTGGGTCTATGGTTCCTGGGATAATGGTGTTGATGTGAGCCATTACCAGCCTTTCAAAGCACTTCATGGCTACGGACGTGAGTGCTATGGGTCTGTAGTCATTTAGCCAGGTTGCCTTTGTGTTCTTGGGCACAGGGACAATGGTGGTCTGCTTAAAACATGTTGGTATTAGAGACTCAATCAGGGACATGTTGAAAATGTCAGTTGGTCAGCACATGCCCTGATCACACGTCCTGGTAATCTGTCTGACCCCGCAGCCTTGTGAATGTTGATCTGTTTAAAGGTCTTACTCACGTCGGCTACGAAGAGCGTGATTACACAGTCATCCAGAACAGCTGATGCTCTCATGCATGCCTCAGCGTTGCTGGCCTCGAAGCGAGCATAGAAGTGATTTAGCTCGTCTGGTAGGCTTGTGACACTGGGCGGCCCGCGGCTGTTCTTCCCTTTGTAGTCTGTAATAGTTTGCAAGCCCTGCCACATAAGATGAGCATCGGAGCCGGAATAGTACGATTCAATCTTTGCCTTGTATTGATGCTTTGCCTGTTTGATGATTCGTCACAGGGCATAGCTAGATTTCTTGTAAGCTTCCTAGTTAGAATCCCGCACCTTGAACGTGGCAGCTCTACCTTTTAGCTCAGTGCAAATGTTGCCTCCATGGCTTCTGGTTGTGGAATTTATGTACAGTCATTGTGGGGATGACGTCCTCGATGCACTTATTGATAAAGCCAGTGACTGATGTGGTGTACTCCTCAATGCCATCGGAAGAATCCAGGAACATGTTTCAGTCTGTGATAGCAAAACAGTCCTGTAGTTTAGAATCTGCTTCATCTGACCACTTTTTTATAGACTGAGTCTCGTGCTGGTGCTTCCTGCTTTAATTTTTGCTTGTAAGCAGGAATCAGGAGGATATAATATTGGGCAGATTTACCAAATGGAGGGCGAGGGAGAGCTTTGTACGCATCTCTGTGTGTCTAGTACAGGTGATCTAGAAATCTTTTCCCCTCTGGTTAAACATTTAACATGTTGATAGAAATTAAGTAGAACTGATTTAAGCTTCCCTGCATTAAAGTCTCCGGCCACTAGGAGCGCCGCCTCTGGGTGAGCAGTTTCCTGTTTGCTTATTTCTTTATATAGCTGACTGAGTGCGGTCTTAGTGCCAGCATCTGTCTTTGTTGGTAAATAAACAGCCACGAAAAGTATAGCTGAAAACTCTCTAGGCAAATAGTATGGTCTGCATTTTATCACAAATACTCAACTTTAGGCGAGCAGAATCTAGAGACTTCCTTAGATTTCGTGCACCAGCAGCTGATGTTTTCAAATAGGCACAGACCGCCCCACCTCGTCTTACCAGAGTGTGCTGTTCTATCTTGCCGGTGCAGCGTATATCCCGCTAGCTGAATATCCATGTCATCATTCAGCCACGATTCCTTGAAACATAAGATATTACAGTTTTTGATATCCCGTTGGTAGGATATTTGTGATCGTACCTCGTCTAATTTATTGTCCAATGATGCACGTTGGAGAGTAATATTGATGGTAACGGCAGCTTTCTTACTCGCCTTCTGTGTATCCTTACGAGGCACGCCGCTCTGTGTCCTCTGTACCTGCGTCTCTTCCTCTTGCAAATAACTGGGATGTTGGCCTTGTCGGGTGTTCGGAGAATGTCCTGTGCGTCCTGCTTGTTGAAAAAAATCTTTGTCTAGTCCGAGGTGAGTAATCGCTGGCCTGTTATCCAGAAGCTCTTTTTTGCCGTAAGGTACGGTTGCAGAAACATTAAGCTATAAAAATGGATTTTATCAAACAAAAGACCATTCATTGTGTGACAATGAGCATTGGGATTGCAAACAGAGGAAGATCGTTACACCTGTGCTGGTTGAAATAGTTGTTTTTTATGGTGCTCTATCCTCAGATAATCGCATCGTATTCTTTCTCAGTAAATCCTTTTTTAAATCTGACAACGCAGTTGGATTAACAAGATTCTAGGCTTTCGAAACAAGTGAGACACTTGTATTTTCATGAATGTTTAATGTGACTATTTATGTAGCGATCACCGTATGTTGTCGAATTTCATCCCGCTAATGGGTTCAGTGCGCAGAGAGGTTAAGTACAAAATAAGTTACAAATAACGCGAAAAAAACCCACATAATAGCACAATTGGTTGGGCGCCCGTAAAACTGGTCAGATGCTCGATTAAATATGCTTGGTCAGATGCTCGATTCCATACATGGTAAGACCTTCACCTTCTCTCTTTGCAAGTTATTGACAAATCTAAAAATGTTATCCCCCCCTTCCGAAATTCTAAAGTTGCTAACATTTGTGAGATCCTGATTTGTTTAAAAATAACCAGTGGAACAATGGAATCAGGATATTTGCCCACTTCTCAAAGTAAAGACCGGGGTCCATCTTTAATTGACCCCCATAGCTTATGAGGTTTCGAGGTCTTTACCAGATTAGTCTAGAATGTTTGTTAAGATGTGCCTCTGCTGCCTCTGCTCAAAGTAGTTTCTGGAATAATATTCTGAAGTGCATGGATGCACTGTGTTTTGAAAGCCAACTGGGGAGATGGTTGGTGCACTGCCTTAATGTACCATATAGGAAACAAATAAAGGTATTATGGTCTTATTATTTTAAACTCTGCCTGGTTTCACTGGCTGGTTTCATGGCTTTGGAATAAGGATGAGGTAGCCTTGCAAGCGGCTGCCTTCCCAAGCGTTATAGGATTATATAAAGTTAATATTTGACTGGTTGCAGGTTTTTAGTCTCAGAAATGTAGTCATCGGAGGGGCATTTTTATTATTTTGCTGAATTTGACCAAAGTATGAAGAAGCAATGATAGCAAAAGCCAACGCTTCCTCACTCCAATATACTGTATAATCTACCAAGATTCTACTCTGCACTCCAACATTGAATAATTGGAAACGTCTTAAATCCAACACTGATTTTGGTGGGTATTGCTAGGGTGTTTCAGTTTATGGTTAAATGAGAATACATATCTGCCATTCTGAGTGTTGTGCTACTTGCAGTTCGTTTCCTCCACGCTCCAGTGCTTCTGTTTAATTGATTCCCTCAATGTACATTCATTATTTTGACTTACGGCATTCCGGTTGAAACAACAGACAGGGATATTGCATCTCCTTCGTCAAACTCAGTGAGGTACATGTAAAATTAATTTTAAAAAGGGACCATTTATAGTCTTACAAAAAAATATATTTCTCAAATGTATTTAAACATCTCTTTTCTTCCATGTATCCTATTTCAACAAATCTTCCCTAAAGTGTAGATGATATTGGCTTAAGACTGCAATGGATTTAGAGTTATATACTTATTTAGATCTGAAACTTCAGTCAGACAGAACCAACCTGGTTAGAGCGTCGTGCCTGTAACCCGGAAGGTGGCTGGATCGAATCCCCGAGCTGAGCAAGGCGGTTAACCCACTGTTCCCCCGGAGCTGAAGAAGTGGATGTCGATTATGGCAGAGGGGTCGGGTTAAATGTGGAAGACACATTTCAGTTGAATACATTCAGTTGGACAACTGACTAGGTATCCATCCCCCTTTAGCTTTCAGACCAGGGAACTGAACCGTTATTTGCGTTTGCCCATCTGAAAATATCTGCAGTAGCAAGAACCACATTCACCTTCCAGAGCCAAAGGCTGGAGCAGAAGAGATGGGAAAGAAAACAAACAGGAATCCACTAAAGTAGCTTGTGCCAAGACAACGGGTCACCTTTTAAATGATGATGATCATTGTATAATTAGGATGAGGTGACAAAGCCAATTTGTGTACGTGACTGCAGAGCCTTTTATACTCCAGTGATGCACTGCACTTTCAGCACCATCTCCTGTTAGTAATAAGGTTGTTGTCAGGTTAACTTGTTTGGTTTTAGTTGTTCAATAGATTACTAATATGAGAGCTTAATTAATACTGTTGTAGGCAATTCCTGAGAGTAGAGTATGACGCACACACTAATAAGGTATTTTTCTTTCTTTTTAACCAGGGTGTTGTCTGAAATTTCTGAATTTGACAAGATAATCAAAGTACAATACAAAATGCCAACATTGTATTTCTTAACATTGCAGCAGGTGACACTGAATGAATGAAATCTCGTTATTAACAGTGTATCCAACACATCACAAGGCTACCAGCTACCTGTACCCCACAGAAGAGCACCCACCCACTCTCAATTTACAGACTGTAACCCTTAACACTCTGACGGCAAGGTGCCAGTTCTAATTCACTGCAGTCTGCAAACCGTCTGATTGGTTGAGAGAGAGAGAGAGAGAGAGAGAGAGAGAGAGAGAGAGAGAGAGAGAGAGAGAGAGAGAGAGAGAGAGAGAGAGAGAGCGAGCCCGGGGAACAAAGTCACTGAAGAAGGTGTTGATCTTGATGAGTGAGAAGTACAGCAATGTCCTAATTGAGCTGGCTTTGAGCCTCTGCACGGCTAACTTACACCTGAACTGAAAGCTGTCTGAAGGCATGTCAACACTATTCCCACACTCGTGTGCGTCCGCCAAAAGCGTTCAACCCCCATGTATTCCTTGCCTGATAATGAGGCCTTTCCTTGAAATGATGCGTTACCCTTAATGGATACATAGACGTGTTGCCATAGCTGTCATTCTTCAATGATATTGTGATGCTTTGACAGCTTTATTAACCTGAATGTTTGCCTGAGTTTCTTCTATTTTTAGTCAATGTACCTTAGTAGAAGAGCAGGAGGAGAGGTAGTCAGAGGTGCCGAAATAGTCAGATACTGTACTGTAGGTACAGCAAGACAAATTCGATTATTTGCTGTTTCTAACAAATTATTGAAAAAGAAACAAACGGCATTAATAAACTGTATAATACTAGACTTCTTGGGTTATGAACAAAGCAATGCCAAGCGTTAGTTGTGTTGTTGTTGTTGTGTTCTTGCTGTTGTCGTGAATAAAAATGGCTGCTCATTTAAAAGTTATGCATCTTCTTGGCATTTGCAGGATATCCCTGATGTTGGTCTATTCCAAATGGATGTTTTTTCTCTCTCAATATATCACTTTCTCTCCTTCTCTAGGTACAACATCAAAATCACACTTCGTGGAGTGCATCCATTGTATTAACAAAGCTTGTTGCGAATGGTGCATAACCCCCGCCATCTTCATCGGATTAAAGGGATTCTTTGGGATTTTAGCAACGAGGCCCTTTATCTACCCCTCCAGAGTCAGATGAACTGGTGGATACCATTTTTCTGTCTTTGTGTCCAGTATGAAGGAAGTTAGAGGTAGTTTCGCCAGCCAATGCTAGCTAGCATGCTAGTGCCAAACTCCTAAATTATCCATTTAAGAAAATAGGGATTCATGGAAAGCATTGACTGTGTCTGGAGTGCGTCTGACAAAGAGAATAAATGTGCTCCCTAATGTAATGATCACCCAAACCCAGTGGCCTTATCTCTGTAGCATGCTGAAAACCAAGTAGCACAACACACAGGCCCATGTGGACTGAATCACAGCCACTGGTGAGACTTAGTAGTCTTAATTTGCCTCCCTCACTAGGACATCCTTTATTTTCTAGTACAAATTTAGAGCTATTAAGTTGATTAGAGCCTCGCAATAACAGGAGGCCTGATATTTAGGTATTTTGATTTGTCAATGGAGATAATACCAGCTTGTAGAATTGTGATTTGGGCCGGTTAGTTGTCGCAGGCATGTTATTTACATTTACATTTACATTACAGGTACTCTATATGAATTGTTCTAAAACACGAAAAATCACATCTTCTTTTATTTTTATTCAAAGCTTTATGAGTACTTTGAAAAATATTTCAAAAAATTTGGCAAGATGATTATAGAAAATGACATGTATTTTTCATGTTTTAGAACAATTCATATACAGTACCTGTAATCTTTCGTTATTCAACACTAGTAAACCATACTTTCTCAAATTAGCATTTACCTTCTTTTAGCGCCAATTGTTCTCGTCAGCAAAGTAGAAAATGTCCAAGCTTTTAATTATTACCTAACTTCTGAAATAGTCACGTTTTCGTTTTTAAGTGCTCTATTGAGAATAAAGAAAAGCTACTTAACGTATACACGTTGTCAGATCCTTCGGAGCCCAATCTTGTTAATAAACCCATGTTCCTCTCCTCTCCACTGCAGAAATCTCAGATAAAGAGAGGGAGAAGAAAGGAGCAGAGCTCTCACATTGTCTTTTATCATGCTCAATTTAATTGCTAAGTAAAATGTCTGATGATCAAAATTAGAACATGGGCCCATTTGGGTTTTTTCTTTTCCCCTCCAAGGTTGTGACCTTGGAGGGGAAAAAACTTCTAATTGGTTAATAAATGAAGAGTCTCTCTAACACAGAAGCATTGCAACTTCACTAGATGACTGTTCAGTTAAAGTACTGTAAAGACACCTGAGGATCAAATTACCAACACTTTGCTAGACAATTCAAGCAACCTTCTGTATCAAGGAAATATATTTTTTTAAACGTTCATATGACCTTTAGTGCTCATAGGCCTACAGTTTGGGTAAACCCTATCTCCATAGCTCAATGGCGTATGCATATGCAACATACAGTTCAGCTAACCCTACTTTTATTTTGATGCTGTTGTGATGGATCATATATTGAACCTTGGTCATCCGCATGACTCAAGAGCAGATTGTCTAGCCTTGAGCTCTAGGGGCTAACTAATTGGTCTTTACTGGCTGTCCCCACTGCACTGTAGGTATAACTGACCTCAAATCTGACCAAATCACCATAGCTCTTTCTGTGAATCTCCATAGTGATTGCCCTACAAACCTGCGAGCGTATCCCAGGCCCAGTCCGCTTTTCTGGGGTGACTCATCGGATGTGCCCTGTGAGGTCGCTGCATGACCATGGATTTCTGATTTAATCATACTATGCAACGGATGGCAGTTATATTTCTTAGGGCTGCCTGAGACAGGGTGATGCCGACTGTATATAAATGACCCATGCCAGACTTGAATTAGCAAATGGATAGACCTTCAGGGCCCATGTTCAATCATGACAGCTGAAGTGACTTTCTGCATGACAGTCACCATGTTTTCCATTTTACATCAACTGTATATATTACCTAACATCGAATTGTCACTAATCTACAGTATGCTGTCCTAATAAGGACACCGTAATAATATTCAGTTTGATATTTTTGTTGGTTCTGGCTTAGTTGTGTTTTTAAGAAGACAAAACAGCACTCTAATTGAACAATACATTCGATGACTAATATAATTAAATCTCCTAACAATTAAAAAACACTTTTTCGTGTTCTTATTCTCAACACGCCAAAATTCAAATAATTTATTTAATAATTCCCAGGTCTATTTTAACCAAAAGGGATCTTTTGAATTGTAAATATGGAGTTAGATATTCATTTTCTGGCATTTAAATAACTGACTGATTCGCCTTCAGGACCATGTCTCTCAACAGCGGAAGATAATGGAAATGAATCTGTGACAGACAGACAGACTATGTTACAGTAAGTGTATTTAACACACAGTTTTCATCACTTCTGGCTCTGTGAATCGCTGACATCTCTCCTCGTTTACTCTGGAAAAACATAAATCGTAAAAAGTGCAGGGAGCAACAACTGCCAAGCGATTCTCCAAAATGGCTGATCAATCATAAACAGTCGCAAATAGCAATAATGGATGGCGTCGTGGCTGGCAGGATGGTGGGAGAGGATTGGCACGGTAACACACACCAGCCGTCTACCACCATGACACTGCCATATCAGGATGTTAATGCTGGTGGGTGGCCCCCGCCAAGTCGAGCTGCGTTATTGGTGGGCCGTATCACATTGAGCCAATGGATCACTTGGTTGATGGATGACAGCGATCATTCCCCCCGTGTCAACTGCTGAGGGAGAAAGCATATCTCAACGCAGGCCACTAAAAGGACAACATATTGCATTTTTAATTGTACCTGACAGATGTTATGACTCGGCACACTATCTGTAACACTCCATTTTGAAAAGGGTTATCTTCATTTTTTAACACCTCCTCCTCCATATTGGACACATCAGTCTCCTGCACCGGGAAGGTGACTGACAGGAAGATATTATGAGATGCCGCTCAGAGTTAATCAGGTGCTGTCGCCTCATCGTGTCACCTCTGAGGAAGATTCACAATGACACACATTGGTATGCCTGTGGTGAAGAAAGACTCCCTCCATTCTTCTTTCCCTCTCCTCTTCTTTCAGGGGGAAAAAAGAGAAACATACCAGAGCTGTGAAAAAGAGAAAGAAAAAGAGGAGAAGATGAGAAAAGACTCCCAACTAATTCCTGTCCCTCACTGGATGAATAAAGTAGAATATGTCTCAGTCACCACAAATGATATGTCAGTGGTTAAATTAAATGGAAAGGGCAAGTGTTTGGGATTTATTGCAGCGGGTAGAGGAGGTGTTCGGTCAGAGAAGATGTTTAGACCATTCACTTGTCTTGCTACTTCTATTGTAGTGTACTCTCCACTTATGGCCTTGTTCTTAGACACTAGTCTACCTATGTCTTCTACCCTGATAAACACTGTGTATTAGACCATACCTCCAAACCTGGTCTCACATCACATCATCCTGCATTTTCACTGTCCCCTACTCCTTTACTTTCTCATATTTTAGTCCTTTACTCATTTAGTAGTTGTCCAATAATAATGTACAGTACTGTCAGAGACATTGAAGTCTCTGGCCAGAGGTTCACGGTTCAAAGTTGAAGGGAGAGAAGAAGGAAGGAGATATCTCACCACTCAAGACTGGAGATAATATGGAGTCAGAGAAAGGGAGAGTGTCTGGGTCCGCCAGGCCTGGCATGTGCTTTTATCCTTCTTCCTCAGTGTGCACGCTCAAACCCCCGCCAAGGATTCTCCTGGGCAGCCAGATAGCGTTTGATACGCTTGACTTTCTCCTTGGGCTAGCGCCAGCCTGAGAGACAGTTGCACCATGGGAAGGGAAAAAGGGCAACTGTAATGTAATGTAAGAGAGGGATACTCTGCAGCTTGTGCCCTCACTGGAAATGTCAAACATATAGTGCAGGTATATGGAGCATTGAGAGAACACCTTTGATGACACTTTAAATTATAATTAAATTCAGTTCATGTTTGCCAGGGATTAGGGTTGTATTAGTCTGTCTCTTATTTTTTTGGTGCTGTATAGTGAACTCATATGTTTGTTATGTTGTTATACCTGTTGTTATACCTAGTATTTGATCTATGTCTGTGTCAGATGAGATGATGATTAATGAAGAGCCATATTGGATAGAACATAATTTATGAAAACCTATCATGACAATCCAGCACGCATCATCATGCTTTGGTCCGACATGTCAGACCACCAAATCATAAAAGCATGTCTCCAGTTTGGACGACACACTGGTCATGGTGACTTTTGTTGTGAGCAACAGCAGCTGTGACCCAGTCTCACCAAACGTCATGGTCTGATAGAGAGTTGTATCTGTCCTAACACTAGCTGTGCAAGGTTAAATGTTACTCTTTGGTTTCCAGGAAAATATCCATCCAAAATGGCGCTGGGAAGTCCCTGTGAATGTACAGGGACAATGCAGCAACATTTAAGTTGTTATGGTAGCACTCTTCTATTGCTGGACTTTGAAGTTGAAATGTGTGTCTGACAGGTGATTATGAAGTAAAATGCCATCACATAAAGCATTCAGATAAGATAGGAGAATGCTGTATAGGAATGTGCCACATAATGGGAAGATATGGAAACCAGTGCATTTCTGTTGGTGTGAAAGTAACATCTTCCAAATGTACGAAAAGCAGCAATTTCTCATTTTTAGTTAAATGAAAATGAATATTGACTGTGTTGTGTATGTTTCAGGTGAATTTGTGTAATAGCCTATTACAGTGGTGTGATCAATCGATCACGTTTTAAAAACCAATAGCTATGATAGGTGAGAACTCTCTCACTGCATTTCATGGAAGGTATTTCATTTAAAATCCAAACAGATAAGTACCACCTTTCCGGTTTAACGAGCATTCAGTAAATATACATTGATTTTAATTAGGCCTCCTCCTTGGCAGTGTATAACTAACTCAACTCCCTTCTGCTGTAGGGAGAGAGAGAGAGGAGAGAGGAAGAGAGAGAGAGAGAGATGGCGTGGAGAGAGAGAGACAGAGATAAGACACGGAGAGAGAGAGAGAGAGGAGGGGCAGAGAGAGGGGGAGAGTGGAGAGGAGGAGCAAAGAGGGAGTGAGGGCTGTGGAGTGATAGACACAGGCGTCCTTCCTAACTCAGTTGCCAGAGAGGAAGGAAACCACTCAGGGATTTGACCGTGATGTTAATGGTGACTTTAAAACAGTTACAGGGTTGAATGGCTGTGATAGGAGAAAACTGAGGATGAATCAACAACATTGTAATTCCTTCACAATACTAACATAATTGACAGAGTGAAAAGAAACAAACCTGTACTTAACCTGTCCAAAACATGCATCCTGTTTACAACAAGGTAATAAAGTAATACTCCCAAAAATGTGGCAAAGCAATTCATATTTTTTCCTGAATACAAAGTGTTATGTTTGCATCATGTTATGGGTATGCTTGTAATCGCTTTTCAGGGTAAATAAGTAACTGAATAGATCTTGTGGTGGAATATTCTATTCAAGTGAGAGAGACTTTTTCAATATCGATTATTACAGTAATGAAACCGTTGAGTTGAGCTGAGAGCCTACCCTTTACAGACCAAGTGTTCCTTATATCCAGTTGAAGTCAGGAAGTTTACATCCACCACAGCCAAATACATTTAAACTCAGTTTTTAACAATTCCTGACATGTAATCCTAGTAAAAATGCCCTGTTTTAGGTCAGTTAGGATCACCACTTTATTTTAAGACTGTGAAATGTCAGAATAATGGTAGAGAGAATGATTTATTTGAGCTTTTATTTCTTTCATCAGACACCCAGTAGTTCAGAAGTGTACATACACTCAATTAGTATTTGGTAGCATGTCTTTAAATTGTTTAACTTGGGTCAAACGTTTCGGTAGCCTTCCACAAGCTTCTCACAATAAATTGGGTGAATTTTGGCCTATTCCTCCTGACAGAGCTGGTGTAATTGAGTCAGGTTTGTAGGCCTCCTTGCTCGCACACGTTTTTTCATTTCTGCCGACACATTTTCTATGGGATTGAGGTCAGGGCTTTGTGATAGCCACTCCAATACCTTGACTTTGTTGTCCTTATGGCTGCATCCCTTTGTTCTCAATTTCCACCTGAAGACATACCCTAATCTAACTGCCTGTAACTCAGCCCCAGAGGCAAGGATATGCATATTCTTGTTATCATTAATATATATATATAATAAATATATCAGACATTTCCGCCTGAAGACATATGGAAATGGAGAGGAGTAGCAGGCGTAGTGGCCATGTGTGTGTTTGCTGTTCTACTCCATGCCATTTGAATAACAAAATGGAAAATATAATCTGACATGGAAAATATATATATATATATATATATATATATATATATATATATATATATATATATATATATATATATATATATATATATATACACACACACACACACAGAGTGGGGCAAAAAAGTATTTAGTCGGCCACCAATTGTGCAAGTTCTCCCACTTAAAAAGATGAGATAGGCCTGTAATTTTCATCATAGGTACACTTCAACTATGAGAAAAAAAATCCAGAAAATCACATTGTAGGATTTTTAATGAATTTATTTGCAAATTATGGTGGAAAATAAGTATTTGGTCACCTACAAACAAGCAAGATTTCTGGCTCTCACAGACCTGTAACTTATTCTTTAAGAGGCTCCTCTGTCCTCTGTCCTGTTACCTGTATTAATGGCACCTGTTTGAACTTGTTATCAGTATAAAAGACACCTGTTGTCACGTTCTGACCTCTATTTCCTTTGTTTTTGTATTTATTTAGTATGGTCAGGGCGTGAGTTGGGTGGGCAGTCTATGTTTGTTTTTCTATGTTTTGGGGCAGTTCTATGTTTTCGGCCTAGTATGGTTCTCAATCAGAGGCAGGTGTCATTAGTTGTCTCTGATTGAGAATCATACTTAGGTAGCCTGGGTTTCACTGTTTGTTTGTGGGTGATTGTTCCTGTCTTTGTGTAGTGTTCACCAGATAGGCTGTATTAGGTTTCACGTTCCGTTTGTTGTTTTCGTATTCATTTAGTTATTTCATGTATCGTCATTTATTTCATTAAAATACAATGAACAACCACCACGCTGCGCTTTGGTCCGCTTCTCTTCCTCCTACAGACGAACGCCGTTACAGAATCACCCACCACAACAGGACCAAGCGGTGTGGTAATGGGCAAAGGAAAAAGCAGCAGCAGGAGCAGCGCGAGGAGGTATGGACATGGGAGGACGAATTAGACGGTAAAGGACCTTGGGCTCAGCCAGGAGAATATCGCCGCCCCAAGGAAGAACGGGAGGCGGCGAAAGCGGAGAGGCGCTGGTATGAGGAGGCAGCGCGGCGTCGTGGATGGAAGCCCGGGAGTCAGCCCCAAAAATTTCTTGGGGGGGGGCTAACAGGGAGTATGGCTACGCCAGGTAGGAGACCTGAGCCAACTTCCTGTGGTTACCGGGGGGCTAGAGAGACCGGGCAGGCACCGTGTTATGCTGTGGAGCGCACGGTGTCCCCAGTGCGGGTGCACAGCCCGGTGCGGTACATTCCAGCTCCGCGTATCGGCCGGGCTAGAGTGGGCATCGAGCCAAGTGCCATGAAGCCGGCTCTACGCATCTGGTCTCCAGTGCGTCTCCTTGGGCCGGCTTACATGGCACCAGCCTTGCGCACGGTGTCCCCGGTTCGCCTGCATAGCCCAGTGCGGGCTATTCCACCTCGCCGCACTGGCAGGGCGACCGGGACCATTCAACCGGGTAAGGTTGGGCAGGCTCGGTGCTCAAGAGCTCCAGTGCGCCTGCACGGCCCGGTCTATCCGTCACCACCTCCACACCCCAGCCCTCCGGTGGCAGCTCCCCGTACCAGGCTGTCTCTCCGGCCCATCCGTCCAGAGCCTTCCTCCTCTCCAGCGCTGCCGGAGTCTCCCGCCTCTCCGGCGCTACCAGAGCCTTCCTCTCCAGCGCTGCCGGAGTCTCCCGCCTCTCCGGCGCTACCAGAGCCTTCCTCTCCAGCGCTGCCGGAGTCTCCCGCCTGTCCGGCGCCTCTGCCGGAGTCTCCCGCCTGTCCGGCGCCTCTGCCGGAGTCTCCCGCCTGTCCGGCGCCTCTGCCGGAGTCTCCCGCCTGTCCGGCGCCGCTGCCGGAGCCTCCCGCCTGTCCGGCGCCTCTGCCGGAGCCTCCCGCCTGTCCGGCGCCTCTGCCGGAGCCTCCCGCCTGTCCGGCGCCTCTGCCGGAGCCTCCCGCCTGTCCGGCGCCTCTGCCGGAGCCTCCCGCCTGTCCGGCGCCTCTGCCGGAGCCTCCCGCCTGTCCGGAGCCTCCCGTCTGCCCAGCGCCGCCAGCGCCGCCCGTCTGCCCAACGCCGCCAGCGCCGCCCGTCTGCCCAGCGCCGCCAGCGCCGCCCGTCTGCCCAGCGCCGCCAGCGCCGCCCGTCTGCCCAGCGCCGCCAGCGCCGCCCGTCTGCCCAGCGCCGCCAGCGCCGCCCGTCTGCCCAGCGCCGCCAGCGCCGCCCGTCTGCCCAGCGCCGCCAGCGCCGCCCGTCTGCCCAGCGCCGCCAGCGCCGCCCGTCTGCCAGGAGCCGCCAATGCCGCCCGTCTGCCAGGAGCCGCCAGTGCCGCCCGTCAGCCAGGAGCCGCCAGTGCCGCCAGTCAGCCAGGGGCCGCCAGTGCCGCCCGTCAGCCAGGGGCCGCCAGTGCCGCCCGTCAGCCAGGGGCCGCCAGTGCCGTCAGTCAGCCAGGGGCCGCCAGTGCCGCCAGTCAGCCAGGGGCCGCCAGTGCCGCCCGTCAGCCAGGGGCCGCCAGTCAGCCAGGGGCCGCCAGTGCCGCCAGTCAGCCAGGGGCCGCCAGTGCCGCCAGTCAGCCAGGGGCCGCCAGTGCCGCCAGTCAGCCAGGGGCCGCTAGAGCCCCTCCGCCCGGAGCAGCTGTCCCTCTGTCCCGAGCAGCTGTCCCTCTGTCCCGAGCAGCTGTCCCTCTGTCCCGAGCAGCTGTCCCTCTGTCCCGAGCAGCTGCTTCACCTCTGTCCCGAGCTGCCCCTCTGTCCCAAGCAGCCCCTCTGTCCCAAGCAGCCCCTCTGTCCAGTGGGGTCATTGAGAGGGGTGGGCATGGTGAGTAAGCCACGGAGGCGGACAATAAGGCGGACTGAGACAATGGCGAAGTGGGGTCCGCGTCCCGCGCCAGAGCCGCCACCGCGGACAGACGCCCACCCAGACCCTCCCCTATAGGTCAAGGTTTTGCGGCCGGAGTCCGCACCTTTGGGGGGGGGTACTGTCACGTTCTGACCTCTATTTCCTTTGTTTTTGTATTTATTTAGTATGGTCAGGGCGTGAGTTGGGTGGGCAGTCTATGTTTGTTTTTCTATGTTTTGGGGCAGTTCTATGTTTTCGGCCTAGTATGGTTCTCAATCAGAGGCAGGTGTCATTAGTTGTCTCTGATTGAGAATCATACTTAGGTAGCCTGGGTTTCACTGTTTGTTTGTGGGTGATTGTTCCTGTCTTTGTGTAGTGTTCACCAGATAGGCTGTATTAGGTTTCACGTTCCGTTTGTTGTTTTCGTATTAATTTAGTTATTTCATGTATCGTCATTTATTTCATTAAAATACAATGAACAACCACCACGCTGCGCTTTGGTCCGCCTCTACTTCACAAGAAGAGAATCGTTACACCTGTCCACAACCTCAAACAGTCACACTCCAAACTCCACTATGGCCAAGACCAAAGAGCTGTCAAAGGACACCAGAAACAAAATTGTAGACCTGCACCAGGCTGGGAAGACTGAATCTGCAATAGGTAAGCAGCTTGGTTTGAAGAAATCAACTGTGGGAGCAATTATTAGGAAATGGAAGACATACAAGACCACTGATAATCTCCCTGGATCTGGAGCTCCACGCAAGATCTCACCCCGTGGGGTCAAAATGATCACAAGAACGGTGAGCAAAAATCCCAGAACCACACGGGGGGACCTAGTGAATGACCTGCAGAGAGCTGGGACCAAAGTAACAAAGCCTACCATCAGTAACACACTACGCCAGGGACTAAAATCCTGCAGTGCCAGACGTGTCCCCCTGCTTAAGCCAGTACATGTCCAGGCCCATCTGAAGTTTGCTAGAGAGCATTTGGATGATCCAGAAAAAGATTGGGAGAATGTCATATGGTCAGATGAAACCAAAATATAACTTTTTGGAAAAAACTCAACTCGTCGTGTTTGGAGGACAAAGAATGCTGATTTGCATCCAAAGAACACCATACCTACTGTGAAGCATGGGGGTGGAAACATCATGCTTTGGGGCTGTTTTTCTGCAAAGGGACCAGGATGTGTCGTGGAAATTTCCTCTATTTACCAAATCATGAGAGCAAACCACACACAAGTCAGAGTTAGTTATCACAAAGTCCATCTTTAATTATAGGAACTCCATCACAACCCTGTGACTCTCAGATCAATTCAGTGTCTATAAATGAATTCGCTGAGAGTCCCTTACACATTACAACTGAGATCGTTTATAGCAAAGACACACATAGCCAGACAGCATTAGGCATAATTTATCGTTCAGCTTTGTCTCCTAAACTATACACTTTTCTCAAACTCAGAACCTAATCAAATCCACACATATCAACAGGCATATATCAAATCCATCCTATCTTGATAAGATCACAGAGACACATTGACTGGCACACAGACATTGTGGAGCCAAGAGATACACGCTTGACCTCTCCCCTCTCTCCGGCCCAAGTAACTTAGTCTTGACATAGAACAGATAACTGCAACCCCGGCCACAATATTATACAAACACATTCTGATGAGAAGTAACTTACAAACATATGATGAATATAAAACATCTTACCTATGTTACCAACTAATTCTGATTATTCTCCAACAGACGACTGATCCGTGTAAAGGAAAGAATGAATGGGGCCGTGTATCGTGAGATTTTGAGTGAAAACCTCCTTCCATCAGCAAGGGCATTGAAGATGAAACGTGGCTGGGTCTTTTAGCATGACAATGATCCCAAACACACCGCCCGGGCTACGAAGGAGTGGCTTCGTAAGAAGCATTCCAAGGTCCTGGAATGGCCTAGCCAGTCTCCAGATCTCAACCCCATAGAAAATCTTTGGAGGGAGTTGAAAGTCTGTGTTACCCAGCAACAGCCCCAAAACATCACTGCTCTAGAGGAGATTTGCATGGAGGAATGGGCCAAAATACCAGCAACATTGTGTGAAAACCTTGTGAACACTTACAGAAAACATTTGACCTCTGTCATTGCCAACAAAGGTTATATATTAAAGTATTGAGATAAACTTTTGTTATTGACCAAATACTTATTTCCCACCATAATTTGCAAATAAATTCATAAAAAATCCTACAATGTGATTTTCTGGATTTTTTGTCTAATTTTGTCTGTCATAGTTGAAGTGTACCTATGATGAAAATGACAGGCCTCTCTCATCTTTATAAGTGGGAGAACTTGCACAATTGGTGGCTGACTAAATACATTTTTGCCCCACTGTGTGTGTGTGTGTGTATATATATATATATATATATATATATATATATATATATATATATATATATATATATATATACACACACACACACACACACACACACACACACATACACACACCCAAACAAACCAACACACACACACACAAACCACACATTTCATTGCAAAATATATATATATATATTTATATTTCATAAAACGGCATTAGCACTTACCCGTCCAGAAGTACGTCCTGTCCTTGCATAAACAGCTACTCAGTTCCTGTTTGAATCATAACACTCAAAGATTCCTCAAACCAAAAAATGTGTCTCACTTTCACTTTTTCACTTTAGACTTTGACTTCACTTTTCCTGATTTATTCGCCATGATATCTTCAATGAAATCGTTGAAAATACAACTTTCCGAAAATACTGCTGCGCGTAACAAGCGTCACAGCAAGTCCTCTGATAGTCAAGGCGAGAATGGAGTTCCTTACGCGTGCATTTACAAACAAGGATTGGTGGTCCAACCCAAAACCATTACATAGTGGCGTTTACCTCAGCTCATTGGCTATCTACCCAGCTAGATTTCAAGAAGATCAGTGGTCATTAGGCAGAAATATAGTCAATCAATGAAGCTTCGCTAAAATTATTGGTGCGCAAGGTAGTAATTGCTCGTTGTCTTCAAATAAGTTCACTTCGGTCAATACTCCCCGCAAAAAAAACAATGACATTTGGCTGTGTTGCAAATATCCAGAGGAATGCACTGAAACCAACCATGACTAGATAAACAATTGTTTACGGTGTGTAATTAAGTCGAATGCTCCGTAAAAAATTGATAGAGATGGAATTAACGGCACAATCGGTTTACAAAATGTTTCGATTTAGGCTATAAAATTGATTTTATCAAAGAAAACGGAACTTCATTTGATCACTGGGACCCTCAGGAAGAGAAATAAGAGCAAGATATCAGAATGTAAGTCATAATTTTACCTTCAGATGTGAATGTGTGAACAGAATGTTTCTGTTGTTGATTGCTCTTCTCAAACAAAAGCATGGTATATGTTCTCTGTAATAGCTATTTTAAATTGGAAAACGTAGTTTGACACTTGCATTTTCAAGAATGTTTAATGTTACGACATTGTATTTTTAGTTGTCACTCAGAAATTCCCCCTGATGTTGATCCCTGTACAGGGATCGCAGCCATAAGACGTTTTAAGCAATTTTGCCATTACTTTGGAAGTATGCTTGGGGTCATTGTCCTTTTGGAAGATCCAATTGCAACCAAGCTTTAATATTACGATTTTGTATTTTTAATTTGGAGCGCTCTGATTTCACCGGATGTTGTGGAATTTGATCCCGCTAGCGGGGTCAAAGAGGTTAAACTTGCAAGGTTAAACTTGAATACTATTGTTCGTACAGATGAACGTGGTACCTTCAGGCATTTGGGAAATGCTCCCAAGGATGAACCACACTTTAATTTTTTTTCTGAGGTCTTGGCTGATTTCTTTTGATTTTCCCATAATGGCAAGCAAAGAGGCACTGAGTTTGAAGGTAGGACTTGAAATACATCCACAGGTACACCTCCAATTGACTCAAATGATGTCAAATAGCCTATCATAAGCTTCAAAGCCATGACATAATTTTCTAGAATCTTCCAAGCTGGCACAGTCAACTTTATATGTAAACTTCTGACCCACTGCATTTGTGATACAGTGAATTATAAGTGAAATAATATGTCTGTGAACAATTGTTGGAAAAATGACTTGTGTCATGCACAAAGTAGATTTCCTAACCGCCTTGCCAAAACTATAGTTTGTTAACAAGAAATGTGTGGAGTGGTTGAAAAAGTTTTAATGACTCCAACCTAAGTGTATGTTCACTTCCAACTTCAACTGTACTTGATACCAAGATTGCTCAGTCATAGCTGGTTCAACCCCCCCCATATAGATTGGGGGCACCATATGCCACTTTGTGTTCATCATGTGGTCATCTGCCTCTGATGTTGTCTCCCAGATGCCAGGGTAATTAGGAATAATAAGGCATTTGTTCTGTTTCTCCAGGCCATCTCTATCTCGGTGACACCCACCACATCTGATCTATCACTTAATCAGTTGCCAGCCCAAACTTCAAGACTCCTCTCAGTTAACTCAGAAAATGAGAGAGAGAGTCCTAAGAGCCTTACGCTATTAAATAAAACCACTTGGTGCATACACATAACATAATCTTGTAATTCTGCTACCACATTCTCCCATTTTGAGAATTCTCTCAACAAACATTTATTCTGTTTAGTGCCTAATGGACATGACCCAGGACAAGCATCATGATTACACCATGTATAAGGCATCACCTATGGACTCTATGTTCTATTAGCATAAACCTGCTATAGTTCCTGAGTATTATTATTATCATCATAAATTACAATTTGGCAATGGATATAAATCAAATAGATTAGGTTCAGTTTCACTCTCAGGACCAGAGTTCACCTCTCCATTCACCAAGGCATGCTGAGAATAGTCATTGGTCAACATTTTCAGTACACAACAACTTCCTTACCTATGTCACAATTAGCATAACAACGATCAAAACAATCAATCCATAATACATGAATTGCTCAGATTAACATACTAAAATTGACTCAAATTAATCAGGCAGTTTTAAAAATCATTCAGCTTCCAAATCATAATTAAAATCCAATTAATTATCCTACCGACATTTAGAATGACATAGAACCAATGTGAATCACTGAGCAATCTGTAACGGTTGTCTTCAGTGGAAGGAGAGGAGGACCAAAGTGCAAGGTGGTAAGTGTTCATATTTTTACTAAAATAACTGAACACTGAACAAAACAATAAGCGACAAACGAACAGTCCCGTAAGGTGAATGAAAAAACACTAAACAGGAAATAATCACCCACAAAACACAGGTGGGAAAAGGCTACTAAGTATGATTCTCAATCAGAGACAACGAACGACACCTGCCTCTGATTGAGAACCATACCAGGCCAAACACAAAACCACAACATAGAAAAAGGAACATAGACTACCCACCCCAACTCACGCCCTGACCAAACTAAAACAAAGACATAATAAAGGAACTAAGGTCAGAACGTGACACTATCACCCAAAATTAAAACCCTAAACTTAATCCACATCAATACTGACAGAATGTACATTTATATTACCGTACAATATATTCATCAGGGTTATAATTACAGATCAGTATCTCAATGCATTCTTAGCCTAAATCACTATACATTTTGCAGTATGTAAACCTCCTCAATCAACCTGATACCCCAAAATAACATTTTCAGACTAAATCAATTACTGGAACAGTTGACCAACCCCCTCCCTTTCCCGGCAATCAAATCTTCTGGCATTTCTTCATTTTCTTCTTCGGATAGATTCACAGTTCCAAGTGGATGACCCATGATAATGTCCAAACTTCAATGTCTCACCTGAACCCCACCACAACTCCTACTATGTCTTGTCCATTTTCCAACCAGTATACCAGCAATATGAGAGAAGTTTTGGAAAGGATCTCTCTCCATGCTAAGTCCACATGGACTATTGTTGCACTCCTGAGAGAAAAGGCATGAGAGAAAAGGCGGTTGATAACTTCAACTGGATGCTGTACAGCGGTTGCTGACTCAGACTCAAGTCTCTCGATACAGGTGGTGCAGGACAGGGACGTATTGAATGGCATTTCTTCAGCCGGTTAGAGGGGGGTTTGAGGTCCACACCGTTTGGTCAAATTATATTGTACATGCATCTAGATACCATCTCCACCATAACCTTCAGAAAGGACAGATCAGAACAACAATTCAGTTCAGTGCATCTCTGATTCAGGAAAACCAGACAAACATTCACTATATGACAAATTATTACTTCGGGCCAATATTCTTAATACAAATTTCTAAAACAAATGTCCAAAAGAAAAACATCACATTCTGTTGAAACAATTTTTTCCAATTAGCTTATACTCCCTTTATCACACTGTCAACCTCATCGCAGAGTCATGGGGTCAGGAAATTACCCTGATCATCCAGCAGATCCAATCTGGTGAGATTTATCGAAACAAAACAGAACAGACAATGCAACAATACACTCCTTCATGTACCACTCAATACATCCCTACATATAGCTCAAGGTGTGTAAACTCCAATCCAAAAAACCTCCAAAGACTGGTAATTCCCCATTTTAACACGACGACACTACCCATAACTGCATAAAGATTATTTTTTTTACCCATAACTTGATTCAAGGATTAGAAAAATAGACTAGAGACAGGACTATCCATCTCGTAGTCTGAATTACACAAATAACTATTAATTATAACCTCTCCATAATTATCATCATTACAAATTACCTTAAATTCATCATCTAATGTCTCTCGGCTTTCCAGTGAGGTAGTTCAAACCACACTAAAAAGTCAGGACAGTGTCACGACTTCCACCGAAGTCGGCCCTTCTCCTTGTTCAGGTGGTGTTCGGCGATCGACATCACCGGCTTTCTAGTCACTACTGATCCATTTTTCTGTTTAGTTTTGTTTTGTCTGATTACACACACACCTGTTATACACTCCCTCATTACATTCCCTATTTAACCATCTGACATGCATTTCTGTTCTGTCCGTGGTTGTTTATGTCGTTAGTGGTTATGTTTGTGTTAGAGTTGTGTTGTATTTTCTATTTGGAATTTTGCTTTATTCTTTGACTAAAACTCAGTTGGATTACTCTATACCTGTGTCCTGCGCCTGACTCCACTTTCACTCTGCACCCAATCGCTGACAGACAGAGGTCATTCAAACCCTTCAAATAAGTGTTACTTTCTATACTAGATGCATTATGTAAAAACAGTCAATTTTCAGGTTCACAGTAAGTTTCTTCAGTACATGTTTTATCAATAGAATTAATGTGTTAAATTAAAACAAAAAAATAAAAACATCTGAAAATTCCATGTGTGTGTGTGCCCCTTTAAAATACCTCGGCACTAACCCATATTCATAACCAGTACGCTGTGTGTGCGTGCCGGTGTGTGTGAGTGTGGTAAATCATATGGCAAAAACAAGCAAAAATGGCCAGGCCTTATTTAATTTGGTCGTTTACGGCCTAATCCGGATACCTTTATACTAACCACACTGCAGAATTTCACTCACTGCTCTCCCAAGACTGTATCGACAGGAAACATTTCAAAGAGAGAGAAAATGACAACCCCCATTCTCCTGGAAGAGAACGTGTACATTCCTTTAGCATAAGGAATCAGTGATCAGTGATATTTGATCCCAGGCATCTATTAAAAAGTTGTTTGAGACATGGTTTCCTACGTCTCCCTTAACATACAGTACATACTATAGTGGACTTCCGTCAGTTCTGAAAGAAATAATTTAACTAGGTAAGTCAGTTAAAACCTCTCTGGGATATGTGGGATGGTAGCGTCCCACCTCGCCAACAGCCAGTGACAGTGCAGGGCGCCAAATTCAAAACAACAAAAATCTCATAATTAAAATTCCTCAAGCATACAAGTATTTTACACCATTTTGAAGATAAAATTCTCATTAATCCAGCCACAGTGTCTGATTTCAAAAAGGCTTTACAGCGAAAGCACTACAAACGATTATGTTAGGTCACCACCAAGTCACAGAAAAACACAGCCAGGGGCTACCAGGAGACAGGCCAGTACATCAGGAGACGTGGAGGAGGCCGTAGGAGGGCAACAACCCTGCAGCAGGACCGCTACCTCCGCCACAAATGTGCATGTGTCTGCTCAAACGGTCAGAAACAGACTCCATGAGGGTGGTATGAGGGCCCGACGGCCACAGATGGGGGTTGTGCTTACAGCCCAACACCGTGCAGGCCGTTTGGCATTTGCCAGAGAACACCAAGATTGGCAAATTCGCCACTGGCGCCCTGTGCACTTCACAGATGAAAGCAGGTTCACACTAAGCACATGTGACAGACGTGACAGTCTGAAGATGCCATAGAGAACGTTCTGCTGCCTGCAACATCCTCCAGCATGACCGGTTTGGCGGTGGGTCAGTCATGGTGTGGGGTGGCATTTCTTTGGGGGGCCGCACAGCCCTCCATGTGCTCGCCAGAGGTAGCCTGACAGCCATTAGGTACCGAGATGAGATCCTGAGACCATATGCTGGTGCGGTTGTCCCTGGGTTCCTCCTAATGCACGACAATGCTAGACCTCATATGGCTGGAGTGTGTCAGCAGTTCCTGCAAGAGGAAGGCATTGATGCTATGGACTGGCCCGCCCGTTCCCCAGACCTGAATCCAATTGAGCACATCTGGGACATCATGTCTCGCTCCATCCACCAACGCCACATTGCACCACAGACTGTCCAGGAGTTGGCAGATGCTTTAGTCCAGGTCTGGGAGGAGATCCTTCAGGAGACATTCCGCCACCTCATCAGGAGCATGCCCAGGCGTTGTAGGGAGGTCATACAGGCACGTGGAGGCCACACACACTACTGAGCCTCATTTTGACTTGTTTTAAGGACATTACATCAAAGTTGGATCAGCCTGTAGTGTGGTTTTCCACTTTAATTTTGAGTGTGACTCCAAATCCAGACCTCCATGGGTTGATAAATTTGATTTCCATTGATAATTTTTGTGTGATTTTGTTGTCAGCACATTCAACTATGTAAAGAAAAAAGTATTTAATAAGAATATTTAATTCATTCAGATCTGTGATGTGTTATTTTAGTGTTCTCTTTATTTTTTTGAGCAGTGTATATCATTTTAGTTCAGTAGTTCTAAAACATGCAGTGATTTTACAGAGAACACATCAATTTACAGAAATACTCATCATAAATGTTGATGAAAATACAAGTGTTTTACATGGAATTTGAGATATACTTCTCCTTAACTAAGGTACCCATCCCGGATCCGTGAGAATTGTCATCAACTGACACTAATTAGCATAACGCAACGGACAAAATATATTACTAGAAAATATTAATATTCATGAAATCACAAGTGAAATATATTGAAACACAGCTTAGCCTTTTGTTAATCACCCTGTCATCTCAGATTTTGAAATGATGCTTTACAACCAAAGCAAGACAAGCATTTGTGTAAGTTTATCGATAGCCTAGCATAGCATTATGCCTAGCTAGCAGCTGGCAACTTGGTCACGAAAATCAGAAAAGCAATCAAATTAAATAGTTTACCTTTGATGAGCTTCGGTTGTTTTCACTCACGAGACTCCCAGTTAGATAGCAAATGTTCCTTTTTTCCATAAAGAATATTTTTGTAGCCGAAATAGCCTCGTTTGTTCTTCACGTTTGGCTGAGAAATCGACCGGAAATTGCGGTCATGACAAATTAGATCCATAATATTTACAGAAACATGGCAAACGTTTTTTATAATCAATCCTCAAGGTGTTTTTCAAATATCTATTCGATAATGTATCAACCGGGTCAGTTGGCTTCTTAGTAGGAGCGAGAGAAACAATGGCCGCATTTGTCTATTACGCACATATCACTCTGAGAGCCACCAGCTGACCACTGACGCAATGTTGTCGCTCACGCTCATTTTTCAAAAATAAAAGCCAGAAACTATGTCTTGTGACACTAGACACATTAGGGAAGCCATAGAAAAAGGAATCTGGTTGATATCCCTTTCACTGCTCAATAGGGACGCATAGGAACGCAGAGGTTTCTAAATAAGAGTTTCTTCCTGATTGGATTTTTCTCAGGCTTTCGCCTGCAATATCAGTTCTGTTATACTCACAGACAATATTTTTACAGTTTTGGAAACTTTAGAGTGTTTTCTATCCTAAGCTGTCAATTATATGC
The DNA here is from genome assembly GCF_045791955.1 of Oncorhynchus clarkii lewisi. Classification (NCBI taxonomy): domain Eukaryota; kingdom Metazoa; phylum Chordata; class Actinopteri; order Salmoniformes; family Salmonidae; genus Oncorhynchus; species Oncorhynchus clarkii. The sequence goes on from NC_092163.1 coordinate 14,403,310, forward strand.
ATATTCTATTATCTGTTCCTGAAAAATAGCCTGTTTACTTTGGGAACGTTATTTTTCCAAAAATGAAAATAGTGCCCTCTAGTTTCAAGATATTTAAATAATTCAGAGGACGCCCCCTGAGCACAGGCAGGAACCGGCGTCATGGGACAGACCTTTTCTATGTTCCTAATAAAAACCCCACCTGGGTTTTCCAACTTCAGACCAGCTTACCTCTATAACGAGAGAGCTAAGGTTTAAGACCAAACCAGTACCTCTATCAGAGGGAAATGTGGTTTGAGTAGATTGCTGAATCTTTTAACCATCCCACATGGTTAAACTCTTAGACTATCGATACCGACAGAAGAAGTGCAAGTCTTTGACATTAATTACTAGTCTGCAGCTAGGAATTCTGTATCATTGAAAGCGAAGACCGACAACCGCCGAAACAACTATTCTATAATGACATTAGCGAATGTTACTCTGAACTATCCATCCTAACCACGGCTGAGAGAGAGAGAGGGCGGACAAACTCTCCAACAGAAACAAACTTTTCAACAGAGATCCCTACGACACACTGAGCGTAAATATATATATATTGATTGCAATTATTCCTAAATGAGTGAGCGTTCATGTGCCGCCATGCCGGTTTAGCCAACTAGGGCACATTCCCTTACCATTTCTTTGTAACCATATCTACTGTTTGTTATGCATTTCTGTGATTACTTAGTTAGTAAATAAATTATTTTAAGACAATTGATGTATGGATGACTCATAGTGAAGACGGTTCGTGCAGATAACCAACAGTTTACGAGGTTTGGAATGAGACTAATGTGAGGTAAAGAATAATTCATTAATCAGAAGACTAAGTGATCAGATATTAAAATATCTGAAAGTTATATTAGGAAAATTATAACTTTGTAATCTGAATATTTTCCTTGGTGCCCCGGCTTCCTAGTTAATGACAGTTCCATGTTTAAGTCGTTTAATTACGTAATAATAATTAAAGATTATTTTAGATTAAGATTAATCTTCAGTTTAATGATGCCAAAGACACAACAACACATATGATTTTTTCTCATTCATTCATCTTCACAGGTTCAATATATAACGTAGGAAATCTTAGGTGCTCACATTAATTAACCACTCCATGTGCGTTTCCAACAACTCTTGATGCATACGCTCCCAGCAGAACCCAAAAATGTTTGTTTTCCCAGACACTGCTCTATAGGAATAATACTCTACACCTATCCTCAACAATTCCTTAGACTTTCAGAAATTATAGACTTGCCGGCTATTGTTCTAAAATAACATCCCAGTCTCAATACCACCCCGTGATATTCAATGATTGGCAGTGATGGACGGAACACCAAGATACCACTACATATCGAAACCTATTATCCAAATTGAAATCTGCTTATTATACACATTTCTTTATCTTATTATCCAAACTCCAGATTAACCCTTTTTTCCACACTCACACAACTCTCATTCACATTCATACAGTACTGTTCCCTAAACATACTTAACTAATTAGTTGTTTTCCACAATATTTTTTATAACGTGCAGAAATATTTTCACATTTCTAGGTCCTGAGAAAACACATTTCCATCTTACAATACTAACCCATGGTACAGGATCTCATAACCGTAAAACAGCAGTAACTTCACAGGTGCGCCTTACTATCTTATACTATTCATTATAATGCATTCTCTAATGCATTCTCTAATATTTGTATAGCGCTTTTGAGTCCACATAGGGTCTCTCACCCACACAGGGTTTTTAACCCACCCAGGGTTGTTGCTTTAGAGTCTAGTTTCCATCTAGCCCACATAGGTTTGGATGTTAATGTCAGCTGGCAGTCCCCTAAAAAAATTAAACAATTGTTTCCAGAAATGTCAGACCCTATTTATCTGTCTCTGTTCGGTCACCATAACCACCTGCCTGACACCCTGCGCCAAGGTGGGCTACCAGTATTTTTCAGAGATAGATTGGGTAGTGTGATAAATACCTAGATGTCCAACGACGACAGCTGTGTGTGCCCAGGCCAGCAGCCAATCCCTTATCCCTGTGGGAATGTAGATGCACTCAGGAGGAAAGTGATTGGTTGTAGGCTCCCTCTCCAGAGCCTGGCGGATGTCTACATCTATGACCCAGACCACAGGGGCTCTGACTCGTGAGGATGGGATTATAGGTACATTCTGGACACTCTCGCGAATTGTAGAGACTGGACAGGGCATCGACCTTGGTGTTCTTTGAACCTTGGCGATAGGTCAGCATGAAGTCAAATCTTGTGAAGAAAAGGGCCCACCTTGCTTGGCGCAGCTTCAGCCTCCTTGCTGTCCGTAGGTACTCCAGGTTCCGATGGTCAATGAGGATGACGAATGAGTCCTTGTCGCCCTCCAGCCAGTGTTTCCACTCCTCTAATGCCAACTTCGCCGCCAGGAGCTCTCAATCACCGATGCCGTAATTTCTCTCTGCAGGGGACAATTTATTCTAGTAATATGTACACGGATACAATTTCTGTGGACTACCCTATTGTTGAGACAGAACTGGTGATGAAGAAGGTGATGTTCTCCTGATGAATCTACTCCACAGTGAGGGTGAGTGGCTGGGTGAGGTGTGTGATGGTTCCGGATCCTAGTGGCCGATTATCAAGGGCTTGAACCAGGAAAGGAGAGGAGAGTGGTATGAGATGATGTTAAGAGAGGAGGCAAGGGTCTGGTCAATAAAGTTCCCCTTGGCACCGGAATCCACTAACACTGTGGACACAGTACATTAGGGACAGTCAACTAGTGTGATGGACACCAAAAAGAGTTTAGCAGAAAGTGATGAAGACGGAATTCTCCCTCCTGCCCCAGCAGGTGGAAGATCATGTGACCGTCCCTCTACTCTCATGGATCCCAGGTTGGAAAGTAATGGACACCACTGGAGCTGGTGCCCTCTTTGACCACAATTTCCCCATCTGTCTCCGTCTGCATCGCTCCGCCGCGGGTATGTGTGTGACCCCTACCTCCATGGGTTCAGGCTCTGATCCAGTGTTCACTGAGGGAAGGAGAGAAGCGATGAGGGTACTCTCGTGTCTTTACTTTATTTATCATTAAATTGAAGACTTAGTTTTATCAAAGATCTGTAATTAGTATTATGCGATCAAACTGATTAATCATATAACTGTAATTAACTAGGAAGTCGGGGCACCAAGTAAAATATTCAGATTACAAGGTTATAATTTCCTAATATAACCTTTCAGATATTTTCATATCTGATCCATAGTCTTCGGATTAATGAATAATTTACTTTACCTCGAGTTAGTCTCATTCCAAACATCGTAAATTGTTGGTTATCTGCACAAACCCAGTCTTCACTATGAGTCATCCATACATCAATTGTTAAGTCTACCCCCTCCTTTTTCGTGCATGCAATTCCTACAGATTCCACACGATGTCGCCATTGTCGCCATTGTCGTCATTTTCTTTTTTTGTTGGTAAATCCAACTAACTGGATTCAATTTCTTCCGGTCTCCGCCAGGATGTTGTGAGGTGCACATTTTCAGCCATTGATTTGAAGACGAGGAGCTATTGAATATACATCGCCCTGTAATCATTTTGATAGATTATAAACGTTTACTAATACCTAAAGTTGGATTACAAAAGTATTTCGAAGTGTTTTGTGAAAGTTTATCGTCAACTTTTTTAATTTTAAAAAATGACGCTGCGTTTTAAAACAATGTTTTTTTCTGAATCACTTAGCTTCCATAGAAAGCTATTTTGGGTATATATGGACCGATTTAAACGAAAAAAGGACCCAATAGTGATGTTTATGGGGCATATAGGAGTGCCAAGAAAGAAGCTTGTCAAAGGTAATGAATGTTTTATATTTTATTTCTGCGTTTTGTGTAGCCGCGGCTACGCTAAATCTTTGTTTACGTCGCATTCAGGCATTTTGGGGTGTTGCATGCTATCAGATAATAGCTTCTCATGCTTTCGCCCGAAAAACATTTTAAAAATCTGACTTGTTGGCTAGGTTCACAACGAGTGTAGCTCTAATTCAATACCCTGCATGTGCATTTTGATGAACGTTTGAGTTTTAACGAGTACATTTAGTATTTAGCGTAGCGCATTTGCATTTCCAGGTGTCTACTTGAGACATCTGCGTCTCAAGTAGGAGCAAGAAGTTAAATCATTTATTTATTAACTAACTCAGTAATTCACAGAAATGCATAAACAAACAAACAAAGTCAATATAGTTACAAGAAATGATAAGGGAATGTGCCCTAGTGGGCTAAGCCGGCATCGCGGCTTGGTGGACAAAACGGGGAGTGGGGGTCAGCTGAGAAGACCCTATAGAGTTGATAATTCTAACAATTGAAATGCTAATCCTTTGCACATGAACACTCACTCATTCGGGAACAATTGCAATCAATATATACAGTGCCTTGCGAAAGTATTCGGCCCCCTTGAACTTTGCGACCTTTTGCCACATTTCAGGCTTCAAACATAAAGATATAAAACTGTATTTTTTTGTGAAGAATCAACAACAAGTGGGACACAATCATGAAGTGGAACAACATTTATTGGATATTTCAAACTTTTTTAACAAATCAAAAACTGAAAAATTGGGCGTGCAAAATTATTCAGCCCCTTTACTTTCAGTGCAGCAAACTCTCTCCAGAAGTTCAGTGAGAATCTCTGAATGATCCAATGTTGACCTAAATGACTAATGATGATAAATACAATCCACCTGTGTGTAATCAAGTCTCCGTATAAATGCACCTGCACTGTGATAGTCTCAGAGGTCCGTTAAAAGCGCAAATATCATCATGAAGAACAAGGAACACACCAGGCAGGTCCGAGATACTGTTGTGAAGAAGTTTAAAGACGGATTTGGATACAAAAAGATTTCCCAAGCTTTAAACATCCCAAGGAGCACTGTGCAAGCGATAATATTGAAATGTTTGGAGTATCAGACCACTGCAAATCTACCAAGACCTGGCCGTCCCTCTAAACTTTCAGCTCATACAAGGAGAAGACTGATCAGAGATGCAGCCAAGAGGCCCATGATCACTCTGGATGAACTGCAGAGATCTACAGCTGAGGTGGGAGACTCTGTCCATAGGACAACAATCAGTCGTATATTGCACAAATCTGGCCTTTATGGAAGAGTGGCAAGAAGAAAGCCATTTCTTAAAGATATCCATAAAAAGTGTTGTTTAAAGTTTGCCACAAGCCACCTGGGAGACACACCAAACATGTGGAAGAAGGTGCTCTGGTCAGTTGAAACCAAAATTGAACTTTTTGGCAACAATGCAAAACGTTATGTTTGGCGTAAAAGCAACACAGCTCATCACCCTGAACACACCATCCCCACTGTCAAACATGGTGGTGGCAGCATCATGGTTTGGGCCTGCTTTTCTTCAGCAGGGACAGGGAAGATGGTTAAAATTGATGGGAAGATGGATGGAGCCAAATACAGGACCATTCTGGAAGAAAACCTGATGGAGTCTGCAAAAGACCTGAGACTGGGACGGAGATTTGTCTTCCAACAAGACAATGATCCAAAACATAAAGCAAAATCTACAATGGAATGGTTCAAAAATAAACATATCCAGGTGTTAGAATGGCCAAGTCAAAGTCCAGACCTGAATCCAATCGAGAATCTGTGGAAAGAACTGAAAACTGCTGTTCACAAATGCTCTCCATCCATCCTCACTGAGCTCGAGCTGTTTTGCAAGGAGGAATGGGAAAAATGTCAGTCTCTCGATGTGCAAAACTGATAGAGACATACCCCAAGCGACTTACAGCTGTAATCGCAGCAAAAGGTGGCGCTACAAAGTATTAACTTAAGGGGGCTGAATAATTTTGCACGCCCAATTTTTCAGTTTTTGATTTGTTAAAAAAGTTTGAAATATCCAATAAATGTCGTTCCACTTCATGATTGTGTCCCACTTGTTGTTGATTCTTCACAAAAAAATACAGTTTTATATCTTTATGTTTGAAGCCTGAAATGTGGCAAAAGGTCGCAAAGTTCAAGGGGGCCGAATACTTTCGCAAGGCACTGTATAAACAGCGTTATGGTAATGTGGCCACACCGTCTCTCATGAGCTTCCCCAAGTTGTAACAAACGGACCAGTTCGTAGCTGGATTCACCGATCTTTTATACTTTCTCCGGAACATGAAACTTGTTCGGACCTCAAGTTCTGTGAGGTGGAAGAAATTCCTTTGTTCTCTATGAAAATTCACTCTCTCTTATACTGTGGCAGGGTCTTCTCCTCAGGAATTTACGACCTCTCTCTGACCATAGCAGCCTAATTGAAGGAGGAAAGGGGGAGGCAGGGGGAGGCAGGGAGAGGGGGATAGGCTTGCTTTACCCAAAGAGGGCAACGTCATGATAGTACCGACTCTCCCAAAGTAGGTTATCCAGATGGATGGCTATCGAGAGGTCCAAGGAGAGGTGTGTCCAAGCAGAGGTTGTCGTCTCGACAGGCCAGTTCCGTCTGGACCTCCTCGCACAGACCTCTTCTGAATAGCTTACGAAGCGCCGGCTCATTCCATCTGCTTTTACTGTCCGGAAGGTGAGCACGTACTCGTCAGCCGCCGGGTACCCCTGCCGTAATTGGAGTAGACGCTCACCTCCGTATCTGCCCTCCTTTGGATGATTGAAGATACATTTGAACAAAGCCATGAACCCCTCGTATGAATCCAGTTCCTCCTTTCCTCTCTCCCAGATGGCCGTGGCCCATTCCAACGCCCTCCCAGTCAGCAGAGAAATAAATTGGCAACCTTGTACATCTCGGTTGTGGGGGCTCCCATTTGGTGCGCAAAGTAGAGGGAGCACTGAAGTAGGAAGCCATGGGATTTAGACGGGGTGCCATCATATTTATCTTAGAGGGACAAACGAGAATCGCTGACCTGAGCAGGTTGCTGAATGGGCTGTTGTGCTGGCCTCGCAGCTGTCTGGTTGTAGATTATCCTTCGCTAGTTGACGGCAATGCCTCCTAGGTATGTTTGACACGTTGCACACTGCAAAGAACCTCTTCCATAGCCATTCCCACATGTGCCAGCTGGTCATGGTGTTGAGGAAGAAGGTATCCCTGCTCGTCGACTGATACTGTTTTCCTGCTGCTTCCATCGTTTTTTGTCAGTATTCTGTAACAAAGACGCTGATAGTCTAGAAGTAGGTGCAGATGGTACGTTTAATAAAACAACAAACATGGAACGAAACAATACAGCAGTAGCGTCTACACATAAACACATAAACAATACTGACTGGGGCAATAACCTAAGGTAGTGAGGTAAGGGAGTCCAAGTGTGCCTCATGATGGAGTGCAGGTGTGCGTAATGATAGATGCCAGTGGTTACTATCGCGGTGATGTCGAACGCCGGAGGGGAGGAGCGGGAGTAGACGTGACATCACTTTGTCATTATGGGGTATTGTGTGTAGATGGCTAAGAAAACATATATTCAATGCATTTTGAATTCAGGCTGTAACAAAACAAAAATGTGGAATTAGTCAAAGCCTACGAAAACTTTCTGAAGGCACTGTAGCTAAATTCTAAGCGTGCAATCAAATGGAATAGATACAGACGTCTTTGAATGAGAAGAATCGTTGTGTAAACAGGCAACGGTCTCATTAACCTCTCTAGGATAGGGAACGCTTGCGTCCCACTTGGCCAAAAAGCCAGGGAAAATGCAGCGCGGAAAATTCAAATAAAATTATATAAAAATCTAACTTTCATTAAATCACACATGTAAGATACTAAATTAAAGCTACACTCGTGAATCCAGCCAACATGTCAGATTTTAAAAAAGCTTTTCGGCGAAAGCATAAGAAGCTATTATCTGATGATAGCACAACAGTAAACAAAGAGAGTAGCATATTTCAACCCTGCAGGCGCTACACAAAATGCAGAAATAAAATATAAAACATGCCTTACCTTCGACGAGCTTCTTTTGTTGGCAATGTGTCCCATAAACATCACAATTGGTCCTTTTGTTCGATTAATTCTGCCCATATACATCCAAAATGTCAATTTATTTGGCGCGTTTGATCCAGAAAAAAACAGCTTCCAAAATGTGCAACGTCACTACAATATATCTCAAAATTTGCCTGTAAACTTTGCCAAAACATTTCAAACTACTTTTGTAATGCAACTTTAGGTAATTTTAAACGTTAATAATCGATCAAATTGAAGACGGGGTCTATCTGTGTTCAATACAGGAAGACAACAAACCAACGCTACTTTTTAAGTCTTAATCAGCAAATGGTCAAATACTGTAGGTTCCCCACAGTACATTTATGTTATATTGCTTATTCTTTGACATGTGCCATGTTCCATAACGCCGCTACTGTATGGTTATTGCAACCATGATGCAACACTGTGGTCGCAATGCTGCGCCAGTTATCCACAATGACACAGACATTCTGAAGTGTTCTTTTTATTATCCAGGCGTTTCCGGCACGCCACACTGATTCACTGAACACTCCTGAGGGACTAGATATTCATTCAGTATTCACTACTGAAAAGCATGTTTAATTTAGTGTCCTTGTTACCGGCCACATAGCATTGACCCCGGCAATAGATACCAGCAATTCGCGAGGCTAATACAATTAAACTACTGACTGGCTTGGAGGAGAGATGAACTGTTTTCTCAAAGTCATTGGTGACCTATCATTAGCATGCTACGGAGCAAAATCAGCATTCAAAATTACGTTTGCCACTTTAAATTGGGTCTTTGTGGGACATTTAGTTAGGCTAATAATATGTTTTCGCCACAGTTGGTTAATTGCGAGGCAACAAGCTGACATATTCTTCCATGCATTGCAGGTCAATTGGGGTTTTCAAGGGGGGAGAATGTTCTTGAAAAATGGCCACCCAGTGAAACTTAGTTGTTTACAGTTTGTGTCATCCGTATTGCATTGAATCCATTGTCAGTCGACTTTACAAGACCAACAAAGATCAGCATTATATAAACAAACTTGACAATATGTTACAAGGACTTGCTGAAAGTTCAGTATTCTTTGCAACCGCCCCTCACTTAATGCTTTCACCGTTTGTATTTCTTTTGTTTTTGGGCGACCAAGGCATTTTCAGAGACATGATTAAGATTTTCATGACGATGACACAAGCTGACAGGACAAAAGTATTCTCTGGGATTTCAGGTGGTGCCCCAGTTATTCGATGTGAATTGTCAATTCATTCTGTCATGGAGGGGGACTGCTCCCTGTCTGTGTGGTGCCGCCCCCTGGCAGAGGAGAGCAAGCTTGTCTGACAACATCAGACCCCTGCAGGATCCTCCACACACACATACACACTCTCAAGCAAGAACATGCAAGAGCACAGACACACAAACTACTAGCACTCCAAGAAAAACTCAGTTTTGCTTTGCATTTTACAAGTTTGGCATGAATCCAATTTCTTCTTCTCTCTCTACATTGCCCTCTCTGGCAGTGCAATCGTGCTTGGCCCAAACCATCTGCTCACATTCTAAGGAGGAGGAGTGGGGCCCCGGGGTGGTGGCACCATCCCTCAGAGAGAGCCCTCAGTGGCTCCCCAGGGAGGTCCAGGCCAGTCCTTGGGACTCTTAAGGGCCAGCCAGGCTAGTGAGGCTAATCCTGGAGCCTGTACACATGAACAACGGAGGTCAAGTCTAACAACTGGTGATGGCTTTATTAATTTCTCCCTCCTGAGTTCCATATTTCTGATGCATATCTCTAAATGTAGTCAGGCAAGACAAAGAGAGAGAGCTAGCAAATCACCTTACAGCGAAGTGACTCAAGTCAGGCTTGTCTATTCACTTTTAGGTAACATACGCTTGGCGCAAAGAGGGGGACACTAAGAAGTGACAAGTATGCAAATAAATAAAAAGCCAGATTCTATTTAGTTTGTAGCGTAATATAACAACGTGACTGCTGTGAAAATAGCATTTATTATGTAAAAACCCTTCCCTGTGCGCACTTTCAAGTCATCTGTGTCATGACAAAGGGTAAATAATTAAGGTTTGATTCATTCTGTTCCATGTTCTTGTATTTAACAAATTCCAGCATCAACCTCGGAATTAACGACGCAACTCGGAGGTGGTAATGTAAATCGTTAATAACGCTGTGAAAATCTGGCTGTTGTGGCATTTATATAAAGACAGTGTTGTCTTCCCAGTATTACTCTTTGTTTGTCTCCTCCACAGACGCCATGTGTGCCCAGGCCACATCAGTAGCCTACCACTCAGAGGAGCATACGCTGAATTCCAAATCAATCCCTTGGCCCTTTCTACCCACTAGAATCTCCTGTAGATCTAAGATAACTGGATAGGTTTAAGCAGAATGGTAAAAACCTTTTAACAATTTGCCTTCTAATAGGCTGGGGGGAATTCAAATTTGACATTTCAAAGTGGGAATTGCAAACTTCATAAGCCTTTTTGAACATTAAACACACTACAAGTTTAACATTTCCTACAGGACAGCCTAGAGAGGAGTTGGGGATTTTGGATTCAGTGATAGATGTCACTTCAGGCTTCACCGAGTCAAAAAATACACTGAGTTCTCTGGTCCTCTGTTTTGATATCAAATCTGACAACTGGGTCTCTAGAATATGGGTGGCCATCTTGGTCTGTGATTCACCCATCACCTTTTTCAGTGTGTTATCAAAGACCCCCTTCCCTCCTCTCTCTCTTTCCCGCTCCTCACACCGCTCAGACCAAAGCTATGGGAACAAAGGGACTGACTGCAGGATCATGCTTGTAAGGGGCCAAGCCTGGCAGCACTGAGGGAACAAGAGAGAGAGGGTTCAAAGTGGACATACAGGCTGGCATAGTGCCCCTTGACAAGTGTTGTATTGGGGACGGAGCCAAAGGGACATTCATAACATGCCAATGTATCGACAAACACCTTTTGTTGTTGTTAATGCTGGTTTTGATAGTTTTTTATGGAATACGTAGGTTGGTGTTCTTCTAAGAGAATATAGATTAGTTTGCCCAGTCTGTCTTGTCTTCTGAGAGAATAACCTGTGGTATTCTTAAACATTTATGTTTATTATCTAATAGGTTTGAGTCATTTCATGGCTTATTACTTACTTATAACACATGTTATGTCTGTTTTGTTTCCAGGTGATCCTGATTCTGACCAAACTTTATGACTTTCACCTGGGGAGTGTTACAGAGAGCACCTTGTGGAGGTAAGACAGTAGCCTTTCTTCAGCTCTCCCTCTCTGTCTCCTTCTCTGTCGCTCCCTCCCCTGACACATATTCAGATTCATCAAAGGAACAATAGTGCAGTCTCTCTCCATTTTCTTTCTTTTTTCTACTCTCTCTCCATCTTTCTCTCTCCCTACCACTTTTCTCTTTCCATCTTCCTCACTGCTTTGTACAAGACTGCTGCATGCAAAGCAGCATTGCCCTGCTGAGCATTGGGCAGGGTGCCCCAGGTGAATGATGACTGGTCTCTACTCTTGTGTAAACTGACTCCATGTTTAACGTGATGTACCTTGGATGTACCTCTGTCCCCCTTACACCTTCCCAGGGAGACTAGCATAAAACAGCACAGAGTAACAACACAAAGTGCATTAAAAATACACTGACTGAAGGAGAGGTATACAAGTCCCCTTTGAGTCAATGGGAAGCTATGAGCATAACCACCATCAAGATATTTTAGTACCGGACAAGTTTTCTTCGTTCATTACTTTAGCTGCCATTTTTTTCTTGTTGTTTTGCTTGTGGTAGACTGTAATAGTGACACAGTAAGAGCATGTGGTCCTTTCAGGCAATTTGGTGTGTCAATACAATGAAAGTGAAATTATTATTGTGAGATTATAGTGATGCGGCTCCTGCGTGTGTTTGTGGGACCCAGATAGTTAGACTGTGACGTGTGTAGATCACTCTCCTGTTGAGTGAGTCAGGCTGATATAACGCTGATATAACGGTATAACAACATCTCTGAATGTGTATATTTCCCAGTCATCAGATTTACAACTGAATGTTGTGGAAATTATATGATTAAATATGAAACTATTTGTGAGAAGATGAAATGTGATGTTAGGCTTCTAAATGAAAATTGTTTTTCCTATACAGTTGAAGTCGGAAGTTAAATACACCTTAGCCAAACACATTTAAAATCAGTTTTTCACAATTCCTGAAACTTAATCGTAGTAAAAAATTCCCTGTCTTAGGTCAGTTAGGATCACCACTTTACTTTAAGAATGTGAAATGTCAGAATAATAGTAGAGAGAATTATTTATTTCAGATTTTATTTCTTTCATGACATTCCCAGTGGGTCAGAAGTTTACATACCCTCAATTAGTATTTGGTAGCATTGCCTTTAAATTGTTTAACTTGGGTCAAATGTTTCTGATAGCCTTCCATAAGCTTCCCACAATAATGTGGCTGAATTTTGGCCCATTCCTCATGACAGAGCCGGTGTAACTGAGTCAGGTTTGTAGGCCTCCTTGCTCGCACACATTTTTTTCAGTTCTGCCCACAAATGTTCTATATGATTGAGTTCAGGGCTTTGTGATGGCCACTCCAATACCTTGAGTTTGTTGTCCTTAAGCCATTTTGGGATTATCCATTTGGAAGACCCATTTGCATCCAAGCTTTCACTTCCTGACTGATGTATTGAGATGTACCTTCAATACATCCACATCAATTTCCTCCCTCATGACGACATCTATTTTCTGAAGTGCACCAGTCCCTCCTGCAGCAAAGCCCCCCAACAACATGATGCTACCACCCCCGTGCTTCACGGTTGGGATGGTGTTCTTCGGCTTGCAAGCCTCCCCCTTTTTCTCCAAACATAACGAGGCTCAGTTCTATTTTTGTTTCATCAGACCATGTGCAGTTGCTTACCGTAGTCTGGCTTTTTTTTAGGGTGGTTTTGGAGCAGTGGCTTCTTCCTTGCTGAGCAGACTTTCAGGTTATATCGATATATGATTCGTTTTACTGTAGAAATAGATACTTTTGTACCTTCCTACAGCATCTTCACAAGGTCCTTTGCTGTTGTTCTGAGATTGATTTGTACTTTTTGCACCAAAGTACGCTCATCTCTTGGAGACAGAACGTTTCTCCTTTCTGAGTGGTATGATCACTGCATGGTGAGTTTGGAAATTGCTCCCAAGGATGAACCAGACTTGTGGAGATCTACAATTTTTTTTCTGAGGTCTTGGCTGATTTCTTTTGATTTTCCCATGATGTCAAGCAAAGAGGCACATAGTTTGAAGGTTTGCCTTGAAATACATCCACAGGTACACCTCCAATTGACTCAAATGATGTCAATTAGCCTATCAGAAGCTTCGAAAGCCATGACATCATTTTCTGGAATTTTCCAAGCTGATTAAATCACCGTCAACTTCTGACCAACTGGAATTGTGATACAGTAAATGAAAGTAAAATAATCTGTCTGTAAACAATTGTTGGAAAAATGACTTGTATCCAGCACAAAGTTGATGTCCTAACCGACTTGCCAAAACTATAAATTGTTAATAAGAAATTTGTGGAGTGGTTGAAAAATTTGTTTTAATTACACCAACTTAAGTGTGTGTAAATTTCCGACTTCAACTGTATTTTGGGTTCTCAGGGATTGTGACAGTTGAACTAAGCTCATGAGGCATTTAAGTTATATTGTTCAATAATCAATGGATAACTGTCACACAATCTGTAGTTATTTTAACTTACTAACTTATACATTATTTATAAGTCCAAAAATAGATGTAGCATTTACAGATTTCCCCTTTAATTCTACCAAAAGTGTGCAATTTTGAGCATGTGTCCATTAGTCCTATGGATTTTTTTATCATCATGAATTAGATTGAGCAATAAAAGCCCCACTTTTATTCCATAGTGTCACACCCTGACCTTAGTATTCTTTGTTATTTTGGTTAGGTCAGGGTGTGACATGGGTGATGTATGTGTTTGACTTGTCTAGGGGTTTTGTATGTTTATGGGTGTGTTTTCTATTCTAGGTGTTTTGTAAGTCTATGGTTGCCTGGATTGGTTCTCAATTAGAGGCAGCTGTCTATCGTTGTCTCTGATTGGGAACCATATTTAGGCAGCCATATTCTTTGGGTATTTTGTGGGTGATAGTTCCTGTTCCAGTGTTTAGTGTTGACGTTACGGGACTGGTTCGGCTTCGTTCCTTTTTTGTCAGTTTTTTGTTTTTGTTCATTGTTTAAGTTTCCTATTAAATATGGATTCTCATCACGCTGCATCTTGGTCCTCCTCTCTTTCACCCGAAGACAATCGTTACACATAGGCTTGGATCTGCTCTATGCAGCTGTTGCAAAAGCACATTTCTCACTTGCTGTCCACTGGTTTCAAAAACAATGATTGATAGGCAGCTTAAACTTCTTGAATTCAACCATTAAATAATGGTATAATAATCCAGCGGGGGCAGGCAATAGATAGGTCAAGGCAGGCAGGGGTCAGTAAACCAGAGATGGGGGGGAGAGAAAAAGACCAGGAGGGCAAGAAAAGGAGACAGGAAAAAGCAGGAGCTGAGACAAAACCGCTGGTTGACTTGACAAACAAGATGAACTGGCAACAGACAAACAGAGAACACAGGTATAAATACACTGGGGATAATGGGGAAGATGGGCGACACCTGGAGGGGGTTGAGACAATCACAAAGAGAGGTGAAACAGATCAGGGTGTGACAGTTATTGCGTTCAAATACACATTTAGATTTGTGAACAGCCGTCCACAACAACTACAATCCGTAAAGCGCAAATAGCTACATGAGAGAGCAGCAGTGTGATTTGGCAGCTACAGTTGTCATTGTGGTTAGAGCGTTGGGCCGAGTCTGGGCGTTGGGCACTGGATCGAATCACCGTGCTGACAAGGTAAAAATCTGTCGTTTTGAGCAAGGCAGTTAACCCACTGTTCCCCGGGTGCCGAAGACTTGGATGTCGATTATGGCAGCCCCCCGCACCTCTCTGATTCAGAGGGGTTGGGTTAAATGTGGAAGACATTCAATTGGAGAGCTGACGAGGTATCCCCCTTTCCCAATGCGCTATGTAGATATGAATAACAAGTGATATCCGTATCGCCGTAAACAACACCATTGCTGTCATCCTTACCATAAACATTTACTGAAGTTGGATAATCTTTGGATGCCAACAAATCCACCGTTCATGTCTGTGGAGGTTTGCAGAGAAATTCTGACTAAAATAAGTCTGACAATGACAACTGGTGTGTCTGGTTTTTCCTTGAGGCTAGAGAAAGCAAGCTGGTTTACTCTTTGAATATCTGCGAAGATTAGCAATGTCCTTTAAATGGTCCAGTACTGTTGCATGTCAAGCTATGAGTCAGTTGCTGGGAAATCAAAGTGACAAAATTCTAACAAAATACATCATCCTACAGTGAAGCACTTCAAAATGAGTTAAAGGGCAGGAAAAAGGCTAAATAAGCTAGGTGTTTTGTCAGTATGTAAAGTAATTGAAGACAGGTGTAGTCATTAACTTCTCTAGGGTAGGGGGCAGCATTTGGAATTTTGGAAGAAGCATGCCCAGATTAAATTGCCTTCTACTCAGGCCCAAAAGATAGGATTTGGATTTGGATAGAAAACACTCTAAAGTTTCCAAAATTGTTAAAATAATGTCTGTGAGTATAACATAACTGATTTAGCAGGCGAAAACCTGAGAAAAATCCATTCAGGAAGTAGGATTTTTGTTGTTGTTGTAGTTTTCTATTCAATGCCATTACAGTATCCATTGACTTAGGACTCAAATTGAACGTCCTATGCCTTCCACTAGATGTCAACAGTCTTTAGAAATTGTTTCAGGCTTGTATTCTGAAAAATTAGGGAGTAAGAGCTGTCTGAATGAGTGGACCATGCCGTGTCACAGAGCTTTTTCATGTGCATGACCAGAGAGAATGCCTTTCTTGTTTACCTTTTATATTGACAACGTTATTGTCCGGTTGAAATATTATCGATTATTTAGGCTAATAACAACCTGAGGACTGAATGTAAACATTGTTTGACATGTTTCTATGAACAATTTAGATTTTTTTGTCTGCCTGTTGTGACTGTGTTTGAGCCTGTGGATTACTGAAGAAAACGCTTGAACAAAACAGAGGTTTTCGGATCTAAAGAGAGACTTTATCGAACAAAAGGAACATTTATTGAATGAATGAATGTCTTCTGAGTGCAACCATATGAAGATCATCAAAGGTAAGTGATTTATTTTATCTCTACTTCTGACTTGTGTAACTCTTCTACTTGGCTGGTTACTGTTTGTAATGATGTGTCTGCTGGGCTATGTTCTCAAATAATTGTAAGGTATGCTTTCGCCATAAAGCATTTTTTAAATCTGAAACCGTGGTTTTGATTCACAAGAAGTTAATCTTTAAACCTATGTTTAATAGTTGTATCTTTTCTGAATTTTTATAATGTATATTTCTGTATTTGAATTTGGCGCTCTGCAATCACGCTAGCGTCCCACATACCCTAGAGAGGAGAAAATAGTCCTGTGTGTTAGAACATTGACATCCCAAAGCCTCTGAGATGTGCCCTGGCATTCACTCAGCCAAGTCATATCCCTCCACTGTGAGAAGGCAGTTAGAGTAGTAACCCATCCGTTGTATGGGACCTGTCCTGCTTGGCTGGGTTTCTTATACATCCACAGTGCTGGGATTCTGTATCAATGAAACAAGGGCGCAAAAGATCATATTCAAATTTGTTCAAATGAGACCTGGTGGGACCGAGAAAGGGTGAGGGATGTAGGGAGAGAACGAGTACAAACAGAAAGTTAGAGAGAGATCAATCTAAATACTAGTCAGATACATCCAGAACGTGATAGTTCATACTCAAAAATTATCGCAGCCATAAACTTTGCAGTCTCTGCATTTGATTTGCTCTGTTCCTCTCTGTCCATAATATTACTTGTTAATTGAGATCACAGCTCTGCTAAGAAGATTTTGGTGCCGGAGAGACCGTTAGTCTGTGTATATGGCAGGACAGATGCTGACTTTTCAATAAAGGTCAAGACACCCACCAACGCCTTCAAGTATCTCAAAGTCAGCCTGTCAATTTTAATGAACGCCCTGACCTTAAACAACAGAAGAATATCAGTAATTCCTGTGAATAATATTCAAATGAGCGGTCCCATATCTCAATTGGATGCTTAGGGATTAAGGATATGAGCTAAATGAAGCCAGACTGTTTACCGTGTACCCTAAATGATATTTGATCTCTTGCAACAAGTTATTCAGATCTGCCTCCTCTCTTCATCTAAGTATTCTGAGTATCATCCCTTGGCGGTTGAGCAGTTTATTGCTCAATAATTATTCAGTCTTAGTAAATAGGTAGACAGGTATAGAAACACAGCAGTTTAATATGTCTTCAGCTGTGCTACTGCAGCAGAGCAATGTGAGGTAAAATTACGGACTACAGATGCATGGATGCCAGATGCTGAAACCTCTTAGAGATGAGCCTGTCTAAATGTATCCAACTTCACACATCATATCCCTGACCCCAATACAACTCAACAGGACCAGCATATCGTACATATAGAGGCTGTGAAAACACAACACATTCAATATATAATAGCTAGACGGAAACGTAACTCTTAGCTTTTGACTGCTCAAATCAACATATCTTTTCGGAAACTTAAATTATTCTCACACAACATTCTTGACTTAACTTCAACTCAACAAGACAGTATCTTGTAGAGAGGTTGCGAAACACACAACACTTAGCTAACATAACACAACATTCTCAATGTAACAATGTATCAATGTATATTCTTAATCTAAGTATCTTCTTTGTAATGTCATCTCTGCTCGTTTTATTCTTTCAGTCTCTCCAGTTCATTAACACACATTTTCACACCAAATGATCATGATGCGTTTGAGCTTAATTATTTTCATCTAATTGGCCTCATCCTTGCCTCGAGTGCAATTTCTCCCTCCGTCTGATAATGCAAGCATACTCCCCGCTCCTCTTCCCTCTCTATCCCCTTATTAGACGCTTGATTGTAGTCTTAATGATGTGCTGTATGGTGAAGTCATATTATGATAACTGACATGAATTAGTGTTGATAAAAGTGACATTATGCAATATTATAATGATCTGAAATGGGATTGCACTGTACAAGTGGATCTCGAATGCAATGGATATCGAGTCTGGTAATTATTTAATGTTGTGAGAGGCGTGATGTGGTATTGTTAGGTTAGACTAATTGTGTTACTGTGAAATTAAGTGTAATACAACATACTGTCACGCTCGCTCCCGCTCTTCCCCTGCCCTGCATTACGAACTCCTGCCACCGTTTACGCACATCTGCCTTCCCTCGTCACTTGCATCAGCGATATTTGACTCACCTGGACTCACTCAGTCACCAGTTTATTACCTTCCCTATATTTGTCAGTTCCCCAGCTCTGTTCCCAGCTGCTGCATTAATTGTCTCATGTCCGTGTTACCCGTGTTCCGACGCTGTTCCTGTCTTGTTTCCATGTCTGTTCCCGAATAAATCTCTGACTCCCCGTACCTGCTTCTATTCTCCAGCGTCATTCTTTACAGAATTCAGCAGCCATCACACAAAGCATCGGGGAGTAGTGGCATTCCGGTTGGTGGTGACGTCAGTCCTGGGTCGCCGCCGATGGAACCGGGGGTGCCTAGCCAGCTCGTCGGGCTTCCACTCCCTAGCTGGATCGAGAGGTTTCCGTGCCACATTTGGCTCAGAAGGCGCCCATCCCACGTCGGGCCTCAGCCGGATCGTCAGGTCTTGTTCGCCCAGCCGGCCCATGAGTTCTTATTTTGTTGGTGACGTCGGGCTTGGATTCCGCTGCCGATGGAACCGGGGTTGCCTAAGCCAGCTCGTCGGGCTTCCACGTCCTAGCTGGCTCTAGAGGTTTCCTTGCCTTGGTTGGCTCGGCAGGTTCCCATCCCACGTCATGCCTCCGCCGGATCATTGGGCTTCCACGCCGCAGCGGGATCGACGGGCATTCATGCCTCATGCAGATCGTCAGGCTCCTATGCCTCAGCCGGCTCGCCAGACTCCCACATCCCTGCCGGTTCGTGGGGAGTTTACCCCAGGCCGGCTTGCCCAGCGCCCATGTCTCGGCCGGCTCGCCCAGGTGGGATGCCGGGTGGCGCCCCTAGTGGGGGGGGGGGGGGGGGGGGGGTACTGTCATGCCGCTCCCGCTCTTCCCCCCTGGCGCTCGAGGGTGCCAGGCTTCCCTGCATTATGCTCTCCTGCCACCATTTACCCACACCCACCTTCCCTCGTCACGTGCATCAGTGATGTTGGACTCACCTGGACTCACTCAATCACCTGTTTATTACCTTCACTATATTTGTCAGTTCCCGGCTGCTGCATTAATTGTCTCATGTCCATGTTACCCATGTTCAGACGCTGTTCCTGTCTTGTTTCCTCATACCTGCTTCTCCTGTCCGGTGTCGGCCCTTACACATACAGTTATTTTCTGGGCATTTGCATTGATGAGTCTCTCTTGTAGTAGTAATGTTCTCATGTCACACTTTTCTATGAACTGTATACTTTCCCAAATGAAATGTATCATAGTTCAAAGTTCAACACATTGTTACGCTCTCCTGCTGTGAACTAGTGGGTGTCAATACGCTCCTTAAATGGTCCTAGAAAGAAAGAAAACCTTTAAAATGACTGGATAGGCTGCTATCAGACAGGCTGCTCTGTCGACTGAGAAAAAGGTGGCTACTGTACGAGGAACTCAAAATGCATCAGTGCCATGGTGAAGGGTATATACTCTGAGCAAAGTTCTGGCTGACTAGACATGCAGGTCTTCTGAAGGTAACATCCAGTGAGTTAGAGTGGAGGGGATTCCTCTGCAGTCACTCAGCGGAATAGGGACAGAGAGAGAGAGACGAGAGAGAGACGAGTGAGAGATGAGTGAGAGACGAGCGAGACAGAAGAGACAGAGAGAAAGACAAGAAATAGAAAGACAGAAAGAGAAAGGTTGATCTGGGACATCCCTTCTATCTCTCCGTTCCCATTTAAACCCTCCTTCCCCCCATCCCCCATTCTAAATGTGCCACTGTGGGGTCAGGCAGGGGGGAGGAGTCACATTCTTCAAATTACATATTTTTGCTGAGCTCACTCACTCACAGGCTGGCTGATATTTCACGGGTCAGTGCCTATAATGAGGCCTGTGTCTCGGAGAGAAGGGGACCTACCTGATGTCTCTGACATATTACAATTGGACTTGGACTTTACCTCAAAACCAAAGAGGTGCTATAGAACTTTATTGGAGTCTCAGAAAATTGCTATGACTGAGATCTGATTTTGATAGTCATATAAACGTCTGACAGTATAGGTTTCCAGATCGATTCTCAAATATTGTAGAATATCTGTGTTTATCATACTGTGTTATCCTCAAGTCAATGCCCATGCAGTATATTCCATATTCATAAGCAGATATCATCCTGGACTTGGCTCAAAACATAGGATTTTCCAACATAGTCCTTTGCGTCAACAGATAGGCTTTAGTCCATGTCATTGTAACGATTTGAAAGGATACATTGACATACAATATCTACATCTTCCGTTTTACAGTGAAAGTGCTATGAAAAACACTCTTAGTTTTGCTCACCAAATAGGGTTTCTAGTCATTTCAACGGGCACGTCCTTCTCCCCTCCCATTTCCTGGGGTCATTCTATTAGAGAAGAGGTCATTTATATAGCTCCTTTCTCTCAATATTTAAATTCGTACCTTTTTAATTACATACTCTTGGGTTTTCCCCTCATATCCTGAAGCACACTCTAATTTACATTCTGTCATAACAGTAAATGGTTGGATTTCATCACCAGCTCTAACCGCCAGCAGGCTTATATTACGGGTTTTCAATACAAATGCGACTCGAGCAGCTCCCTTTTAAAGCCGCAGCTCTCCGTTTTGTTTATGGTTATCAAGTTAAAATCTCATCAAGCCGCCTCGTGTCAGTAATAAAGGAAAAATGATTAATCCTCTTGAGCGAGAATTCTTAATTGATTGTTCTTTTTTCGTGCGGCACAGAAGTTGTCATTCGATTTCTACGACCCTCTACCTCGTTGTTGTGATACTTGGTTTGTTTTGGGGTTTCTACCTCACTGGACTGGTCATGAATCTAAATTGGAAATGTGGACTTTATCATTCGATGTACAGGCCAGTGTGTACTAGTACAAATTGCACACTGGCCAGTGCATGCAGACGGTACCGTACATGTTGCCTCAGACATGATGATGCAATGTATTGTTAGTCTTTCTGGCCTAGAAGTCATGCTGTGTGTGGCCTTAGAATTCTTGAGTACACCACTGGTTTTCTGACATAAATGACATAAATACTACAAAAAAGGCTTCTTTCTGACAACCGTTGTGAGGGGTCCTGATTGGTTGCCTATGGTTGCTAGCTGGTGAGGTAGCCCTAAGTGCATGTGTTGTTTTTAGTTTGCCTACCAATTGCCCCTACCACAGTGAAACCACAGAGCTGTCATGGATGCCAATGGCTTAAATCCATTTAGATTATGGATGGACTTTTGCAAACTCTGTGACAGAGTTCTGAGAATATTCTGTGGACTGACAGAAGGTGACAGGGATGTTGCAAAAGAGAACAAGAAGAACTGCCTTCAATGCCAGCTGGACTTATCTGATTCCTGTGAACCTGGCCTGGAAAACAACGTTATCCATTTCAATGAAACAGATGAGCCACGACCTTACTTCTTCAACCTTCTCTTCCTGAAGTTTTGGGAAGTTGTTTACCCTTTTTCCTTATTTTTTCTTTACTTCCTCCTTCAGATCAACTCAGCCAATCTCCTCATGCCTGATTTTTTTCCCATAATATTGGCTCTGAAACTACTTATAGAGAGGGAGAAGGAGGAAACAGACAAAGGATGTAAAAGGTGGAATATGGCTTCCTTACTTCCACACTCTCAGAGTTCTCCTTTTTTCTACGTCTCTTTGGAGAGTTTCTGGAAACAACTAAACACATACCCTTTGAGGGGAACGCAGCAGGATGTATGGCAGCAAATATGTTTGATAGTACTCTATCAAATCTTTCTTATTCAACCCCAGATCCCAGCCCAAAAAACAACCCTGGTTGCAGTTAAACAAATGCACGTGTGCCATTTATTCCACAATGTGATTTATACCCAACAGCGAGGGAAAATGCGTATTTGGGGAGTTTCTAACTTATTCTCTGCAGATCCACACAAGCTCTGTCAGGTTGGATGGGAAGCGTAGCCGCACAGCTATTTTCAGGTTTCGACAGAGATCGGGTTCAAGTCCGGGTTCATTCAGAGACTTGTCTCGAAGCCACTCCTGTGTTGTCTTGGCTGTGTGCTTAAGGTCATTGCCCTGTTGGAAGGTGAACCTTCGCTTCAGTCTGAGCGCTCTGGAGCAGGTTTTCATCAAGGATCTGTCTGTACTTTGCTCCGTTCATCTTTCCCATGATCTTGACTAGTCTTCCTGTCCCTGCTGCTGAAAAACATTCCCATAGCATGATGCTACCACCACCATGCTTCACCGTAGGAATGGTGCCAGGTTTCCTGCAGAAGTGACACTTGGCATTCAGGCCTAAGAGTGCTGCAGAGATGGTTGTCCTTCTAGAAGGTTATTGCCCTGTTGGAAGGTGAACCTTCGCTCAAGTCTGAGCGCTCTGGAGCAGGTTTTCATCAAGGATCTGTCTGTACTTTGCTCCGTTCATCTTTCCCATGATCTTGACTAGTCTCCCTGTCCCTGCTGCTGAAAAACATCCCCATAGCATGATGCTACCGCCACCATGCTTCACCGTAGGAATGGTGCCAGGTTTCCTGCAGAAGTGACACTTGGCATTCAGGCCTAAGAGTGCTGCAGAGATGGTTGTCCTTCTATAAGGTTCTCCCATCTCCACAGAGGAACTCTGGAGCTCTATAAGAGTGACCATGGGGTTCGTGGTCACCTCCCTGACCAAGGCCCGTTCCCTCCTGATTGCTCAGTTTGGCCGGGCAGCCAGCATTTGGAAGAGTCTTGGTGGTTCCAAACTTCTTTCATTTAAGAATGTGTTCTTGGGGACCTTCAATGCTGTAGACATTTTTTGGTACCCTTTCCTAGATCTGTGTCTCAACACAATCTTGACCCGGAGCTCTATGGACAATTCCTTTGATTCCATAGCTTGTTTTTTGCTCTGACATGCACTGTCAACTGTGGGACCTTAAACAGTTGAAGTCGGAAATTCACATACACCTAGGTTGGAGTCATTATACTCGTTTTTCAACCACTACACACATTTCTTGTTAAACAACTATAGTTTTGGCAAGTAGTTTTGGCAAGTTAGGACATCTACTTTGTGCATGACACAAGTAATTTTTCCAACAATTGTTTACAGACAGATTATTTCACTTATAATTCACTGTATCACAATTCCAGGGGGTCAGAAGTTGACATACACTAAGTTGACTGTGCCTATAAACAGCTTGGCAAATTCCAGAAAATGATGTCATAGCTTTAGAAGCTTCTGATAGGCTAATTGACATCATTTGAATCAATTGGAGGTGTACCTGTGGATGTATTTCAAGGCCTACCTTCAAATTCAGTGCCTCTTTGCTTGACATCATGGGAAAATCCAAATAAATCAGCCAAGACCTCCAAAAGTCTGATTCATCCTTGAAAGAAATTTCCAAACGCCTGAAGGTACCACGTTCATCTGTACAAACAATAGTACACAAGTTTTACAGATGCACAATCGAGAGCATCCTGTCGGGCTGTGTCACCTCCTGTTATGGCAACTGCTCCGCCCACAACCGTAAGGCTCTCCAGAGGGTAGTGAGGTCTGCACAACGCATCACTGGGGGCAAACTACCTGCCCTCCAGGACACCTACACCACCCGATGTCACAGGAAGGCCAAAAAGATCATCAAGGACAACAACCACCCGAGCCACTGCCTGTTCACCCCGCTATCATCCAGAAGGCGAGGTCAGTACAGGTGCATCAAAGCGGGGACTGATGGTTAAACAACCATGACTAACATTGAGTGGCTGCTGCCAACATACTGACTCATCTCTAGCCACTTTAATAATTGAAAATGGAATGTAATCAATGTATCACTAGCCACTTTAAACAATGCCACTTTATATAATGTTTACATACCCTACGTTACTCATCTCATATGTATATACTGTACTCTATGTCTAAAAACTAGTTCTCAGTTTGTCATTTGGAGTATTGTGTGCAGATTGATGAGAAAAAATGTAATTAATCAATTTTAGAATAGGCCTGTAATGTAACTGTTGAGAATTGATATTATAGTTTGTCCCTTTAGGGCACCTGTAACATTGGAATGCTTGAAATGTTTTGTCCTGTAAAACGTATTAATCAATACCGACGTTAGTTTTTACTCCCGTCTCATGTCCTGCCCTTACATTAGTTGTATAAGTAATATAGTGTGCTGTACAATAGTAACAACATGTGGAAAAAGGGAAGGAGTCTGAATATTTTCCGAATGCACTGTAAATCAAGAGTGCATTTGTGGCCCTACATTCATTATGACATGGTTTTGGAAAGCCTGGCTAGATTCCGTACAATCATCGCTAATGCTAATGTGCACACAGAAAAAGTATGAGGAAGCACCTGTGTGGAAGCACCTGCTTTCAATAGACTTTGTATCCCTTATTTACTCAAATGTTAAAATTATTTTGGCAGTTACCTGTACATTACATAAGAAAATGAAAAACGTTATTTAATCTACTGGCCTCAGCTTCCTCTAGCTCTAAATAATGAATGGGAATCAGTTGTGCTCGTGCCGTATCTGCCCAGCCAGAGCAAAGATCCCACCTGCAGACTATACCCCAAAGTCTGCTGATGTGCCCTGACCCAAGCGTGACTCCACCAAGTCACACACGACATCTGCGATCCATTGTGAGGAAAGGGCAGAACGTGTGTTAGGGTGTTGTCAGGTCAGAAGAGGTTCTAAGGTGGCCACAAGATGAGTCAACACCATATGCGTTTCAGGTCAGTGCCGATGCTTGGTGATGAGCGGAAAAAGGCGGTTGTCACTGACTCGCTAGTGGATTTGTTTCTGTGTGACCTAAAAAGCTCTCTTCGACCTCGTGCAAAAATAATCACGCCTGGAGGGGGAATCTCAAACTTTTATATGTTTTTTTTAAAGATTTATTCTGGAAAAGAGCTTTCTGGAATGTAGAGAACAGGGGAGAACACGAGATCAAGCTAAGACGCTTGAAGATGCACAGTCAGGAGTGAAAGGGGAATGTTGAACGTGACAGAGATATCCACGAGACAGTATGTGAGGTCATTTAAAAACATCCTCCAAATGTCAGCGTTTCTTCCGCTATAGTTCTTCAAAGCACTTCAAGAGTGCATTTGTGAATGAAAGCAGTGACATGCATTCATTCCATGAAGGCCATGCTTAAAGTACCATGAAAGAATTACTTAGGTCCATACTGAGATATAAACTTTCATGTCTCTTAGTTTTCCTCCTGTGTTCAGTAACTTATGACAAATGCTGTATCTTGTGCTCACTCTTGGTTGTTAAATGCGTACAGTTCCATGAAAGTTAAGGTTAGGTACATTGGGAGATTGAAACATTCCTGTCTTAGGGCATTTCTCCTCCGCATTGTGCTCAGTAACACTTGACAAATAGGTGGTGTAGTGAATATGTTTGTGCATCAGACACATTTCCCTGTTCCTGCTGTTGTTGTTTTGTTTCAGGCGTGGACTGTTTCATATTTCATTTTCCTATCTCTGTTGCTTGTTTCTCATTTCTCAAGCTCACTCCAAGTGTCCATTAGACCCAATCTGTAAATGTAAATGTTTTCCCTCCATTATTCATTCACGCTTGAGTTTCTACCCTTCTACTACACCTGCAAATATCTTTCTGTACCCTTAATGTGGCAATTCTCCAAAAGTAATTTTCAATTATGCTTCAATGGATTCTGTTATTAGAGGAGAGATTTTGCTGCAGATAATGTACCTTAGGGGTGACAGGTGTGTGTGTGTGTGTGTGTGTGTGTGTGTGTGTGTGTGTGTGTGTGTGTGTGTGTGTGTGGTGTGTGTGTGTGTGTGGGTGTGTGTGTGTGTGTGTGTGTGTGTGTGTGTGTGTGTGTCTGACTGCTTCTGCGTTGTGTATATGTTCCAACAGATAAACACCCTGACAGCTTGTACAATGCTGGTCCCCTTCCTGAGATAAGGTATGCTGAGAGCAGCAGAGATTATTAAAAACTTTATTTGCTGTCTTTGCTCTCGACACCTTCCTCTACTGATGCATTCTCTTCATTCATTTTCTCCTCCCTTTCTCTCTCTCTCTGTTTCTCTTTGGTGTGCAAACACTAGCGGAATGGATTTTCACAGGCATCATAAAACTTTCAGCTCAGCTACTGTCTCTGAACTCAAAATGACGGCAGTTTGCTAATGGGAGGCTCTTGTGATTTATCCCAGAGATGTGATTGTTAATGGTGTATATTAAGGGTTGAGATTAGCCTGAGATAATGTGTTATCACAGTCCCTTTTACTATAAGCCTTATTATCAGTTTACTGTTTCTTTATGGGCCTCCAACTCTATAGGACATTTTCTACCACATTCTCTGTGTTGACGGCATTTCTCTAAGTTGTTTTTCAAGAGGGTAGAGATGGTTTTCTTCTTGTTAAATTTAAAACACGTTTTATTCCAGCATCTCACAATGTGATCTGCTATGAGGGTGGATAATGAAGAGTTAGAGCAGTTTGGGTGTTGAATAGTTCCAGTCAGCTTTTTCCCCTCAACTATTCACTTATTTCCCTTCTAGTCCGTTATTGCATGACCTTTTCATATGACCTCTCTTCATCTGTCTCTTATTAAAATCTCTGGTCCCACAGTCTCTCTGCTTTCCAGTACTATCTATCAGAGCAATGATTGTAAGGCATAACCCAATTCATGCTCATTGCGGTTTGCCTCTGCCAACCAAATCTCAGTTGCTAAACTCTCCTTTCGCGTGCCGTTCAGAGGTCTCAGCATCCATCCATCCAGATTCATTGGGGTCTTGGATCTGGTGTTTGGACCCATATGGCTGCTGTCATTCCCCTGCGGGAATTTCAAACGATAGCTGTAGAAATGTTTCATAGTGGGTTCAGACGTCGTGTTCAGACCCCTTTAAGACTGGACGCCAGGGCTTCATTCAGAATAATGTTTAAGCATATCAATTAAAGGAAATATCATGTTTAGAGCCTGTAGGCTTGATCTTGCCTCGGGGTCTTCAGCTAAGAACTTTTTTTTCCTGTTTTTTTCTCATCTCTCTCTCTCTCACAGTTGCAATGTCAGGTAAAGTTGTTATTTTCTGTTAATCCCAAATCTGGCACCAACAGCCCGACCATGTAAAAAAAAAAATGTTCTCCCTGGCTAGTGTGTTTGGTGTCTTAGTTATGCTATCACCCAGTTACTATCTCTTTGGTTTGGTCAGCTGCCAGCCAAGTCAGATGCAAGAGCCCGAGAGAGACCTCAGTCTGTCAGCTAGAAGTGCAAGACAGATCACCAACCTTTAGTTTCCCTGCCGGATCAATACAGGAATTGGACCTCTGAGTCAGTTGTGCTCCTGAACACCCCAGTCTTTATCTCTTTTGTTTTGTGTGTTATGACAGACTGAGGTGATTTGGTTTGGGAGTTTGGTCCCACTCTCGGATTTGATGCACTGTGCTTTTTCCTCTCTCACCAGAGCCTGGTCTCCACACAGTGCCTCTGCACACCAACCACTTAATTGTTCTGCTTTACAAGCAACCATCTGGCAAAGGCTCACAACAGTGCCTAATGCGATTTCTGGTCACTGAACATCCAGGATTCTGGTATGGAGTACATGGCTTTAGTGTTTACGAAAACTCTCTACATAAATCTTCAAACAAGATTTGGCCTCACTCTGTCTTTCTTTTTTACTGTATATTACCCCTCGTGTTTACTATAACACAACAATATTACTTAGTACTTAGATACTAATCTCTTTCACTGTAGGTGTATTGTATTCTGAAGCAACTGCATTTCTTTGCTTGGAAAATAAAGTTATTAGATTGAAGCTCCAAGTAAATCAGAGTTTAACTCTAGGATATGAGAGATGTTTTCTCATGCCTCAAACTGTGTACAATTGGAATGGTTGATTAAACTACTTCAAGCACTCTTATTTACCTTGAATAACTAACTTCTTTACTATGAAAATAAAATATATACACTGCTCAAAAAAATAAAGGGAACACCTAAACAACACAATGTAACTCCAAGTCAGTCACACTTCTGTGAAATCAAAATGTCCACTTAGGAAGCAACACTGATAGACAATACATTTCACATGCTGTTTTGCAAATGGAATAGACAACAGGTGGAAACTATAGGCAATTAGCAAGACACCCCCAATAAAGGAGTGGTTCTGCAGGTGGTGACCACAGACCACTTCTCAGTTCCTATGCTTCCTGGCTGATGTTTTGGTCACATTTGAATGCTGGCGGTGCTTTCACTCTAGTGGTAGCATGAGACAGGGTCTACAACCCACACAAGGGGCTCAGGTAGTGCAGCTCATCCAGGATGGCACATCAATGTGAGCTGTGGCAAGAAGGTTTGCTGTGTCTGTCAGCGTAGTGTCCAGAGCATGGAGGCGCTACCAGGAGACAGGCCAGTACATCAGGAGATGTGGAGGAGGCTGTAGGAGGGAAACAACCCAGCAGCAGGACCGCTACCTTCACCTTTGTGCAAGGAGGAGCAAACGGTCAGAAACAGACTCCATAAGGGTGGTATGAGGGCCCGACGTCCACAGGTGGGGGTTGTGCTTACAGCCCAACACCGTGCAGGACGTTTGGCATTTGCCAGAGAACACCAAGATTGGCAAAT
Organism: Oncorhynchus clarkii lewisi; assembly: GCF_045791955.1. Lineage (NCBI taxonomy): Eukaryota > Metazoa > Chordata > Actinopteri > Salmoniformes > Salmonidae > Oncorhynchus > Oncorhynchus clarkii. The sequence continues at coordinate 14,432,056 of NC_092163.1, forward strand.
TCATCACTGGCGCCCTGTGCTCTTCACAGATGAAAGCAGGTTCACACTGAGCACATGTGACAGACGTGACAGAGTCTGGAGACGCCGTGGAGAACGTTCTGCTGCCTGCAACATGGTGTGGGGTGGCATTTCTTTGGGGGGCTGCACTGCCCTCCATGTGCTCGCCAGAGGTAGCCTGACTGCCATGAGGTACCGGGATGAGATCCTCAGACCCCTTGTGAGACCATATGCTGGTGCGGTTGGCCCTGGATTCCTCCTAATGAAAGACAATGCTGGACCTCATGTGGCTGGAGTGTGTCAGCAGTTCCTGCAAGAGGAAGGCATTGATGCTATGGACTGACCCGCCCGTTCCCCAGACCTGAATCCAATTGAGCACATCATGTCTCGCTCCATCCACCAACGCCACGTTGCACCACAGACTGTCCAGGAGTTTACGGATGCTTTAGTCCAGGTCTGGGAGGAGATCCCTCAGGAGACCATCCGCCACCTCATCAGGAGCATGCCCAGACATTGTAGGGAGGTCATGCAGGCACGTGGAGGCCACACACACTACTGAGCCTCATTTTGAATTGTTTTAAGGACATTACATCAAAGTTGGATCAGCCTGTAGTGTGGTTTTCCACTTTAATTTTGAGTGTGACTCCAAATCCAGACCTCCATGGGTTGATACATTTGATTTCCATTGATAATTTTTGTGTGATTTTGTTGTCAGCACATTCAACTATGTAAAGAAAAAAGTATTTAATAAGAATATTTCATTCATTCAGATCTAGGATGTGTTATTTTAGTGTTCCCTTTATTTTTTTGAGCAGTGTATATATTTGTTATTTTTTTATTTCACCTTTATTTAACCAGACAAGTCAGTTAAGAACAAATACTTATTTACAATGATGTTCTACCAAAAGACAAAATGCCTCCTGCGGGTACGTGGGCCTGGGTTTATAATAAATTAATAAATACAATATAAATATATGACAAAGCACACATCACAACAAGAGAGACAACACAACACTACATAAAGAGAGACCTAAAGACAACAACATGGCAAGGCAGCAACACATGACAACACAGCATGGTAGCAACACAACATAACAACAACATGGTAGCAGCACAACATGGTAGCAGCACAAAACATGGTACAAACATTATTGGGCACAGTCAACAGCACAAAGGTCAAGAAACAACAATACATCAAACAAAGCAGCCACAACTGTCAGTAAGAGTGTCTATGACTGATTATTTAAATGAAGAGATTGACATAAAACTGTCCAGTTTGAGTGATTGTTGCAGCTCGTTCCAGTCGCTAGCTGCAGCAAACTGAAAAGAGGAGCGACCCAGGGATGTGTGTGCTTTGGGGACATTGAACAGAATGTGACTGGCAGAACAAGTGTTGTATGTGGAGGATGAGGGCTGCAGTGGATATCTCAGATAGGGAGTGAGGCCTAAGAGGGTTTTATAAATAAGGCATCAACCAGTGGGTCTTGCGACAGGTATAGAGATGATCAGTTTACAGAGGAGTATAGAGTGCAGTGATGTGTCCTATAAGGAGCACCGGTGGAAAATCTGATGGCCAAATAGTAAAAAACATCTAGCCCCTCGAGAGTACCCTTACCTGACGATCTATACATTACGTCTCCGTAATCTTTTTTTTTTCTTTTTTTTCTTTTTTCACCTTTATTTAACCAGGTAGGCTAGTTGAGAAATAGTTCTCATTTACAACTGCGACCTGGCCAAGATAAAGCATAGCAGTGTGAACAGACAGCAACACAGAGTTACACATGGAGTAAACAATAAACAAGTCAATAACACAGCAGAATTTTTTTATTTTTTAAATAGTCTCTATATATTGTGCGCAAAAGGCATGAGGAGGTAGGCGAATAATTACAATTTTGCAGATTAACACTGGCGTGATAAATGTTCAGATGGTCATGTGCAGGTAGAGATACTGGTGTGCAAAAGAGCAGAAAAGTAAATAAATAAAAACAGTATGGGGATGAGGTAGGTAAATTGGGTGGGCTATTTACCGATAGACTATGTACAGCTGCAGTGATCGGTTAGCTGCTCAGATAGCAGATGTTTAAAGTTGGTGAGGTAGATAAAAGTCTCCAACTTCAACAATTTTTGCAATTCGTTCCAATCACAGGCAGCAAAGAACTGGAAAGAAAGGAGGCCAAATGAGGTGTTGGCTTTAGGGATGATCAGTGAGATACACCTGCTGTAGCGCGTGCTATGGGTGGGTGTTGCCATCGTCACCAGTGAACTGAGATAAGGCAGAGCTTTACCTAGCATGGACTTGTAGATGACCTGGAGCCAGTGGGTCTGGCGACGAATATGTAGCGAGGCCAGCCGACTAGAGCATCCAGGTCGCAGTGGTGGGTGGTATAAGGTGCTTTAGTAACAAAGCGGATGGCACTGTGATAAACTGCATCCAGTTTGCTGAGTAGAGTATTGGAAGCCATTTTGTAGATGACATCGCCGAAGTCGAGGATTGGTAGGATAATCAGTTTTACTAGGGTACGTTTGGCGGCGTGAGTGAAGGAGGCTTTGTTGCGAAATAGAAAGCCGATTCTAGATTTGATTTTGGATTGGAGATGTTTGATATGAGTCTGGAAGGAGAGTTTACAGTCTAGTCAGACACCTAGGTACTTATAGATGTCCACATATTCTAGGTCGGAACCATCCAGGGTGGTGATGCTAGTCGGGCGTGCGGGTGCAGGCAGTGAACGGTTGAAAAGCGTGCATTTGGTTTTACTAGCGTTTAAGAGCAGTTGGAGGCCACGGAAGGAGTGTTGTATGGCATTGAAGCTCGTTTGGAGGTTAGATAGCACAGTCCAAGGAAGGGCCAGAAGTATACAGAATGGTGTCGTTTGCGTAGAGGTGGATCAGGGAATTGCCCGCAGCAAGAGCAACATCATTGATATATACAGAGAAAAGAGTCGGCCCGAGAATTGAACCCTGTGGCACCCCCATAGAGACTGCCAGAGGTCCAGACAACAGGCCCTCCGATTTGAGACACTGATCTCTGTCAGAGAAGTAGTTGGTGAACCAGGCGAGGCAATCATTTAAGAAACCAAGGCTGTTTAGTCTGCCGATAAGAATGTGGTGACTGACAGAGTCGAAAGCCTTGGCCAGGTCGATGAATACGGCTGCACAGTAATGTCTCTTATCAATGGCAGCTATGATATCATTTAGGACCTTGAGCGTGGCTGAGGTGCACCCATGACCAGCTCTGAAACCAGATAGCATAGCGGAGAAGGTGCGGTGGGATTCGAAATGGTTGGTAATCTGTTTGTTAACTTGGCTTTCAAAGACCTTAGAAAGGCAGGATAGGATACATATAGGTCTGTAGCGGTTTGGTTCAAAGAGTGGGATGACCGCGGCAGCTTTCCAATCTTTGGGAATCTCAGACGATACGAAAGAGAGGTTGAACAGGATAGTAATAGGGGTTGCAACAATTTTGGCAGATAATTTTTGAAAGACAGGGTCCAGATTATCTAACCCGGCTGAGTTGTAGGGGTCCAGATTTGCAGCTCTTTCAGAACATCAGCTATCTGGATTTGGGTGAAGGAGAAATGGTGGGGGCTTGGACGGGTTGCTGTGGAGGGTGCCGGGCAGTTGACCGGGGTAGGAGTAGCCAGGTTGAAAGCATGGCCAGCATGGCCAGCCGTGATGACAGTGTTTCCTAGCCTCAGTGCAGTGGGCAGCTGGGAGGAGGTGATATTATTCTCCATGGACTTTACAGTGTCCTAGAACTTTTTTGAGTTTGTACTACAGGATGCAAATTTCTGTTTGAAAATGCTTGCCTTAGCTTTCCTAACTGCCTGTATTTATTTATTAATAACCAGGCATCCTCTACTGACGGGATGAGGTCAATGTCATTCCAGGATACCCCTGCCAGGTCGATTAGAAAGGCCTGTTCTCTGAAGTGTTTAAGGGAGCGTTTGACAGTGATGAGGGGTGGTCGTCTGACCGCAGACCAATTACGGATGCAGACAATGCGGCAGTGATCTCCGAGATCTGAGAAATGAAATTGAATGGTCTTTGAACAGCAGGAGTGAGCTTCAGAGGACGCTTCAAAGACGCCTGACACTTTTGGGCCCAAAGGCCTTTTAGTTCCCACCTTAGTGCTAATTGAATTTGTATCTGGCTCAGTTCCAGGTTGGAATAGTGTCCTCAGGTCTCTGCTGTTTGTTGGCTAGAGCACCCTCCATCTAGCTTTGAAAAATACAACCTTGGAAGCAGTAATCACTCAGGTTAATTTTGGTCAAAATTAGGTTGTAGGTCGTGCATATCCCGCCCCAATCAGACACATCGACGGCCCTGAAATAACTTAATTTGACTCTATGTAAAATGGAAACCACATACAGTATCTTGAGGCTGAATTTATTGTAGCTGGGGATTTTAACAAGGCTAGTCTGAAAACAAGGCTCCCTAAATTATATTAGCATTTAGAATGCGCAACCCGCGCCGGCAAAACCCTTAATCATTGTTATTCTGACTTCCGCAAAGCATATAAAGCCCTCCCCCGCCCTCCTTTCGGAAAATCTGACCACAACTCCATTTTGTTGCTCCCAGCCTATAGACAGAAACTAAAACAGGAATCGCCCGTACTCAGGTCTGTTCAACCCTGGTCCGACCAATCGGATTCCACGCTTCAAGATTTCTTTGATCACGTGAACTGGGATATGTTCCGCATAGCATCAGACAATAACATTGATGAATACATGTTGGGATTATTATGGATAAATAAATAAACAATATCCCCATTTTAAATAGAATTGTAACTAAGTAAACTTCTACTTTGTTTTATTATATCTGATTAACAATATGAGTTCATAAGAAGGGATTGTGTGACACGGACAAGGAGTAATTAAAGTTAATGAACACCATTCCAGCTAGGAAGAAACGAATGGGTTGGGGACTGTGTAAACAAATAAGGTCGTGAGCCTATGGTTGACCCTACAGAAACTTAGCTCTGGGTTTTTAGATAAGACAGTGAGTGCATTCCTAAGTTTTCTATTAATTAGAACTGTCAGCTCAGTGGTGATTGATAATGTTGAGGGTTCAAAAGTTATCTGGGAGTGTGTTAGTAAGTTAGAATGAACTTTTCACCTCACTTTGTCCTGGTCGAGAGAAGGGGATTCTGTTAAAGCAATGAAATTACGTCATGATCTGTATATAAACTGTTGTTCGTGGTTAAGTGTCAGCGCGCTCCGAGAATAAATTCTGTTACCTATTATTGAAAGACTGGTCTGCGTCTATTTTATGCAAACAAGAATCTTAGAAATTCTCATAAAATAGATTAAGGGTTTTTTAATTGATGAAAGCACATACACTAACAATACCCTGATTCGGTGAGCGAGTTTATTAACAAGTGCATCGGTGCCCACAGCGTCTATAAAACAATTCCCCAACCAGAAACCGTGGATTGATGGCATCATTTGCGCAAAACTGAAAGCGCGAACCACGGATTTTAATCAGGGCAAGGTGACTGGAAACATGACCGAATACAAACAGTGTAGCTATTCACTCCGCAAGGCAATCAAACAAGCTAAGCATCAGTATAGAGACAAAGTAGAGTCGCAATTCAACAGCTCAGACATGAGAGGTATGTGGCAGTGTCTACAGTCAATCACTGACTACAAAAGGAAAGCCAGCCCTGTCGCGGACCACAATGTCTTGCTCCCAGACAAACTAAACAACTTTAGCTCGTTTTAAGGACAACACAGTGCCACTGACACGGCCCACTACCAAAACCTGCGGGCTCTCCTTCACTGCAGCCAACCTGAGTAAAACATTTAAGTGTTAACCCTCGCAAGGCTGCCGGCCCAGACGGCATCCCCAACCACGTCCACAGAGCATGCGAAGACCAACTGGCTGGTGTGTTTACGGACATATTCAATCAATCCTTATCCCAGTCTGCTGTTCCCACATGCTTCAAGAGGGCCACCATTGTTCCTGTTCCCAAGAAAGCGAAGGTAACTGAGCTAAATGACTATCGCCCCGTTACACTCACTTCCGTCATCATGAAGTGCTTTGAGAGACTAGTCACGGACCATATCACCTCCACCCTACCTGAAACCCTAGACCCACTCCAATTTGCTTACTGCTCCAATAGGTCCACAGACGGCGCAATCAAACTGCACACTTCCGTAACCCATCTGGACAAGAGGAATACCTATGTAAGAATGCTGTTCATCGACTACAGCTCAGCATTTAACACTATAGTACCCTCCAAACTCATCATTAAGCTCGAGACCCTGGGTCTTGACCCCTCCCTGTGCAACTGGATCCTGGACTTCCTGACGGGCCACCCCCATGTGGTGAGGGTAGGTAACAACATCTCCACCCCGCTGATCCTCAACACTGGGGCCCCACAAAGGCGCATTCTCAGACCTCTCCTGTACTCCCTGTTCACCCATGACTGCGTGACCATGCACGTCTCCAAATCAATCATCAAGTTTTCAAACGACACTACAGTGGTAGACTTGATTACCAACAGCGACGAGACGGCCTACAGGGAGGAGGTGAGGGCCCTCGGAGTGTGGTATCAGGAAAATAACCTCACACTCAATGTCAACAAAACAAAGGAGATGATCTTGGACTTCAGGAATCAGCAGAGGCAGCAGCCCCCTTTCCACATCGAAGGGACAGTAGTAGAGAAGTTCCTCGACAAACTGAAATGGTCCACCCACACAGACTGCGTGGTGAAGAAGGAGCAGCAGCGCCTCTTCAACCTCAGGAGCCTGATGTAATCCGGCTTGTCACCAAAAACACTCGCAAACTTTTACACAATCGAGAGCATCCTGTCGGGCTGTATCACCGCCTGGTACGGCACCTGCTCCGCCCACAACCGTAAGTCTCTCCAGAGGGTAGTGAGGTCTGCATAACGCATCACCAAGGGCAAACTACCTGCCCTCCAGGACACCTACACCACCCGATGTCACAGGAAGGCCATAAAGATCATCAATGACAACAACCACCCGAGCCACTGCGTGTTCACCCCGCTATCATCCAGAAGGCGAGGTCAGTACAGGTGCATCAAAGTGGGGACCAAGGGACTGAAAAACAGCTTCTATCTCTAAGGCCATCAGACTGTTAAACAGCCATCACTAACATTGAGTGGCTGCTGCCAACATACTGACTCATCTCTAGCCACTTTAATAAATAAAAATTGATGTAATAAATGTATCACTAGCCACTTTAAACAATGCCTACATACCTTACATTACTCATCTCATATGCATATACTGTACTCTATACCATCCACTGCATCTTGCCTATGCCGTTCGGCCATCGCTCATTCATATTTTTTTATATACTCTTATTAATTATTTTACACTTGTGTATAAGTTAGTTGTTGTGAAATTGTTAGGTTAGATTACTTGTTAGATATTACTGCATGGTCAGAAACAAGAAGCACAAGCATTCCGCTACACTCGCATTAACATCTGCTAACCATGTGTATGTGACAAATAAAATGTGATTTGATTTGGATTTGGAGTTTTGATCACACAACAACAGCAGACAGTGCAACTAATGCAGTACCTAATCCCTTCTCTGATAGTCAAGTAATATTTCAGACTGCTGCTATCTTCTATCAGCAAGCCAAAACCGCATTCGTTTCAGATGCCTGGGAAGTGATGTGATATTTCATGAACTGCTTGCTACTCCAACAGCAATAGTGACTATTAACTCTCTACTGTGCTGCGGAAAAACCTTCAGCTATGTTTCGCTCAGAATTTAAATTCTGAAGGCAAATTACGTTTTGTCTTTTTCTCAGAATCTCCCTTCACTTGCAACAATGCCTTTGGCTCCCTCTTTCTCACTGTCCCTCAACACATTGTATTCAGACCATAACCTAGACATAAACACCAAAACACCAAACACCAGATAAACAACCTTCTCGGTAGACAGGGGCTGATGAGGAAGAAATGACTGATTAAGGAAGGAAGAGAAGTGCCTATTGTTTGATGGTGTAGCCAGGTTTAAAAACTGCAATGTAATGCTAATTATGAGTACAGCTTCCTTCCCCACAGACACTCATGAATATGTAGTCATTCTAGGTTTTTGATGAACAAAAAAGGCGCCTCAGAAATCAGATTAACTGTAGGAGGCATATGCGTTATGGTTTGGAGGTTTGATTGAATACATTTCTGTCTGATTGTAGTCTGTCTGTGACACTCTCACACCAGAGCCTTAGTACTTGAGGATAGAACTAAGAGGTGAAAAGTAAAATGTATGCATAGCCTACATACAATACAACAGCTATATATCTCTTCAGTTTATACTTGACAAGCCACTCAGGCAGGCAGCAGTCTGTGTCTGGTCTGTAATGTCCTTGCCTGCTGCGGACATGAGAAGGCTCCAACAATTTAACGTAGCCCTTGGGAGCTTCCCAGTGCTTGGAGTCCCGTTCCACATAATATTTCCCTCTCCAATCACCCGTTCAATTCTACAACTCTTTTTAAATATCCTGTAGAAGCTGTCAGCATGCTCTCATGCAGTGTCTTTCTCTCTCGTTATTCTACTTTGTAATCATCATGACCGTCTCTCCCCGGCACTCAGGAATGAACTGGAATGAAGAAAGATCTTATTGTAATTTCAACCGAAACTGTATTACTGGCGGAGCTGCACTACTCTCAGCCGACTACGCAATTAGAAGAACAAAACCCTGAAGAGCTATAAAATAAGAATACGTTGCCATTTGTCTTTCCACACGCATACTGTAAGTTGCACCGCACATCCGAAGGGGGTTAACTTCTTGGCTCACCCATCCCGTTAGCTGGATCATTTTCGTCAACATCCGCTGAATTGCAGAGCGCCAAATTCAAATTAAATTACTAAAAATATTTAATTTTCATGAAATCACAAGTGCAATAAAGCAAAACACAGCGTAGCTTGTTGTTAATCCACCTGGCGTGTCAGATTTCAAAAAAGCTTTACAGCTAAAGCAAACCAAGCGTTTATGTATGGACATCTCTCTCAGCAGAGAAAACATTACAAACAGCTAGCAGCAAAGTAGATTGGTCACGAAAGTCAGAAAAGCAATTAAATTAATCGCTTACCTTTGATGATCTTTGGATGTTTGCACTCACGAGACTCCCAATTACACAATAAATGTTCCTTTTGTTCCATAAAGATTATTTTTATATCCAAAATAACTCCATTTGGTTGGCGCGTTATGTTCACAAATCCACAGGCTCAAGCGATCACGACGGAGCAGACGAAAATTCCAAATAGTATATGTAAAGTTCGTAGAAACATTTCAAACGTTTTTTTATAAATCAATCCTCAGGTTGTTTTTAACAATAAATAATCGATAATATTTCAACTGGACCGTAGCTTTTTCAATAGGAGAGAGAGAAAAAATGTCTGCTCCAAGCTGTTGGCGCATGCAAAACTCTGCTGGCACCCAGCCATCCACTGACGCGATGTGATCGTTCTTGCTCATTTTTCAGAATAAAAGGCTGAAACTATGTCTAAAGACTGGAAAGGAATCTGGGTGATATCCCTTTAAATGGAGGGAAGGCATGCATTGGAACAGGGAGCTTTCAAAATAAGAGGCACTTCCTGGTTGGATTTTCCTCAGGTTTACGCCTGCAATATCAGTTCTGTTATACTCACAGACTTCATTTTGGCAGTTTTGGAAACTTTAGAGTGTTTTCTATCCTAATCTGACAATTATATGCATATTCTAGCTTCTGGGCCTGAGAAATAGGCAGTTTAATTTGGGAACGTTTTTCGTACAAACTGCCCCCTACACTCAACAGGTTAATGCTGAGTGGGTGTGGACTTTTTGCAGTCTTCAGACACAAATCATTAGGTAATCACAGGGACATGGTAGCTATCTTAGGCTCATGCGAACATGCACACACAATAAGTGCAAAAATGTACCCTGTCTATATAGCCATAAACGGTGATGCATTTTCAAAACACAAGATAGGTTACAGAAATAATCTGAAATGAACTTTTACACATGCATTTTGTGAAAGTGAAAATCATTCATGTGTTAGCAGCCAATATCAACTTGGGATATATCATGGACTTCTCTGGAGTCCAGAGCAAGCAAAATCATATGGCCTATTTTTAACGGAGGTTGCAGGATCATATGGAAAGCATGTTCTGTCTGCACCGTGCCATCACTTTGGAGGGCAGCACGCTTGCAGAGTGCTAGTTACCAGCCGGGTTGCCCTGTTCTTCCTCACAAATGTCAAAATAAATTGGCCAAAATGTTAATCTTCATCCCATAATATTGAAAGCAGTGCTATGTTACAGCTGTTTATCTTTAGTCATACACTGAGTATACAAAATGTAAAAAACAACTCATTTTTCCATGATATAGATTGACCAGGTGAATCCAGGTGAAATATATGATCCCTTATTGATGTCACTTGTTAAATCAACTTCAATCAGTGTAGATGAAGGGGAGGAGCCAGGTTAAAAAAGGATTGTTAAAGCCATGAGACAATTGAGATTGTATATGTGTGTTATTCAGATGGCAAATGGGCAAGACATAAAATATAGGTGCCTTTCAATAGGGTAAGGTACAGTAGTAGGACACAGACGCACCGGTTTGTGTCAAAAACTGCAACGCAGCTTGGTTTTTCAAGCTCATCAGTTTCCAAGGTGTATCAAGAATAGTCCACCCCCCAAAGGACATCCAGCCAACTTGACAAAACTGTGGGAATCATTGGAGTCAACATGGGCCAGCATCCCTGTGGAACGCTTTTGACAGATTTTAGAGTTCATGCCCCGACGAATTAAGGCTGTTGTAAGGGGGAGATGCAACTCAATATTCGGAAGGTGTTCCTAATGTTTGGCATACTATGTTTATTGTCAATAGGCACCCAAACTAGGCCTTTCTGAAATATGAAATTAGATCAATCAAATCATCAGGTAGCCTGTTGTGGAAAAGATGAGTCAGTAGTAGATCAATAAACTGTATTTTATATGGATGATAAACGTAGGTCTACTCTGTTTTTATCAGGCAAAAATGTAATACATTATGCACGTTCATTTTGGTCACTAATTTGGATATGTGCACTCACCTTTGTGCTCCATTGTTGATGACTGGTCATTGGTCAAAAATCAAGACTTGCAGGTTCTAAAAGTGTTTGAATGATGTCTGTGAGTATAACAGAACTTATTTGGCAGGCGAAACCCCGAGGACAAACCATCCAGGAATTTCTTTTTTGAGGTCACTCTCTTTTCAATGGGTTTTCTATGTGGATCTAGATTTCTAAGGCACTTGCTTAGGCACTGCAGTTCCTATCGCTTCCACTGGATGTCAACAGTCTTTAGAAATTGGTTGATGTTTATCCTTTGAGAAATGAAGAAGTAGGGCTGTTCAGAACGAGGGTCGAGTCTAGTGTACTGACGTGATTGGGGCGCGCGACCTGAACTCTCTCCACTTTGTTTTTATCCGCTATTGAACGCAGTTTATCCCGTCTTAAATTTGATCGATTATGTACGTTAAAAAATACCTAAAGTTGTATTAGGAAAGTTGTTTGAAATGTTTGGACAAAGATTACAGGTAACTTTTAAGATATTTTGTAGTCATGTTGCGTGAATTGGAACCGGTGTTTTTCTGGATCAAACTTTGAGATAAAATGACGGAATTAATTGAACAAAAGGACCATTTGTGATGTTTATGGGACATATTGCAGAGCCAACAGAGAAGCTCTTGAAAGGTAAGGCATGAGTTATATCGTTATTTCTGAGTTTTGTGTCGTGCCTGGCAGGATGAAATATGATTGTCTGTGTTTGTTTGATGGGGTGCTGTCCTCAGATAATTGCATGGTTTGCTTTTGCAGTAAAGCCTTTTTGATTAACCTCTTACATTACCCCCCTACTTTTTTCAATTTCCGTCTGAAAACAAACAAACCCAAATCTAACTGCCTGTAGCTCAGGCCCAGGACCAAGGATATGCATATTCTTGGTTTCATTTGAAAGAAAACACTCTGAAGTGTGTGTAAATGTGAATTGAATGTAGGAGAATATAACACAATAGATCTGGTTTAGATAATACAATGAAAAAACCATACGTTTTTTCATTTTTATTGTCGTATCATCAACGATTTCAGTGAAAAACATAAGAGGGCAACAGTGCTTGTGCAAAGTTTCAGAATGAAAACTTCCAAAATGAGTGTGCTACATGACGTTTATCATGAAGTCACCCAGGTGTCCAACACAAGTGGCCAAATTGGTGAAGTTATACATTTTGAATGGAATAACTATATACAACATACCAAAATGGTATTCCAACACACCTCCCCCAAAAATGGAGAAAAAACATGAAAAAAATATATATACATTTACAAAATAACACTTTTAATATTTGGAAAACCCTCAGTCCTCTACACAATATTGTGCTGCTGATGCCAGGTGCCATAGTAGTATCTTCCTGCTGTAAAGCAGAGGGTCACCAAACATGTGGTGCAGGTGATGGGGACTTCATTTTGCAAAGAAAACAGCGACGCCTCTATGCTGTGCCCTTTTGGCCCTGAGGCACATCCATGCCTGCAGAAATAAATTTGGGGAGATGAACACCACTTGTGGCAGGAGCTGGATGAACCAGCTTCAGTGGGGGATGGACACCATGGCACTGGGGGCTCCCATTCAGAGTCAGTGTCACTGTGAAAGAAAATGTTCAGTTAGAACAGTTTCACAAATGTGCCCTGTATCAGCAGGTATAATAAACAGATATATATATAGAGTACAGGGAACATAAGGTTGAATATATTATTATAGACCTGCTAGATCTACTGTCTCATGTATATTATGACAGACCAGCTAGATCTACTGTCTATTTTATATTATGACATTTCAGCTAGATCTACTGTCTCTATTATATTATGACAGACCAGCTAGATCTACTGTCTTTATTATATTACAACAGAGCAGCGGTATCTACTGTCTCCATTTCACTTTGGCCATTGTTGTGGGCCTGCCCTCCCCTCAACAGCCTCAAATAGGCTATTTCATTTCACAAATAATATTTTATATTATTAATTTCAAACAACGGCATTAGCATGAGAAGAACTTACCAGTCCAAAACGATGTCCTCTCCGTTCAAAAAATATTCCTCCATTTGGGAATCGCGAAATTAATCGTCCTCCAACAATCTCTGTCTCACTTTCCCGATCAATTTCTTCTAAAACTGTGTGTACATCTGTATATTTAGACTTAGATTTAGCTTTCCCTGACTTAGTCGCCATACTGATTGATATATAAACAGCTGAAGATGCGCTTTACCAAAACAACGCTGTGTGTAACATGCGCGGTTCCTTCCGGAATGAATCTTCAAAGGCGAATGAACCTCTTTACGCCGGAGTTTGCTACATGGATTGGTCTTCCAACACATAAACATTACATATTGCCGTTTACCTCAGCTCTTTGGCTATCTACCCAGCTAGATTTCCAGACGATCAGTGGTCATTGGGTTAAAGTACAGTCAATCAACGAAACAGCGGTCATATCATTGGTGCACAATGATGTCATTACTTGTTGTCTTCAAATCGATTTCTTTCAGTCAATATGTCCCGTGAAATGACCTATCAGGTTTGGTTGTGTTACAAACAAACCAGTTGATTGCAATGAAAACAAACATGACTGGAAAAGTCACGTTTAGTTTGTGTATTTACATCGAATGTGTCATCGAAAATGGAATGAGACGGAATTCACGACACAAGCGGTTCACAAAATGTTTCGTGTTTGGCTATAAAAATGGATTTTATCAAACAAAAGACCATTCATTGTGTAACAATGAGCATTGGGATTGAAAACAGAGGAAGATCGTCAAAGGTAAACTATTTATTTTATTGCAATTAGTGATGTTGTTACGCCTGTGCTGGTTGAAATAGTTTTTTATGGGGCTTTGTTCTCAGATAATTGCATCATATTATTTCGCATTAAATCCTTTTTTAAATCTGACAACGCAGTTGGATAAGCAAGATTCTAGGCTTTTGACCCATGTGAGACACTTGTATTTTCATGAATGTTTAATATTACTATTTATGTAGCGATCGCCGTATGTTGTCGAATTTAATCCCGCTAACGGGTTCGGTGCGCAGAGAGGTTAACAAGAAGTTAAGATTTATTTTGCCATATTGCATGTGTATTTTCAAGAATGTTAAATATTTACAATTCTGTAGGTTGAATTTGGCGCCCTGCACATTCACTGGATGTTGGTCAGGTGGGACGGTAGCGTCCCATCTAGCCTAGAGAGGTTAAACCCGTTATTGATGAGATCTTGTTTATGAAGTCTATAGAGTCTTTTACATATGATGGCAATGCTTGCACATGAGTTTTAATAAAATAGTTTACATAGTTTTTAACGGCTCTAGCATTGAGCCTATTCCTGCAACCCCTGGTCTGTCTGGATAATTGCCTTGTTGTGTTTTAGGTTTGTGTAATTTCGGAAAAATTTACAGGCATGGACGTATGGCACATTTGCAGCAAAGATGTTCATATTCAGGTTTTGAGATAAGGTGGTTTAATAGGGCTTGCTCCAGATTAGAGCATATTTCCCTTTAGAACACTTGTGTGGGATCAACACTCAGTTTTAAATAGAAACGTTCATTGCTGAGTTGTCTTTGAATTTTTACTTTACGTTTTTCATAGTCTAAAAAAACTCACAAAAGCTCTGACAAAGGCCGTGAAGCCGATACGTAAGCTTTTTAAAGATCAATGATACTATCAAGAGCAGTGTGTGGTTTCCTTTAACCTTTATCTTGTTCAACTGTTACCATGCACCTGCAAAAAAGATTGCTCAGATGTGCGAGTGCCTTTTGAAATATTTATATATACACAAAAAAGTAAAAGGACGTACCAAGTAAACAAGCATTGTGCGAGAACCCTTTCATACATGAAGGGCACTTTTCGGCATTTACTGTATGATCCATGAGAATCTACCCTTACTTTACTAGAATTTGCTGATGGTGGCAGGCCGTGCACCGGGGCCAGATGTTCCGGAAAGTCATCGAACAAAGTCTCTCGGACATTCGGTTTCCGTTTTATAAAATGTTCAAATTTTGGTCATTTTTCCGCTGTCCCAGTAAATTCCACCTGATGGAAAATGACTTCGAAGACGAAACTTGGTGAGCATAGATTTGGACTAATGGGCTGTTTGCCCAGAAACAAGATGGCGTCGAGGCCTCAACTCTTTTTGAGTTAAGGACATTTTTCTGGGATTAAAGGTCAAAAACGAAAATAGAGCGCCAATTTGACCACTTCACATCAAAGTACATGAACCTACAGTGTCAGGAGAAAAAGAACCATCCATTTATCTATCATAATTTAACTTCTTAATGTATAGGGGATGCTTGCGTCCCACTTGGCCAAAAGCCAGGGATAATGCAGCGCGGCAAATTCAAATAAAATGATATAAAAATCAAACTTGCATTAAATCACACATGTAAGATACTATATTAAAGCTACACTTGTTGTGAATCCAGCCAACATGTCCGATTTTAAAAATACTTTTCGGCGAAAGCATAAGAAGCTATTTTCTGATGATAGCACAACAGTAAACAAAGAGAGTAGCATATTTCAACCCTGCAGGCGCTACACAAAATGCAAAAATAAAATGTAAAACATGCCCTACCTCTTACCTATGAGCGAGTGTTTGCACTCCAATATGTTCCATAAACATCACAATTGGTCCTTTTGTTCGATTAATTCAGTCCATATATATCCAAAATGTCCATTTATTTGGCGCATTTGATCCAGAAAAAAACAGCTTCCAATTTGCGCCATGTCACTACAAAATATCTCAAAAGTTGCCTGTAAACTTTGCCAAAACATTTCAAACTACTTTTGTAATACAACTTTAGGTATTTTTAAACGTTATGAATCGATCAAATTGAAGACGGATCTATCTGTGTTCAATACAGAGAAAACAAACCAACGCTACTTTTCAAGTCTTGCACAACTCTCAACAGTCTCACCCGGGAATAACCTCAACCAAATTCCAAAAACTGGTGACATCCAGTGGAAGTGGTAGGAACTGAAAAATCGTTTCCCAATGAGATCTCACTGAACAGACAGAGACCTAAAAAAATATCTGAATGGTTAGTCCTCAGGGTTTGCCTGCTGCATAAGTTCTGTTATACTCACAGACATGATTCAAACAGTTTTAGAAACTTCAGAGTGTTTTCTATCCAAATATACTAATTATATACATATCTTATATTCTTGGCATGAGTAGCAGGAAGTTGAAATTGGGCACGCTATTTATCCAAAAGTGAAAATGCTGCCCCCTATACCTTAAGAAGTTAACTTCTTTGGGACTGGGGGGCAGTATTGAGTAGCTTGGATAAAAAGGTGCCCAGAGTAAACTGCCTGCTACTCAGACCTAAAAGCTAGAATATGCATATAATTAGTAGATTTGGGTAGAAAACACTGAAGTTTCTAAAACTGTTTGAATGAAGTCTGTGAGTATATATGAGTACAGCGCTCAGCCACCAAAAAAAGCCATACAGATACCCGCCATATTGTGGAGTCAATAGAAGTCAGAAATAGCATTATACATATTCACTTACCTTTGATAATCTTCATCGGAATGCACTCCCAGGAATCCCATTTCCACAATAAATGTTTGTTTTGTTCGATAAAGTCCATCATTTATGTCCAAATACCTCCTTTTTGTTGGCGCGTTTAGTTCACAAATCCAAATTCACAAGGCGCAGGCACTTAGTCCAGATGAAAAGTCAAAACAGTTCCATTACAGTTCATAGAAACATGTCAAACGATGCATAGAATCAATCTTTAGGATGTTTTATCATAAATCTTCAATAATATTCCAACCGGCAATTCCTTTGTCTTTAGAAATTAAAGGGAACGCAGCTCGCTCTCACGTCCGTGCGCGTGACTTATCTCATGGCATTCTGCCAGACCCCTCAAATAGCTCTTATTCACTCCTCCTTCACAGTAGAAGCCTTAAACAAGATTCTAAAGACTGTTGACATCTAGTGGAAGCCTTAGGAAGTGCAATTGGACCAAATGTACACTGTATCTTGGATAAGCAACGACTTGAAAACCTACAAACCTCAGATTTCGCACTTCCTGGTTGGATATTTTCTCAGGTTTTTGCCTGCCGTATGAGTTCTGTTGTACTCACAGACATAATTCAAACAGTTTTAGAAACTTCAGGATGTTTTCTATCCAAATATACTTATAATATGCATATCTTAGCTTCTGGGCCTGAGTAGCAGGCAGTTCACTCTGGACACCTTATTCATCCAAGCTACTCAATACTGCCCCCCCCAGCCATAAGAAGTTAACTAACCTCCTTCAACCTCCTTCAATGCCACACAACACTCCTTCCATGGCCTCCAACCGCTCTTAAACACTAGTAAAACCAAATGCATGCTTTTCAACTGTTCGCTGCCTGCACCCGCCCTCCCAACTAGCATCACTACCCTGGACGGTTCTGACCTAGAATATGTGGACAACTACAGATACCTAGGTGTCTGGCTAGACTGTAAACTCTCCTTCCAGACTCATATTAAACACCTCCAATCGAAAATCAAATCTAGAAATGGCTTTCTATTTTGCAACTGACTATCCTACTGATCCTCGACTTTGACGATGTCATCTAAAAAATTGCTTCCAAAACTCTACATATTTGTCGCCAGACCCACTGGCTCCAGGTCATCTATAAGTCTATGCTAGGTAAAGCTCCACCTTATCTCAGCTCACTCGTCATGATAACAACACATTCACCCGCAGCACGTGCTCCAGCAGGTATATCTCGCTGATCATCCCTAAAGCCAATACCTCATTTGGCCACCTTTCCTTCCAGTTCTCTGCTGCCAGTGACTGGAACAAATTGCAAAAATCGCTGAAGCTGGAGACTTATTTTTTCCCTCACTAACTTGAAATATCAGCTATCTGATCAGCTAACCGATCGCTGCAGCTGTACATATTCCATCTGTAAATAACCCACCCAATCTACCAACCTCATCCCCATACTGTTTATATTTACTTTCTGCTCTTTTGCACACCAGTATCTCTACTTGCACATCATCATCTGCTCATGTATCACTCCAGTGTTAATCTGCTAAATTGTAATTAGTTCGCTACCATGGCCTATTTATTGCCTACCTCCTCACGCCATTTGCACACACTGTATATAGACTTTCTTTTTTTCTATTGTGTTATTGAATGTACGCTTGTTTATTCCATGTGTAACTCTGTGTTGTTGTTTGTGTCGCACTGCTTTGCTTTATCTTGGCCAGGTCGCAGTTGTAAATGAGAACTTGTTCTCATCTAGTTTACCTGGTTAAATAAAGGTGAAATAAATAAAAAATATATCAATATTTTAGGTTTGATGATGAATACTATCTCCAACCGAATGGAACATCGATGGGCTCCACATTCACTCTGAGCTATGATAACCTTTACGTGGGTCTTTTTGAAGAACGTTTAATAATATAAACGAAAATATATTTTTGAATAAAGTCATGAAGTGGTATTAATATATTGACAAAAAATGTTTGCAAATGGGAAGGAATGGAAAAAGAGCTGTCAGATTTTACGGCACTACTCAATGACATTGACCCCAATCTCAAATTCACTATTGAATGTGACACTCAACGTGTTCATTACCTCGATATGTGGATTGAGAAATCAAATGGAACCTTGTTTACAACTCTGTATAGAAAAGAAACAGACAGAAATACTCTTATTACAGGGGGACAGCTTCCATCCTGAGCCATTAAAGAGAGGACTTCCAAGAAGCCAGTTTTTCAGACTGCGCCGTATATGCCACTCCACAGAGGATTATCTAGAAAAAGCAGCGGAGATGCGCATTAGGTTTCTAAGAAGAGGCTATTCGCCACAATGTGTGGATGAAGCTCTTCATTTGATATTGGTAAAAACATGAGAAGAACTGCTCCAAAAAAGACCTGCTAAAGCTAAAGAACACTCCATAATGTTTATAACCACATATACTTTGAACTCGCGAAAAGTGTGAGATGCGGTCAAGAAACACTGGCATATTTTATGACCCAGATTTGCCTGCTGAATTTAAAAAAAACACCAATTTACGCGCTATATTGGTTCATGCCAACTGCCAGCCCCAAATGAAAATCAGCCAGGCTCTTTTACGCCCTCTTCCAAATGGTAGCTATAAATGCAGAGGATGCGCACAGTGCAACAATATGATGAAGTGTGAATAGTTCTGCCACCCACATACAGGAAAACAGTTCCAAACAAATGACATTATTATGTGTTCCACCACCCATTTTATTTACATGATTAAATGTCCATGTGGGCTCTGCTATGTAGGTAAAACCTCTCGTTCTCTCAAACAGAGAATTAGTGAACATAAAAATTCAATCAGGAGAAGCTACAGGGATTATCCAGTCGCAGTACATTTTAATGACCTAAAGCATGATATTTCTACCTTTTAGATGTTGTGGCATCGAGAAAGTTAAGATATCAGACACGGGAGGTGATATCAATAATACTTTGAGTAAAAGAGAATGTTTTGGGATTTTCACCCTCCAGACATTATTTCCCAAAGGACTTAATGATGAAATGCCTATGTATGTTATGTTGTGAATTTGAACATGACTTATGTTACTCTTTAAGATTACTCTGATGTTTTTCGTACGATGTACCCAATGATAAAGCTTGCTATGTCCTCATTGTGGTTTTACACATGTGTTTAAAACATATTATTTACACACTTTATTTGAAAATTTATGAAATGCATACTTTTATATTTGGTAGCACTTATTTGTTTTTCCTTCACCTTCAACCCCTTCCGATGCGTGGAACGGATGTGGGTGGGGCTAGGTCTACATAAGGGTGCTATTTTTTTTTTAACTCAGAAAAGCTCTGACGTAGGCCACAAGGCTGATATGTAAGCTTATTAAAGATTAGTGATACTATCAAGAGCAGTGTGCGGTATCCTTTTTCCTTCATCTTGTTCAACTTTTACCATGCAACTGCAATAAAGATTGCTCAGATGTGCGAGTGCCATTTGAAATTTGAAAAACAAGAACGACAATTTTTTTATAAAACCAATAAAAAAATGGGTGGGGGGAAAATTATACTACCACTGAAAAGGGCACTTTGGAGACTGAAAGGGCAAAGGGGCATGTGCTCTGCACAGGTAGAGCCATATCTGTTCACGTGCCTGTTAGCTATAGCTACATTTTTCCAGCCTCCTGGATTCCGGGTACATCCACATGCTTATGCATTCGTCACATTTCATTTCAAAGTGGTCATCAATTACTAAAGGTGTTAGGCCCCCAGGCATCTGTGAATGGTTTGTTTCCATTAGCTCCTATCAATGACTGATTAACCTCTTTTATTTTGCTGGTGTTATAACACAGGAATGGTTTTTGCTCTGTGCAACATGGTTGTATATTTAGGTTGCATGTTATAGAATCAAAGGCCCTTGAGCACTCTAGATTCCTGTAGTAATAAGGTTGAGAAAGCCAAGTACTGTAAGATATACAGTATAATAACAGGGCTATTTCACATGACATGGTTCAAAGCCAAGATCATTCAATTAGGTCATAAACCTACCTTAAGAGGTAGTTGTGGTTGCAAGCAGGTGTTGGAACATAACCGCTGTCTATAAGTCTGTACGTCTGTCTGTCTATACATTGAACTGCCTGTCTGTCTTTATTTTGCTAAATTGTAATTACTTGCTACTATGGCCTATTTATTGCCTTACCTCCTCACGCCATTTGCACACACTGTATATAGACTTTATTTTTTTTCTATTGTGTTATTGACTGTACGCTTGTTTATTCCATGTGTAACTCTGTGTTGTTGTTTGTGTCACACTGCTTTGCTTTATCTTGGCCAGGTCACAGTTGTAAATGAGAACTTGTTCTCAACTAGCCTACCATGTTAAATAAAGGTAAATAAATAAAAATATATATATTTCTCTCAGTCTAAACACATTTCTTTTATTTACAGATCAACAGACTATGGCTCCACCTATGAGAGAATGAATGACAAAGTGGGATCTAAGACGGTGCTCAGTTACCTGTATGTCTGTCCATCCAACAAGAGAAAGGTAAGACAAACTTCAGAAGAGTGATTTTCAGTGGAACTGAATTGTTCGTTGTCCATTCTCTGCTGCCGCTGTTTGTTCTTTCTGATCAAATCATATGTTAAGGTTAGATGGTAGACCCAAATAAATATGTTTTGAATAAATATTTTCTTTCAAAGCATTTAAATGTTTTTGTAGTTTGTGAAATAACCCAAGTTTAATGACCACATTTAGCTTACATTGCCTTATACTGGCAGGTTGCCTGGACTTAGAAAGTCAATTCATGATTGTTACCAAGCAACACTTACTCATCCTGTAGTTATAGCCTCAGAACATTTACCATGACACAACACAGAGACCAGAAAGACCTGTTAGAAAGACAGAACGTATTCAAGAAAGAATCTTGTTGGTTTGTAGATAAACGCTGAAGCAAAACTAATTTTAAAAAGTAGGTGCATCTTCTCTGAGCGAAGTTTCTTTTTACTTTGGGACGCAGACCATCTATTCCACATTATAACACAGGTGTCTCAGTCTCCACTGAAATCTTTATAAGGGTCATGTTAAGGTCCCTCACTAGCAGACCGTCCATGAATACACTTTGCTCTGTTGGTAATGTGAGGGGAACAGGGCCCCAGCTGGCTTTCTGGGCCTCCCGAAGAGAGTCAAATCCGTTCATAGATCACTAGCGCTGACCCTGAAAATGCCTCCATGGAAAGAGAGAGTTTGTGGGATACCGAGCTGATGGACTTAACCCGTGTCAGCCTTGGACTCAGTAATACCTAGGTCTGACCCTGTGACTATTTTCCCACTGACCAGCCGGACTTAGTGATAGAGCCTATAGTCTAGTTGAAGGTAGAGTATGCCCATCAAGCACATTTCCCAGGTACAGGGATATAGGTTAACCAGTCCAAAGACACAAGATACGTGGACAGGCAACAGATTTGCGGCCAAGGGCCTTATCATCTCCCATTCATGGTGATAACTGCAAGATCCTCAGTTTTTCTTCACCCAAGTTTGGGAATTACGTTGTAGTAGAAGCTAGCAACAAGATCCTATCATGTCCAGATGCCCACTATTGACCTCTGGCTTCCACCGATCCACAATGCTCCTCACCTTATCTCTTATCTCATTATCGATGGATGAGCCCAACTCTGTACTGGATAAGCTGGGCAATTTTCTTCCCACTCCAGTGGCCAAGCATAACATATGTGGGTATAGCATGAAAAACACGAAGAGGATTATTTCTATATCTGTTGAGATGAGGCAGTAATGACCCTTAAATCATTGTGACAATATATTTGTGTATTTAATGCCTCAAGGGTGTTTTTTCTCCCACCTGAATATAGCATGACAATCAATTGTTTTCCTCACAACAAAATTCTGTTAATGTCACCGACTATATTCTCACATGATGTCTAAAGGAACAAATCCAGAGGCTTGACCTTTCTAAGAGCAGATTATAGATTTGAATGATGGTGCTGACATTTATCTTCAAGCTTGTAAAGAAAACACCCATCATGAATTGCCCTTATGCATGTTCAGCCTTATTTTGAGGTCTTCTGCACAATTTGACTCACAACCACTTCTGAAAATGAAGAGTCTAGCATTCTAAATATATAAATAGCATGAATAGACATAGAATGAATAGACATTCTATTTCTATGGTTGTAAATAGATTAATGTCCCAATTCACCAGAATTTTGCCTTTTTAAACCTTTCCTACAGAGCACTCACTCACAGATAGACCACAATTGATCTGTGTTTGACAAGATTAATCTGCTGTGAAAAATCCTCTCCTCCCCTTGTTTGTGGTCATCAGATGGCTCGAGCAACGTCCAACAGCAGGCCCCTAAGACAACACAGCAATGGATATCGCTCTCCTCTCTTGATGATTAGCTCGGCTGCTGGACTCCCACCAACTAGCTGAACATTAGCAGATAACATGCAGAGGTGATCCCTCCAACCTGTATTGATCTAAGCTTTGTTACCAACCTCACTCCCCTTTGTTCCCGGGAGACGAATTGGTGATCAATTGGCAAGTGGATGTGGAGCAAAATCTTAATTACCCGGCGATGCGATGGTATATTTGATGATGTGAAAGTTATTGACGATGCTGTGGGCTGTTACGTAAGCTCCCCTTGTGGAACTTAGTGCCCGTTAAACTGATTCAGGAACAGATGGACATGCCCATATCCATATGAGCCACATAAACAATCTCTGAAGGGAAATTCATTAAATCTACTGAGAGATGGGTTACGAGAAGGCTTTTAGTCCGGTTATGGTATTTGTCCAATACATTTTTCTATATTTTGTAAGATAAATCATGTTTGAACAGGGTTTATTCTTGAATATGTCACATGGCAAACAATATTTACTGTGCAGGAAATTAAATCAGGCGGGTTAAAGATTCATCGTCTTTGGCAGTTAATACATTTCCAGACTTCTCCTATTCCTTTTACTCTCAACATATAAAGTGTAATATTACACCTTCCGAAAAATGCAGCAGTGATATATATAGTGGATATACTGAGTGCAGCTATACAACAAGCCCTCAGTAGAGATAGGTTTTAATATGCAGTGTATTACAGTAAATATAAAGGAAGCTGAAAAGGATTCGTCTAAATTATTATTGGAGAGTTGAGAAATGTTCAGTGTCTCCCTGTTCAGTGGTGAAGAAACATTGATCCACCCAGACCCTTCAAGGACTTCTAGCATTTCTACTTTCCCCTCTAAGTGGTGAGACAGAGAGAAAGGTTCTGACAGAAGAAAAAAACGCAAGGTGAAATACAATTTCTACTCATAATAAATGCTGTTGCTTAATACAATATTATGAAAAATGGTTAGACCTGATATTAGAAACTATTTAATTACATGTGACAAAGCCCTAAGACACTGGGAGAAATAGACGGGACCCTTCGCAGTCCCTGGGTGAGGACAATGAATGGCAAAATTCGAAGGTCGGCAAACAACAATAAATTGAAGGAACATTGTTTTTTAGCTTTAATGAAAAACTATTTATCTAAATCACCACCAGGGAGATTCCTAGTTAAAACTTGGGAAAGAGGGGTGGGGAGGATTCCTAGTTAAAGCTGGGGAAAGAGGGTGTTATTTTTGTCAGTGACAAATGCGCTGCTGTTCTTTCCTATTCAAATCTGTTGCAGGGAAAGGAAACACAGCAGTTTGGGCTGTGGCGCTATCCAAGTCACGCTTTTCCCTTCTCCTTTTCTATCCGGGTTTAGTAGTTAATTATCATTAAAGCCAGGTGTCAGGTTAATGTCTTATTGCATTACATCACAAAGAGAAAGTATATTTGAGCTATGTATGTCTCATTAATCAATACATCTATGGATTACTTTGAGAGAAAAAAATCCATGGTTCTATATATGGGAAATGCTTTTTAGGGATATTTCTGTGTTTTGAAAGTAATGAACTGTGATGAAAATGTCTGCTTTACTTCCCCCCACAAATAAATCATATTATACCAAGATATAGATAGTACCCCAATAAGGTCAGATTGTGTTACAATGTACTACAGTATTTCATATTATGTATCATACAGGCTTCCAAACAAAGGGCTTTTGTCACGGATCCCTCCGGAACTGTCATTACGCACACCTGGTCCCTATTCCCATTTGATTAGTACTTGTATAAGTGTTCCCTTTGTTCACCATTGTCTTTGTTGGTTATTGTTACAATGTCCATTGGTGCGTGTGAGTACCTGTGCTGTGTGTTTTGGGCTTTCGTGCCCTTGTCGATTGCGCAGAGGATTACGGGTCTCGTCCCGTGTGTTAATCATTGCGCGCGTGTGTTATTAAATCAAGGTACTCATCGCTCTTTTTGTTTGGGTTTCAACCCTGTGTTTTGTTTAGTGTTGTTTGGTCTTCGTCCCCGTGCCTTTAATTTGGGCTTAAAGAAATCCTATTACACATTCCTGCGTCTGTCTCCCGAATCATTCATGCCAACGTGACAGCTTTATCTTAAATAAGTTGCATCAATGGTGTGTACTTTCACAGAATGTTAGGTTTTATACTATGAGCATGTACTCTTATTTACAGAATTATACTTAATATGTACCGTACATTCGTGTTCCTATTATGATTTGTTGTTCCTTTCTCATGAGGCTCATTTCTAACAAATATGCAACAAAACATTTACATTTTCACTGAATTCATGACCAAATGAAAGTAGAGACTGTATTATTCCTAGCATGGAAATAAAATTCCTCCCTCTGTGGTAACATTGAGCATTCCACTAAGACATGATTCTTAATTGCACAAATATTTGTTCTTTCTTATCACAGATTTAGATATTGTTCAAAACAAATTGCATTGCCTTGACTTGTAGTCATGCTTGGTAAACGGCAAGTTGTGGAGTTCTCTCTGGCTACATAGGTGTGTTACAGAATACCATAGCATAACAGGCTATTGATCAACAGTATATTCTTAAAACTGATCCTATTCTTTAACATAGCAACTTATTGTTGTAGTTGTGTTGTGGCCCCTCATGGTTGACTTATAGGTCTACAGGGGCATTCTGAACCACCTCTATCTCATTAAAGGGAATATATCTGGAGAGAGGTGACTAGAAGCCAAAGTGCACCAAAGAACAGACCTGTGAGTGCACTGGAAGAGGCCAAAAAACCATGGCAACAGAGCGCGAGAGGCACATTTGTAAAATTAAGTTTAAAACAAAGTGAAGGTGTTACCGCTAGTAACAGCATGTTGCATGCCAACCACCAGACCTAGAGTGCTGACATGGATAATCCCTTGATCTCTCTCTCTCTCTCTCTCTCTCTCTCTCAATCTTCCTCTTCTCTCTCTCTCTCCATCCCACCCCCCTTTCCCTATCTTCCAGATAATGGTGCTGACAGACCCTGAGTTTGAGAGCAGTGTGCTCATCAGCTCGGATGAAGGAGCGAGCTATCAGAAATACCGCCTCAGCTTCTACATTCTAAGCCTTCTGTTCCATCCGACACAGGAGGATTGGGCCCTAGCCTACAGCCACGACCAGAAGGTGAGCTCCATGTCGTTTTTTTCACCACAGTTGGTTGTTTGATACAGTATGCTTTGGATTTTGAACTGTGTTACACAGTCGGATAAAGCTCCAAGCTGTTGATGTTTTAACTTAATTCCATCCCTGTTCCAAAAGTGACGTATTGGTTCGTTGAATATTCTTCTGCCATGATTTAATGATTTATTTACCTTCTTGAAGTTTTGATTAGAATTTTGATTATTGTTATCCATTAGATGTTACCTTATTTAATTACCATGGCAATTTAGTTAGATGCAATGAACATGTTTGTGCTATAACGTGATTACAACTACACAGTACCTTTACTTGTAACTGCTATGGAACATTCTAATATTCAAAGATGTCAGCACAATTGGCCTGCAAACCACATACAGTGACAATGCAGTCCTATACACCAGTGCTCTCATCTGTAACCTTCCCTGTACAGTGGTCTCATGTTGAGGAGAGCTCTGTACCCCCCATTCACACACAGGTCATATCCCATATAACTCCCCTTGAAGAAGACCTACCATTATGGCCAATGAGTCTTACCTAGCTACCAAGATGGCTATCACACAGGGGAGTCTGGCTGAGGTGGAGGAGGGAGAAGACCGAAACCTTGGTTGCTAACTGACCCCAATATCAGTTCTAACAATGAAACCTGGACCGATCCAAAGGTTGTAATTTGCCAAGCTTTTGGTCTGTGATGGCCTTCGTTTTAGAATGTGGACTACACTAGTTTGTAACAGAACCTTTAGGGCTGTTTAATGTACACTATAGATGTTGGTGATATTTTGTTTGCATTAAAAGGATGGACCTTTGTGGACATGGAAAACTCTCAGAAGAAATACCTTTGTGGACATGGAACACTCTCAGAATAAATAGCTTTGTGGACATGGAACACTCTCAAAATACATACCTTTGTGGACATGGAACACTCTCAGAATAAATAGCTTTGTGGACATGGAACACTTTCAGAATAAATAGCTTTGTGGACATGAAACACTCTCAGAAGACATACCTTTGTGGACATGGAACACTCTCAGAATAAATAGCTTTGTGGACATGGAACACTCTCAGAATAAATAGCTTTGTGGACATGGAACACTCTCAGAATATATAGCTTTGTGGACATGGAACACTCTCAGAATAAATAGCTTTGTGGACATGGAACACTCTCAGAATATATAGCTTTGTGGACATGGAACACTCTCAGAATATATAGCTTTGTGGACATGGAACACTCACAGAATAAATAGCTTTGTGGACATGGAACACTCACAGAATAAATAGCTTTGTGGACATGGAACACTCTCAGAATAAATAGCTTTGTGGACATGGAACACTCACAGAATAAATAGCTTTGTGGACATGAAACACTCTCAGAATAAATAGCTTTGTGGACATGGAACACTCTCAGAATAAATAGCTTTGTGGACATGGAACACTCACAGAATAAATAGCTTTGTGGACATGAAACACTCTCAGAATAAATAGCTTTGTGGACATGGAACACTCACAGAATAAATAGCTTTGTGGACATGAAACACTCTCAGAAGACATACCTTTGTGGACATTTACTTTTTTTAAATATTCAAACAGCTCTGTCACGGGATTTGGCAGATCACTTTAATATTTGTCTTCAGTCTTTTTGTATTCAATGCAGGTCAATCTCTATCTCTTTACTCAATGTCAGGAGTAAGCTGTTCAATTTAGAGTTCTTGAACTCTGGATGACCTCTCATGACTCTTATCTCAGAACGTGTGGGCAGTGTAAAGACATGATTACTATTGATGTAGCTGTTCCTCTCTCTCTCTCTCTCTCTCTCTCTGACTGAGGGCGCTACAATTAGAGTGTCTGTGACATGTCTCAAAAAAGTATGAGGGTGGAAAGCACTTAAAGAACTCAACATAATACAGAACTTTTTTTCTTCTTATTCCTCTGGGGCTTTTGAACTGTTCAAGTCTCCTAATTGACTTCAGTTTTTGTGCTGCTTGTCTTATAAATCTTTTGACAAGAGCTGTTATGCTAGACAACGTCAGGCCCAAGTTTATTATTGCAGTTCAGTTATTCATGTCACACCCTCCCTGCCGTAAGATTCAAAGTGAGAAAGCAAAGATTATATTTTTTCTGAATGCATTCATAGTCTGAGATGTATTGGGTTGGGGGGGGGGTTAGGAAGCTAGTGGTGGAAGTCTCAAGGGAGAAGTGAAGACTAACCTTTTAAAAAACTCAAGTCCCCTCGATTTAAGTTATTTTCCATTCTTAACATTTTGCATGTCGGCTCACACACCTCGTTGGACCTGCGAGACAAGGCCTTGGGTCGCTAATGTATTGTGTAACGGATATGTTCATCAAAATGTTAACTTTGTGGGAGCGTTGAGTTCAAGTATTCAGTACCCATTGCAATTACTGTGGTCACCTGGGGATATGTGGTTTTGGTTTCATTATGTTTTTATTTTGTATTTATTTTTATTTCACCTTTATTTAACCAGGTAGGCATGTAGTTGGAAGTGTTAGTGAGAGCAGACAATTTACCTCAGAAAAAGCTGCTAGTGTAGATAAAATGACATTAGCACAGACAGACATAAAACATTGATTCTGAAAAAAGGATGAAGCCTAACAATATCTAGCCTGTTTAAGTTCAACCTTAGCTCCCTTAGCACCAGTCTTTTAATACAAGTGTTCCCTGTGTTTAATGACACCCTTATTCAGGTTTCTGGTGTTCAAATATTTTAGTTTTGTGTATGTCAAGAGGAGAACCCCAGGTGGCTGACATAACTTTGTTTTTCCCAAATAATGTTCCTGTCAGCCACCTGTAGTCTCCCACTCAGACTCAAAATGTCAGATGAAGAACGTCAGTCTACCACATTCGTTACAACAACCAAATAATGCTGCTCTTAGATAGTTGACATGTTGGAGATGTATTTATTCACACTTCCTTTCAACCTTTGAAAAAAGTGAGCAAAACACTTTTCACTTCAGATGTATCAACAGAAACAAGTCACATTTCTTCACACGGTCAAACGAGTTCACAGTATCCAGCGTTCCAAGATAAAAAAATAATAATAACTCACAACAAATGAATTTGGATCACCAGCATACACCATTTGCAGCCTAGTCACCCGGCACCACCATAACATTGCAGGCAACCAAACACAACGCCTAAGTCCCGTTTGAAGCGAACGTCACCAAGTCATTATGTGGTAATTTTTAATTCCTACCACTGGGGGAAACAATCAGTATAGCCAGACAGCGCCACTAGAATAAAGCCTCGGTGTATCTCAGGTTTATTTGTGACTTCTCCGGTCTCTAAATCACTTGCCCTACAGTGCGTAAAGGGATTTGATTAGCCCCTTGTCTGCGTTAGGTTTGTTGTCTGTTACAGATAGCAGGATTAGTGTCATTAGTCAGGTGGGGGAAGGATGGCTTAAAGCCCAAAAGATTATAATACAATAAACTATAACTAAATGGAGTTGTGGAGTGGGTTCTTCCAGCTGAGGATAAAGCCGGAGAATGTGTTGTGGAGGGGGGTCTTCCTGCTGAGGATAAAGCTGGAGAAGATGTTGTGGAGGGGGGGTCTTCCTGATGAGGATAAAGCTGGAGAAGGTGTTGTGGAGGGGGGTATTCCTGGTGAGGATAAAGCTGGAGAAGGTGTTGTGGAGGGGGGTCTTTCTGGTGAGGATCAAGCTGGAGAAGGTGTTGTGGAGGGGGGTCTTCCTGGTAAGGATAAACCTGGAGAAGGTGTTGTGGAGGGGGGTTGTCTTCCTGCTGAGGATAAAGCTGGAGAAGATGTTGTGGAGGGGGGGTCTTCCTGATGAGGATAAAGCTGGAGAAGGTGTTGTGGAGGGGGGTATTCCTGGTGAGGATAAAGCTGTAGAAGGTGTTGTGGAGGGGGGTCTTCCTGGTGAGGATCAAGCTGGAGAAGGTGTTGTGGAGGGGGGTCTTCCTGGTGAGGATCAAGCTGGAGAAGGTGTTGTGGAGGGGGGTATTCCTGGTGAGGATAAAGCTGGAGAAGGTGTTGTGGAGGGGGGTCTTTCTGGTGAGGATCAAGCTGGAGAAGGTGTTGTGGAGGGGGGTCTTCCTGGTAAGGATAAACCTGGAGAAGGTGTTGTGGAGGGGGGTTGTCTTCCTGCTGAGGATAAAGCTGGAGAAGATGTTGTGGAGGGGGGGTCTTCCTGATGAGGATAAAGCTGGAGAAGGTGTTGTGGAGGGGGGTATTCCTGGTGAGGATAAAGCTGTAGAAGGTGTTGTGGAGGGGGGTCTTCCTGGTGAGGATCAAGCTGGAGAAGGTGTTGTGGAGGGGGGTCTTCCTGGTGAGGATCAAGCTGGAGAAGGTGTTGTGGAGGTGGGTCTTCCTGGTGAGGATAAAGCTGGAGAAGGTGTTGTTTAGGGGGGTCTTCCTGCTGAGGATAAAGCTGGAAAAGGTGTTGTGGAGGGGGGTCTTCCTGCTCAGGATAAAGCTGGAGAAGGTGTTGTGGAGGGGGGGTCTTCCAGCTGAGGATAAAGCTGGGGAATGTGCTGTGGAGGTGGGTCTTCCTGTTGAGGATAAACCTGGAGAAGGTGTTGTGGAGGGGGGGGGGGGGGGGTCATCCTGGTGAGGATCAAGCTGGAGAAGGTGTTGTGGAGGGGGGTCTTCCTGGTGAGGATCAAGCTGGATAAGGTGTTGTGGAGGGGGGTCTTCCTTGTGAGGATAAAGCTGGAGAAGGTGTTGTTTAGGGGGGTCTTCCTGCTGAGGATAAAGCTGGAAAACGTGTTTTGGAGGGGGATCTTCCTGCTCAGGATAAAGCTGGAGAAGGTGTTGTGGAGGGGGGGTCTTCCTGCTGAGGATAAAGCTGGGGACTGTGCTGTGGAGGTGGGTCTTCCTGCTGAGGATAAACCTGGAGAAGGTGTTGTGGAGGGGGAGGGGGTCTTCCTGCTGAGGATAAACCTTTGAGAAGGTGTTGTGGAGGGGGGGTGTCTTACTGCTGAAGATAAAGCTGGAGAAGATGTTGTGGAGGGGGGGGGGGTGTCTTCCTGCTGAGGATAAAGCTGGAGAAGATGTTGTGGAGGGGGGGTCTTCCTGATGAAGATAAAGCTGGAGAAGGTGTTGTGGAGGGGGGTCTTCCTGGTGAGGATCAAGCTGGAGAAGGTGTTGTGGAGGGGGGTCTTCCTGCTCAGGATAAAGCTGGAGAAAGTGTTTTGCAGTGTGGTCTTCCTGCTGAGGATAAAGCCGGAGAAGGTGTTGTGGAGGTGGGTCTTCCTGCTCAGGATAAAGCTGGAGAAGGTGTTGTTTAGGGGGGTCTTCCTGCTGAGGATAAAGCTGGAAAAGGTGTTGTGGAGGGGGGTCTTCCTGCTCAGGATAAAGCTGGAGAAGGTGTTGTGGAGTGGGGGTCTTCCAGCTGAGGATAAAGCTGGGGAATGTGCTGTGGAGGTGGGTCTTCCTGTTGAGGATAAACCTGGAGAAGGTGTTGTGGAGGGGGGGGGGGGTTTTCCTGCTGAGGATAAACCTGGAGAAGGTGTTGTGGGGGGGGGGGGGGGTGTCTTCCTGCTGAGGATAAAGCTGGAGAAGATGTTGTGGAAGGGGGGGGGTGTCTTCCTGCTGAGGATGAAGCTGGAGAAGGTGTTGTGGAGGGGGGTCTTCCTGGTGAGGATCAAGCTGGAGAAGGTGTTGTGGAGGGGGGTCTTCCTGGTGAGGATCAAGCTGGAGAAGGTGTTGTGGAGGTGGGTCTTCCTGGTGAGGATAAAGCTGGAGAAGGTGTTGTTTAGGGGGGTCTTCCTGCTGAGGATAAAGCTGGAAAAGGTGTTGTGGAGGGGGGTCTTCCTGCTCAGGATAAAGCTGGAGAAGGTGTTGTGGAGGGGGGGTCTTCCAGCTGAGGATAAAGCTGGGGAATGTGCTGTGGAGGTGGGTCTTCCTGTTGAGGATAAACCTGGAGAAGGTGTTGTGGAGGGGGGGGGGGGGGGGTCATCCTGGTGAGGATCAAGCTGGAGAAGGTGTTGTGGAGGGGGGTCTTCCTGGTGAGGATCAAGCTGGATAAGGTGTTGTGGAGGGGGGTCTTCCTTGAGAGGATAAAGCTGGAGAAGGTGTTGTTTAGGGGGGTCTTCCTGCTGAGGATAAAGCTGGAAAACGTGTTTTGGAGGGGGATCTTCCTGCTCAGGATAAAGCTGGAGAAGGTGTTGTGGAGGGGGGGTCTTCCTGCTGAGGATAAAGCTGGGGAATGTGCTGTGGAGGTGGGTCTTCCTGCTGAGGATAAACCTGGAGAAGGTGTTGTGGAGGGGGAGGGGGTCTTCCTGCTGAGGATAAACCTTTGAGAAGGTGTTGTGGAGGGGGGGTGTCTTACTGCTGAAGATAAAGCTGGAGAAGATGTTGTGGAGGGGGGGGGGGTGTCTTCCTGCTGAGGATAAAGCTGGAGAAGATGTTGTGGAGGGGGGTCTTCCTGATGAAGATAAAGCTGGAGAAGGTGTTGTGGAGGGGGGTCTTCCTGGTGAGGATCAAGCTGGAGAAGGTGTTGTGGAGGGGGGTCTTCCTGCTCAGGATAAAGCTGGAGAAAGTGTTTTGCAGTGTGGTCTTCCTGCTGAGGATAAAGCCGGAGAAGGTGTTGTGGAGGTGGGTCTTCCTGCTCAGGATAAAGCTGGAGAAGGTGTTGTTTAGGGGGGTCTTCCTGCTGAGGATAAAGCTGGAAAAGGTGTTGTGGAGGGGGGTCTTCCTGCTCAGGATAAAGCTGGAGAAGGTGTTGTGGAGTGGGGGTCTTCCAGCTGAGGATAAAGCTGGGGAATGTGCTGTGGAGGTGGGTCTTCCTGTTGAGGATAAACCTGGAGAAGGTGTTGTGGAGGGGGGGGGGGTCTTCCTGCTGAGGATAAACCTGGAGAAGGTGTTGTGGGGGGGGGGGGGGGGGTGTCTTCCTGCTGAGGATAAAGCTGGAGAAGATGTTGTGGAAGGGGGGGGGTGTCTTCCTGCTGAGGATGAAGCTGGAGAAGGTGTTGTGGAGGGGGGTCTTCCTGGTGAGGATCAAGCTGGAGAAGGTGTTGTGGAGGGGGGTCTTCCTGGTGAGGATCAAGCTGGAGAAGGTGTTGTGGAGGGGGGTCTTCCTGGTGAGGATAAAGCTTGAGAAGGTGTTGTTTAGGGGGGTCTTCCTGCTGAGGATAAAGCTGGAAAACGTGTTGTGGAGGGGGATCTTCCTGCTCAGGATAAAGCTGGAGAAGGTGTTGTGGAGGGGGGGTCTTCCTGCTGAGGATAAAGCTGGGGAATGTGCTGTGGAGGTGGGTCTTCCTGCTGAGGATAAACCTGGAGAAGGTGTTGTGGAGGGGGAGGAGGTCTTCCTGCTGAGGATAAACTTTGAGAAGGTGTTGTGGAGGGGGGGTGTCTTCCTGCTGAAGATAAAGCTGGAGAAGATGTTGTGGAGGGGGGGGGTGTCTTCCTGCTGAGGATAAAGCTGGAGAAGATGTTGTGGAGGGGGGGTCTTCCTGATGAAGATAAAGCTGGAGAAGGTGTTGTGGAGGGGGGTCTTCCTGGTGAGGATCAAGCTGGAGAAGGTGTTGTGGAGGGGGGTCTTCCTGCTCAGGATAAAGCTGGAGAAAGTGTTTTGCAGTGTGGTCTTCCTGCTGAGGATAAAGCCGGAGAAGGTGTTGTGGAGGTGGGTCTTCCTGCTCAGGATAAAGCTGGAGAAGGTGTTGTGGGGGGGGGGGGGGGGGGGGGGGGGGGATATCTTCCTGATGAGGATCAAGCTGGAGAAGATGTTGTGGAGGGGTGGTCGTCCTGCTTAGGATAAATTGGAGAAGGTGTTGTGGAGGGGGGGGTGTCTTCCTGCTGAGGATGAAGCTGGAGAAGGTGTTGTGGAGGGGGGTCTTCCTGGTGAGGATCAAGCTGGAGAAGGTGTTGTGGAGGGGGGTCTTCCTGGTGAGGATCAAGCTGGAGAAGGTGTTGTGGAGGGGGGTCTTCCTGGTGAGGATAAAGCTGGAGAAGGTGTTGTTTAGGGGGGTCTTCCTGCTGAGGATAAAGCTGGAAAACGTGTTGTGGAGGGGGATCTTCCTGCTCAGGATAATGCTGGAGAAGGTGTTGTGGAGGGGGGGTCTTCCTGCTGAGGATAAAGCTGGGGAATGTGCTGTGGAGGTGGGTCTTCCTGCTGAGGATAAACCTGGAGAAGGTGTTGTGGAGGGGGAGGAGGTCTTCCTGCTGAGGATAAACCTTTGAGAAGGTGTTGTGGAGGGGGGGTGTCTTCCTGCTGAAGATAAAGCTGGAGAAGATGTTGTGGAGGGGGGGGGGGTGTCTTCCTGCTGAGGATAAAGCTGGAGAAGATGTTGTGGAGGGGGGGTCTTCCTGATGAAGATAAAGCTGGAGAAGGTGTTGTGGAGGGGGGTCTTCCTGGTGAGGATCAAGCTGGAGAAGGTGTTGTGGAGGGGGGTCTTCCTGCTCAGGATAAAGCTGGAGAAAGTGTTTTGCAGTGTGGTCTTCCTGCTGAGGATAAAGCCGGAGAAGGTGTTGTGGAGGTGGGTCTTCCTGCTCAGGATAAAGCTGGAGAAGGTGTTGTGGAGGGGGGGGGGGGGGGGTATCTTCCTGATGAGGATCAAGCTGGAGAAGATGTTGTGGAGGGGTGGTCGTCCTGCTGAGGATAAATTGGAGAAGGTGTTGTGGAGGGGGCGTCTTCCGGCTGAGGATAAAGCTGGAAAAGGTGTTGTGTATGGGGGTATTCCTGGTGAGCATAAAGCTGGAGAAGGTGTTGTGGAGGGGGGTCTTCCTGGTGAGGATCAAGCTGGAGAAGATGTTGTGGAGGGGTGGTCGTCCTGCTTAGGATAAATTGGAGAAGGTGTTGTGGAGGGGGGGGTGTCTTCCTGCTGAGGATGAAGCTGGAGAAGGTGTTGTGGAGGGGGGTCTTCCTGGTGAGGATCAAGCTGGAGAAGGTGTTGTGGAGGGGGGTCTTCCTGGTGAGGATCAAGCTGGAGAAGGTGTTGTGGAGGGGGGTCTTCCTGGTGAGGATAAAGCTGGAGAAGGTGTTGTTTAGGGGGGTCTTCCTGCTGAGGATAAAGCTGGAAAACGTGTTGTGGAGGGGGATCTTCCTGCTCAGGATAATGCTGGAGAAGGTGTTGTGGAGGGGGGGTCTTCCTGCTGAGGATAAAGCTGGGGAATGTGCTGTGGAGGTGGGTCTTCCTGCTGAGGATAAACCTGGAGAAGGTGTTGTGGAGGGGGAGGAGGTCTTCCTGCTGAGGATAAACCTTTGAGAAGGTGTTGTGGAGGGGGGGTGTCTTCCTGCTGAAGATAAAGCTGGAGAAGATGTTGTGGAGGGGGGGGGGGGTGTCTTCCTGCTGAGGATAAAGCTGGAGAAGATGTTGTGGAGGGGGGGTCTTCCTGATGAAGATAAAGCTGGAGAAGGTGTTGTGGAGGGGGGTCTTCCTGGTGAGGATCAAGCTGGAGAAGGTGTTGTGGAGGGGGGTCTTCCTGCTCAGGATAAAGCTGGAGAAAGTGTTTTGCAGTGTGGTCTTCCTGCTGAGGATAAAGCCGGAGAAGGTGTTGTGGAGGTGGGTCTTCCTGCTCAGGATAAAGCTGGAGAAGGTGTTGTGGAGGGGGGGGGGGGGGTATCTTCCTGATGAGGATCAAGCTGGAGAAGATGTTGTGGAGGGGTGGTCGTCCTGCTGAGGATAAATTGGAGAAGGTGTTGTGGAGGGGGCGTCTTCCGGCTGAGGATAAAGCTGGAAAAGGTGTTGTTTAAGGGGGTATTCCTGGTGAGCATAAAGCTGGAGAAGGTGTTGTGGAGGGGGGTCTTCCTGGTGAGGATCAAGCTGGAGAAGGTGTTGTGGAGGGGGTCTTACTGGTGAGGATCAAGCTGGAGAAGGTTTTTTGGAGGGGGGTCTTCCTGCTCAGGATAAAGCTGGAGAAAGTGTTTTGCAGTGTGGTCTTCCAGCTGAGGATAAAGCCGGAGAATGTGTTGTGAAGGGGGTCTTCCTGCTGAGGATAAAGCTGGGGAATGTGCTGTGGAGGTGGGTCTTCCTGCTGAGGATAAAGCTGGAGGTGTTGTGGAGGGGGGGTTTCTTCCTACTGAGGATAAAGCTGGAGAAGATGTTGTGGAGGGGGGGTCTTCCTGATGAGGATAAAGCTGGAGAAGGTGTTGTGGAGGGGGGTATTCCTGGTGAGGATATAGCTGGAGAAGGTGTTGTGGAGGGGGGTCTTCCTGGTGAGGATCAAGCTGGAGATGGTGTTGTGGAGGGGGGTCTTCCTGGTGAGGATCAAGCTGGAGAAGGTGTTGTGGAGGGGGATCTTCCTGCTCAGGATAAAGCTGGAGAAGGTGTTGTTTAGGGGGGTCTTCCTGCTGAGGATAAAGCTGGGGAATGTGCTGTGGAGGTGGGTCTTCCTGCTGAGGATAAACCTGGAGAAGGTGTTGTGGAGGGGGAGGAGGTCTTCCTGCTGAGGATAAACCTTTGAGAAGGTGTTGTGGAGGGGGGGTGTCTTCCTGCTGAAGATAAAGCTGGAGAAGATGTTGTGGAGGGGGGGGGGTGTCTTCCTGCTGAGGGTAAAGCTGGAGAAGATGTTGTGGAGGGGGGGTCTTCCTGATGAAGATAAAGCTGGAGAAGGTGTTGTGGAGGGGGGTCTTCCTGGTGAGGATAAAGCTGGAGAAGGTGTTGTGGAGGGGGGTATTCCTGCTCAGCATAAAGCTGGAGAAAGTGTTTTGCAGTGTGGTCTTCCTGCTGAGGATAAAGCCGGAGAAGGTGTTGTGGAGGTGGGTCTTCCTGCTCAGGATAAAGCTGGAGAAGGTGTTGTGGAGGGGGGGGGGGGGGGGGGTATCTTCCTGATGAGGATCAAGCTGGAGAAGATGTTGTGGAGGGGGGGTCTTCCGGCTGAGGATAAAGCTGGAGAAGGTGTTGTTTAAGGGGGTATTCCTGGTGAGCATAAAGCTGGAGAAGGTGTTGTGGAGGGGGGTCTTCCTGGTGAGGATCAAGCTGGAGAAGGTGTTGTGGAGGGGGGTCTTACTGGTGAGGATCAAGCTGGAGAAGGTGTTTTGGAGGGGGGTCTTCCTGCTCAGGATAAAGCTGGAGAAAGTGTTTTGCAGTGTGGTCTTCCAGCTGAGGATAAAGCCGGAGAATGTGTTGTGAACGGGGTCTTCCTGCTGAGGATAAAGCTGGGGAATGTGCTGTGGAGGTGGGTCTTCCTGCTGAGGATCAAGCTGGAGAAGGTGTTTTGGAGGGGGGTCTTCCTGCTCAGGATAAAGCTGGAGAAAGTGTTTTGCAGTGTGGTCTTCCAGCTGAGGATAAAGCCGGAGAATGTGTTGTGAAGGGGGTCTTTCCTGCTGAGGATAAAGCTGGGGAATGTGCTGTGGAGGTGGGTCTTCCTGCTGAGGATAAAGCTGGAGAAGGTGTTGTGGAGGGGGGGTGTCTTCCTGCTGAGGATAAAGCTGGAGAAGATGTTGTGGAGGGGTTGTCTTCCTGATGAGGATAAAGCTGGAGAAGGTGTTGTGGAGGGGGGTATTCCTGGTGAGGATAAAGCTGGAGAAGGTGTTGTGGAGGGGGGTCTTCCTGGTGAGGATCAAGCTGGAGATGGTGTTGTGGAGGGGGGTCTTCCTGGTGAGGATCAAGCTGGAGAAGGTGTTGTGGAGGGGGATCTTCCTGGTGAGGATAAAGCTGGAGAAGGTGTTGTTTAGGGGGGTCTTCCTGCTGAGGATAAAGCTGGAAAAGGTGTTGTGGAGGGGGGTCTTCCTGCTCAGGATAAAGCTGGAGAAGGTGTTGTGGAGGGGGGGTCTTCCAGCTGAGGATAAAGCTGGGGAATGTGCTGTGGAGGTGGGTCTTCCTGCTGAGGATAAACCTGGAGAAGGTGTTGTGGAGGGGGGGGGGGTCTTCCTGCTGAGGATAAACCTGGAGAAGGTGTTGTGGGGGGGGGGGGGTGTCTTCCTGCTGAGGATAAAGATGGAGAAGATGTTGTGGAAGGGGGGGGGGGGTGTCTTCCTGCTGAGGATGAAGCTGGAGAAGGTGTTGTGGAGGGGGGTCTTCCTGGTGAGGATCAAGCTGGAGAAGGTGTTGTGGAGGGGGGTCTTCCCGGTTGATGATAAAGCTGGAGAAGGTGTTGTTTAGAGGGGTCTTCCTGCTGAGGATAAAGCTGGAAAACGTGTTGTGGAGGGGGGTCTTCCTGCTCAGGATAAAGCTGGAGAAAGTGTTGTGGAGGGGGGGTCTTCCTGCTGAGGATAAAGCTGGGGTATGTGCTGTGGAGGTGGGTCTTCCTGCTGAGGATAAACCTGGAGAAGGTGTTGTGGAGGGGGGGGGGTCTTCCTGCTGAGGATAAACCTGGAGAAGGTGTTGTGGAGGGGGTCTTCCTGCTCAGGATAAAGCTGGAGAAAGTGTTTTGCAGTGCGGTCTTCCTGCTGAGGATAAAACTGGAGACGGTGTTGTGGAGGGGGGGGTTATCTTCCTGCTGAGGATCAAGCTGGAGAAGATGTTGTGGAGGGGGGGTCATCCTGCTGAGGATAAATTGGAGAAGGTGTTGTGGAGGGGGGGTCTTCCGGCTGAGGATAAAGCTGGAGAAGGTGTTGTGGAAGGGGGTATTCCTGGTGAGCATAAAGCTGGAGAAGGTGTTGTGGAAGGGGGGTCTTCCTGGTGAGGATCAAGCTGGAGAAGGTGTTGTGGAGGGGGGTCTTCCTGTTGAGGATAAAGCTGGAGAAGGTGTTGTGGAGGGGGGTCTTCCTGGTGAGGATCAAGCTGGGGAAGGTGTTGTGGAGGGGGGTCTTCCTGGTGAGAATCAAGCTGGAGAACGTGTTGTGGAGGGGAGGGTCGTCCTGCTGAGGATAAATTGGAGAAGGTTTTGTGGAGGGGTGATCTTCCTGCTGAGGGAAAAGCTGGAGAAGGTGTTGTGGAGGGGGGTATTCCTGGTAAGGATAAAGCTGGAGAAGGTGTTGTGGAGGGGAGTCTTCCTGCTGAGGATAAAGCTGGAGAAGGTGTGGAGGGGGGGGGGATCTTCCTGCTGAGGATCAAGCTGGAGAAGATGTTGTGGAGGGGGGATCGTTCTGCTGAAGATAAATTGGAGAAGGTGTTGTGGAGGGGGGGGGGGGGGTCTTCCTGCTAAGGATAAAGCTTGAGAAGGTGTTGTGGAGGGGGGTCTTCCTGGTGAGGATGAAGCTGGAGAAGGTGTTGATGAGGGGGGGGGGTCGTCCTGCTGAGGATAAATTGGAGAAGGTGTTTTGGAGGGGGGGGGGGTCTTCCTGCTGTGGATAAAGCTGGAGAAGGTGTTGTGGAGGGGGGGTCTTCCTGCTGAGGATAATGCTGGAGAATGTGTTGTGGAGGGGGGGTATTCCTGCTGAGGATAAAGCTGGAGAAGATGTTGTGGAGGGGCGTCTTTCTGGTGAGGATCAAGCTGAAAAAGGTGTTGTGGAGGGGGGTCTTCCTGGTGATGATAAATTGGAGAAGGTGTTTTGGAGGGGGGGGGTCTTCCTGCTGTGGATAAAGCTGGAGAAGGTGTTGTGGAGGGGGGTCTTCCTGCTGAGGATAATGCTGGAGAATGTGCTGTGGAGGGGGGTCTTCCTGATGAGGATAAAGCTAAAGAAGGTGTTTTGGAGGGAGGGGTCTTCCTGCTGAGGATAAATTTGAGATAGTGTTGTGGAGGGGTGGGGGTCTTCCTGCTGAGGATAAAGTTGGAGAAGGTGTTGTGGAGGGGGGTTTTCCTGGTGAGGATAAAGCTGTAGAAGGTATTGTGGAGGGGGGTCTTCCTGCTGAGGATACATCTGGAGGTGTTTGGTTGGAGGATGTATACATTGTCTCAATTGCAGATGGATGGACGTGTGCTGTTAAATAGAGAAAGGAGTGAGGAGACCATGTGCCAACAACAAGGAAACAGATTGTAGCGTGTTTTAGAGAAACAGAACTTTCTGTCGTTGCTCGGCCTTTCTTGCCATACACCTGTGTTCCTTTGGTGATATGGTGGAGGTGTGACATCCTTTTGGTTTTTCATCATGTAATGGCCAATTTACATTGAGTTTAAAGCCCCAGTTGATGGACTGCCTCTTCAATTCACACCACAGATTGTAACCACCATGTAACCAACCATTAATGAATTTTCATGTGTGCTTGAGATTACTGTCTTACTAGAGATCCACTTGCGGCCAAGTTTCAGCCTCCAGGCAGAGACAAACATGTTTTTTGCTACAATGTCCTGATACTGAGTAAAGTTCATGATGCGCTGACCACAGGACCAGTGGAAGACAAATATCCCCATAACGTCAAAGATCCACCACCATATTTTACAGGTATGGGGTTTTCTCTTCATATGCATCTTTCTTTTGACACCAAACCCCCTACTTGTGTACGTGGCCAACGACCTTCTTTTCATCTTATCCAACAAATGTAAATGCCTAGAGATTGCTAAATAGAATTGGCACCTGAATTGGAAGCTTTGCTACGGTCAGATGACATGAACATTTAGCTCATTAGCAATGCAAACCATATCATCTACTTTTTTTCATTGCTCAGTATTTTGTATTATTTGTTGAATATAGTCTTTTTTGATCATCTTTCTCAAAAGGTGTCAAATATTTTGGAACTGACTGTATGTGGGTATGACATCCTTTTGTCTTTTTACAATGGGCAGCTTCTGTATTGCATTCCAAGCCCCAGTTGCAAGACTAAGGCAGGCTACCTTCATACAGATTCTGGGTTATTGGGTATTGGATTATGTCTTATGAGTAGCCCTCATTGCCCTTGGTGAAGACCACACGTCCACAGGGTGTATTTAGAATTCCTATCCACTCACCTGAAGGCTTTGATATTTCAGGATCGTCATAACCTTTATGTGTGGGAGCTGTCAGTTTATTGGTATTCTGCTGTCAATTCATGTGGGTGGGATACGGTGTGTGTGTGTAGAAGGGTGTGTGTGTGTGACAGGGAGTGGGAGAGAAGATGATTAATTCAAGTTTGTTTACCTGTTTTGAAACAGGGCCTCCAGAATATTCTCACTTCTTTCCCTCAGTTTACCCTCCAAACCCCCAACTATCTGAGATCTCTTTGACACTGGGTCAAAATCGCCTAATTTTAATGAAACAAATTGGCCCATATGACAGTGACAGTGAGGGAGAAAACACGTTTTGCATACGTCCCTTCCCTAAACTTGCACTGGTGGTGATCTGACACTTTATTACACTTCTCCCACTCCCTCTCTTGTTTCACCCTGTCCCTCCCTGCCTTTTGATCCCCCTCTTCTCCTCCGTCACAGACAGAAGTCAGAGTGTGTATCTCAGTATCTTGGCCAGGGACAAGGCTGACATTTACCTCTGCAAATAGGATCAGCTGTGTATCAGTGCCAGAGCTTCCATCCTTCCAGCATTTTTCTGTGGGGAAGAAGTAATAGTCGCCGTGATGGATTCTGCCTTTTGCTGAACCTCGCCTCCAAACTACATTCCAACAGCCTCATTCTGTGGCCGGCTCCACTTTCATATGTCAATAACATGACCCGCTCTGCATTTTTTTCTTGTTTATCAGTATAATAAAGTCTCTATCTGAGGGAGAGCGATAGTGAAAGGGGAAGCCATTTTGAAACCATTAGTGTCTATGGTCGTTTGAAGCTGCCAGCCAACAGTATTGGTTTCCTCATCATCTGTTAGAAATGGGGGATTATCAAAGCAGCTTCCTCTTTCAGTGGAATGTTGATGTGGACTGGAGTTGGTCTATACTGGAGTTGGACTATACTGGAGTTGGACTATACTGGAGTTGGTCTATACTGGAGTTGGACTATACTGAAGTTGGACTATACTGGAGTTGGACTATACTGGAGTTAGTCTATACTGGAGTTGGACTATACTGGAGTTGGACTATACTGGAGTTAGTCTATACTGGAGTTGGACTATACTGGAGTTGAACTATACTGGAGTTGGACTATACTGGAGTTGGTCTATACTGGAGTTGGACTATACTGGAGTTGGACTATACTGGAGTTGGACTATACTGGAGTTGGTCTATACTGGAGTTGGTCTATACTGGAGTTGGACTATACTGGAGTTAGTCTATACTGGAGTTGGACTATACTGGAGTTGGACTATACTGGAGTTGGACTATACTGGAGTTGGACTATACTGGAGTTGGACTATACTGGAGTTAGTCTATACTGGAGTTGGTCTATACTGGAGTTGGTCTATACTGGAGTTGGACTATACTGGAGTTGGACTATACTGGAGTTAGTCTATACTGGAGTTGGACTATACTGGAGTTGGACTATACTGGAGTTGGTCTATTCTGGAGTTGGACTATACTGGAGTTGGTCTATTCTGGAGTTGGTCTATTCTGGAGTTGGACTATACTGGAGTTGGTCTATACTGGAGTTGGACTATACTGGAGTTGGACTATACTGGAGTTGGTCCATACTGGAGTTGGTCCATACTGGAGTTGGTCCATACTGGAGTTGGACTATACTGGAGTTGGTCTATAGTGGAGTTGGTCTATACTGGAGTTGGACTTTACTGGAGTTGGTATATAGTGGAGTTTGACTATACTGGAGATGGTCTATACTGGAGTTGGACTACACTGGAGTTGGTCTATATTGGAGTTGGACTATACTTTGTCGATACAGACTACTATACTTTGTCGCAGTAGCGCAGAGTTGGTCTGTGCTAAAACTTTCAATCATATACCAAATCTGGGCAATTCTGCCTCATGTACTGTAGATTTGGACAGCAAGCCAAATTGTACTCGCAAAGGTGTACTCTACATTATTCATATTACTTTTCCAGAGGGTCAATTCCAGTATATCTAGCCTGTAGTGTTATCCTACACACCTGGGAGTAATTATCTACCTTTCCCATGAGATTAATAACCAAACACAATTAAATGCCAGGAGAATACTTTTTCATTTTCATTCGCTCTCCGCTGCAATTCCTTCCCCACATATATTCCACTTAGACATACATTCATTGCCAGTTTTATTTGGATGGGGAACCTTTGATGCCCTTGAGGCTTAGAACTTATTTGTTTAATGTGGCCCGGAGATTGGCTCTTTAGGACAACATTAGTATTGTACTAATTGGAGTGTGAAATTATATGGAGTCGTCATTGCACGAAATGCCATTGCACAAATAGTGCGGAGGGAGGATCAAAGATCTATAGTTCAAAAGTGCTGCGTTCACCAGAATAAACCTTGATGTAATTTCCCTTCCACCTCCCCCCAGCTCTAGTCGTACTACTTCCCCACATATTCCCTAATTATCGTAACTTGCCCAGGATCCTATACATCGGGTACAGTAGTGAAACTAAGTGTCTCATCATTATGCGGTCTCCACCTATCCTCTCTCAGGGAAAATCTACCATATGTCCTGAGGAGTAGTGGCACAATATTGATTCCGTAAGCTTTTTATGAAAGAATTATCATTAATTACGTCCTTGTGCCATTGTGTTGTCTTTGGCATAATGTGGTAAGCTGAATTACTCTACCAGTTGACTAGTGGTAATGAGTGACTGAATATGACAGGGCCCATTTTGGGTTGTGGTATAATGCTGTTAGTTCATTCCCTATGTGTTAGGAAATCCCATTGGAGGTCCATGGCAGGACGGTTGTCACGTTAACAACTGCATCTGCATTCATAACATGCATGTTGGGGTTTTAACATGTTCATCGTGTCACCATGGAGATATAAACCAGAACGTATATACAAATATATAGTCCCAAGCTTATTGTAAAGCTGAACTCCCCATAAGGAGCAAAGGTGCCACTGTTCCACCCAGCACATACGTTATTGCTTTTGTTTAGTTGAAGTAACAGAGGGGAGGAACATCCAGCATCGCAGTAAAAATTAATCAAAGTACATCATCTGCTGTTCTATTGTGCGGGCAATGATGTCAGAAAAAAACGAAGCAGTATTTGTTGCTCGAAGTAACTTTGATGTTGATATTGCTATATAGTATTTTGTACGGCAGACTACTAAACGATAGGTTCGTATCTAAAGCTGGAATGACGTAACTGCCATGTCCATTTGCCACATTACAAATGGTACAGCGTACTTTGTAGTGTACCAGTTTGTGTGATGCAGGTCATTGCTGGAAGGGAATATCCTCTGAAACCCAATAGGATACGACATGTTGTTCAATTGTACGGTACACTAACTTAGAGAGCAAGGTGACCTGGAAGTATAAGAATAGTGATTTTAAGAAACAACAGTGTGCATTTTGGATGGGGAGCAAATTAAAGTAATGGGGGCTAAATAATGAAAGAGGGAACAGCTTGAAATGTACATTGTACCTTTTGTCTCATCCTGAGTAGAGT
Organism: Oncorhynchus clarkii lewisi; assembly: GCF_045791955.1. NCBI lineage: Eukaryota > Metazoa > Chordata > Actinopteri > Salmoniformes > Salmonidae > Oncorhynchus > Oncorhynchus clarkii. The sequence continues at coordinate 14,476,278 of NC_092163.1, forward strand.
GATAGATGGACCCCTATCCCCCCTCCCCCTCCTCCTATCATCCTCTCTCTGTTATTCAGATAAAGCTATGAACCGGAGTTGAGTTCAGCCCAGAGCAAACCATACACTTCAAGGGCATGTGAACATTTCTGAAGGATAGTTTGTTGGCTTCTCCTGGTTTCACAGAGAGCATACTGAAGAGGTGTAGCCCACATCTGGACAAACCCATCGTCAGTCTGTCAGGATTTGGAGGTATAATCAGTCTGGAGAGAGAGGCAGGCTGGGAAATGAGAAAATCACACTCTGATTGTTGAGGAAAATGGGCACATAACTTTTGTGGCAGAACTAAGTTGTGTAAAATGAGAAGGCTCATGGAGAGGTAAAATGTTGCTAATCGCTAAGCTGTTATATCATCAAAACAACATATGTGGTCGTTCTCTTGACACTTTCTACCTCATTAACCTTGTGGATTAGGTTTCTCCAACATTTGTTGCTTGCCATTGTTTTTGCTTTTCAAAACACTCAGTCCACAAATATATGTAACGAATGATGGCTGCTGGCACAGCTGAATGGATCATTTTTCTCCATTCCATTCTCCCAGGGGGGCAGCTACCAAAAACAAATCAGGAAATGGTAGGAATCTGCCTTGTTGAGCGTGCCACACAGTCCCTCCAGTCCTTCTTTAAGCAAACACTGCTTGACTAAATGCACGCTAATGATGCAAATGTATGTAATTAATTAACGTTAGCCCAAATGCAACGAGGGACATCTGTCTCAATAACGTAATACATTTAAAAAATTGGTTTTTCTGTCTTCATTTGAATTAAATTGACTGTTTAAAAATGCATTTAACTTCTATTCTGTGGTAATAGTAATATGTGGGATATTGCCTTTCTGTGGATGGGTTTCAGCTCTTGTCGTTGGAGGAGTCTCCTTCAGATAAGATGGTTTAAATCAATCCTTGTCTGATAGGAGTCAGTGAATGTATAAATCCCAGAGTGCTTTCACTTACAGGATCATCTCTTGTCATTGTAATCCGCGGCTGACAACTTTCTGCTGCTCAATACTGATTCTTCATTCTAAAACCTCCCGTTTCTGACATCGACAAGACTTAAATAGATACTAGGTACTGTAAATAAATAGGTACTGTAATACAGAGAGAGCAGTAAACCATTTTTCTGATTAAAGAGCTTGTGTTGTGTTAGCAGAAGCAACAGCATCTGCCCTGTTTGTGTGTTCCCGGACCTGTAGCCAGGTAGTAAAAGTTTAGTATCCAACTGTGGTTGTATTATATAATGCGGTGCAGACCCTGCAATGGAACACACTGTATGACAAAATGACTTCCTTATGTCAGCAGTTTCACTCCTCCTCATAAATTGATCCTGGAAGGTGATGTTGATCTTGAGCCAAAATGGCCTCCACAGTCTCCAACACCGCAGTGCATAGGCCCACTTTGCCATGATCCGACCAGCAAGGTGCTGTGGAGTCTGACCCCAAAATGGTTCCTCCACAATAAAAACACACTCCTGTCTATTAATTTACTAACAGTATGTGCTGATCTAAATCCAAAATGGCCTCCACCACCACCGCAGTGTCTCCCTTCTCCCACCCCCCTTAGACCTGGATGAGACCCTGCAAGGTATTGCTGGTCCAGAGACAAAATGTCTGCTCCGCCTCCTCCTCCACTGTGGTGCATTTCTCAGCTCAATGCCCCTCCAGATGGCAGGTATCTTTAGTGCTCAGCCCATTTGTCAGCTGAAGCTGCAACAAGTCGACTCCCCTTGTGGTTCACTAGACCCAGCAGGTCCTCTCAGGACTCCTTTAATGGACTTTAATTTGAAACACACTGTCATGACAATGACAATGCAAACCTCCATTTTGCCTTTAACAATGGACTAATAAGTGCCCATATTGCCTTTAGCAATGAACTAATAGTGTCATTTTCTCTGCGTTTACCTCAAAGCACTTCACAGCGCAATTATGCCTAATTGGATAACAATGCAGACATACCGAGCCTAAGTACTTAGTTGGGTATTATTAATTAGCATTGTGAATCACCACATTTTTTTTCACAGTCTAGACATGCAAAAGTAATATACTTACTTACACATCCACACACAGTATTCAAACACAACATGGACCTTTTTAAAATCTCTTTACACACCACTAAACTACACCTATAAAATGTGGATGGGTTTCTAGGTGGAGGTTGTTGTTGATGAGTTTGCAGAGCGAATCCAACCGAGCGGAATAGATGACTGAGCTCAACAGCCATCATTCCTCCCCACCAGAGATGACACATTTGGTGACATTGTAAACGGAAGCAGTTGCAGCGCTGTTTTAACGCTGCTATCATTTGTTATTGTACAGCGGTAGTGCAGATGTTTGCCCCATTAAGATCCAAGGGGACGGTGGTGGGTAATACGTCACCGTAATGCGAGAGGGAATTGGTATTGGTTTACAGTAAAGTGGGCTCCATTAGAGTTTGAAGTTCATCTCATGAGATAATTGTTTTATTTGGCAAGTGTATACTACTAGCAACATTAGATTTTCTGCTTACATGTTTAGTGATACGGTATGCTATATGAGAATACCATTGTTGCGTGTTTCATTTTTATGTGTCATCAAACTCTGAAGATTATTACTTTCTAGGTTAATTCATGCCGTGCTGTAATATGTATTACAGGTCTATAAGTCTGTAAGACTGGGATTTAAACATTATGCAACTGATTTTGACACATCAGCCTACCACAATATTCTTACTTCAGTGACAGCATGGCACCTAACAAACATGATGGACATCCATACAGTATCATCAGGTCTAATTCCATTTCCAGTATTGTTCATCAGTTTCAAACATAACTGTCAAATTAACTACATCATTCTCTGGAGTTCATTACAGAGTATCAGCTCTACTGTACAGTATAAGGACATAGTATACATCCCAATACATCCCAAAAGGAGCTCTGGTAAAAAGTAGTCCACTATATAGGGAATAGGGTGCTATTAGGGACTGAACACGGTCTTATTTCTATAGAACATACAAGGGGTAACAAGTGATGCAGTAGATTGTGCTCCGGATCAGAGACCTCTTATTCCCCAACACCCAGGCAGTTCAAACAATCCAGATGGTTCATTTGCATACACTTTCACATACTCTCCTCCATAGGATCGTCTCCAGCACCGCCACATTGCATTCTCCTGGCTCCATAAATTCCCCCCAAAATTGTCCCATCACCTCCTCTTCCGCTTTAGTCAGAGCCAAGGCACTGTCAACCGGTGCGGTTTGATTTAGAGTACTGTACATAAATGCTTAAGGAATTCATAGGAGGCTTAATTAGGTGTTGTAAAAGTGACTTATAGTAATTGTTCAGGACACAGGGTCTATAATATGCCATTACCATTTCCATAGCTCCACATGTCCTATTTCAGTTGGGAGGAGATTCTGCCATTATGTATTAGGGTGCTATTGGGGTGATAAAGGACCAATCCAGTCAAAAACGTGATTTATCTGTGTTTTATATATACAGCATGTCCACGCTATTGAATAATACTGTGAAATGGTGAAAATTATGATAATGTCCATTTAATGTAAGAGCTGTTTCAATAGACTTCCTGAAACTTAAGCACGTTGTGGTGGAATGGAGTTTTGGCCTTCCTGGTGACATTGAGATAAAATGGTTGCATTGGACCGTTAATGAATGAGGATGTTTTGGTGGCGAAAGAGAGGTCAGTCGTGGTATCTAGCTTCCAGGGTTCAGATGAAAGAAGGCAGTAGGATAGATAATAAGAACCTCAGATAACCTTTCTGTGACTGCAGTCTTGTTTTTCCTACATATCTTTGGCCACTGGAGCAAGAACATTAGTGAAAAAAAGATTTAAGTTTAATAAATAAAGTTTAATGAAACCCAAAAACAACTGAAGTATGTAGCCTAAAGTACGGCACCATCAAACGTAACAATCAAATACTATTGGCTTGAAATACAATTTTAGATCCTTCTATAATTGATCTCCTACTCTATGAAGTCAATCAAACAAGTACAGTTGATTGTTGCCCTGCAGCATATGTGACCAACCGGCTCGATTCGGTCTTATGTAGCAACATTTGAAATTGTGTTTTTTACATTGCTTAAAAGTAGAGACTCAGAGCTAGAAAATGGTATATCATAGACTACAGAGGAACATTGGGAAAGTAATTCTGCTTTGAAAGGTTAATAAACTTGTAACCTCACTTTTGAGAAAATGGCCCTTGAATCTTTTTGTACCTACTGGAGAACTTTTCTTAGTCTACACCCATTCAGCACTGTTCACACCCTTTTAAGCTTTAGCCCCAACCATCTCTTTAAGGATTCACATGTGAGGCTGTGTGCTAAACAACGAAAGATTTCAAGACTAATGGCTGGTTTATACAACAGGTGTGTTTCTAAATTTAAGTGTGTGCTCTGGGCGAGTGTGCTCTGGGCGTTCGTAAACTCAGAGCGTTGTAAACTCAGAGTGTTGTCAGATTGTCCGTTTGTAAATTCAGAGCGTTTTGCTCTCGGAGAGCACACTGGACACTGGCTGAAAAGTAGGGATGATCCAAGAGTTCTGACCTAACAACAGCGGTCAATCACCAAAGCTAACTGGCTACCGTTGGCTAGCTTGCTAGCTACTTCCAGACACAAACAGCTCACTCTGACCATTTTACTCGCCCTAGGAAAGCTGGTTAGGCACTTTTTATGTTATCCAGAGTTTTGGTGACTGCAACTGTGCTGCTGTAACAATAAACATTTTTTTGCCAATGTTTACTGACACCAGCCATGTTCAACGAGTGTTGAATGGTCATAAATATGTCAGCTATTCTGCGCTCTGGAACACACAGATGAGAGTGCTCTGAAATCGGAGTAGATAGCCAGAGCGAATTTACCAGCTACATCTATCAACAGTTGTCGCAGTGACATCATAAACATTCTATTGAAATGGTTACTTGCATAGTGGAGTCTTTTGTTTGGACATGTAGCTAGCTAGCTAAACAATTAACCATAATCCCAACTCATAACATTACTACCCTGCATGAATCTGCAGGTAGCTAACCAATGAGGTTCAATGTTAGCTAGCTAACATTCGTTTATAACTAGCAATGCAAATGGCTCTGAGATAGAAATAATATTACTACACAGATCATACATGTAATGTTAGATAGCTAGTCAGCCAGCTAACATTAGCTAGTTAGCTAACAGCACACTTTAACTTTAAATGAAAACGACTTGCTGACCAAATTTGAAATGTGTAATATCTGAAAATGTAGCTAGCTACACTCTCTTACCCGTGTACATGGATTGACGCTTCTCCCCCTCTTTGTCACTGTTGCTATGGTTGCCCTTAGTTTGAAGATGTAATCCGGAGCCTTCTGTGTTCTCTTTTCGACTCCGTCTGCATATTTGCAATCAAACGCCAGAATTTCTCAATTTCCTTAGCTATCAAAGTCTAATTCCACTGATTTTAAAACTTGGTCCTCCAGAAAGTGGAGTGCAGCACTTAAGCAGTTCTACTATGTGATATCTTTCAAAAAAGCCACATTAGAAAGGATTACCTACACATACTGGCATGCTCATATTATAGGCAGAAGCCTGCTACAGGACAGGCCAATTCAAACTCATCTCTCTGCATGTCCAGCCCACTCATTATCTCAGTTAATCATGGCTAGCGGGAAGGTTGCTGACTTTTTCTATGGCTAAACCAACTTGGCTTGTAATTTAACTATTTTATTCGGATTTACAGATGGCATACAAGTTTGCACATGAAAGTACACATGTTCCGGAAGGCATTTCTGCCAAAAAAACAATTTTGATAAAAAAAAAGGTTTACGTTCAAATAGTGCTCCTGTGAAGTAGTGATGCGCGACATACGCCAAGTTTCTTGAAACAAGTCACATTTTGTAACGTATTGTTCAGGCTTCAACTCACTTATGTAGCCTGAAGTATGGCACCAACATGACAATCCCTGATACTATACTTCTATACTTGATCTGCTTCTGTATAAAGTTAATAAATATAAGTTGCCCTGTAGCACACTGTAAATGAAGTGTCCTGTTACTAATATGAAGCACAAGTCAAACACATTCTGCTATCTGCCTTGCAAATGACGGCCATTTTAGCCCAGGGCTCATCCAGAGCTCACAGTAGGCTAAACATTCACAAGACCCAGACTGTTGTCAAATGATGCCACTCTGTTTCCTCTGTCAATCAGGATCCAGACATGACGGACAGAATGACAGTCATCTTAGTCATCATCTCATATCCACTACCATAATGAATAGGTAGTAATAGTACAGTGTTCAAAAGCATGTGTTGGTGAAATAATGTACTGTATCTATGTACAGCTACTAAAAGAGACCATATTGAAGGGATGGCTGTCAAGATTGACCACATACTGTATACAGTAGTACAGCTTTTGTACAGCTTCACTTTGGCCAAGACACTGTCATTGTGTCCAAGACACTGTCAGACTGGTGAAAACACTATCAGACTGGCCAATACAATTTCAGACTTGCCAAGACACTGTCATATTGGCCAAGGCAATGTCTGACTGGCCAAGAGACTGTCAGACTTGCCAAGACACTGTCAAACTGGCCAATAGACTGTCATACACTCTGTGCTAAGAGGTGATGAACTTTACCTTGTGGAGACATGACTTACAGCTTTTGATGTATCAGTCACAGAAATATGCTCATGTTCACTCATAAAAAATCACCTCCAGATATGACATATTTTTATCTAAATGATATCAGTCATATGGACAATGATAAAATAAAGCCCATTTATTCCTTCCCTTAATGACAAAGGCATAAGATTTAAGATGGCGCTGGAGAGGATGGCTGACGTTCAACATACTCCTAACCAACTGTGCTATTTTGTTATTTTTATTGCATTGTTTGTAACTTATTTTTTTACTTATTTTGTACACAATGACCGAAAATAACTTCTGGACATCAGAACAACGATTACTCACCTCGTACTGGAAGAAGACATTTCCTTTTATAAGTCTGGTGAGAAGGATATACTGCTTTCCCAGGAACAGGCCCAAATCTCTGTCATTTGCGTGAATAAAAGACGGAGAAAAAAGGGGTGGAGGTAGGGCTGCTTCTGAGAATTCGTAGGCGAGCGAGTAAACTCGCATTGCCATCTGTTCTATTGGCCAACGTGCAATCATTGGAAAATAAAATCGATGACCTACGATCAAGATTATCCTACCAACGGTAACATCTTGTGTTTCACCAAGTCGTGGCTGAACGACAACAAGAATAATGTAGAGCTGGGGGAATTTTCCATGCACCGGCAGAACAGAGAAGCTACATCTGGTAAGATGCAGGGTGGGGGTGTGTGTCTATTTGTCAATAACAGCTGCTGGTGCTTTATGTCTAATATTAAAGAAGTCTCGAGGTATTGCTCGCCTGAGGTAGAGTACCTTATGATAAGCTGTAGACCACATTTTCTACCAAAAGAGTTCTCATCTACAGTGGGGCAAAAAAGTATTTAGTCAGCCACCAATTGTGAAAGTTCTCTCACTTAAAAAGATGAGAGAGGCCTGTAATTTTCATCATAGGTACACTTCAACTATGACAGACAAAATGAGACAAAAAATCCAGAAAATCACATTGTAGGATTTTTTATGAATTTATTTGCAAATTATGGTGGAAAATAAGTATTTGGTCACCTACAAACAAGCAAGATTTCTGGCTCTCACAGACCTGTAACTTCTTCTTTAAGAGGCTTCTCAGTCCTCCACTCGTTACATGTATTAATGGCACTTGTTTGAACTTGTTATCAGTATAAAAGACACCTTTTTTGTCTCATTTTGTCTGTCATAGTTGAAGTGTACCTATGATGAAAATTACAGGCCTCTCTCATCTTCTTAAGTGGTAGAACTTGCACAATTGGTGGCTGACTAAATACTTTTTTGCCCCACTGTATATTATTCGTAGCCATCTATTTACCACCACAGACCGATGCTGGCACTAAGACCGCACTCAAAAAACTGTATACGGCCATAAGCAAGCAAGAAAATGCTCATCCAGAAGCGGCGCTCCTAGTGGATGGGGACTTTAATGCAGGCAAAAAAACTCTCAACCACCTTTACTCCACATACAGAGATGCATACAAAGCTCTCCCCCGCCATCCATTTGGCAAATCTGATTCCTGCTTACAAGCAAAAACTAAAGCAGGAAGTACCAGTGACTCAATACGGAAGTGGTCAGATGACGCGGACGCTACGCTACAGGACTGTTTTGCTAGCACAGACTGGAATATGTTCTGGGATTCATCCAATGGCATTGAGGAGTATACCACCTCAGTCATTGGCTTCATCAATAAGTGCATCGATGACGTCATCCCCACAGCGACTGTGCGTACATATCCCAACCAGAAGCCATGGAATACAGTTAACATCCGCATCGAGCTAGAGATAGGCTAGGCTAGAGATACCACTTTCAAGGAGCTGGACACTAATCCAGACGATTATAAGAAATCCTGCTATGCCCTCAGACGAACCATCAAACAAGCAAAGCGTCAATACAGGATTAAGATTTAATCCTATTACACCGGTTCTGACGCTCGTCAGATGCGGCAGGGCTTGAAAACTATTACGGACTACAAAGGGAAACCCAGACACAAGCTGCCCAGTGACGCAAGCCTAACAGACGAGCTAAATGCCTATTATGCTCACTTCGAGGCAAGCAACACTGAAGCATGCACAAGAGCAGCAGCTGTTCTGGCTGAATGTGTGATGATGCTCTCAGTAGCCGATGTGAGCAAGACCTTTAAACAAGTCAACATGTACTCAAAGTATGCGCTGACCAACTGGAAAGTGTCTACACTGTCACTGACAATTTCAACCTCTCCCTGACCGTGTCTGTAATACCTACATTTTTCAAGCAGACCACCATAGTCCCTGTGCCTAAGGAAGTGAAGGTAACCTGCCTAAATTATTACCGCCCCGTAGCACTCATGTCAGAAGCCATGAAGTGCTTTGAAAAGCTGGTCTTAGCACACATCAACAGCATCTTCCTGGATACCCTAAACCCACTCCAATTCGCATACCGCCCCAACAGATCCACAGATGGCGCAATCTCAATCGCACTCCACACGGACCTTTTCCACCTGGACAAAAGGAACACCTATGTGAGAATGCTGTTCATGTGACTACAGCTCAGCATTCAACACCATAGTATTCACGGAGATCATCACTAAACTAAGGACTAAACACCTCCCTCTGCAACTGGATCCTGGACTTCTTGACCGGCCACCCCCAAGTGCTAAGGGCAGGCAACAACACGTCTGCCACACTGATCCTCAACACTGGGGCCCCTCAGGGGTGTGTACTTAGTCCCATCCTGTACTCCCTGTTCACCCACGACTGCATGCCAAACACAGCTCCAACACCATCATTAAGTTTGCTGATGACACACCGACAACGAAGAGACAGCCTATAGAGAGGAGGTCAGCGACCTGACAGTGTGGTGCCAGGACAACAACCTCTCGCTCAGTGTGAGCATTACAAAGGAGCTGATCGTGGACTGTAAGAAGGGCGGGATGAGCAGTCCCCCATTAACACCGACGGGGCTGTAGTGGAGCGGGTCGAGAGTTTCAAGTTCCTAGGTGTCCACATCACCAACGAACTATCATGGTCCAAACACACCAAGACAGATGTGAAGAGGGCATGACAATACATTTTACAGCTCAGGAGACTTGGCATGGGTCTCCAGATCTACAGCTCTACAGTTCTACAGCTGCACCATCGAGAGCATCCTGACCGGTTGCATCACCAACTTATGTCAGAGGAAAGCCCAAAACATTGTCAGAGACTCCAGTCACAAACTCCATGATAATGTTCTGCCTTTATCAGAGCGGAAATCTGACATTCAACTTCGAGGCCAACAATCATCAAACACCAGATACAACTTATCCATATTTGCTACATGCAAACAAATTGTTATGCACACACACAATAGTAACTAAACTGGCATCATCATGATCATCCTGTTATTTATCACTGGCTTGGTACCAGATCTGATCCTATAGTTAAACCATCAGTAAATAAATAGTGGTCCCAAGTCATGTTCCACCTTATTAGGATCCTGCATGTGGCAGGCAGGCGGAGCCATGTTCCTCCCAATAGCAGTCTGTGGTGGCAGGCTGGCTGAGCCAGGCAGCTGGTAGTTAGGCCGGGCTAGTCTCTTATCACTCTGGACAGTGACATACAATGCCACTGGCTGAGCTCAAGCTGCACTCATTCATCAGGCCAATGACATTTTTATTCTAAAACTCAGAGCTGTCACAAAGTGAGCTTCATAATTTTCCACTCACGTCAATAAATCAAAACACCTGCCGGATCCAGAGTCACTGATGAGGCCTGCGCCAAGAAAAGTAGAACATGTGGTTTACCAGGAAAGGAGAGACGGAAAAAGAGTGTCATGATTATGCCTAAACTAGGTAGGTAAAAAATGCAAGCTTTTGAGAACATGTCAAGCAGACTACCGAAAACATCTGATTATGTACAAAAACAAAAACATCACAGGGCATGAGGGCGTCGCACAGCATGTGTTGTGTCTTCATCTAAAGAAGAATTTATTCTAATGTAGATTAAGGAAAAACACAGAACATTATGTACAAACATTATAGCTGATGCATATGGTGCGTTGCGGCCCCAAAGAGTGGGCATCCAGCAGTCTGAATCACAGTCAAGGCTCAAAGATCTTATACAGGCCTTTTTTCCAGACAACAGCTTTTATATTGTCTGAAGCCAGCCAGTGAGTACGTTTACAGCTATCAAATCATATCAAACTTTATTTGTCACATGCGCCAAATGCAACAAGTGTAGACCTAGCTGTGAAAAGCTTAACCCTTCTTGAACTGCACTGTTGGTTAAGAAAACATTTACCAAATAAACTAAAGTAAAAAATAAGATAAAGTAACCGAGTCAATGTGCGGGGGTACAGGTTAGTCGAGGGAATTTGTACATGTAGGTAGGGGTGAAGTTACTAAAAAAATAAATAGCGAGTAGCAGCAGTGTACAAAACAAATGGAGGGGGATGGGGGGGGGGTCAATGTAAATAGTCCGGTGGCCATTTGATTAATAGTTCAGCAGTCTTATGGCTTGGGTGTAGAAGCTGTTCAGGAGCCTTTTGGTCCTGTGCGATATCAGAGAAAACAGTCTAGGACCTGGGTGACTGGGGCCACTGACTCTGTCTGTAGGACTAAAATAACAATAGAAACAGCCAGCAGGAAGCAACATCAGTAGCATCAATTAGTGTAATGGAAAAAAATGCACCCTGTCATTATGCACCCAGGAAGTGGAAAATATAATTAGACCAATTAAATTAGGCCTTTTGCAGAACTACACCTGATCGTCAACAGGGCAATATATTTATTTTTAGACAAGTATGTTCTTAATTTAAAGTAGCATTCTGGATTTGTATTCTTCCTCTATAGGCGTTGGTTTCCATTTGTTTGATACAAAACTTGATATACTGTATAAGCACTCCACTTAATTTGGTCACCAAGAATCCACCAAAGGTTTTGATGTTCGAGGAAAAGCAAACAATAATGTTGAACCTATTTTGCAGCGAACATATTGTACTTGAAGTGCTTTATATATACCTCGTGCTAATTAAAAATTGGAAAAGGAAACAGGATAGGGACTATATGTAATTTGGGAGCCTATATGTTAACATGAATGGTCTGAGTTATAATGATGATGTCAGTTTAAGGTAATGTCAGCCTATCTAGAGTGTCACACTTTATTGCCCTGGGTACGCTCTTCCCTAGCATTATCCTGCCATGACTCAAGCCCACTGTCACTTTACTTTCTGTCTTGTTTTAAGTAGACTGATATGTTCTCTATCTCTCTTTTCTTTCTCTTTTTATGTTCTTCTTCGCAGTTGTACGCCTCCCTGGACTTTGGGAGAAAATGGCAGCTGGTTCATGAGCATGTGAACAGGTTCTACTGGTGAGTCATTCGCTTGTCTTCTTTCTTCTCATCATCCTTCGCTTCCTCTCGTCCTCTCTGTTGTCCTGATTTTTTCCTTTGTTTACTCAGACTCTCCTCACAAACTGTATTGGAGCATCACTAGCAGTGTGTGGAACATGTTGTTTTCTTCCTGCAATGCAAGAGTCTGTGAAGGATATTGATAATACGTTTCAACAAGATATCTGAATGACTGAGTGTTGCTTGTGGGAAATTCTGTGTACCATTCGGCTCGTTTCCACTGTTGATATGATTGGACTGTGATACATCTACATCCACAGTGTCATCATTTCACATTCTGCCTCTCAAATGTCACATTCTGGTTCATCTTAACAATCCTTACTTTTTCATTAGGGGTTATCCATACATGCTGTACATTCATAAAATAGGAAGATACTGTGTAATAAGTCGCCTCTCATCTAATAACGTCGGCCCTCCTCATTCTGCGGAAGTACACACTCATCACAAATGTAGCTCTGAATTTCTTCTGCCTCATTGCTTTCCTTCCTAGAGATGTAGGGGATGCTGTGTTTGTGTTTTGTATGTGTGTGTGTGTGTGTGTGTGTGTGTGTGTGTGTGTGTGTGTGTGTGTGTGTGTGTGTGTGTGTGCGCGCGCGTGTGTAAATGTTGAGCTGCTGACAGCTTTGCCCACAGCAACTTGCATAAATCATCTAGGTAGCCTAGTGGTTTGAGCTTTGGGCCAGTAACTGAAAGGTTGCGAGATCGAATCCCCGAACAGAACAAGGTAAAAAATCTGTCATTCTGAGCAAGGCAGTTCCTAGGCTGTCATTGTAAATAAGAATTTGTTCTAAACTGACTTGCCTACTTAACAAAAACAATATTTTCTAGTTAGTCCACTATTCCCAATACAATTATATAATACAGTTCGGTGATTCTAACTTTAATTATGGGGCACAGCCTTGCCGGTGTACAGTGCCAGACAATATAAATATCATATGTAGGTTGTTGTGTATTTACACTTTTGTGACAGATACCACTTTTTGGTAAAATAACAAACCCACAGTGTCTGGTTGTTGCTGTGCGGGTTGCTAAGGGTAATGTGACATTTTGTCACACAGCCCTGGGGAGAACGTCCTCACATGGGATTGTATTGCTATTTTATTGCCATCAATGTTGAGACAACGCTTACATGAGACGTCTATATCTGGAGTGGAATACCTCTGCTGAGACTCATCTTCTGTTTATTGTCTTTTTCCCTCCTTGTCTTCCCTCCTCCTCTCCTCTTCATCCCTCCTTCTCTTCCCTCCTCCTCTCCTCTCCTGCTCCTCTCCTCCTCTCCCCCTCTTCCTTCCTCTTCTCCTCCTCTCCACTTCTTTCCTACTCTCCTCTTCTTCCCTCCTTCATTTCCCATCTCCTCTCCTTCACTCCTTAACTTCCCACCTCATCTTCTCCTCTCCTCTTCTTCCCTCCTCCTCCTCTCCTCTTCTTCCTTCCTCTTCACTTCACCCAATCTTCTCCCATCCTGTTCTTCCCTGCTTCTCTTCTCCTCTTCTTCTCTCTGTCTTCCCTCCTCTTCTTCCCTTTACTTTACCCCTCCATCCTCTTCCTCCTTCCTTCTCTCCTCTTTTTTAATCCAGGTCTGTAACGGGTCTAGACAAGGAGTCAGATCTGGTTCACATGGAGGCACACACCCCCAATGGACGTGAGTAGCACTACACACACACACACACACACACACACACACACACACACACACACACACACACACACACACACACACACACACATACACACACACACACACACACACACACACACACACACACACACACCTCTCTTTTTCTTTCTCTCTCTCTGTCACACACTGCAGAGAAATGCTCCCACATTTGCAGTCCAATTATCAGCCCTCAAACGATAGAAGAGAGTGAGTGTCAAGGAATAAATTCCACCCTGGGTTTAGAGCGTTGTGTCCCAGGGGAGAGACAGTGGATTTACCCCACTGATAAATGCAGTGCATGATACTTGATTAATGTGGCCTTTCCCTCTCATCCCTCTCACCCTGGGAGGGTCAGCTCTATAACTCACCACGGCAACGTTTTGTTTTCTGTACACAGAGAACGATCATAGTTGGTCATTTTGAATAGTGACCAATCTACAACTTCACGTATTGCATGTATGAACCACTCACCATTATAGAATGCAAATCACAACATACTGGTCAAATTACAATTCTATACATACACAGTCAGTATATTGTCACAAGTGTAATGCTGTCTCCTCTATTGCATGTCAATCACAAACCATACAAAAGTTCCCTCGAGTTCAATTCATACAGACCATGTAGCCTCGGTTTCCAGGCATCCTCACCTTCCCGAGAGTAGGTGGCCTGATCCTATGGTGGAAATTCTAACCAAAAGGAGAGAGACTCTGTATTCTTCAAAACAACCTTACTATAAGATCTGCAACAATGGAGCACTTGCACTACAACAGTTGTTTCAGTTAAGTCCCAACGAACAGTGTCCGGTCCCAGCTTTTATACAGAGGTACATCCTTTTTTTGTACACGTGGCAGTCAGCAGATAGTGTGTAAAAAGGCAATTAGTTGTTTGTGCAGATTTAGATAGCACGAGGTTGACAGCCCGAGGGCTCAACCGTCTAACTGCATTCACAACAGCCAACACTATAATGTGCTCCTCTCTGCAAGTTTCTGTACAAGTGACTTCCTGTAGATAGTAAACCCACAGGATGCCAAATGCTGTGTTCGCACCCATATGGATCTTACGTTATACGCCCAGTCTTATGACTAAGTCACACAAAGACAAGTTTGTATCAGGTTAGAAAAACACTAGCATGTAAAAAAGAGACTATTCTTAAGCAGTAAAACACAGGATAGAATGACTAATTATGTAATTTTCCACGATAATCCACAGCTGGATGAATCCAGATCTCCAGTAATCTCTATCTCCTCATCTGGCAGGTATACAGTATGTAACATGCCAGGCTCTCACGTGCTCAGAGACCAACAGAAACTACCCCTTCCCTGGGTACATCGACATCAGCTCACTGGTGGTCCAAGATGACTATATGTTTATTCAGGTAATGCTCTGTCTGAGAATAATATATTGTACCATATTGTATGTAGACCATGATGCATTGCATAGGATAAGCATCGTTAGCCTTCAATATTATGGGCATTTGTTATGTGTTACGCACAACTTGGTTTGGCTAAGACTGGGAGGGGGATTCGCATATTTTACAGCACCACATGCAACAACTGGTTGATCCGCAGGTTTGAGAAAATGGTATGATAAATATTCATATTTATGATTAATTGTTATGTTGACACATTGTATTAACGGCAGTATGTTCTTGATTAGGATAGATATTAGAGATTTTTTTTTACTGTTAATTTTGCAATCAGACCCATTGACTTTTTTTCCACATTTTGGTACGTTACAGCATTATCCTAAAATGTATTAAATCATTTTTTCCCTCATCAATCTACACACCATAACCCATAATCACAAAGCAAAAACAGGTTTTAAATTGTATTTGCAAATGTATATATATTTTAAAAAAACATCGGCTCAGGTGCATCCTGTTTTTATTGATCATCATTGAGATGTTTCTACAACTTGATTGGATTCCACCTGTCGTAAATTCAATTGATTGGACATGATTTGGAAAGGCACACACCTGTCTATATAAGGTCCTACAGTTGACAGTGCATGTCAGAGTAAAAAACAATCAGTGAGGTCAGTTATCCGTAGAGCTCTGAGACAGGATTGTGTCGAGGCACATGTCTGGGGAAAAGTACCAAAAAATGTCTGCAGCATTGAAGGTCCCCAAGAACACAGTGGCCTCCATCATCCTTAAATGGAGGAAGATTGGAACCACAAAACTCTTCTTAGAGCTGGCCGCCCGGCCAAACTGAGCAATCGGGGGAGAAAGGCCTTGGTGAGGGAGGTGACCAAGAACCTGATGGTCACTCTGACAAAGCCCCAGTGTTCCTCTGTGGAGATGGGAGAACCTTCCAGAAGGACAACCATCTCTACAGCACTCCACCAACCAGGCCTTTATATTATAGTGGCCAGACGGAAGCCACTCCACAGTAAAAGGCACATGGCAGCCCGCTTTGAGTTTGCCAAAATACACCTAAAGGACTCTCAGAACATGAGAAACAAGAAAATCTGGCCTGATGAAACCAAGATTGAACTTTTTGACCTGAATGCCAAGCGTCACGTCTCGAGGAAACCTGGCACGTCCCTATGGAGAAGCATGGTGGCGGCAGCATCATTCTGTGGGGATGTTTCTCAGCGGCAGGTATTGGGAGACTAGTCAGGATAGAGGGGAAACCTGCTCCAGAGCCTCAGAAGGGGGGCGAAGGTTCACCTCCAATAGGACAAAAACCTTAAGCACACAGCCAAGACAATGAAGGAGTAGGATTAATTATTCTTCCAATCCAATCCAGTCAAGTACAAAAAACTTTTCCATCCAAATTTAACTCCAAAGGCTGTATTTCTATTAGAACATGAGTTAGGGCCAGAAGGTTTTCCAGGTCAGGTCACATGGTCAGGGAAAATTCCTGTTCCTAACTATTTCAATTAGAGCCAAGAGTTTTCCCTTGAGAAAGGGGCTTGACCAGGAAAATTATAGGCTCTAGTATTCTATGTCAGGAGTTCTGGAAGAACTCCCAGCAACTAAACCTGATGCCTTTGAAAAACTCTGGCGTCTTGTTACAGCCTATGCAGGGCCAAGACCTCTTCAAAGTCAAGTCACATTTTCAGGTAAAATACAGGTTGTACACATGATTGGCTTCATTCTGAATAATGGAAATTAAGATTTCTGGTGTCTTGCAGTGCTTGAGGCATCACTACAGACACGGGTTCTATCCCGGGCTGTGTCACTGCCGGCTGTGTCCGAGAGAACCATGAGGCGGATTTCCTTGTTCCATCGCGCTCTAGCAACTCCTGGAGGGGGGCCAGGTGCCTGCACGCTGACTTAAGCCGCCAGTTGTACGGCGTTTCCAGAAACAGTGGGGTGGCTGGCTTCCGGGTTAAGCTGCAGTGTGTCAAGAAGCAGTGTGGCTTTGCAGGGTCATGTTTCGGAGGACACATGGCTCTCGACCTTCGCATCTCCTTCGCATCTCCTAAGTCTGTACGGGAGTTGCAGCGATAGGATGAGACTGGACTACCAAAAAATAAGCTCTGTGGTCTAAGAGATCCCTCAACTATGTTTGACCACACTCATACATTTCCCTAATTAAACCCCCAAATACTCAACCTAAACCTCCGACCGCATCTTCAGTTCAGGGAAACTACGTTTTCTTGCGTTGCGTCACAATTGAATGAATTCTATGAAAGTGGGTAAGGAAAAATCAATCATCCAAATATCTTTTTCAGTTCAAAACCCTCCCTCCCTCCCTCCAATTGAAGTGCACTTAGAAGCACACTAAGAGGCCTAATTAGTTCTGTAATATAATAATGATCCTATTTCACCTCCCACATTTCCAACCCAGAAAGCCAGCAGCTTGTTTTGTGGATGAATTCTTGATTAAAGACAGTACTGTGCAGCCGTCTTCATCGACCTGGCCAAGGCTTTAGACTCTGTCAATCACCGTAGTCTTATCGGCAGACTCAACAGCCTTGGTTACTCTAATGACTGCCTTGCCTGGTTCACTAACTACTTCTCAAATAGAGTTCAGTGTGTCATATCGGATGGCCTGTTGTCCGGACCTCTGGCAGTCTCTATGGGGGTGCCACAGGGTTTAATTCTCGGGCTGACTCTTTTCTCTGTATATATCAACGATGAAGCTCTTGCTGCTGGTGATTCTTTGGTCCACCTCTATGCAGACGACACCATTCTGTATACTTCTGGCCCTTCTTTGGACACTGTGTTAACAAACCTCCAAACGAGCTTCAATGCCAAACAACACTCCTTCCTTGGCCTCCAACTGCTCTTAAATGCTAGTATAACTAAACGCATGCTCTTCAACCGATCGCTTCCCGCACCCTCCCGTCCGACTAGCATCACTACTCTGAACAGTTCTGACTTAGAATATGTGGACAACTACAAAAACATAGGTGTCTGGCTCGACTGTAAACTGTCCATCTAGACTCATATTAAGCATCTCCAATCCAAAATGTAATCTAGAATCGGCTTCCTATTTCTCAACAAAGCGTCCTTCACTCATGCTGTCATATATAACTTCGTAAAACGGACTATCCCTCCGATCCTTGACTTCGGCAAAGTAATTTACAAAATAGCCTCCAACACTCTACTCAGAAAATTGGATGCTGTCTATCACATTGCCATCCGTTTTTTCACCAAAGCCTCATATACTACCCCACCACTGCAAGCTGAATGCTCTTGTTGGCTGGTCCTCACTACATATTCATCGCCAAACACACTGACCCCAGGTCATCTATAAGTCTTTGCTAGGTAAAGCTCTGCCTTATCTCAGCTCACTGGCCTTTGGCCACCTTTCCTTCCAGTTCTCTGCTGCCAATGACTGGAACAAATTGCAAATAACCCTTCCACAAGAAGGTTGAGCTAACGTAGGCTAATGCGATTAGCAGGAGGTTGTAAGTAACAAGACAATTTCCCAGGACATAGACATTTCTAATATTGTCAGAAAGCTTAATTTCTTGTTAATCTAACTGCACGGTTCATTTTACAGTAGCTATTTCAGTGCTCTAATTACAGGTTTCTAGCACTTTCTTCCCTAGTCGTGGTGTTTGTACTGCATAGGCTAACAGCAGCTAAGAGCTCGAGTGTTTGCTTGCCGAGGCGCTGGTATCATTAAGGATGACTTTCCTAAGACAGGCCACTGAGCATTGCTTGGGAGAGTTAAAGATTTCTCTTGACAGAGAATAATGAGGCTATTGATTGTCCCTATGAGATATTTACCCAAGTCTACCTCCATAACCACAAAGGGCATCAACAACAGGAGAGGATGTAAGAGGAGCAGTGTCCGCTGTATGCTAGCCTAGAGATTTTATTGTTATTTTCTCAATAGAAACAACTGTAAATAGGCATTTAAATACCTTATGCTTCAATGTTCCTCTCTGACAATAAAGTATACAGTGGGGCAAAAAAGTATTTAGTCAGCCACCAATTGTGCAAGTTCTCCAACTTAAAAAGATGAGAGAGGCCTGTATTTTCATCATAGGTACACTTCAACCATGACAGACAAAATTAGAAAAAAAAATCCAGAAAATCACATTGTAGGATTTTTAATGAATTTATTTGCAAATTATGGTGGAAAATAAGTGTTTGGTCAATAATAAAAGTTTGTCTCAAAACTTTGTTATATACCCTTTGTTGGCAATGACAGAGGTCAAACGTTTTCTGTAAGTCTTCACAAGGTTTTCACACACTGTTGCTGGTATTTTGGCCCATTCCTGCATGCAGATCTCCTCTAGAGCAGTGATGTTTTGGGGCTGTTGCTGAGCAACACGGACTTTCAACTCCCTCCAAAATATGTTTATGGGATTGAGATTTGGAGACTGGTTAGGCCACTCCAGGACCTTTAAATGCTTCTTACGAAGCCACTCCTTTGTTGCCCGGGCGGTGTGTTTGGGATCATTGTCATGCTGAAAGACCCAGCCACGTTTCATCTTCAATGCCCTTGCTGATGGAAGGAGGTTTTCACTGGCGGCTTAGTGTGTTACTGATGGTAGGCTTTGTTACTTTGGTCCCAGCTCTCTGCAGGTCATTCACTAGGTGTTCACTGTTCTGGGATTTTTGCTCACCGTTCTTGTGATCATTTTGACCCCACGGGGTGAGATCTTGCGTGGAGCCCCAGATCGAGGGAGATTATCAGTGGTCTTGTATGTCTTCCATTTCCTAATAATTGCTCCCACAGTTGATTTCTTCAAACCAAGCTGCTTACCTATTGCAGATTCAGTCTTCCCAGCCTGGTGCAGGTCTACAATTTTGTTTCTGGTGTCCTTTGACAGCTCTTTGGTCTTGGCCATAGTGGAGTTTGGAGTGTGACTGTTTGAGGTTGTGGACAGGTGTCTTTTATACTGATAACAAGTTCAAACAGGTGCCATTAATACAGGTAACGAGTGGAGGACAGAGGAGCCTCTTAAAGAAGAAGTTACAGGTCCGTGAGAGCCAGAAATCTTGCTTGTTTGTAGGTGACCAAATACTTATTTTCCACCATAATTTGCAAAAAAAAAAAAAAAAATCCTACAATGTGATTTTCTGGATTTTTTTTCTCATTTTGTCTGTCATAGTTGAAGTGTACCTATGATGAAAATTACAGGCCTCTCTCATCTTTTTAAGTGGGAGAACTTGCACAATTGGTGGCTGACTAAATACGTTTTTGCCCCACTGTATATCTTTACATCATAAACAATGTCATGCATGTTCACTTGGGTGAGGGTTGCAGCATGAGTAATGATCGATACATTTATGAAGGTTTTAGATTAATCCAAGTAGTTAATCCATGTGATGTGTACTGTAGCATGGACAAATTATACACTTGAACAAAAAGGGAATACTCAGTGTCTTGGCTCAATGTGTTCCAGGTTACTACAGCAGGACAGGCCAGCTACTATGTGTCCTACCAGAGGGATCCATTCCTCAAAATCAAACTGCCAAAATATTCTCTGCCTAAAGTAAGCAACATTCACTTTTACAGTGATACACACCTGCCTCCGGATACACAGTTCATGCAGTAGATCAATTATTCAGATTGAATACTTTTTTTATTCTTACTTTTCAACTCTGCATTGTTGGGAAAGGGCTCGTAGGTAAGCATTTCTCGGTAAAGTCTACACCTGTGGTATACATAGAATGGGACAAATCCAATTTGATTTGAAGTAACTAACAATTTCCCCCCTTGTTTTCTCCCTTCAACAAAAGGATTTAGCTCTCAAAATATCTGTAGCACTACTACACAACGATGTGTAGTCTCATAGTGTGTATTCTCACTCTTCTATTGCAGCTGTTAAAAGACACTATATGTTGTGTGGAGAACATTGGCAGCTATAGTGTTAAACATTCAATACGCACACCAGACCTGATCATGTGACACCCAACACGTACTCGGCGGCATGTTACAACCCCAACCCATTAGATCAGTTATCTCTTTATAAATCCTCGAACCTCTCCAACCATCCCATCCGCTGTCACCAGGACCTCCACATTGTCAGCACAGACGAGCACCAGGTGTTCGCGGCAGTACAGGAATGGAACCAGAACGACACATACAACCTGTACCTCTCCGACACCCGGGGCATCCTCTTCACCCTGGCCATGGAGAACGTCAAGACCACCCGTGGCCTGGGGGGCAACCAGATGCTGGACCTGTATGAGGTAGGTGTCGTCAGCGTGCTTGTGTGTGTGTGTGTGTGTGGGGGGGGTTGTTATAGCCTTGTTAGTAGGTCTCTATGTCATTAAGATTCGTTGCGGATCGTCCCCCCTCCTTTTTCTCCTTCTTTCTCAGGATGAATTCCCGATTTATCACCCAGACACTGGCAGGTGTGATGGAGGGAGGCAGAGGAGTGAGATATGGGTCTGATCTTCAGAGTCAGCAGTCATTAACAATGTTACTACTACTGCTGTTCCTTCTAACATGTGTGTTGATGGTTTACAAAAACGGAATTAGTATTCAAATGAATGGTCATACCCAGTGGGTAAAACTGGTTAAAGTTACACTAATCCAGTTTTGTATGATGTTGTTTTAACTAGTTTAACCCTTTGGGTATACATGCATGTTCTAGTCACAAACTATTGTAAACTGAAGTTATGCTGTATGTATCACTTTAAAGTTTCTCTTCATTCTTTTTTTTTTGAAGAGGCAGACTTTTGCTCTGAGTTCCTCTGAAAAAGACTGTAGATAAAACTCTGACCAAAGTGCTTTGTAGGAGTCCCAAGTATTGTTGTAACAAACCCTGGAGTGTTGGGCTTCAGAAGGCCAATGGCCTCAAAGACTTGAGTGAGGATTCATTCACTAAGTACTTTGAGCTCAACTGGGAACAGAGAGACTGAGTGAACGTAACAGGCTTTCACTGTTCTCCTTGGATTGTCAAATAATGAATTGCCTTTCGTCAGTATTCTCTCACTTTCTCTTTCTCAGTCTTTCTCTCTCACCAATAAATTATTTTATTCACTTGAATAAAACAAAACAATTTCCCACTTTACACTGATGGGAGTAACTTGAGTGTCAGTTGGATTCAATCTGGACAATCTTCAACCTCAATCAAAAAGTTTTTCTCTAACTCCCAGTCGAGTTAATCAGCCATTTAGTGTTAGGTTTTTTGATTCAATCCATCTCCCAGAGGAATGAACTTCCACATTGAATATTACAGAATATCCTAACTTGCCTAACACAATTAATACTAAGAGTGGTAGGCCTACAAATCAACAACAGCCCAATTATGAACTACCTGATTCCCACCTTACTCAGAGCTATACATATCTGTAGCTTTTGAATGAGTGACTGGTACAGTAGGAGGGAGAGAATAAGAGACAGAGGGCTGGAGGGAGGGAAGGTTAGCTAGATGATTTAGGTAATGTAATGGTCATGATGATGATGCTCCTTTCTGTTAGCCTAGCATTGTGTGAGTGTGTGTATTAGCTCTCTGACAACTCTCTTAACCACTCCCTCCATTTCCCCCCTATTCGGAGCCTCTGATTCCCTGATTCAGCAGTGGATCCATATTTCTAATATATTGCGGAAAGCTTCATTGATGCATATTGAGAGATTGTAAAAGGCTTTCTGCAGGGAGACCGAGTGCATGTAATGGGGGAAGTCTGGTATCTCAGTGGTCGTTTATCATACTAGTCTCTACTGTGCTGAAAGTTGTTGTGTTGTTTGTTTTGTCTTTGTAGATGGATCCACATGCATTCATCAGTCTATATTTAATATTACTGTGGGGGACGATAAATAATTACCGCTGTGATTGACAAGTCTGGTCAGGGGAGGGAGGGGCCCCGTCCTGCCTCACTAGCCGTGTCCATCCCGGGTGGACATTTTTCTATGACGATGTCAAACGTGGCGCCTATTAGTGCCACTTATACTAGTAAGGTGATACAACTGAGGGCCCTCATTGTCGGCTGCAGTATGGGTCTTATTTAAAGCACAGTCGTCAGGTTTACCCCCATCACACTTCCATCCTGGATGGGTTATCGCAGGAAGACAGTTTGACTAAGGAGGCAAGGAGCCATGACACTCTCTCTCTCTCTCGCTCTCTCTCACTTTGTGAGTGGGTGTCTCGTGGATGTGACAGTTTATCAGTTTTAACTTCCAGCGTTGTAATGCAGTCACAACAGTGG
This sequence comes from Oncorhynchus clarkii lewisi, assembly GCF_045791955.1. Taxonomy (NCBI): domain Eukaryota; kingdom Metazoa; phylum Chordata; class Actinopteri; order Salmoniformes; family Salmonidae; genus Oncorhynchus; species Oncorhynchus clarkii. The sequence goes on from NC_092163.1 coordinate 14,499,509, forward strand.
TGGGCAGTTGATCGGGACGCAATTAAAGGGAGATAATTCAAGGAAAAGGAGATTGGTTTGTGACCAGTCTGATGTCTGTCAGTATAGCCGTGGCAAGATATTTGGGGTTTGGGGGTGCTGAGAACTTTTTGTCGACTGTGGGGTTGCGGGGATTATTTTTGCCTGCGCTACAGACAGCTATAGCAGCCAGCTAATACAGTACTATTAAAGGCCCAGTGCACTACTTTTGTGAGAATAAAAAACAATATATATAATTATAATTTGCCCGCGCTACAGACAGCTATATCAGTCCGCTAATACAGGACTACTAAAGGCTCAGTGCACTACTTTTGTGGAAAAATCTAATTTTATATATAAATACAGTATATATACACTACCGGTCAAAAGTTTTAGAACATCTACTCATTCAAGGGTTTTTCTTTATTTTTACTATTTTCTACATTATAGAATAATAGTGAAGACATCAAAACTATGAAATAGCACATATGGAATGCAGAGGATCATTTCATTTGAGATACCTGCCTCAGAAATTGCAGCAGTAATAAATGCTTCACAGAGTTCAAGTAACAGACACAGCTCAATATCAACTGTTCAGAGGAGACTGTGTGAATCAGGCCATCATGGTTGAATTGCTGCAAAGAAACCACTACTAAAGGACACCAATAAGAAGAAAAGACTTGCTTGGGCCAAGTAAAATGAGCAATGGACATTAAACTCGTGAAAATTTGTCCTTTGGCCTGGAGTCCAAATTGGTGATTTTTGGTTCCAACCGCCGTGTCTTTGTGAGACGCGGTGTGTGTGAACGGATGATCTATTTCCCACCATACAGCATGGAGGAGGAGGTGTTATGGTGTGGGGGTGCTTCGCTGGTGACACTGTGATTTATTTAGAATTCAAGGCTCACTTAACCAGCTTGGCTACCACAGTATTGCATGCAGCAATACACCATCCTATCTGGTTTGGGCTTAGTGGGACTATCATTTGTTTTTCAACAGGACAGTGACCCAACACACCTCCAGGCTGAGTAAGAGTTATTTTACCAAGAAGGAGTGTGATGGAGTGCTGCATCAAATGACCTGGCTTCCACAATCCCCCAACTTCAACCAAATTGAGATGGTTTGGGATGAGTCGGACTGCAGAGTTAAGGAAAAGCAGCCAACAAGTGCTCAGCATATGTGGGAACTCCTTCAAGACTGTTGGAAAATAATTCCAGGTGAAGCTGGTTGAGAGAATACCAAGATTGTGCAAAGCTGTCATCAAGGCAAATGGTGGCTATTTGAATAATATATTTTATTTGTTTAACACTTTTTTTCTTACTACGTGATTCAATATGTGTTATTTCATAGTTTTGATGTCGTCACTATTATTCTACAATGTAGAAAATAGTAAAAATAAAGAAAAACCCTTGAATGAGTATATGTTCTAAATCTTTTGACGGGTAGTATATATATTTGTATTAGTATATATATATATTTTTTCTGGTTTGTTGCAGCACCCTCAACACCCTACTTCCCGTAGCTATGTCTGTCAGGGGGCATTTTGGGTACTGTTTAATGCTTGAAAAATACATTTAAGAAAATCATGTAATCTGTTTTGGTGGTTGGATTTGGCTAGTTTTAGTGTCTGTTTTCGAATTTGTTCTCTTTTTCTCCCTAGGTAGCAGGTATCAAAGGCATGCTGATCGCAAACAGGAGGCTAGACAACCAGGTGAAGACCTACATCACCTACAACAAGGGTCGTGATTGGCGGTTACTACAGGCCCCGGCGACAGACCTGGCTGGCAACGACATCCACTGTATACTGGTGAGTTATACTGAAGCTAACAGGGAAGGCTCATCGTTGTGGTGATCATACATGATCTAAGACTGCCTGAACTCTTTGATGTGCTTTCCTACACCCAGATTAAGCCTAGTCCAGGAGATAAAAAAAACATACCCAATAGATCTCCAATGACAGTTTATTTTAATCCAGGAATATGTGTTCAGTTCCCTTCAAGTTGTGTTACATCACACACTCAAGGGAGTTTGCTTACTCATCTTAACTGAAAGGGAATTACTTTACATAATCACATTTAAGCTATGATATCAAGATGAACTGTGTACACACTCCTTGTCATTTACAGTTCTTATTATTTTAGGTGCCCTAACTCTCCTTTCATCTCACGTAAAGGATGACTATGTAGAAAAATAACTGTGAGACATTAGCAGTAAGTGTTCGTACTGTTTAAAAGCCAAGGGAGGCAATTGTGGGGGCTGCACGCCGTGCGCTGAGTGGGCTACAGGTTGAATACGATTGTGCATTTATGTGATATTTTAATTACAGATTCTATTTGATTACCCTGTTAAATCCCATTGCCCTTGGTGTCCTTACAGCAATGTTATGCTATGAATTGGCAAAGATGAAAGAGCATATTTTTTCGGGGGGGTTCTGTGAACAGATATAATTGACTTTTGTTGTCGGCTCGCCCCTGAGACTTGTTTCATTACTTTATTTTTTATTTAACCTTTTTTTAACTAGGAAAGTCAGTTAAGAACAAATTCTTATTTACAATGACGGGGGTTGGGTACATTTAAAAAATATATATATAGGACAAAACACACATCACGACAAGAGAGACACCACAACACTACAGAAAGAGAGACCTAAGACAACAATATAGCATGGCAGCAACACATGACAACACAGGATGGTAGCAACACAACATGACAACAACATGGTAGCAACACAACATGGCAGCAGCACTACATGGATGCAGCACAAAACTTGTTACAAACATTATTGGGCATAGACAACAGCATAAAGGGCAGGAAGGTAGAGACATCAATACATCACACAAAGCAGCGACAACTGTCAGTAAGAGTGTCCATGACTGATTCTTTGAATGAAGAGATTGAGATAAAATTGTCCAGTTTGTGTGTTTGTTGCAGCTCGTTCCAGTCGCTTGCTGCAGTGAACTGAAGAGACAAGTGACCCAGGGATATGTGTGCTTTGGGGACCTATAACAGGATGTGACTGGCGGAACGGGTGTTGTATGTGGAGGATGAGGGCTGCAGTAAATATCTCAGATGGGGGGAGTGAGGCCTAAGAGGGTTTTATAAATAAGCATCAACCAGTAGGTCTTGCGACGGGTATACAGAGATGACCAGTTTACAGAGGAGTATAGAGTGCAGTGATGTGTTCTATAAGGAGCATTGGTGGCAAATCTGATGAGAGCACCCTTACCTGCCGATCTATAAATTATGTCTCCGACTATCTAGCAAAGGTAGGATGGTCATATGAATCAGGGTTATTTTGCAGCTGGATTGAAAGAGGAGCAATTATGATAGAGGAAACCAAGTCTAGATTTAACTTTAGCCTGCAGCTTTGATATGTGCCGAGATATTCTCTCAAGTACTTGTATGAGGTGACTACCTCAAACTCTAAACCCTCAGAGGTAGTAATCACACCTGTGGGGAGAGGGGCATCCTTCTAACAAAAACACATGACCTTAGTTTTGGAGGTGTTCAGAACAAGATTAAGGTTAGAGAAAGCTTGTTGGACACTAAGAAAGCTTTGTTGTCGAGTGTTTCACACAAAATCCGGTGAGGGGGCAGGTGAGTATAAGACTGTATCATCTGCATATAAATGGCTGCGATAGCTTCCTACTGCCTGAGCCATGTTGTTATTGTAAATTGAGAAGAGCGTGGGGCCTAGGATCGAGCATTGGGGTGCTCCCTTGGTGACAGGCAGTGGCTGAGACAGCTAACTTTATACACTGCACTCCTGGAGAGAGGTAGTTAGCAAACCAGGCCAAAGACCTTCAGAAACACCATGACTCCTTAGCCGGCCCACAAGAATGGAATAGTCTACCGTATCAAAAGCTTTGTCCAAGTCAATAAAAATAGCAGCACAGCATTGCTTAGAATCAAGGGCAATAGTGACATCATTGAGGAACTTTAAGGTTGCAAGTGACACATCCATAACCTGTGTGGAAACCAGATTGCATACCCGAGAGAATACTATAGACATCAAGAAAGCCAGTCAGTTGATTATTGTCAAGTTTTTCCAACACTTTTGATAAACAGGGCAAAATAGAAATAACTATAAAACAGTTAGGATCAGCTTGATCTCCCCCTTTAAATAAAGGACTCGTCGTGGCTGCCTTCCAAGCAATGGGAACCTCCCCCGAGAGGAGAGACAGGTTAAAAAGGTCAGAGATGGGCTTGGCGATTATATGGTAGAAAGATAAAAATAGAAAGGGTCTAAACCATCTGACTCGGATGTGTTTTTGGGGTTAAGTTTAAAGGAGCTCCTTTAGCACCTTGGACTCAGTGACTGCCTGCAGGGAGAAACTTTGTAGTGGGGCGGGGGAGAAAGAGGGAGGAGTATCGGGGCTAGTCACATTAGTTGGGGTGGGAGATGTGGAAATGTTGGACGGGCAAGGAGGCATGGCTGAGTCAAATCGGAATCCTGACTTAATGAAGTGGTGATTAAAGAGCCATGTGCTTCTTGTCAGTAACAACCACATCATCAACAATAAGGGACAAGGCAGCTGTGAGGAGGAGGGTTTATTCTGCAGGTCCTGAACTGTTTCCGATAACTTCTTGGGTTCAGACCCACAGAGAGAGAACTGCTCCTTAAAATAATTAACTTTGGCCTTCCAGATAGCCTTAGTGCACTTATTTCTCATTTACCTGAACAAGAGCCAGTCAGCCTGAGTATGCGGGTGCCGAGCCTTTCGCCAAATGCAATTCTTGAGGTGGAGTATCTCTGCAAGATCACGGTCGAACCATGGGCTGAACCTGTTTTTAATTCTCATTTTCTTTATGGGGGCGTGTTTGTTAACAATACCACTGAAAATATCAAAAATGAAGGTCCAAGTGTCTTCAACAGAGGCGATCAAGCTGATTCTATTCCAATTTACAGAGGCCAGGTCATGAAGTAAGGCTTGCTCATTGCATTTTTTTAGCAAGTGTATATGCCCTTGATTCTAAGAACATATTGTACAACAATTTCAATCAGGTAACATGAATAGAAAGCCGGCGAGAGGTGGTCAGAAGAGGACGGGAGGCCAAAAGTCTGTGTAACCAATAGAGAGTCAGAGTCCCGAGTGTGGGAACAAACATAGTCTGTCCCACGGTTGGGCAAACAAGAAAGTTCACAGTTAACAAACCATGCAGGAGTCATGAGGCAAATAGAAAAATAGCAAAATGCACAAGAAAAAAATATAACAACTTGGGGCTAGCCATTGTAAGTTCAGAGTCATTTGCCCCAACAGTACGTGTGAGGTGGGGGTACCTGTACCAGACAGGGGAGACAGGCCAGGGCAGACGGTGAACAGATCGCCAGGTAGAATCCAGGCAGCAGTGCAGCAGGCAGTGGGAGTAGGTGTCACACCCACTCGGGAGAAGCCTTCATTTCTGGAGGCAGATTTCTTGTAGAAAATACCAGTGGATGATCTCTGAAGAGCGGGAGGGGGCTTCAAAGGCATCTGGATTTAGGTGCGGTAACCTGTGAGACTCCTGACATTTGTTGGGCTTAAAGGCTTTGACACCTCTCACTTCACACCTCAGTGCTCATTGAAGTTGTTTCTGGTCTGTCTCAGTCCCAGGGCAGATGGTCTCTGCTGTTTGTTTGCCAGGGCACTCTCTGTATAGCTTGGAAAGATGAATCATTGGTAGTAATAATCCTTCCAGGAAATGTTGTCCAAAATTAGGTTGTAGGTTTAGAGTTTTGAATCTAGAGTGAAGGTTATGCTGTGGAGGGTAGCATCCTGTATAGGTCCCTGAGAAATAATCCAAGTTTGTCTAATTCCAAATTGATCTTTTTGTAAAAAAAAAACATGTTGACAAATGTGAGCGCTCACATGCAGCCGTCTCCCTCTCTCTCCCTCTCTCCTTTGACTTAATGATTGTATGTAAAGTCCCTCCCTGTATTAATGACTGATAATGACAATTAAGATGAACTATGGAGAGGCAGTACGTTTTTTTTAGAGTGAGGCTGTGGAAATTGTCTTACTTGTGTTTAGTTTGATTCATGTTTTGTTTTGTTAACCAAATATAGTTTTTTGCATCGTTGACTGCCTATGTTAGCATTGTTATTAGAATTTGGTGTAAATGTAACTCACTGGAATACTTCAGAATTCAAAAGATTCTATTAGGCTCTATCTTCAGGCTTTCTGAGATGAAAGCTTAATAAAGACCGCATGGCAGCTTTTCTTTTCCTTATCTAAAGGACCTTCTCTTGAAATAAAAAGCATATGCTTTGTGCACCTTTAAAGATCAACCCTGTAGTGTTCTATGTAACACTGGGGATTTGATTGACCAGTGTATAATGGCTCCGTCAAATATAATGGACTGTCTGTCATTTCTCAGCCCTTCTGTTCGCTCCATCTCCAACTGCAGACGTCTGAAAACCCCTACCTGTCAGGCAGCATATCAACCAAGGCCTCAGCACCGGGAATCATAGTGGCCACAGGTGAGAGAATACAGAATGAACATTTGATAGATAACATTAGATTAGATGACCTTATTGTCCACTTATGTGAAAATGTATTTGGCTGAATAGAGAGACATCTGTTCAATTTAGGTAATGGTACAAAAGGAGAATAGCTGTCTATCCTTTCCAGGTCAGTTCTGAAATAGCATTTGATTGTGAATATTATGATGGCTATCCAATCCCTAACATTACTGATAGGGATATGCAAGCCCTGCTATAAACAACTCATCTTCAACTGTGTGGGAAAATATTGTATCTTAGCAAAAACAACAAAAATGGCCTACATCCATGAATCTGCTTTCTTCATCTCTGTCCTCAAACAATATTTGCTTTGTCACCAAAACAATAGTTTGTCCCCTCCACAAAACTCTAATCTCTTACTGGATCTGTGAGATCCCTAAACCACTGGGAGCATGTATAATTGTACTGAATCTGTCCAGAGACACACTATAGCACTTTTGATGTTGTCCTTACTGACATTTTGGTGATACAAAGTCACCCGGTTTATTTAAGTGGGCCAGTGCAGACTGAGGACACAACATATTATGTTTGGTGACCCTGACAAACACGATGCAGCACAAAACTCACGCCTGACACTGAACAGTGGATGGGAGATATCACAAGGCATCAACAAAGTGGAGAGATATGCTCAGAGATTAACATGTTACATCATTGCTTAAGAAAAACTGAGCAACATCCATCCAAGCATGAATGGTTGTTCTTCTCTGCTCTGCATCTATTCTTCATTGTAATTGACACCATCTTCACATTTTCAGCATCATTTGAATATTTAACCAATGCTTTGTTGCATTTTTTATCACAGGGAATATTGGGTCTGATCTGTCGTACAATAACGTTGGAATGTTCATCTCATCTGATGCTGGTAACAACTGGAGACAGGTGAGTTTAAGCTGAATTTGGGGGTAAAAGCTAAGGCATTCTCTTCTAAGGCATTCTAATAATATATTTGAATATTGTAGTTTGGAGAATAAGTATTTTGGACTGCTGTCTCTACCTTTTGATCATGAGGTGTTTTGAGACTCAGTATTCAGCTAGATGTGTACAAGGTAACTGTATGTAAATCATATATTATATTGAATGGGCTGTGTGTCCTGTTTCAGATATTCGAGGAGGAACACAACGTCTGGTTTCTGGATAAAGGAGGGGCCCTTGTCGCTGTGAAACAACCAACCGTCCCCACTAGACATTTACAGTAGGTTTATATCTAATTCCGTCTTTGTATCTCTGTAAACTGGTTGCTATAACATGTTAGTACTTCTATTGATGTCAAGAAAACTTTTTTCAATGTTACTTTATATATGATTAAAGGCAGTATTCAAGGTTGGAACAACTTGCAAAGCACAAACATATGCAATAAAGATACAAACATATTGTCAATTGGGGGAAAGTGTTTTTCTTCACCAAGTCCCCCTTTTAGTACTTTTAACACTGACCATTCTATTGTAAATTGCATCACCCACGTTTTGCCTCAGTTAAGACCAACACAACTGAAACCACATCTCTATTCTTATATCACTTTAGAAAAACATTTAGAAGGTACTTTTAGCACCAAGGTGTGGAGGATTCCTTCCTTCCTGGTTGTGTCTCCTAGATGATTTAAGGAACACAGTAGAAGCCCTCATATCAAACCAGGTTTCAAATAGTATTGTTTTCTTTCAGCATTTAATTGAGACATTTAATTGTCTAGAGTGGCAGATGGATGGGGTTTGCACTTTTGGGCCAATTTCATTGGATCCATTAGGCCAGGTAACGGGCAGCTAAAGTATTTGAAAGATGGCAAATGCTATTTGAACCCAGGCAAGCGCTGTAGGAACCAACCCTCCAACCAAACCAATCCTTATATGATACAGTTCACAAACGTCCTGACCATGTGGCATCTCTCTCTCTCTCTCTCTCTCTCTCTCTCTCTCTCTCTCTCTCTCTCTCTCTCTCTCTCTCTCTCTCTCTCTCTCACTCTCCTCCCAGCTAGTGTAACATTTCCTGACCCTTGTATCCTCCTAATAGATGCCTATAAATGCTTTGTCTGTTGTCTGAGTTTATAGCCAGATGAAGGCATGCTGACTGACGGAGATTTAGATGGAAGCTGCAACAAGGGGGCTGCTGCTTCTTGCATCCTAGAGCAAGACTGTGCATTGTTGAGTGTTGTTCCCAACCTTGTCACACACAGTACTCCAGTGTTCTCACATCTGAAGTGATGTTGATGAGATGTCAGAATCAATAGAGAACAGGCCTGGAGGATGAAAGTTGCCCAATCTCTTTTTATTTATTTTTATTTGTCTCCCCATACCTCTCCGCCCCTGTTTTGTAGTCGTTAGAACATGAAACGGTTCTATTCTGGTATGTTTTGTGTGTTGTGTTTTTTCTTCTACATCACTTCACTCTAGACCGTAAGCAAACTCAGGACCTATGACGTTGTTGTTTTCTCTTCAAGTTGTTATGCCTCCAGGCTTTGATAGTCGAACACAGTTCTGTTGTTTTATTCTTCTTCTATTCAACAGAACGTTTGTTAACTGTAGTCAATTAGATACAACCTGAGGTTCAGCAGCTGACTGTCTATGGAGACGACTCACTCCAATGATCTTCCATGAATCCAGTTGACACACTGTAATTGAGAGCATCAGGGCTCGTATTCAGAGTAGCAATGCTGATCCAGGATCAGATCCCACCGGTCTGTATAATCTCATTCCTTATGATCTAAAAGGTCAAATTGATCCTAGATCAGCACTCCAAGTCAGAATTACGAATATGGGCCTTGTTGTTACTGCCAGTCTGAGATGTGAATGGTTGCATCACAAATGACACCCTTTTTCCTAGTAGGCTTCTGTACTTTAGACCAGAGCCCTATAGGCCATTTGGGATTCATTCAATGTGTTATTGTGTTGTGACTCTGTTACAGGATCAGTTTTGATGAGGGGCGGCAGTGGACCAGACACAGCTTCTCCTTGGTGCCTCTGTTTGTGGACGGGATGCTGGTGGAGGCCGGGACAGAGAACCAGATCATGACGTGAGTCGGGACAATAGAGTAATCGAGGGAAGACGCGCAGTGATGAATGATCTATAGACGGGGGATGGCATTCTTTTGCCCTCCGTAGGAAGTCTTAGAGAGATGGAGAAAAGGAGGGATTTAATTTCTGTCTTCCATTGCTTTGGGACTCTGTTCCTTTTGGTGAAAGGGAAGGGGATGAGATGAATTTGTCTTCTTCTCGTTCTCTTGGGAACCCTGTTCCTCTTGGAGGGAAGATATGAGGGGATGGGGAGGAATTTTAATTCAACGAATGCTGATGTCTTGTCTTTATTAACAGACGTTTAAATGGGAGAAAATATTTGATTCATAAGGGTAGTCAGTTTGTTAGCTTAGGACTGATTTCCCCATTTGATTGACATATTTAACTAGGAAAATGTAATTACTCATAGACTTAACGTAATTGGTGAAAACTTGTAGCGCTGACAACCCTTGTCGAGTTATATTAACTTATGTATCCATCCTTTGGTTTCTCAAGGTTTTTTGGACATTTCAGCCATAGGTCTGAGTGGCAGCTTATCAAGATAGACTACAAGTCCATCTTCAACAGGAAATGTACAGAAGGAGACTATCAGACGTGGCACCTTCACAACAAGGTAAGAGCTCTTAAACAGGAAGTCGGTCCAACTTATCAATATGTGACCTTGTTAACAAATAACAATGAATTTACATGGTAGTTAGGGACTGACTGTACATTATTTATAATGACGATACCTGGAGAAAATCGGACCTCTCTGAAATGAAAATGGATGGCCCTTCCTTCAGTAAAATATATTTTTACCCGACCCTCCCTTAATGGTAAAAATAAAAAAACGTGGCCCTCCCCTATACCCAAAATAATAATAAAAACACAAAGTGGACAGCAGAGAACATGACAACCATTTACCATCACTCATAGGACAGAACAGAGTATTGCAGTTTTAGAAACCGTTCTTCGTTTTATTAGAAGGCAAAAATGCTAGAAAGTTGTGGGTTCAAAGACCACCGCGGACAAGGGTAGTGGTGAAAATATATCAATTAAATTAACAAAAGCACTGAATGAATCTATCAACTTATTTGCTTTCCCCCCAAAAAAGCCTTTTTATTAACACATTTCATGCAATTCTACATAATTTTACATGACTGGAGATGACTAAGGTCTTTTTAAATAGTAAAATAGAGCATGACAGCGAATGAGCGCATGCTGCAGCATGTTTTGATTTCTCTACAGGCTATTGTTAAAAATAGAGGATAGTCTATGTCTGCAACAGTGCTAAAGTTGTCTGTCAACTGTAAAAAGTGAGCACAACAGAACCAGTTACAACTGAAGTACATGATCATCAATTCATTTGAGAAAAAGCCGTTAGTTGTTTAACACAGCAAAAAAATATATATATTTTGGGAAACAATCATTTTCTATTTCATTCCATGATATTATCAGGAATCTTGGTAAGACCCAAGTGCAGACTGTGTGAAGTAATAATGTTAATTGTAACAACAGGGGCAGGCAGACGACAGGTCAAGGCAGGCAGGGGTCAATAATCCAGAATAGAGGCCAAGGTACAGGACGGCAGGCAGGCTCAGGGTCAGAGACAGGCAGTGGTCAGGCGGGCGTGTACAGGGTCAGGACAGACAAGGGTCAAAAACCAGGAGGATGAGAAAAAGAGAGACTAGGGAATAACAGGAGCTGAGACAAAATGCTGGTAGGCTTGAACAAACAAGATGAACTGGCACAGATAGACAGACAGAAAACACAGGTATAAATACGCAGAGGATAACTGGGGAAGGTGGGCGACACCTGGAGGGGGTGTAGACAAGCACAAGGACAGGTGAAACAGATCAGGGAGTGACAGATATTGTTGCTGCAAAATAGATTTGTGTAGACTGTGATTAGGGCATGGGAGTATAAGAGCATCTGCTGGGCTAAATTAACAAACTAGGCATGCATACTGTAGCTCACCTCATGATCCTCAAACCACAGACTAGTCAAACTCGTGTTTCTATTTAATTCAAAATCATTTATTTTATTTCATTTTATACAGCCTAAATCAAAATGTACTATATAGGCATGTTGGTGAAGTGCTGTTGTTGATGTGTTGTTAAAATGCTGTGCACCTGCCAGTCTGTAGCGTGTCACAAATGTTTCTCAATTAATTTCTTGCGACAAGCAATCCCGGATCCGGGATCGTAATCATAGCCTCAAATGAATTAGCATAACGCAGCGGACATAAATTTCCCTAGTAACTTTTCCTATTCATGAAAATCGCAAATGAAATAAATATATTCAAACACAAGCTTAGCCTTTTGTTAACAACACTGTCATCTCAGATTTTCAAAATATGCGTTACAGCCAACGCTAGACAAGCATTTGTGTAAGTTTATCATGGCATAATACTGGCAGCAGGCAACATTTTCACAAAAATAAGAAAAGCAACCAAATTACAACGCCAAACTTTTTTCAAAATGAACTCCATAATATCGACAGAAACACGGCAAACGTTCTTTAGGATCCATCCTCAAGGTGTTTTTAACATATATATTCGATAATATATCCGTCGAGGCAATTGGTTTCTCATAAGAAGCGATTGGAAAAATGGCTACCTCAGTATTTTACGCAAGATTTTCTGCGGGAGACACCATGTGACCACTTGCTAAATATGCTCCCTTACGGCTATTCTTCAATGGAAATGCGCAATGCTATAGACAATGCTATAGACACCTTGGGGAATACATGGAAAACGTAAGCTCATTCGTAGCTCATTCACAGCCATATAAGGAGTCATTGGCATGAGGCGGTTTCAAAAAATGCGTCACTTCCTGGTTATATCTGGGTTTCGCCTGTAACATCAGTTCTGTGGCACTCACAGACAATGTCTTTGCAGTTTTGGAAACGTCAGAGTGTCTTCTTTCCAAAGCTGTCAATTATATGCATAGTCGAGCATCTTTTCGTGACAAAATATCTTGTTTAAAACGGGAACGTTTTTCATCCCAAAACTTTAATAGCACCCCCTAAATGGCAGGCTAAAGCCAGGAAATAATAATAATTTAACAATAATACATTATTGTTCCTTCTTAGGCTACCTGGCTTGCTGCTGACTGCTGCTAGCCTGTTGGAATGTAGAACGTCAATTGATAGACAGAATCACACATTACTTCCCAAAGAAAGTACATTTTTTTTGTCTCCACGGTTGTAGAAGGTAGCAGGCTCTACATGTCATAGAGACAAACCAAAGATATCGCATATGCATCAGTCTCTTCTTTCCCCGGCATATTACAGCTTGTTTCTAGCATAAAGAATTGTGGATTCAAGTGTCCTTACAATTTCACTTTATATAATCAGGTCCATACACTTTTATTTCCAAAGTAACAAGCTAACAAGGGGGTAGGCCTATGCTTTTAGACTTTTTCTTTAATTAACAAATGCCACAATACCCTCAAATACCCCCTGAATTCGAGCCCTGGATTTAACTTAACATACCAAGCTCTCCACTGACACTGAGATGTTTAAGGAGTGTATGGTGACTGAAGGAAATGGCTGACAAAGTCTATGGAATGTAGACTATAATTTCATCTGTCAAACAGGTAGGCCTACTTCTTATTTCTTGAACAAGAAGAAATAGACTCCAACACAAAGCCCTCTTGTTGTTAGAAGCCTAAAGTCAAATTAAACTGCTGCTACTTCATAGTAATGTAAGTTACGTAAATTACTTGAATATGGCTAATTGTGAGGTCAAAAACTCTGATAAATAGCTTCATTATGGGCAACAAAACATATGTTTTTTTTATTAAAATCAAATCTATCAGTAGCCAGTTCACCTCGGGTCTTCCTTTTCATCTTCATTCTCTCCCTCTCAAACTGAACAGGGCATCAGTAGACCTAGTCTGCACGCACATATATATACTCTTTTGGACAAATAAAATAAAAAATATGGAATAAGTCTTTGACTCGCCTCCTGAAGTGCCACCTTACACAGCACAGTCATTTGTTAGGCAGCACAAAAGTGTTTACATCAGCAAGAGAAGGGCTAGCCGGGGCTCATGATTGGGAACGCCTATCCATTGCAGTGTGTAATGCAGTCTAACCTAGTTTTTTATACACCATCCCAGCAGCTCAAAAACTCAGGAGGGAAGTACATTTTCTAAGAAATATAACTTTGCCCTGTGCTTCTCCTAGCATACTCTTCATATAGCCTAGGCTTATAGCATATAGTATAGTCTGTGGATCATTTTATTGAGACCACAGTAGTGGCACTTGATATTGCGTGCCTAGCAGAGAATCAGGGATGAGGGGCATCATTGGGCACACATCGAGATAGTATAATAAGCAACTAATTCTCAAAACCTGAGCAATTTGACATTTTATCAATTACAAATTACCTGACCCTCCCCTGGCCAAAATAAAAAAAACACAAGAAACCCTCCCCCTGACTGATATTAAAAAATGACCCTCCCCCATTTTCCTACAGGTACCAATATTTTTACAAGGGAGATACAGTGTTTGGGTAGTTCCAATAAGCTCAATAGGTTAACATAATAATGGTTTGACTTGCTGTTCTATGTGAATTTGACATTTGAAAATGACATACTGTAATCCCATGTGTGTTCACTATATGGATTAATATCCTGTATGTGTTTCACAGGGCGAGCCGTGTGTGATGGGCCAGAAACAGATCTATATGAAACGCAGACCAGGAAACTATTGCATGCTGGGAAAAGACTACGCCAAAGTCCTCTCTGCTGAGTCGTGTATCTGTCGGGCCCACGACTTTGAATGGTAATTATAGTATACTAGTATAATAACTCACAATTGCAGTAAAATATAAGACATGAAAACATATCCTTTTATCTCAAATCTAAACATGAGTAGATCAACAGAGGTTTCATTGTCCATAAAAGAGAGAGACATGTTGTATGTTGTGTATGTTGTCCCATTTAAGTCATTTTTGGATTTATTACACTATTTCAGGATCCCATTAATTTGGTTCATTTTCCGTGTCAGTGCTCCAATTATGAGATATTTTGGGGAATAATTTGCTCCTAACGTCTGTCTCTCTGGCTGAGCTCGTCTTGCTATGTTTATAATAACGTAGAGAAGATGAAGGGTGTTAATAGGACTGTAGGTTGCTGTTGTTTTTTGTCTTCTAAAGGCAGGGAAGAGAAAAGCAAAGATACATTTGTATATAAATGCCAGTGGTGTCAGGTAAAACTGTATGAGTTTTAATTAGAATCCATTCATCTCCAGGGATAGTTGTTTTCAATTATTTTGGGAATGCAATTATTATATGATACAGTTCACAAACGTCCTGACCATGTGGCGTCTCTCTCTCTCTCTCTCTCTCTCTCTCTCTCTCTCTCTCTCTCTCTCTCTCTCTCTCTCTCTCTCTCTCTCTCTCTCTCTCTCTCTCTCTCTCGCTCTCGCTCTCTCTCTACAGCTGGTGACAGGGACAGTGAAATGCAAAAATTAAAAAACAATCTCTTTAAGAAACGTCAACGTTCAGAGTGAACAACAAAAACACTTTTTATTGACTTTGAAGTGTACACAAAAGTCAAGGTCTGAAATGTTTGCTGATTGCGTATTGTATAACAGGGTGACAATGCACCGGCGTGTTGTTCTGTTGTGCTGTGAACAAAAGGTCCAGGGGTTGATTCCAAAGTGGGACAATGACGAGACTGAAATCAGAGGTTATAAACTGAACAAAAATATGAACGCAACATGCAACAATTTCAAATAATTTACTGAGTTGTAGTTGAAATGAGGAAATTAGTCAGTTGAAATAAATTCATTAGGCCCGAATCTATAGATTTCACATGAAGCATCTGTTGGTCAGATAACTTAAAATAAATTGCCCTCACAGTGGGCCTCAGGATCTCATCACGGTATTTGTGTGCATTCAAATTGCCATCAATAAAATTCACTTAAATTCTCTGACAAAAGATCTGGTGGACTTTCCTGCAGTCGGCATGCCAATTGCACAATATCTCAAAACTTGAGACATCTATGGCATTGTGTTGTGTGACAAAACTGCACATTTTAGAGTGTCCTTTTATTGTCTACATCACAAGGTGCACCTGTGTAATTATCATGCTGTTTAATCAGTTTCTTGATATGCCACACTTGTCAGGTGGATGGATTATCTTGGCAGGAGAAATTCTCACTAACAGCGAAATAGTATTGTTGTACCTATGGAACATTTCTGGGGATCCTTTATTTCAGCTCATGAAACATTGGACCTACACTTAATCTGTTGTGTTTGCATTTTGTTCAGGGTAGATACATAGATATAACACTTGATATGTTATATTAAAAATAAGTGAGGAGAGATTAGTATTAATGTGTAACCAAAACACGCTGGGAGTCTCCACAACTATAATGTACTAAACTGGACACCATACTTTTCTGTGAATTACTGGAAAGAAATGTGATCTTTGCATTGCCAAGGCTGTGATTCAGTGGTGCTTTAATGTCCTTAACTGGACACTGTACCTTCATTGGACTCACTTGGTCCCTTATAACTATTATCCTGACCAACCATAACACCATAACTTCACTTGACAGCCTGTCAATAAAGTGGGGGAGGTTCCTAATCACACTGAGGCCAGACCAGGCCATAGGGAATCCTAGACGGACCTCAGGCTTTGTTGCATCCTATTAGTTCTGGCTAGGTAATTAATTGATAAATCAATGACAGCGTCATTATTAGAATGGGCACTTGCCTAACCTGCTTTGCCCGATGTAAATCACTTTGTGATTGGGAGGTAGCTAATATCAGCCGTTGGGAGTCAGCCAACCCTGACCTGGCTGGCTGTGTTGACATGGAGTCCCCCAGGGCTCAGTCTTCCTATCTCTGCTGATCTGGAGCTTTTGTCAACCGCAGCCCAATCAATATATAATAATTATGGGTTGCAATGCAAAAAATATCTATTATATGTATCGTGCTGAGGGGATAGGAAAAATTAGCTGTAACATAACACAATAATACCGTATGTCCTTTGGATCAAAATCAAATCAAATTGTATTTATCACTTGCTGTGTAAACAGCAGGTGTAGACTAACAGTGAAATGCTTACTTTACGGGCCCTTTCCAACAAATAAAAAATAGAAAAATAATAATAAATACACAATGAGTAACTTGGCTATATATACGGGGTACCAGTACCAAGTTGATGTGCAGATGTATGAGGTAATTGAGGTAGATATGTACATAAATGAAAAGCCAACTGACATTTATTCCTGAGGTGCTGATCTGTTGCACCCTCTACAACCACTGTGATTATTATTAGATGACCCTGCTGTTCATCTATGAACATTTGAACATCTTGGCCATGTTCTGTTATAATCTCCACCCGACACAGCCAGAAGAGGACTGGCCACCCCTCATAGCCTGGTTCCTCTCTAGGTTTCTTCCTAGGTTTCAGCCTTTCTAGGCAGTTTTTCCTAGCCAACGTGCTTCTGCAGCTGCATTGCTTACTGTTTGGGGTTTTAGGATTGGTTTCTGTACAGCACATTATGACATTAACTGATGTAAAAAGGGCTTTATAAATGCATTTGATTGATATACAGTAGTAAGAGGTACCGTGTTGATGTTGATCACATTCTGTATGTGATTTGTTATAGTGATTATGGCTATGAACGGCGTAGAGAAGGGAACTGTCTACCAGCGTTCTGGTTCAACCCAGCTGTTGTATCAAGGAGCTGCAGCCAAGGACAGAACTACCTCAACAGCACAGGGTGAGTTGCACATAAGGACACTATTTTGTAGTGTTTCTATGTTGTCTATTCTAAGTGAAGGCAACCCTGCTGTATATTTCTGCTCAATGAAGGTCAAATATTTTTCTTTAATGTTTTCCATTTCATTTTGTAAAACATTATGATGGTTATAATATGGTCCATGTTAAAAAGCCTGAATAGGTGTCTCACATATCAAAAGAGAAGTACAAAAACATATTAAAACTTACAGTGGCTACAGTATCTCTCTGTATAGGTTGGCCAATGCTTATCATCTTCCCATCTTCCCACTGTAATGAAACACTGTCAGGGAGTCACACCCTCTGGCACGGCTCCTAGTGTGAATAGTGATATTGGCTATTTAGACCTGAGTCATTCACCAGACAGTAGATCTATACTGCGTGAGATGGTGCACTTCTGAGAGCTACAAAGCACTTTCGGGAATCCTAGGACACAGATTAGGACGTCTCAGGATGGCTAAGGTCTGAGGAGAACGGTACATCCTTCATTCATGCATTCGCTTCCCCAAGGTTAAAAGTCAAGTTTTGTCTCAGAGTTAGTAAGCATGTTCGAGTTTTGTCAGTGTGAAATTCATCTTTTAATTAGGGATCACTAAGCATTTTTAAGATTAACCAAAGAATAGCAAGTCTTGTTTACTAGCTCGGTCACTTCCGCAATCACTTTGAGGTTAAAAATACATTTTTTGCAATTTCTTGTCAAGCCTCATTGATTTACGTGACCAATACCCTAGCCTTTTTAATTAGCAGTGTCATGAAGCCAAAACCTCAGTAAACCATACTAAACATGTACTAAATCATTCAAATGGTATCTTCTTAAGGTACCGAAAAGTGGTGTCCAACAACTGCATCAAGGGAGTCAAGGACATGTACACACCCAGGAAGCAGATGTGTCCCAACAGGGCTCCAAAAGGCCTTTCTCTCTCCACCAGAGAGGGCAAGCTTACTGCCGACCTACACACCAACGTCACCTTCCTGGTGCATCTGGAGGAGGTAGGACTGGGCCAACTGCCAAAATGACCTCCTTTTTGTATTTCATTCTTATGGGCCTGTAGGAGCCCAAATGGATTCCTTTGTATGCATCACTGTTATGAGTTGCATTGATTTTCACTTTAAGCCATGAAATGAAAAATCTGTGTTTTGAGACAGAGTAAGAGCTAAAGACCTTAGAGAGAGATGCACCCCTGGAGACCCCTTTATAGAGTGATAAACTCAGAGTAGCCTCCTTCTAGGGCCAGGGCCTTGCCTCGCTCCCCTCACTCCCTAGACACTGTTCAACCACCTCACATTAAATTCAGGTGGAATAAGTGTGGTAGTGCTCTGCTCGGTGCGGCGGTGCTTTCCCCCTGCCCTGCAGCTAAGACGTAAGTGTCTCTCCCACGAGGTTACTCCCGGGCCCAGCAGTCATATTACAGTGTGATGAGTTGAGGAAATTATAATTGATTTATTTAATTGAGTGTCACGGCCGTCGTTAGGAAATGACCAAGGTGCAGCATTGTTAGCGTACATATATTTTTATTTTATATAATGACGCCAACAAAACAAGAAATAAAGAAACGACCGTAAAGCTTAACAGGGCTTTAGAGCCCCTAACAAAGATAACTACCCACAAAGACAAGTGGGAAAAGGAGCTGCCTAAGTATGGTTCCAAATCAGAGACAACGATAGACAGCTGTCCCTGATTGAGAACCATACCCGACCAAAACAAAGAAATACAAAACATAGAAAATAGAACATAGAATGCCCACCCCACATCACACCCTGACCTAACCAAATAGAGAAATAAAACGGTTCTCTAAGGTCAGGGCGTGACAAAGAGAGGCCTCCTCTGATAAGAGTATTGTATGTATTTTATAAAAATGTCAGTCCCAAAATAATTAAAAACAACTATCACAGGAGACTAATGGAGGTGAAGAGTCTTATGCATTAGGAAAATCCTTCGCTCCTGTTGAATTCAGACTTTAATATATTTTCATGAAGCCCAAGATGGTAGAATTTCTTGGGGAGAGCAAATGGGCCTAAATATTTAATTTGTGGTACTGCTGGGTAGTAAACATGGCGCTTCAGAAAAATAAAAAATTAAGGAGGGAGGTGGAAGAAAGTTTGATGTTTTGAGAGAGGGATGAGATCTGTAGTGTCACACGTCAAGGTTTCATTATCACAAAGTGACCTTATAGTATGTGATGTGTACACCGTCCAGATTTACTCTACATTAGCATGTCATGTTTACACCAAACATATTTACCCAACATTAGCTACCTTCTAGCATGTCATGTTTACACCATCCAGATTTACCCAACATTAGCTACATTATAGCATGTAATGTGTACACCAACCAGAACCAATGGAATAGTCCCAAAGGAGCAAATCCGTCCATCTAGCTCTCCAGACAGGCTCAATCAAACGCTCAAAGCATTTAAAAGAAATAAAAAACTATTTGAACCCAGGTATGACACACCATCAGCATGACAGCACTGACATCACACCGTTTATACCATCCTTTGTGTGTTGACATTCACCTGAACAAGACTCCTTTACACAGTCCTGCTGTGTTTGGACCTGAACTAACAAAACCCATTATTGTCAACCAGCACTGCTGTCCAGACCATGACGCTTACCCTATTATGCATTTTGGATTTGGAGGCCCTCTGAGTCACACATGGAGCCACGGACACAAAGCTTGACATTTAGCCAGTAGGCCAGCATCAGTCTCATGCAGATTTGCTAGTGATCCCAGGACACCTCGATAGAGAACTAGAAGTGTCCAGAGAAAGTGAACAGAGGACACCAACAGAATCCTGAATGACATCGGCGCCACTACAGTTCCACACAATAGCTGCCACTGTTATCCCTTTTCTTCCATTCTATTCTGCCTTTCTTTATTTGGCTTATCCATAGTTTATAATTTTCAGTGTACAATGGCGTGAAATATACCCCCAGAAGCCTTCTCCTGTTTTCATACTCTGCTGTGCTTGAAAATAAAGAAAACGGATTGTGAATAAGGAGAGAGAGACACTCACACCTCATTTTAGGTAACAGGCAAACACACTGCTCTCACAGTGGGGCAGAATATGATGCAACCCCAATGTTGGGCTTGTGCTGACTGCGAATGTAGTCCAGCAGTCTGTTGACTAGTGTACCTGCCACCCTGCTGTCTCTTGATTACTACACTGCTTCGACCTCCCTGTGGTTCTCTCTCCATCACACACACACTCACCACAGGGACTCATTTCAGACTCAGGATGCACACTGATGTAGAGGTGTCACAACACAATCTGTTGGACTTCTGACAGAAACAGACAATGATGTCCTGCCTGGGACCATGCATGCTTACTGAATAGTACTGTGGATTTGAGGCATTGTATTGAACCCAATTTTTTAAAACATTTATTTAACTAGGCAAGTCAGTTAAGAAAATATTCTTATTTATAATGACTGCCTACCAGGGAACAGTGGTTTAACTGCCTTATTCAGGGCCAGAATGACATCATTTTACTTTGTCAGCTCGGGATTCGATCCAGCAAACTTTTGGTTACTGGCCCAACACTCTAACAACTAGGCTGCCTGCCGCCACAAAACAATGACATGTATTTATGTCTAGAATAAACAAAAGTACAAGCATCTAGCTGGGCTCTGAAATACAATGGAATTGTTACATATTTATTTTTTATAATGATGAACTATATCTTCATATTATTATTATTATATATTTTTTTTCTGTCTTTCTTCATCTGTCGTCCTCACTTGAGACTTTACTTGTTTTCCAGGGTGACTCAATGAGAACCAACATCCAACTAGATTTCGGGGATGGCACGGCAGTCTCCTACTCCAACCTGAGCTGGATCGAAGAGGGGATCAGGCATGTTTACAAGACGGCTGGGATATTCCGTGTCTCAGCCTTGGCGGAAAACACCCTGGGATTTGATACTACCACGTTGTACCTTCATGTTACGTGTACGTCACCTCTATACATTCATCTATTTTGTCAGGAATATTCAATTCCCGCCATCTAGGAATGAAGTACTTCTGGTTTTAGTGTGTACTGTACCTGGTAGATAATTGGTCAGTTACTGTGACGTCGGCCATTGATTGGCCAGAGTGGTCGCTCACCTGGTGACCCTGGTCTGAATCAGTCCCTGATTGGAGGGAAAGAATGGAAAACAACAGTGCTGTGGTTCTCAATGATCATAATTGAATAGCTCTGCCTCATATTCCTCTGTAAATAACCACCTTACTAAATATACAGCAGTGTACAATGGGGCCAGTTAAAGGCAAAGTACCAGAATGCTTTCAACATAGTACAGCACTTTGATGCCCTCTCTCTTTTCATCTTGTAATGAACAAGCCAGCCAAATGTCAAGTAAATAATAGTGACAAATATAACATGCTTATGTCTAAAAGGCTTCAAGAATTATCCAGCTCTTTGAGGTGCAGTGTTTGAATTGCCCCCTTGTCTCTTGATTTGAAAAGCGAGGCTTTCGTCAATTAGTGAAGGTGCCATTTAAATGTTGTCTCTGGTCGCCACGTCACTTTTAGTCAGTTTACTTTGATATGATTGATGTCATTGATTCTGCTGGTGTTTTTTCCTGGTTTGGTACAAATTATTATAGTTTATTTTGTACTTTTACCCTTTTTTCTCCCCAATTTCATGATATCCAATTGGTAGTTACAGTCTTGTCTCATCGCTGCAACTCCCATACGGACTCGGGAGAGTTGAAGGTGGTGAGCCATGCGTTCTTCGAAATATGACCCTGCCAAGCCGCACTGCTTCTTGACACACTTCTCACTTAACCTGGAAGCCAACCGCACCAATGTGTCGGAGGAAACAAAACACCTGTCGATTGCAGTCAGATTGCAGACACCCGGTCTGCCACAAGGAGTCTCTAGAGCCCGATGCGACAAGGATATCCTTGTCAGCCAAACCTTCCCCTAACCCGAACAACTCTGTGCCAATTGTGCGGCACCTCATGGTTTCCCTGACCCGGCCGGCTGTGATAAAGTCTGGATCGAATCCGGGTCTGTAGTGACGCATCAAGCACTGCGATGCAGTGCCTTAGACCATTGCGCCACTCGGGAGGCTGTTTGGCACATTTTGAGGGAATTTACAGGGGAGAGAGTGTGCAGATAATGCTTTTAGCAATGTGCCAATCACAATGCCACCACATATTTCAAATTGGAATATTTTTAACACTAGACACAGTTTAGGGAGCCTGACCAAATTACTCACATCACACACACAACACACACACACACGCACATCCGCATAGACACAAATTTAAAAGGGGGAGACACACAGATACGCACACTTTCTATCTCTGTCACACACATCACACACACACACACACACACACAAACATACACAGACACTAACACATACACTGCATACACGTTTGAAAGCTAGGATAAAGATTAGTCTCAGTTAAAGAGGATAAGTGTTAACAGAAGCCCAGGCGGAGACGTACAGTACACACCAGAACGCCAAGTCACACCACTGTCAGCCGGAGTTTTACTGTTAAAATACCTTGTTATATCTCTCTCCTACAGGAACCTTCACCACTTAGATCACGATAATGCCACGTACACCCACGTCAACTCCCATTACGGTCTCAGCATGTCAGACAACACTATTACTCACAAGGTATCACGTCAAAAACATGATAACGTCAACGTGTTTTAAGTCGATAATAAATCTTGTTCTTCAACTAAATTCCATCAAAAGTATGGAACATTATGATAGTTAATGACATTTGTTGAGGAAGATTTCATTCACCTTCCCTTTTCAGCTAAAGTAGTCTTATTGAAAAGAAGATCCCACACACTACCCCTGTGATAATGATAAGTGATACTGGAAAGCGCGGTGTGGGAGATCTTATTTTCTCTAATTCTTTATTTCAGAAGGTTTCTATTTCTTTTTTTCCCACACAGCTGTAAAAAATGATCTTCGGATGTGCCAGTGCTTTTCATATTTAAACAAAAAATTATCTAAAAATAATATTTTGATGTGCGAGTGATTTTCATATTGTGTAGTTAGGCAGTCTCAAGCAATGTCCATGTAATTACAATCATATATGGAGTCTGAATCATCCAATACTGAGTCTGAATCCTCCAATACTGAGTCTGTATTATCCAATACTGACTCTGTATTATCCAGTACTGAGTCTGAATCATCCAATACTGAATATGAATCATCCTCTGTGTTTGTATCAGGTCCTGTGGAACATGTCCAGTTGCTGGCTCCATTTGTGGCCATCAAGAACAAGGAAGTAAACCTAACAGCAGTGGTCTGGCCCATCCACTCAAGGACCCTCACCTACTTCTGGTGGCTGGGGAACAGCACTGAGGTAAACTAGACTTAAAACACTTGGTCTACAGGGAAGAGGGCCTATAACCTGAGCCCTGTGGGACTCCAGTGTTGTGTATGGTATTCAGTATATGTGGGTTACCTGCTCTACAACATTAGTAGAGGTAAACTGACACTATTCAAAAGGGGTCTTACCCTATAATGCCATATAGTGTACATGTACTGCAGTGGTGGCTGGTGTAACTGTAACTAAATCAGAGGACAGGCTTATTGTAATGGCTGGAACAGAATAAATGGAACAGCATCGAACACTTCAAAGACATGGTTTCCATTCCAGTTCAATTCCACTTCAGCCATTATTATGAGCTGTCCTCCCTTCAGTAGCCTCCACTGATGTATATATGGGTTATACATGTCGTCTATGGTATTACATACATTGACCTCTTCTATTGTGGAAGACGACAGTGATAGCAGTCTCTGATCTTATTAGTTTGTCATGAGTTATTACCTTAGCTGCATTGGTTCTAGGTCTTATGTGGAGGATGTTTTTGTAGGGTTTTACTCAAGTCAGAAGCTCCAACTACTCTTAGTGAGAAGTTCAAGGAGAAGTTGTTATCATCTGAAATGGGTTTGTTTCATGTTCCGGGGATTTAGGTAAATGTTTTAGGTGAAGGGATTATATTACCTGATCAAATTGTGATCATCCATTTTGTCCTTGTGCCTTCTTCCTCCAGCCGGTGATCAGCTTAGATGGGAGCATCTCGTACACCTTCACCAGCGAGGGAATGAACACTGTTACGGTCCAAGTGTCTTCAGCCAACGCCATACTGCAAGACACTAAGACAATAGCAGTCCAAGGTAAGCATCAGTTCTCTCTCTCTCTCTCTCTCTCTCTCTCTCTCTCTCTCTCTCTCTCTCTCTCTCTCTCTCTCGGATCACCCTAATCAAATTATTCTGCTTGATGCAATGCCAATTTGCACATCTAGCAGGCAATGTTTGAGGGTACTTTACATTTGAATATGTCAGGATATGCGAAGGGGGACATTTCCCCAATTGTCTAAGAAATCACTCGTGCAAGCAATCAACTCCTCTTGTCAAACCATGAGCACATGCATACTGTACGCACACACACCAACATCTCTGTCAGCTTTCCCACCTGTCAGAAGACAGTTAGAGGGACACAACCAGAATGAAGGACAGTGGGGAATGGACAGGATACCTTGAGAATAATGCACCGAGATCAGGAGTTGAACTAACGGTCTGTTTCTGTTTCTCCCCTGGGTCTCTCTCTCTCTCTGACAGAGTTCTTCAAATCTCTGCTTTTATCTTTCTCCCCTAATCTGGACGAGTACAACCCTGACGTCCCCGAGTGGAGACAGGATGTGGGGAGAGTCATTAAGAAGGCTCTGCTCCAAGTAAGTGTGAATTCCTTCCATCTCTATTTTTCTCTCTCTCTCTTGTTTCTTCCTATCCTCTCAGACGCTTTGGCATTCACCCTCGGGCTGTCCTATGATTCGTTATCACACAGGTGCGAGAGTCTCGGCTTCTTCTTCCTCCCTCGAGGCAGCTATATTAGCACTAACAGAAGTTGGAGCAATGAAATGCATTCTTCGGCAATTAGCCTGGAATGAAGGAGATCTAGGCATTACTGTGACATTGGATGTGCGTAGTATCTGTGGAGGAGAGCTAGCACTGATATGTCATATTTAAGTGTGTTTTTCTTCCACTTTGTGTGTTGGTTTAGGCCTTTAGTGTGAGAATTGTGGTCTCTATGTGTTTTCACCAACTCCCACAGTTGATTTGACATGAGAGGCGCCTCAGGCGAGTTAGTCTGAGAGCCAGTGGAGGGAGCTACTGTGATGGAGGACAGGGTGAAGCTCTGTGAGGGATAAAGTGCACCTTATCACCTGGCATTCTGGGAGCCACATACTATGTTCATGGCAGTATAGTATAGCACCAACCAATTGATTTGTGTTAAACAGAGGGGCACACTCAGTTAAGGTTATATATCTAGCTTGGGCTATTAATTGCTAGCCTCAATAGGGATTTACAGCAATAGGGGGTTACAGCACCACTTTTCATACAGAATGTTTTGTTATACAACCTTTTAGGACCAACATACATTATACGGTATCTATTGAGTTTATGAACACTAACTAGTCCATGTGTCACGTGCTCCTCCATATTCCGTTTAATCCTCATTTCATCTCTTTCACCCTGTCTCTAAAAGAAAATCATATTAAGGCCTATTCGTCCATGTACTGCTAGCGTTGGCATAGGTTGCATAGCCTAGATATTGTGCAAAAATCGTCATACAAAGTGTTATTAGAATTTTTACCTTCATTTTTATTTTCGAATTTTCTGCGGTTCACGTTCAGTTCACCCTCAAAATGAAACATATTCTGTTGTGTCAAGGTAAACAACTCCCCACAATGAGGAAAAGGAGAAGGTTCAGCAAAATTGCAATTAAAGTCTATTAAACTGCAGTATTGCCGTACTACAGTACAGCTCTACGGTTGACAATAGTGAGAGTCAGGCAGGGATGCACTGTTCCTCCTCAGCTGATTCCAACCCAATGCCTAATAGAGGTTTGAATGGGGAGTTCAGTAAGAGGCTATTTCAAGTTATTTTCCAGAATCATTCCATCTCCGCTTTCTCTGGCTTCTTCTTTCCTCCCCCTGCGGAACATGGAAGATGCCGAAGGCTCACTCTCAAGTTCCAGACAGTGGCTGTCGGCAAATTCATATAATTTTCTATGTTTCGCGGAAGCCACCCCTGGTTTCACCACCAGCTGTTAATGCATCTATCAGTGTGGTGAAAGAGTTTAACACGTCCTATTTTTTTCCCTAAGAGAGGGCACCCCCCCCCCCCCCCCCCCGGGTAACGACTGTACTTGACTTCACAGAATAAAATCATAGATATAGGTGAATCATCATTACATATTTATAACAACATTGTTGTGAAAATAGTATAACCCAATATTGTCAAGTTCATGACGAATGAGAAGCAGAATCCACGTCTTGGTGTGTTTACAATAGTAATTAGTAATAAACCACTGTTTCATCTTATTTATTTAGCTTTGCATACAGTAAGATTGTGAGGAAGCCGATCCAAAAGCGTTTGCTGTTAAAATATTAAAGCGACAAGATACAGTCTTGAAAAGGTGGTTTTTCAGCCAAATTTGGGCATGGACAAAGTTCCCTCCAAAACACTCACTCATCTGACTCAGTCTGACTCACCCACTCTCCTCCCTTAACCCAGATCAGATTTTTCACTCCAGAAAATGAGTTTTGGGGGCACAAAATGCCAGTGCTACCTAAGCACACAGAGCCCGAAGGCTTTTTAGAGTAATGAGTGATCGCAAAAAGAACATTTGTGCTGAGTGTATTGATTTTTACAGGTGCTATTGTATCCTATCCCCTCCATCTCCCGTTCCCTCTCCCATTCCATACCTTTTTCCCCTCATTGCATGTAATTCCTTTGCTCTATAATTGTCCACTACTTGAGTACTTTTCTACTCAAATAGTGATTTTAAGGCTTGATAATTGATGTGCATCAAGTGTATGTGACTCGCCGACTACGCCACTCCATTGTCCGCCAGTAGCCAAATAGATAACCCATAAAAAACATGAGTGGCTTTTTAAATGGACACTGATTTCTGGTTGGAACCCTGTGCCTAGCTGGTAATCTAAAGTGGATAAAGGACATTCTGAAGAAAAACATTTAGTAGTAGCTATTTTGAAGTCATGGAAAAACAGTTGTTTTGCAAGACATACTCTTCTCATCAAGAAAGAAATACACTTTTGCAAAAACATGGAGGTTGAATTTGGATTGAAACAAGTTCAACACTTTATTTAACACCTATATTATTTAATATTTATTTAACACCTTTAACATGTTATGTCACAGTCATAGTCATTGTTTGTCATTAAAGCTAAAACAACTTGTCTTAAACTGTTGTGACATTGTGTTATTTTAAGGCTGGTTATGACATCTACATAAGAGTGTCAAAACCCACCACACAAAGCAAACCATTCTATCACACCGTAGCCTACTTGTAAACAGTATATTTATGTTATATTGCATTTTCTAAAATTGCCCACGCATTGATGTCAGACCCAATGCACTGTTGCTCTGGACTGGGATGAATGCAGGAGCAGATTTCAGAAGTAGGCCAAGACACCCTCTTTGTGACTGATGACTGACATAAGGGCATGTACATGATAGACCTATCTGGCTTATATCATTATGATGGTCATAATGCCTCTTGAGTGTCAACGTACATTTTCTTAGTCCAAGTAGAGTAACACAGGATGTATAATGTGTATTTTCCATAAGTTATATGAGGAAAAAATACATGATCGTAAAGAATTCAGTACAACAACAACATCAACGGATTTACAGTGGGGCAAAAAAGTCTTTAGTCAGCCACCAATTGTGCAAGTTCTCCCACTTAAAAAGATGAGAGAGGCCTGTACTTTTCATCATAGGCACACTTCAACTATGACAGACAAAATGAGAAGAAAAAATCCAGAAAATAACATTGTAGGATTTTTTATGAATTTATTTGCAAATGATGGTGGAAAATAAGTACAGTGCCTTGCGAAAGTATTCGGCCCCCTTGAACTTTGCGACCTTTTGCCACATTTCAGGCTTCAAACATAAATATATAAAACTGTATTTTTTTGTGAAGAATCAACAACATCATGAAGTGGAACGACATTTATTGGATATTTCAAACTTTTTTAACAAATCAAAAACTGAAAAATTGGGCGTGCAAAATTATTCAGCCCCTTTACTTTCAGTGCAGCAAACTCTATCCAGAAGTTCAGTGAGGATCTCTGAATGATCCAATGTTGACCTAAATGACTAATGATGATAAATACAATCCACCTGTGTGTAATCAAGTCTCCGTATAAATGCACCTGCACTGTGATAGTCTCAGAGGTCCGTTAAAAGCGCAGAGAGCATCATGAAGAACAAGGAACACACCAGGCAGGTCCGAGATACTGTTGTGAAGAAGTTTAAAGCCGGATTTGGATACAAAAAGATTTCCCAAGCTTTAAACATCCCAAAGAGCACTGTGCAAGCGATAATATTGAAATGGAAGGAGTATCAGACCACTGCAAATCTACCAAGACCTGGCCGTCCCTCTAAACTTTCAGCTCATACAAGGAGAAGACTGATCAGAGATGCAGCCAAGAGGCCCATGATCACTCTGGATGAACTGCAGAGATCTACAGCTGAGGTGGAAGACTCTGTCCATAGGACAACAATCAGACGTATATTGCACAAATCTGGCCTTTATGGAAGTGGCAAGAAGAAAGCCATTTCTTAAAGATATCCATAAAAAGTGTTGTTTAAAGTTTGCCACAAGCCACCTGGGAGACACACCAAACATGTGGAAGAAGGTGCTCTGGTCAGATGAAACCAAAATTGAACTTTTTGGCAACAATGCAAAACGTTATGTTTGGCGTAAAAGCAACACAGCTGAACACACCATCCCCACTGTCAAACATGGTGGTGGCAGCATCATGGTTTGGGCCTGCTTTTCTTCAGCAGGGACAGGGAAGATGGTTAAAATTGATGGGAAGATGGATGGAGCCAAATACAGGACCATTCTGGAAGAAAACCTGATGGAGTCTGCAAAAGACCTGAGACTGGGACGGAGATTTGTCTTCCAACAAGACAATGATCCAAAACATAAAGCAAAATCTACAATGGAATGGTTCAAAAATAAACATATCCAGGTGTTAGAATGGCCAAGTCAAAGTCCAGACCTGTGGAAAGAACTGAAAACTGCTGTTCACAAATGCTCTCCATCCAACCTCACTGAGCTCGAGCTGTTTTGCAAGGAGGAATGGGAAAAAATGTCAGTCTCTCGATGTGCAAAACTGATAGAGACATACCCCAAGCGACTTACAGCTGTAATCGCAGCAAAAGGTTGCGCTACAAAGTATTAACTTAAGGGGGCTGAATAATTTTGCACGCCCAATTTTTCAGTTTTTGATTTGTTAAAAAAGTTTGAAATATCCAATAAATGTCGTTCCACTTCATGATTGTGTCCCACTTGTTGTTGATTCTTCACAAAAAAATACAGTTTTGTATCTTTATGTTTGAAGCCTGAAATGTGGCAAAAGGTTGCAAAGTTCAAGGGGGCCGAATACTTTCGCAAGGCACTGTATTTGGTCACCTACAAACAAGCAAGATTTCTGGCTCTCACGGACCTGTAACTTCTTCTTTAAGAGGCTCCTCTGTCCTCCACTCGTTACCTGTATTAATGGCACCTGTTTGAACTTGTTATCAGTATAAAAGACACCTGTCCACAACCTCAAACAGTCACACTCCAAACTCCACTATGGCCAAGACCAAAGAGCTGTCAAAGGACACCAGAAACAGAATTGTAGACCTGCACCAGGCTGGGAAGACTGAATCTGCAATAGGTAAGCAGCTTGGTTTGAAGAAATCAACTGTGGGAGCAATTATTAGGAAATGGAAGACATACAAGACCACTGATAATCTCCCTCGATCTGGGGCTCCACGCAAGATCTCACCCCGTGGGGTCAAAATGATCACAAGAACGGTGAGCAACAATCCCAGAACAACACAGGGGGACCTAGTGAATTACCTGCAGAGAGCTGGGACCAAAGTAACAAAGCCTACCATCAGTAACACACTACGCCGCCAGGGACTCAAATCCTGCAGTGCCAGACGTGTCCCCCTGTTTAAAGCCAGTACATGTCCAGGCCCATCTGAAGTTTGCTAGAGTGCATTTGGATGATCCAGAAGAAGATTGGGAGAATGTCATATGGTCAGATGAAACCAAAATATAACTTTTTGGTAAAAACTCAACTCGTCGTGTTTGGAGGACAAAGAATGCTGGGTTGCATCCAAAGAACACCATACCTACTGTGAAGCATGGGGGTGGAAACATCATGCTTTGGGGCTGTTTTTCTGCAAAGGGACGACTGATCCGTGTAAAGGAAAGAATGAATGGGGCCATGTATCGTGAGATTTTGAGTGAAAACCTTCTTCCATCAGCAAGGGCATTGAAGATGAAACGTGGCTGAGTCTTTCAGCATGACAATGATCCTAAACACACCGCCCGGGCAATGAAGGAGTGGCTTCGTAAGAAGCATTTCAAGGTCCTGGAGTGGCCTAGCCAGTCTCCAGATCTCAACCCCATAGAAAATCTTTGGAGGGAGTTGAAAGTCTGTGTTGCCCAGCAACAGCCCCAAAACATCACTGCTCTAGAGGGGATCTGCATGGAGGAATGGGCCAAAATACCAGCAACAGTGTGTGAAAACCTTGTGAAGACTTACAGAAAACGTTTGACTTCTGTCATTGCCAACAAAGGGTATATAACAAAGTATTGAGATAAACTTTTTTTATTGACCAAATACTTATTTTCCACCATAATTTGCAAATAAATTCATTAAAAATCCTACAATGTGATTTTCTGGATTTTTTTGTACCGATGATGAAAATTACAGGCCTCTCTCATCTTTTTAAGTGGGAGAACTTGCACAATTGGTGGCTGACTAAATACTTTTTTGCCCCACTGTATCTCTAAATTGTATTATTTTTTATTTTTTTTTCCCTGCCAAGAAGCTTCCTTTTTCCTTTCTCCATGTTTCCACTGGGCTTCCCTTCCTGCTTCTCTTCTTCCAACGTATGAGGCTCGCACTGCAGTTAACAGTTTGAATGTCTCCCCCTAGTGGTACCACGACATATACATGTATATAATGTTGTGAACAAACTAAGTTTGATTCCAAAATCTGGAACATTTCTGTTGTTGTAAGGGTAATAATATAAGCCAGATAGGCTTTTACCGCCAGTCATAAGTTCCAAAGAGGGTGTTTTGTCCTTCTCCTGTTTTCATCCCAGTCATCAGTGACAGAGCATTGGGCTAGGCACATGTTTGGCATCAATGTGTGCACAATTAATAAAATGGACAATTTAAGAAATGTTATATAACATATTATTTACAAGTAGATTGTATTGGTCTGCCTTGTGTTTTAGTTTTTTGTGTGCTCTTTAACACTCTTACATAGATGTCATAATCAGCCATAAAATATTGTAATATACAATACCAGTCAAACATTTGGACACAGTTTTTCTTTATTTGTACTATTTTCTACATTGTAGAATAATAGTGAATACATCAAACTATGAAATAGCACATATGGAATCATGTAGTGACCAAAAAAGTGTTAAACAAATCAAAATATATTTACATTTTAGATGCTTCAAAGTAGCCACCCTTTGCATTGATGACAGGGCTATCTTCTGTACACCACCCCTCCCTTGGCACAACACAACGTATTGACTCGAACGCATTAGGAAGGAAAGAAATTCCACAAATTAACTTTAAACAAGGCACACCTATTAATTGAAATGCATTCCATGTGACTACCTCATGACGCTGGTTGAGAGAATGCCAAAAATGTGCAAAGCTGTCATCAATGCAAAGGGTGGCTACTTTGAAGCATCTAAAATGTAAATATATTTTGATTTGTTTAACACTTTTTTCGTTACTACATGATTCCATATGTGCTATTTCATAGTTTGATGTATTCACCACTGTTATACAATGAAAAACCCTTGAATGAGTAGGTGTGTCCAAACATTTGACTAGCACTGTATGTCACAACTTGTCTAAATATACGTGTCATAACAGTGACAATGCTATGTCAACTATTATGACATATGGTTAAAACCGCGTCATAACGTGTTATGATGCTAGGTGTCAAATAAGGTGTTACCAAAAAAATAAAGTTGTATTAATGTTGACTTGTCATCTATTGGTTTGGTGACATATTGTAGCATTGGTTATTAACACATCTTGGTCAAGCCCCAATCTTTTTCATTGTCACCTCCCTCTCCTTTGATTTCAAAATATGTTAAATATGTATATGATCTAAGGGCAGTTTTTTTAACTGTAGACTAAGAATACCATACAAGTATGAACATATTGCAACAGTATTGTCCATTGTCAACAGGTGTCAGACTTTCCAGAGGATCAGCTATTGGTTGAAGTGTTTCCAGGTGTGCCAACGGCCGCTGAGCTCTTCCTGTTACCACACAAGAACCAATCAGAGGGCCGGAAAAAAAGCGAGGAGGAGCTAGAGCAGGTATGGGATAGTTAGATTGAACAATGACATTTTGAGTGTCATTGTAATTCTGTCATGGCATGTATGACAAATTGTTTCCAATCCTTCACGCCAATTCACACAATAGGATAAATGCATTGTCATGGCTGAAATGACACACACATGCAGACATTCATTTTATACTCCTAGTCCGACAATTGATACAACTGAACCATGACGAAACAGCAAATGTTATTTAATTATTTAATTATGCATTGTGTGTGAATTGAAAGAGCTGAAAAGTGTGAGAATTGTTTGACTAAATGATGCTTCTTTCATCTCCTTCAACAGATCTCTGAGATACTTGCCAGCGCTCTGAACCAGAATCTGGTGGAGTTTGAGCTAAAGCCAGGAGCAAGAGTAATCGTTTACATCACGCAGCTAACTTTGGGTAAGGAAAGAAGTTAGTATCAAGATAATTAAATATATTAACTGTATGTCCTTGCATGATAAATCATTATTTTCTCTACATATTCTCCTGTTTTTCAGCTGTGTTTGTTTATTTTTGTGATGTCATAATTGCAATGTCATTTACTGGAGCTAACGTCTTCATATTTGTATAGCATAAACCAAACACATTTTTTGTTCTGTATTTAGAATGCCTTATATGTTTGTCACCATTTTGGATGTGCAAAGATTGGAGGAGGACATGGGAGGAAAGAAAGAATGGATTTGATTTTAAGTGGAACTCCTTGAGACAATTGATATTTTATATCTACCATCAAGTCGCCCAACATCTGTTCACTGTCTTGAACAACCAT
This sequence comes from Oncorhynchus clarkii lewisi, assembly GCF_045791955.1. NCBI lineage: Eukaryota > Metazoa > Chordata > Actinopteri > Salmoniformes > Salmonidae > Oncorhynchus > Oncorhynchus clarkii. The sequence continues at coordinate 14,532,965 of NC_092163.1, forward strand.
CCAACCACAAAATGAGTGTTGCACTGAGTATAATTTTGTTGATTATTTAGTCCTTGAGAAAATGACAAAAAAAGAGAAGTTTGTTTCACAATGCATGCAAAAATCAGAATCGCCTAAAAATAATCAACAACATTACACCAGTTTGGTGTACTGCTTTACCAGCGTCCACCCAAAAACAACACAACAAATTCTCTTTCACAATGGAAAAAGATTCTCAGTTGAGAGTATTGAATGGATACAGAGCAGTGGTCCAGCCTTCTACTACAGTATATACTCATACAACACCACACTTACGACAGCAGCTGGGTCCACATGGAAGAGTTGAGGGTTAAAGTTGGAAGTGCCCTTAAGGAAAGTCCACATGATTTCACGTGTGGAAAATCAGATAATTTCACGTAAAATGTAACTTTTTGGAACTCTTCACATGTTGTTTTCTCTGTAAGGGTGGAGGTGGAGGTTGGAGAGAGGATTTGCCAGGTTTGACAGGTCTAATAGTACATATTCTGACGGTTCTATTAGCCACATAATCCCAGTGAGAACACATAGCCTTGAGCTGGCAGTCTGTGGCTTAAAGGACTAGGTATACACAAGCAGGTCTGCGGGTGCTGGACCGTAAAGTGTGTGTGTGTGTGTGTGTGTGTGTGTGTTAGTGTGTCAAGGGTGTGTAATACCACAGAGAGAGGTGTTAAATAGTATAATCAGCACCACATACTTCCAGTTTATTCCACAGTAAGTGTTGCTGTGTTGCACTTCATTTGTGACAGTTGTAAAAGGCTTGTTTTAACCACAACTTAGCATTTACATCTGAATATAAATGCTGCTGTGCTTGTTTAAAGCCAATGTCTTTTAGTTGGAGAAAAGGTAATTACATGCAATCACAGCCTTTTAAATTTGAGATATTAAAAATGCACTATCATTGCCTTGGATCAACCCATAATACATAGCCGGATTCATTTACTTGAATCAACAAATTGATTCAAGTAAAGCATATTCATTGACTGTATGTAGCCCTACTGTAGCAGAATATTTTGAAGCCAAAGATATATCTCAACTGTACTCCATGGGTGTTATTAGTGATACAATATTATACGGTATAGGATCAATATTGGCAATGAAGCAAGTAAATCTCAGAGGCATTCCCAGATTAGCCTTTATTGTGTTGGTCTGTTCTTGTTATGTTTAGCGTTCATCGTCCACCACCCTCTGTTACAGCACCATTGGTGGATTCCAGCCCGAGACACAGCAGTTCAGCCATGCTGATGCTCCTGTCAGTAGTGTTCCTTGGTTTAGCAGTGTTTCTCATCTACAAATTCAAGAGGTACGTATGTACAGTACTTTATGATTATATCTTTGAACACTGTATCGCAGCACTGCTTGAATAACCTGCTATCATCATTAATAATGCACAGATTGTTAGGGCCTGCATCAACCAACAATTAACTAATGACGTTTCTTTGAAGTAACTTTTCAAATTTCCTTAATACTGTAGATGTAGTAAACAGATTTAGAGTGATTTGGATGCATGAGGCACGTGTGTGAATCAGTGATGTTATGTTAAGAAAACTATCATTCAATTGCTTAATATGCTGTTGCCATATTTTGGCTGTTAGTAGCTGAATTATTAAAATGATTCTCATGGAAAAGTCTGCTGAAAATGCATCAATTATGGATATGGAAATTCCCGCATTAATCTAAAGAAAAAACTGATTTATTGAAATGTCACACACGACAAAGCAAAACAATTAAGTAACAAAATGACTTGTAACTGGAAAGAAATTGAAGTATGAGTGGATGAAACAAATTTCTATTCATAAATATAAATGGGGAAATATTTTTCTGAGATTAGGCAAAATGTATATGCATCAGGGTTACAGTCTTATATCACTACATTGATGTCAAATGGGGATTTAATGATGTAAAGATTAAGATTGTCTTAGTTAGATATCTAGTGGCTTCATGATAATAGGGGGATTAATATACACTGCTCAAAAAAATCAAGGGAACACTTAAACAACACAATGTAAATTTAAGTCAATCACACTTCTGTGAAATCAAACGGTCTACTTAGGAAGCAACACTGATTGACAATAAATGTCACATGCTGTTGTGCAAATGGAATAGACAACAGGTGGAAATTATAGGCAATTAGCAAGACACCCCCAATAAAGGAGTGGTTCTGCAGGTGGTGACCACAGACCACTTCTCAGTTCCTATGCTTCGTGACTGATGTTTTGGTCACTTTTGAATGCTGGTGGTGCTTTCACTCTAGTGGTAGCATGAGACGGAGTCTACAACCCACACAAGTGGCTCAGGTAGTGCAGCTCATCCAGGATGACACATCAATGCGAGCTGTGGCAAGAAGGTTTGCTGTGTCTGTCAGCGTAGTGTCCAAAGCATGCCGTAGGAGGGCAACAACCCAGCAGCAGGACCGCTACCTCTGCCTTTGTGCAAGGAGAAGCAGGAGGAGCACTGCCAGAGCCCTGCAAAATGACCTCCAGCAGGCCACAAATGTGCATGTGTCTGCTCGAACGGTCAGAAACAGACTCTATGAGGGCCCGACGTCCACAGGTGGGGGTTGTCCTCACAGCTCAACACCGTGCAGGACGTTTGGCATTTGCCAGAGAACACCAAGATTGACAAATTTGCCACTGGTGCCCTGCTCTTCACAGATGAAAGCAGGTTCACACTGAGCACATGTGACAGACGTGACAGTCTGGAGACGCCGTGGAGAACGTTCTGCTGCCTGCAACATCTTCCAGCATGACCGGTTTGGTGGTGGGTCAGTCATGGTGTGGGGTGGCATTTCTTTGGGGGGCCGCACAGCCCTCCATGTGCTCGCCAGAGGTAGCCTGACTGCCATTAGGTACCGAGATGAGATCCTCAGACCCCTTGTGAGACCATATGCTGGTGCGGTTGGCCCTGGGTTCCTCCTAATGCAAGACAATGCTAGACCTCATTTGGCTGGAGTGTGTCAGCAGGAGGAAGGCATTGATGCTATGGACTGGCCCGCCCATTCCCCAGACCTGAATCCAATTGAGCACATCTGGGACATCATGTCTCGCTCCATCCACCAACGCCACGTTGCACCACAGACTGTCCAGGAGTTGGCGGATGCTTTAGTCCAGGTCTGGGAGGAGATCCCTCAGGAAACCATCCGCCACCTCATCAGGAGCATGCCCAGGCGTTGTAGCGAGGTCATACAGGCACGTGGAGACAACACACTACTGAGCCTCATTTTTACTTGTTTTAAGGACATTACATCAAAGTTGGATCAGCCTGTAGTGTGGTTTTCCACTTTAATTTTGAGTGTGACTCCAAATCCAGACCTCCATGAGTTGATAAATTTGATTTCAATTGATAATTTTTGTGTGATTTTGTTGTCAGCACATTCAACTATGTAAAGAAAAAAGTAGTTCATAAGAATATTTCATTCATTCGGATCTAGGATGTGTTATTTTAGTGTTCCCTTAATTTTTTTGAGCAGTGTAGTTTTGTCAACATACCAACGCTGAACAAAAAGTGTAATATACATGCTGCCAATGGGACGGACCATCATTGAATAGTCATTCCCTATTGTAACATGGCTGTTGTCTGTCTACATTTACCAATCTGTAGAAAAATCCCCTGGATGAACATATACGCGGAGGTGAACCAGGAGAAAGAGCAGGAGATGATCGGTTCGGTCAGCCAGAGTGACAGCACGCCTAAGACCACCCTCAGTGAGTTCTCTACGCCCAAAGAAGTCATGGAGAAGGAGATGGACGCCAGGGTTAAACGTAAGATACATACATAGTCTGATAAATCATTTTTGAATAGCAAATTGCTCATTTGGTGACTTTGAACTTCCAACAATATTTCACATACGTTGTCCAAATGAATTTTATTGGACTAAAACACATATGGGTCATATCTCCATGTATAAAATGTTGACTTTTGACCTGCAGTGTATACACTACATTGTGTTATAAAGTCTACATTGTTTCTTCACATGGAATTAACTGTTAGGAAAAAGGAGGAGTAGAGAATCTTCAGAAGAAAACAAGGAAACAAATGAACCAATGGGTCAGCCACTAATGTCCCACATATGAAACAACAGCTTAAGAGCTTTTGATAAGACATTGTAATGAAACCCCAGTAATTAACAGGCAGTATCAGTGTCAAGGTAGGTATTTGTTTCACAGACATCAAAGCCTCTACTACCAGTGGACTAACCTATGTTGTTCTTATGTTGTGTTTTTTTCTCTCTACCCCAGGGCAAATTGGAAATGCCTGCGAGAGCACAAGGGAGATTCCTAACTGTACTAGCGTGTAAAGCCAGGGAAGGAATGCAACAAATGTGTACAGACTTAAAGTATTGCCATTTTGAGGGTTCACTCTTTTCTGGTTTCTTTTGTAATTTCTCAAACACAACCCCAATGTTAATAGTTTTCTAAGGACCTCATTTATACTGAAGTGCATGGGTGTCTTGTCTGATAGCATCTATGCGGCAAATTGGAACTCACACCACTAAATAAGACAAGTTTTAATAACAAGTATAAGCTACATAGGCCTTCTGTAACACAATTTGGATTATGAAGAAAGGTTTAATTTTCAGTCGGTAATTGTCTTATTTCATTGACTTTTCTCAAAGCCTTTATCAAAACCTATGAAGAGAGTTATGTACATTTCTTAACATTTTAGTTTTCATGAGGTATAAGAGTTTTTGTCTGTATGGGCCATTAGGTCTAGGTCTCCGATCTAACAGGGAATATTATTGAAATTGTACCATATTATCTTTAGATATCTGTTATCGCTCTGTATATAATATGTGTATATTTACTTTTCACACGCTTGTAGTAAAAGTACAATGCCGAACACAGGAGATCTAGTCATGGCCTGTTATCAGTTCTTAAAAGTTTGTTAAAAAGAAAGATGTTACTTATAGAATGAGTCCAACTTTGTTTTTAATTAGGTCCTTGACTTGTGCATGTTATTATTAAGTACGAGATGTATGTGTTGTAGATAAGCAAGTGTTGTAAATAGTTATTTTCTATTAATTAAAAGAGCTCAGCCATTTTTAAATACAGTATATATAAAGACTTGCATATTATTAATTTAGTTAATTTATGGCTATATAATTTATCTGTCTTGTACAAAGGGTTTAACTGTTAAGATGGGCATCATTTTCTAAATATCAAACCAGGTTTACACAACGCCTCCCCTACTTGGAATTTAAAAAAAAAACACAGAATTGGTGGTCATTTTTACCTGCATCTCAACAGTTAAACTCTTTGTAAAATACAAAACTTGCCATAAACATTATGGGATTATTTCTAATGTTTGCCCTTTGAATGTAACGAGAAAAGTGGAGTCGACCATTTATGATCCATGGATATAATTTGTGTCTGACTCATCAAGATGATCCCACATTGTTGTACATGTCAGGTGTTATTACTGATTAGTATATTGTATAAGGCCCATCAGCGTGACAAGGACAAGTATCTTCGGGGTATTTTGCAGTGATGTACAGTGCCTTGCGAAAGTATTCAGCCCCCTTGAACTTTGCAACCTTTTGCTACATTTCAGGCTTCAAACATAAAGATATAAAACTGTATTTTTTTGTGAAGAATCAACAACAAGTGGGACACAATCATGAAGTGGAACGACATTTATTGGATATTTCAAACTTTTTTAACAAATCAAAAACTGAAAAATTGGGCGTGCAAAATTATTGAGCCCCCTTAAGTTAATACTTTGTAGCGCCACCTTTTGCTGCGATTACAGCTGTAAGTCGCTTGGGGTATGTCTCTATCAGTTTTGCACATCGAGAGACTGAATTTTTTCCCCATTCCTCCTTGCAAAACAGTTCGAGCTCACTGAGGTTGGATGGAGAGCATTTGTGAACAGCAGTTTTCAGTTCTTTCCACAGATTCTCGATTGGATTCAGGTCTGGACTTTGACTTGGCCATTCTAACACCTGGATATGTTTATTTTTGAACCATTCCATTGTAGATTTTGCTTTATGTTTTGGATCATTGTCTTGTTGGAAGACAAATCTCCGTCCCAGTCTCAGGTCTTTTGCAGACTCCATCAGGGTTTCTTCCAGAATGGTCCTGTATTTGGCTCCATCCATCTTCCCATCAATTTTAACCATCTTCCCTGTCCCTGCTGAAGAAAAGCAGGCCCAAACCATGATGCTGCCACCACCATGTTTGACAGTGGGGATGGTGTGTTCAGCTGTGTTGCTTTTACGCCAAACATAACGTTTTGCATTGTTGCCAAAAAGTTCAATTTTGGTTTCATCTGACCAGAGCACCTTCTTCCACATGTTTGGTGTGTCTCCCAGGTGGCTTGTGGCAAATTTTAACTGACACTTTTTATGGATATCTTTAAGAAATGGCTTTCTTCTTGCCACTCTTCCATAAAGGCCAGATTTGTGCAATATACGACTGATTGTTGTCCTATGGACAGAGTCTCCCACCTCAGCTGTAGATCTCTGCAGTTCATCCAGAGTGATCATGGGCCTCTTGGCTGCATCTCTGATCAGTCTTCTCCTTGTATGAGCTGAAAGTTTAGAGGGACGACCAGGTCTTGGTAGATTTGCAGTGGTCTGATACTCCTTCCATTTCAATATTATCGCTTGCACAGTGCTCCTTGGGATGTTTAAAGCTTGGGAAATCTTTTTGTATCCAAATCCGGCTTTAAACTTCTTCACAACAGTATCTCGGACCTGCCTGGTGTGTTCCTTGTTCTTCATGATGCTCTCTGCGCTTTTAACGGACCTCTGAGACTATCACAGTGCAGGTGCATTTATACAGAGACTTGATTACACACAGGTGGATTGTATTTATCATCATTAGTCATTTAGGTCAACATTGGATCATTCAGAGATCCTCACTGAACTTCTGGAGACAGTTTGCTGCACTGAAAGTTAAGGGGCTGAATAATTTTGCACGCCCAATTTTTCAGTTTTTGATTTGTTAAAAAAGTTTGAAATATCCAATAAATGTAGTTCCACTTCATGATTGTGTCCCACTTGTTGTTGATTCTTCACAAAGAAATGTGGCAAAAGGTCGCAAAGTTCAAGGGGGCCGAATACTTTCGCAAGGCACTGTATTTTATCATGTCCTTTGCTGGCATCTATTCATAGAGTGTTCTGTCTCTGTAAAGCATATCAACTCTCATAGAGTTTCATGGTAATATCCTCAAACATTATCTCTCAAACTTTATCTCTCAAACATTATTTCCAAACAAGAAGGGAAGAAAACAATGTTGTGTTGACTTTCCACTCATCTGATGAGGTGTCTAGAGTAAAAACGACACAAGACAATGATTTTAAACCATATGAGTCTTATCAAATCATCCCACTATCAACACATTTCATCAGCTTCATTTAGAAGTTAGAAACCAACTGTTGAGTAAAGTTCCACCACTTGAATTCCCTACTGTAATGAAATACTGTACACACAATAGTGTGCATGCTATCTAGTACCTAGTTTCCTCCACTCCACTGCTGTGCAGTCCTCTGAAAGCTGTCACTAGCAGGAGTAGCAGATAGATCCAGTCACGCACAGGTCCCTGGCAGCAGGTGTAGCCAGTCTGGCAGTAAGCGGAGATGGGTGGATGATTAAGCACCGGATTCACCATGCCAAGCTATCCCACAGAGCTATCCCACACTGCCGTGCCTGGAGTCAGCACGTGATGACACACAGGAGAGTGAGAGGAGAGAAGGGCGGGGATGTTTAGAGAATGTTGCACAAGCAAAGTGATTCCCATGATCGTGTATATAAGTGTGTTCAGTAGTAAAGGAAAGAGCATGGCCTTCTGTATCTGTAGTCCCTTGTTACATTGTAACAAGAGTGGTGTTACATTCTAATAAGAGTGTTATAGCAGTTGTCATAGCAAACTGTTGCTGTAGCGACATGCTAACATTGTTATGATTTATCAAACTCCATCTGCAGAGGCATTCTTCCTGACAGGACATAACAAAGCAACACATTGTTTTGTGGTACGTACGATAATTGCATCATGCTCACACATCTGACTGTCCCTGTTGTGTTTGTTGTTGACAACTAATTTTAATGTTCTCAGTGTCACGCTGGCTTTGTTCAAATACTTATTAAAAAGATAGGTTAACGTAGTGACAGATAGCGGGAACATTAAAGTGTTTTTTTCTTTGTGTCATCTCCGCCACCTCCAGTTCCTACGGCAACTCCTGCACTGTCTCCACTGGCAGACAAAGCTGAACTAGCTGAGCTAAAAAGGTCACTCAGAGATCATCCACATGAATAGTTCCTTTTATTTCTCCTGAATTTCTTCAGAAGACATTCCTTCGACATGTAAGGCCATTATAGCAGTGGATTACAACCATTCATCCCATGAGCCTCGAAGCTCCTTTTGCCCTATGAGGGGGAAACATGCGTTGACATTTTTTGCCTTGGTTGTCGATCATTCAACAGTGCTGTTCTTCAGACATCCTTCAGAGGCAAGGCAAGTAATAGGGTTTTGTTACAGTTTGTGTGGTTATTTATTGGTGTAGATATTTTATTCTGCAACATTCGTTTGAATAGTTTCCTCTTGTGTTCGTTGCTTTACATACGATTCTATTGAGCTGGTTTGATTATTTTTTTTGCTGCAAATGTTGAATAAGATTATCTATGAAATCTGAAAGGGAAACAAGATTGTGGGAAAGGGAAATGAAGAAATCTTAATACATTAATGAGGTCAGTGGAATTTGTCTACATTTAGGTTATTGTTTGTATGTGTATTTCACACTATGTTGAGGTGGAAATCGGAGTATAATGCTTGTATGGATGTCATCGTGACCCATCAAATGCGTAACAGTTAAAAACGACTTTAACTATCACCACCGATTTCTGTATGCTAGCTATGCTACCAGTTTAGACGAACTGGAGTTAGCATTTAGCAGTCACTTCTTCAAACCTGAAAAGGGAAAACTTCTAAATGTTATGCAGCCAAACATACGCAAATCACACTTTAGTAACCACTTAGTGGGCCTGTTACAGTATATCAATCATGGCAGGTTTGACTATCTACTTTGTTTGCTCAGATTTGCTGAATGTGCGCTAATCCCCACGGTCTGCGTTCCATTGACCTCTTTACCACATGCATTATGATTCTAAGGGCAGACCATTGTAATACTCTTCATTGCACAAATGCATGCATCATCAGTACTGTTCCGTTTCATCTTTATTTCAATATTTCTACTGTTAAGAAACTGTCATTTTGAAATTGTTTCAAATAAATGTATTTTTCTACATTAAAGCATTTCTCTCTGTGTCATGGAATTCTTAAAACTCTGAGAAGGGTAATAGGAGGTGATCTGCACTGCACAATCAACTGACTTTCTTATTGCTATATCCCACACGTTACTGTGTGTGTTAGTGTGTGTGTGTGTGTGTGTGCATGTGTGTTTCGATCCTCTGTTTCTCTCACTCTCTCTCTCTCTCTCTTTCACGCACTTGCTGTCTCGACCTCTGAACGTTCGGCTATGAAAAGCCAACTGACATTTACTCCTAAGGTGCTGAGCAGTTGCACCCTCTATAACCACTGTTTATATTATTCGACCCTGCTGGTCATCTATGAACATTTGAACAGCTTGAAGAATGATCTAGCCTTTGTGGCCATGTACTCTTATAATCTCCAACCCGCATAGCCAGAGAAAGAGCCACCCCTTAGAGCCTAGTTCCTCTCTAGGTTCCTGCCTTTGTATGGAGTTTTTCATAGCCACTGTGCTTCCACATCTGCATTGTTTGCTCTTTGGGGTTTTAGGCTGGCTATCTGTATAAGCACATAGTGACAACTGCTGATGTAAAAAGGGCTTTAAAAAATAAATGTGATTGATTGATGCATGTTAAAATGATGTTTTGCAGGTCATTCCTTCTTCATTACAGTTGTCCAAGTGTTACAGTGCTAAAACAGTGTAGAGAAAAATACAGTTTTGGGAAAACCAGTGTTGAAAAAAACATTGTCAACCGTGTTGTGGAAAAAGTGTTTAAAAAGCCAAACTTAAGCACAAACTTTTACTCAAAGTCTAACAACTCAAGTTTCTCCTAGTTCATCAGCACTGAAGTCGTTAAGGAGCCAGCAAACCGCATCACTGTACACTGTCTGACAAAACCTTGATACATTACACCTGCTTCAGCCAGCTACAGAAGCTATAGCCAGGAGCTAAAGTGTACACAATGCTCTCCCTAGCACCAACACTGCAGATCAGAATCAGCCATCACTTACTTTCACTGCTGCTGGCGTTTAGACAATATACTGCTGTATTCCTGTCTGTCACGGTGTTACTGTGTGGAAAATGCATTATCTAAAGCTATTAGGTGGATATGTATGTGTGTCTCTAGTGATGGGCATGTCATTAACAAATAGCAGCTACAACAGTGTATGTAAAATACTTATGGTAAATGCAAAGGCTGCAAGACAAAGATCGGTCATGAATATTGTTAATATGATTAATATGATAGTTTGTGAATTGCTGTCAACGACACTTGTTCAGAAATTATAAAAGCAGTTTTGTGTATTACAAGTTAATCTTACGATACTGCAGTCAAGTTATACAGTAAGTCACTGTTAAAGCTACTGTATCTTGTTGTTGTAGATACTATACTGTATCCTGTTTTTGCCGATACTACACTATGTTGTTGTTATAGATACTATACTGTGTCTTGTTATTTTAGAAAATATATATTTCTTTGGAATATTTTCCCAATTTCCTCTATGGTAGCGAGGTCAATGAGTGTCTCCTTCCTGAACCCAAACAGGTGAGAGGTATTCTTAAGAGGCACTGATTCAATTATCACCACGGAGTCAGGATGACTTCACGGTATTATGGGATGCCACCTCCCTTTCTGATCTGTTCTACCGCCATTCTTTTGACACTGACAGGTAAATCGTCTTTAATTTGGCGTCGGTGCCATGTGACACCCGCTACCACTCGAACATCAGCAATGAGCGTCATTTAAGAGGCCACGTTTTTTTTTTCATTATCCTCGACCCGCCTGTAGCCGGTAAGAGCGGACGAAGCGGTGAACAATTGATTGGAGGCAGAATATTTGCATTTTATAAAATAACCTTGTCAAGAAAGATGGCAGCATTGTCATCTGCGAAGCCACCGTCCCGTCAATTGATTGGGCCTTCACCAGACAATAAAAGTACTCTGTCACTTAATGGCAAATAAAGACTCTCCTTCGATTACAGTTTCTTTCACTTTCGCAGTTTTCTGTCGTAGTTAGCAGATGGACAGACTTGGACATGAAATGGTTACCGCTGGACGGCAAAGCCATTTGTCCCTTGTCCCTTGTCCCTTTGAAAGCCTTCAAAGCAGCCTCATTATACCTAGGGTTAGATTAATAGTGGGGCCTTTGGGACCCATCACAATGTCTTACAGGTCTGTGTTTACACAGGCAGTCCAAATCTGGTATTTTTCCCAGTAATTGGTCTTTTGACCAATCAGATCAGATCTAAAAAAGATCTGATGTGATTGATCAAAAGACCAATAAGTGGACAAAAGATCAGAATTTGGCTGCCTGTGTAAACACAGCCTTAGAACCCCAAACACATACTCGAACGATTGGCGAGGGTTGCTGATAGACCTGTGGGTTGGGTAATAGAAGCTTGGTTCTAGTCTAAAGTGTATTTACACATTGTTTTAATGTGAGCTGGGCTCCCATGCATGTGCAAAGCTCCCACACATAGGATAACACTGATATTGGTTAGGATGGCACTCCTGTGAAGAGGTGGTTTGATCATAAAGATGTACATTTTGTCAAGACCGCCCATGTCCCGAGACTGTGTTTTATGGTGCTTAGGATAGATGATTGTGAGTAAACATAATTATATTTTCAACAGCTAGTTTTTCTGTAATAAAATTACTCCATATCTCCCACAAAAAATGACTTGTGTTTCCGTGTAATCACTCAAACATTGACATCAGAGAAAGTGGTGCCGGAAGAAATGGCAGCAGTTTTAACGGCGCCCAACCAATTTTGCAATTATAATTTTTGTTCCGTTGTTTGTAACTTATTTTATACATAACGTTTCTGCCACTGTATCTTACGGCAAAAAAAGAGCTTCTGGATATCAGGACAGGGATCACTCACTAGATTTTTTCTTCAACAAGCAAGACGCACAGGACATTCTCCAAGCACCCGACAGGGCCAACATCCCTGTTATATGCAAGAGGAAGAAACGCAGGTACAGGGGTCACAGAGTGGGATGCCTCGGGTGGACCCACAGAAGGCGAGTGGGAAAGCTGCCGTTATATTTTACTCACCAACGTGCAATTATTGAACGAGGTACGATCACGAATATCCTACCAACGGGACATCAAAACTGTAATATCCTATCTTTCACGCAATAGTGGCTGAATGACGACATGCATATTCAGCTAGCGGGATTTACTCTGCACCGGCAAAATAGAACAGCACACTCCGGTAAGACGAGGGGGGGGTCTGTGCATATTTGTAAACAACAGCTTGTGCACGAAATCAGAGGAAGTCTCTAGATTTTGCTGACCTGAAGTAGAGTATATTGTGATAAATTGCAGGCCACACTACTTGCCTGGAGAGTTTTCAGCTATACTTTTTGTGGTTGTTTACGTACCACCACAGACAGATGCTGGCACAAAGACTGCACTCAGTCAGCTATATAAGGAAATAAGCAAACAGGAAACCACTCACCCCAGAGGCAGTGCTCCTAGTGGCCGGAGACTTTAATGCAGGAAAACTTAAATCAGTTCTACCAAATATCTATCAAATTGTTAAATGTGCAACCAGAGGGAGAAAAACATTCTAGATCCCCTGTACTACACACACAGAGATGCATACAAAGCTCTACCTCGCCCTCCATTTGGTAAATCCGACCACAACACTATCCTCCTGACTACTGCTTACAAGCAAAAATTAAGTCAGGAAGCACCAGTGACTCGGTCTATAAAAAAGTGGTTAAATGAAGCAGATGTTAAAGTACAGGACTGTTTTGCTATCACAGACTGGAACATGTTCCGGGATTCTTCCAATGGCATTGAGGAGTACACCACATCAGTCACTGGCTTTATCAATAAGTGCATTGAGGACGTCGTCACCACAATGACTGTACGTACATACCTCAACCAGAAGCCATGGATTACTGGCAACATTCACACTGAACTAAAGGGCAGAGTTGCCGCTTTTAAGGTGCAGGACTCGGAAGCTTACAAGAAATCCTGTTATGCCCTGCGATGAACCATTAAATAGGCAAAGCTTCAATACAGGGCTAAGATTGAATCATATTACACCGACTCCGACACTCGTGTTATGTGGCAGGGCTTGCAAACTATTACAGACTACAAAGGGAAGCACAGCCATGAGCTGCCCAGTGACACGAGCCTACCAGATGAGCTAAATCACTTCTATGCTCGCTTCGAGGCAAGCAACACTGAGGCATGCATGAGAGCACCAGCTGTTCCGGAAGAATCTGTGATCACGCTTTCCGTAGCCGATGTGAGTAAGACCTTTAAACAGGTCAACATACACAAGGCTGCGGGGCAAGACGGATTACAAGGACATGATTACCAACAACATGCTCAAGCAGTAATCAAGTGGATTTCCCTCATTTCCAGTCACAACTTGTTTACGTGTTGCTGTGCATTTTGTTGCCAACCTCACTTTGCTACCTGACAACTTTACGGTTTTTACTTTTTAATTACCATTGATATTTTTAGTTTTTCCCTCACTTAACTTTTTTTTCTTTCAACTTTTTCACTCCGGACACTTTATCTGGACATAGTTCGTCAGGACCTCCAACGGCCGAAGCTAAATAGTAACATTAAGATCATGCCTTCTAATTGCAGTCACTGTACTCATAATACACAGGAGAACAATCGCCTTACGGCGAGGATAGCTGTGCTGCAAGCCCAGCTTCAGACGCAATCGTTAGGCAAGGCTAATTTCAGTGTAGGAAAGGATGAAACAGCATCTGTGCCACCAGTAAGTACAAATAGTAACATTAGTATAAATTCCCTCGCACGGGCCCTGCAGCCGGACAACTTTCTCATGGCTTCTGGATGGAAATGCTGTAGGAATGCTCAACCAGTGTCGCTCATTCAGCCGACAGAAACTTTCAACCGGTTTTCCCCATTAAGCAGCGAGTCGGAGTCTGAGGCAGAGCCTTCTCTTGTCTCTCCTCCTCTCGTTACGGGGTCTGAGACGCCGAAGCTTCCCACCATTAGCTCTGACAAATTGAAAACCCTAGTCATTGGTGACTCCATTACCTGCAGCATTACCCGCAGACTTAAAACGAATCATCCAGCGATCATACACTGTTTACCAGGGCGCAGGGCTACTGACGTTATTAAGGCTAATCTGAAGATGGTGCTGGCTAAAGCTAAATCTGGCAAGTGTAGAGAGTATAGAGATATTGTTATTCACGTCGGCACCAACGATGTTAGGATGAAACAGTCAGAGGTCACCAAGCGCAACATAGCTTCAGCGTGTAAATCAGCTAGAAAGACGTGTTGGCATCGAGTAATTGTCTCTGGCCCCCTCCCAGTTAGGGGGAGTGATGAGCTCTACAGCAGAGTCTCACAACTCAATCGCTGGTTGAAAACTGTTTTCTGCCCCTCCAAAAGATAGAATTTGTAGATAATTGGCCCACTTTCTGGGACTCACCCACAAACAGGACAGCTCAGCTAAGCTAACCCCATTGAGACAGTGTCTGTGCCGCGACCTAGGTTGGGCAAAACTAAACATGGCGGTGTTCGCCTTAGCAATCTCACTAGGATAAAGACCTCCTCCATTCCTGCCATTGTTGAAATAGATTGTGATACCTCACATCTCAAAATAGGGCTACTTAATGTTAGATCCCTCACTTCAAAGACAGTTATAGTCAATGAACTAATCACTGATCATAATCTTGATGTGATTGGTCTGACTGAAACATGGCTTAAGCCTGATGAATTTACTGTGTTGAATGAGGCCTCACCTGGATACACTAGTGACCATATCCCCCGTCATCCCGCAAAGGCGGAGGTGTTGCTAACATTTACAATAGCAAATTTCAATTTACAAAATAAAAAATATGTTTTCGTCTTTTGAGCTTCTAGTCATGAAATCTATGCAGCCTACTCAATTACTTTTTATAGCTACTGTTTACAGGCCTCCTGGGCCATACACAGCATTCCTCACTGAGTTCCCTGAATTCTTATCGGACCTTGTAGTCATAGCAGATAATATTCAAATTTTTGGTGCTTCTAATATTCACATAGAAAAGTCCATAGACACACTCCAAAAGGCTTTGGGAGCCATCATCGACTCAGTGGGTTTTGTCCAACATGTCTCTGGACGTAATCACTGTCACAGTCATACTCTGGACCTAGTTTTGTCCCATGGAATAAATGTTGTGGAACTTAATGTTTTTCCTCATAATCCTGGACTATCGGACCACCATTTTATTACGTTTGTAATGGCAACAAATAATCTACTCAGACCCCAACCAAGGGGCATCAAAAGTCGTGCTATACATTCTCAGACAACCCAAAGATTCCTTGATGCCCTTCCAGACTCTGTCTGCCTACCCAAGGACATCAGAGGACAAAAATCAGTTAACGCCCTAACTGAGGAACTCAATTTGACCTTGCGCAATACCCTAGATACTGTTGCACCCTTAAAAACTAAAAACATTTGTCATAAGAAACTAGCTCCCTGGTATACAGAAAATACCCAAGCTCTGAAGCAAGCTTCCAGAAAACTGGAACGGAAATGGCGCCACACCAAACTGGAAGTCTCCCGACTAGTTTGGAAAGACAGTACCATGCAGTATCGAAGAGCCTTCACTCCTGCTCGATTATCCTATTTTTCCAACTTAATTGAGGAAAATAAGAACAATCCGAAATTTATTTTTGACACTGTCACAAAGCTAACTAAAAAGCAGCATTCCCCAAGAGAGGATGGCTTTCACTTCAGCAGTAATAAATTCATGAACTTCTTTAAGGAAAAGATCATAATCATTAGAAAGCAAATTACGGACTCCTCTTTAAATCAGTGTATTCCTCCAAAGCTCAGTTGTCCTGAGTCTGCTCAACTCTGCCAGGATCAAGAGAGACACTCAAGTATTTTAGTACTATATCTCTTGGCACAATGATGAAAATATTCATGCCCTCTAAACCTTCAAGCTGCATACTGGACCCTATTCCAACTAAACTACTGAAAGAGCTGCTTCCTGTGGTTGGCCCTCCTATGTTGTATATAATAAACGGCTCTCTATCCAGCGGATGTGTACCTATTTCACTAAAAGTGGCAGTAATAAAGCCTCTCTTGAAAAAGCCAAACCTTGAAAAACCGAAATTATAAAAAACTATCGGCATAATGTTAACTTTCACTGCTATGCGGATGACACACAGCTGTACATTTCAATGAAACATGGTGAAACCCCAAAATTGCCCTAGCTAGAAGCCTGTGTTTCAGACATAAGGAAGTGGATGGCTGCCAATTTTCTACTTTTACATTTACTTTGACATAACAGAGAGGCTTATTCTAGGTCCCAAGAATCAAAGAGATCTTCCGTTGAATCTGATAATTAATCTCGATGGTTGTACAGTCGACTCAAATAAAACTGTGAAGGACCTTGGCGTTACTCTGGACCCTGATCTCTCTTTTGACGAACATATCAAGACTGTTTCAAGAACAGCTTTTTCCATCTATGTAACATTGCAAAAATCAGAAACTCTCTGTCCAAAAATGATGCAGAAAAATGCGTCAAAGTGGTGAGGGTAGGTAACAGGTGGTGAGGGTAGGTAACAACACATCTGCCACGCTGATCCTCAACACTGGAGCCCCCCAGGGGTGCGTGCTCAGTCACTTCCTGTACCCCCTGTTCACCCATGACTGCGTGCCCAGGCACGGTTCCCTAACCATCATTAAGTTTGCAGACGACACAACAGTGGTAGGCCTGATAACCGACAATGACGAGACAGCCTATAGGGAGGTCAGATACCTGGTGCCAGAATAACAACCTCTCCCTCAACATAACCAAGACTAAGGAGATGATTGTGGACTGCAGGCAAAGGAGGACCGCGTAAGCCCCCATTGTCATCGACAGGGCTGTAGTGGAGCATGTTGAGAGCTTCAAGTTCCTTGGTTTCCACCAACAAACTAGCATGGTCCAACCAGACTAAGACTGTCATGAAGAGGGCACGACAAAGCCAATTCCCCCTAAAGAAACAAAAAGGATTTGAGCATGGATCCTGAGATTCTCAAAAGGTTCTACAGCTGAGAGCATCCTGACTCTTTGCATCACTGCCTGGTACAACAATTGCTCGGCCTCCGAACGCAAGGCACTACAGAGGGTAGTGCGTACGGCCCAGTACATCACTGGGGCTAAGCTGTCTGCCATCCAGGACCTCTACACCAGGTGGGTTCAGAGGAAAGCCCTAAAAATGGTCAAAGATCCCAGCCACCCCAGTCATAGACTGTTCTATCTACTACTGCATGGCAAGCGGTACCGGAGTGCCAAGTCTAGGACAAAAAGGCTTCTCAACAGTTTTTACCCCCAAGCCATAACATTCCTGAACAGGTAATCAAATGGCTACCCGGACTATTTGCATTGTGAGCCCCCTCCACCCCCCAACCCCTCTTTTACGCTGCTGCTACTCTCTGTTATCATGTGTGCACAGTCACTTTAACTATACATTCATGTACATATGTACATACTACCTCAATTGGCCCGACCAACCAGTGCTCCCGCACATTGGCTAACCGGACTATCTGCATTGTGCCCCGCCACCCACCATCACCTCTTTATGCTACTGCTACTCTCTATTCATCATACATGCATAGTCACTTTATCCATATCTACAGGTACATATTACCTCAATCAGCCTGACTAACCGGTGTCTGTATGTTGCCTCGCTACTTCTATAGCCTCGCTACTGTATATTGCCTCGCTAGTGTTTTCTTTACTTACCTATTGTTCACCTAATACCTTTTTTGCACTATTGGTTAGAGACTGTAAGTAAGCATTTTGCTGTAAGGTCTACCTACAGCTGTTGTAGTCGGTGCACATGACAAATAAACTTTGATTTGATTTGATTAATCCAAATACGTATCAATATAGGCCCACTATGGTATTGCAGTGATGTCATGTGATGTGCAATGGTGTGGTCTTGCTTGAAATCTGCAATATCATCATCTTGTGTCTCCCATTGAGCATAACGTAGAGGAAAACAACCTCCATAAGCATCTATTGCCTCTTACTTCGGGTTATTTTCCTCTGCTAACAACACGCAGGCTAGAGGACAGCTTTCCATTGCCTTACATCCCATAGGGACCGGAAGAGGACAGGAAGCCATTACAGGGGTGGCTTATGCATATTGTAATAACAATAATCCATTTATTAAATCTACCACCCCTCATAGCCTGCCTGAAGCCTATTACATAAACAGAGGCACTTAGCTAGATGAAAAGCTCAAGAGAATAGACATCAACCTCTGTAGACTATCATAAGAGAATCGGTTTGATATCAAATCCCCTTAAATTAGCTCAGAAACCTTTTGACTCTTCAAGTGGGAGTAAGCTTGTACATTTAACATTAGGGATTATATTAATGAAAAATGTGATATGAGTGTTAGCCCATAACAACAACATAATGTATTTAGTATTCCTTCTAGGGTCCTACTACGGACTGAAGAATCTGAGGAGACGTACTGCTGTCCACAATATTTGAACAATATCTCTCAGGGTTTAGCAAAAATAAATTCACAAAATCACGTAAGATGAGTAATGAAACATTAATTGTATAATATTTTTTTTAAAACAAGGGAATAACTCATTTACTAATTGATGATTTCACACGCTCAGCAGATTATACAAAAACTATGCATTATCTACCTCTCGTCAAAAGGGAGCTGTCAGATATGCAGGCGTTTTTTATCAGTTAGCACAACAAACCCGGAGGCTATTTGCTGTAATTCAAAGGCTGAAAATGTATCATCGTACCCATATCTAGGTAAACTTTAGTATGAAAAATCATCTGCTAATATAATTGGCTAAGCCTGATAGCAACTCTATGACCTCATGATAACAGGGTCATGGAGGAGCATGGGTGAGCAGAAGGTCCAGCTTCACTGCAGAGATTTAGAAAATAGATAAATAAGGTAGATATGGAGAATCCGTTAGGTAGATAATGAGCTTATTGTCAATGTCATTATATTGATCATACTGTAGATATTTGGATTAGCAATAACCATTAAAAGATAAGGGTATGCAAGGCACATGCATAAACTTTTGTTTGTAATATTCTGTCATGTATGTCTTTGAGAGAGTGAGAGCGAGAGCGAGAGAGAGAGAGAGAGAGAGAGAGAGAGAGAGAGAGAGAGAGAGAGAGAGAGAGAGAGAGAGAGAATGAGAGAGAGAGAGACAACCAACTCGTTCGGGGGCCCTCCGTTGTCATGTGTTGTGGACAAAACTCTGAGGGTGACTTCCAAAGATTGGCAATGGGATCAATAAACCCATCAACTTCGGGACACACTCCTGACTTGAATAATGGAATTCCTGTTCCACTTTTAAATAATACAACTAGCATGAAATTCTAACGAACAAATCCCCCCCTGTCGTTTAATATTTCATTTGGGAAGAATTTCATCTGTTACATGTCAAGTCTCGAAATCAATATTTGTATGATATTGCGCAAACTTCAAACATGGCATTGTGTGTTGGGATAGCACTTCGCACTGAGTCCGGCAGCCTTACTGGTTTGGTTGAGGTGGCTATCTGAGGGTCTAGTTAACCCCTACACCCTCTATAATTTAACATGTAATAGCTACTTTTCATTATTGGGCCAACTAGATAGTTGATTCATTGCTAGTTCAAGGACAAATCCCTGTACATTTGTGTGAAAGAACCAGCACACACTAATGCTGCACAATACACTAACATTGGACTGTGGAGACAAGATAACATAACCTGTTTTCAATTGCTTTCCCCCGATGATATGAATTGACTCACCTTAGAGAGAAAACATAACTGATACCTTATGTAAGTGGGGTTGTCAGCCCTCGCCTGCACTGAACAACATACACACAATGGTTTGGTATTTCGTGACACTTTTTAAAGTATTTGAGGAAGAGTGATCCCCGAACGTACTAAGACAGCATCTGTGCTTTCATTTTCAATTTCGCCGCCACCAAAGGACCATACTGAATGTGTCTAAAGCTATTGTGTCTGAAGCTATTGTGTATTCAGATCATCGATCTTCTTACACAATGCCGCAAGGTTTCACCTCTGAGTTTTAGCATGGCACCTTCTTGGTGCGCCAGACACATAACCAATTCAGTGAGGCTCATAAATACAAATGAATATCAGTTGAGCTTTTGTTTTTGCTTTTTATTTGTGAGTCTCAGGGGTGGAGGCAATTTTAGTGGAGGAAGATACAGGTAACTGACAAAATAAAGGAAACACCAACATAAAGTGTCTTAATAGGGCGTTGGGTCACCACGAACCAGAACAGTTTCAATGCACCTTGGCATAGATCCTACAAGTGTCTGAAATGTATTGGAGGGATACTTTACCATTCTTTCACAAGAAATTCCGTCATTTGGTATTTTATTGATGGTAGAAAACTCTATTTCAACCGCCGCTCCAGAATCTACCACAGGTGTTCAATTAGACTGAGATCTGGTGACTGAGATGGCATATGGTTTACATTGATGTTGTGCACCTCAAACAATTCAGTGACCACTTATGTCCTGTGGATGTGGGCAATGTCATCCTTTGGGGGCATAGCCATGGTAGCCAAAATAGTGGCATGCCCAGCAATTGCTTCATTAAGTCAGGTACCACACCTGAACCCATCCACCTGTGCTGCTGAAGATATACACTCAAAGGGCTCTATTCAACCTGTAGTGCTGAAAATACTCTTTAAAGGACGATTGACAATTAAAGATCCCCCTGTGTGCTGGTGTCTATAATTGATGTGATGCCACAAATGCCATCACATCTCCCCAATTGACACACAACTCTGTGTACGTCTTAAACGGTCACTTTCCAATGCACAGGGTCAACCTAGCCCGTCGAGCTTCTATTGTATTCAATCTCATCGCCTACTTCAAACATTTAAGAAACGTTTCAGACAAACGCATAGAAAAGTATGAGTTTTCAACCCCCTTACCCCTATTGGTCACCCCTATTGGTAACTATCCCACGGCATCCACCTTGTTTTTTTTGTTGATGTTTTTTGACAAGGCACTAAGCATCAAGGACAAGCATCCATTCCACTAGGGAGGGAGAGAGGGAGGGAAGGAAGGAAGGAATAGACCAGGTTGTCTTCTTATTTGATGATTCCAGATGCTTCGTTAGGACTTGATGTCTTTCATGATTATACTTTCATGTTATTCTGTAGCGCTCGGCATCTGCACTCCACTCAGGTTGCACTGTTTGTTTTTTATGGAAATCGATTTTCCTCAAAAATCACATAAACAGGCTTTGAAAAAGTAGTCGAATATTTCAGAATCTTCCAGCAATTGCTGAAATCATGAGGGGAAAGGTACTGTATAACATTGATGTAACGTTGGCCCAATCAGCTGGAGTTGGTTACAATTCACAGCTGAGATGTGAAATGTGAAGAATTGGCGTTAATTTTCCATTGACTGAGTACAACGCCAGGCGGATGCTTATTTATTGCACATCTCCGTTTTTGGTTTGAAATGACAAAACAACTTCTGTGGGTGCAACACTTTTGATACCCTTTGATATACATCTGAACACAATCAGAATGTATTATTTTATTCCATTGCTAATGATTCACGTTTCAAACATGGCCTGCTGGCCTGTTGATTATTTTACATTATCTGTGGATTTCAAGATGTCATAATAAAAAGTGTTTATTTATTTCAAATTTTGCGAAAGTCATTAACATCAAACATCAGGGATCAGGGACATGAATTACAATTCCAGCATCTTTGGTCTTTTTTTTTTCATTTCATAAATGAGATCATAGTCCTCTTTCCCCATCCACTGTTGATGGAAAAGTAATATGTTTAAAAGCTTGTTTGTTCGTAAAGATCAAAACCACATCAAGATGACAACATCTTGAGACCAAGTGACGTTCAGTGGAGAGACTCTACTCAGCGCCTCAAGTACACAGGTGAACTGTGCTTGACAGGTGACTTAAAATGCTCAGGGACTCAGGAAGGGAGACCTAAAAAAGCCACACTCATTGTTATGCCGACTGGCTCGTCCCATTCAACAGGGCTCCTTTCTTACTAAATGTGTATCGTGCCACACAATACCCACTCACTTTTATGGATCTATTGCTTTTGGGGAAGGGGATAGCCAGTTCTTAAAAACAAAAACTATACTCCATTTTTTCTCTGAATGTATTTTTGTTGACACAGCTAAGCTTCAACTTTGTTGGTAACTAAACTTTAAGACGAGTCTTTGGTTGTCTATCTTCAACGGCACAGGTGGATGGGTTTATAATGTATTTCACATATATTCCACCACTAAAATTGTCTCCACTCCTGAGACAGAGAGACAACATAATGACAGGTTACAGACCTGTTATACAACCATCCACTATTATAGAACCATCTACTGTTGTAGACCCATCCACTGTTATAGAACCATCCACTATTATAGAACAATCTACTGTTATAGAACCATCCACTGTTATAGAACCATCCACTATTATAGATCCATCCACTGTTGTAGACCCATCCACTGTTATAGAACCATCCAATGTTATAGAACCATCCACTATTATAGAACCATCCACTATTATAGATCCATCCACTGTTAAAAACAGTGGATAATCCTAGAGTCAGGCTTCCAAAAACGAGCTTTGACTTTGTTGGTAAATATACCTTAAGGCGAGTCTTTGGGCTGGATTCAATTCGTATTGCTGAAGTATCGCGGAAGATCTGCGTAAGAATGTCAAGGACATATGCAGCGATTAGGTCTACCGTGAATGCAGCCCCCGCAACAGTGGGAACATCGCCTTTAATGCAGGTATAACTGTGTTTAATGGTGTGTGCGCAAACACATGAATGTGTGTGTTGAGAGGGTGGACAGTTATTTCAACCTTCTTCCCTTATTTATGCCTGTAAGTAAATTGACACAAAACAACAGGACAAGGCTAGGACAGCTTCACCCACAAGGTTCAAATATCTGTTTAAAGGTGAATTAACTTTGATTTCCTCTCTGACTCGTCACAAAATGATGTGTCGCGGGAGCTTACCGGGCGGTTGAATTAATTACAAAAAAGGGTTCACAGATGGAACTGTTCTTGGGATTGACCGGAAACGGACTATAAAACTCTGGCCACTTAAAGGGGCACTTTGGAGTTCATTGGATAAAATACTACTGTATTTGGCAAATAAAAATATTTGGACAAACAATTGATTTGAGACAGTGATTATTATTATTTTTCAGAAGCCTGGAGGTTGGTTTTATTAATTTAATATTTCACCTCAGAATGGCAATAACTGGAATGAAAGTAAATGCAGAGGTATTCATGAGTAATGTAAATGGTACATTTCTTGAATGGCTGAAGTGGCTGAGTTGAAGCCTAATTGAACTAAGTATTCACTCTGACACTGGGGTTTGGGATATTTACTTATTAAACAGTTCTATTGAGGATGGCAGTGCTTACCAACCCTGATCCTCAAGTACCCCCAACAGTACACTGTTTCGTTGTAGCTCTTGACAAACACACCTCATTGAGGGCTTTATGATTAGTTGACAAGTGGAATCAGGTGTGCTTGTCCAGGGTTCTGTTGGGGGTACTTATTGGCAGACTCAACAGCCTTGGTTATTCTAATGACTGCCTCGCCTGGTTCACTAACTACTTCTCAGAATGAGTTCAGTATGTCAAATCGGAGGGCCTGTTGTCCGGACCTCTGGCCGTCTCTATGGGGGTGCTACAGGGTTCAATTCTCGGGCTGACTCTTTTCTCTGTATATATCAATGATGAAGCTCTTTCTGCGGGTGATTCTTTGATCCACCTCTCTGTATACACACCATTCTGTATACGTCTGGCCTTTCTTTGGACACTGTGTTAACAAACATCCAAACGAGCTTCAATGCAATACAACACTCCTTCTGTGGCCTCCAACTGCTCTTGAATGCTAGTAAAACTAAATGCATGCTCTTCAACCGATCGCTGCCCGCACCCTCCTGCCCGACTAGCATCACTACTCTGGACGGTTCTGACCATATGGACAACTACAAATACCTAGGTGTCTGGCTAGACTGTAAACTCTCCTTCCAGACTCATATTAAGCATCTACAATCCAAAATTAAATCTAGAATCGGCTTCCTATCATCAAAGCCTCCTTCAGTCATGCTGCCAAACATACCCCCGTAAAACTGACTATCCTACCGATCCTTGACTTCGATGTCATTTACAAAATAGCCCCCAACACTCTACTCAGCAAATTGGATGCAGTCTATCACATTGCCATCCGTTGTTTCACCAAAGCCCCATATACCACTCACCACTGCGACCTGAATGCTCTCGTTGTTGACTGGTCCTCGCTACATATTTGTCGCCAAACCCACTGGGAATGCATTACATATTTTACAGAAATATAGGAAAGGAGTTTAATATTTCATTGGCCATAGTCTCACAGTTCCATTTTCAGAGTTTCTGTGGAAGTGCCTGAACATGTATAGCCTGAAATACCAACCTCCTGACTCATAATAACTACATCATGATGTAGGATCAAATGAGAGGGTGCTCTGTTCCATACTGTTTGTTTAGTCACTACAGTGTTGTAGGGCCCTCTGTTATTTGCAATCATATGAATAGCTATAAAAACAAATCTATCTTCACTCCTCAAATGTTGTCAGGCTCAATCAGAATCTCTGGAATGGATACTCCACAAACCACTGCATTTTCTATTTCTCTAGAATGTCCCTCTTAGCTAGACGAGAGGAGCTATTTCCGATACGGCAACTGTCAAATCTGAGAAAAAATAATGAGTCCCTCTCACCGCCACTTCACCCTCACAATCCTCCAATGAGAAGTATTTAATAGTTTAGCATTAGCCTTTGTCTGTGTACTAATACTACCTCTTGTATCCTCCAAGTCCAGAGTTCTCCATGCAACAGCAGGGACAGCTGCCCTCGTTCACAGCTCATTTGCTTCTGCTTGTCATCTGTGTATGAATAATAACTCCGCTGTCAGGTATTTCTGTCAATAGCCTTGTGAAAGGAACACCGTAATTTGCGGAGTCATACAGTTGGACATATTTGTAGACATTTGAGAGTTTATTAACCTCTATCAATTTACTGAAGTCAGTATTGATTTTATTGAACCACTATCAAACAAATGTTTTCCCTATCGCGTTAACATCATATTTTGTTGAATTACTAGACCAATGTATTCAGAAATGATTCACACCCCTTGACTTTTTCCCCTTGACTTTTTCTACATTTGGTTGTGTTACAGCCTAAAACAAATGTGCCTACACAAAATACAATCATAATGTCAAAATGTAATTTTGTTCCCCTCCTCCCCAAAAATCCAAATTAATTACTAATTACTAATGAAAAGCTGAAATGTCTTGTGTCAATAAGTATTCAACCCCTTTGTTATGGCAAGTTCAGGATTACAAAATAGCTTAACAAGTCACATTAAAATGTGCATGGAATAATAGTATTTAACATGATTTTTTAATGACTACCTCATCTCTGTACCCAACATATACAATTACATGTAAGGTCCATAATGAATTTTAAACACAGATTCAACAATAATGACAGGAGAGGTTTTCAAATGCCTCGCAAAGAAGGGCACCTATTGGTAGATGGGTAAAAAATAAAAAAGACTGGGTCTATCAATACACCCAGTCACTAAAAAATACAGGTGTCCTTCCTAACTCAGTTGCTGGAGAGGAAGGAAACCGCTCAGGAATTTCACCATGAGGCCAATGCAGACTTTGACATAGTATAATGGTTGTGGTAGGAGAAAACTGAGGATGGATCAACAACATTGTAGTTACTCCACAATACTAGCCTAATTGAGAGAGTGAAAAGAAGGAAGCCTGTACTGAATAAAAATATTCCAAAACATGAATCCTTTTTGCAACAAGGCACTAAAGTAATACTGCAAAAATGTTACTTTTCTTCCAGAATACTAAGTGTTATGTTTCAGGTAAATTCACTCAAATATATTACTGAGTACTACTCTCCATACTTTCAAGGATAGTGGTGGGTGCATCATGTTATGGTTATGCTTTTAACTGGTGAGTTTTTCAGGATAAAAAATAAAAGGAATGGAGCTAATCACAGGCAAAGGACAACCTGGTTCAGTCTGCTTTCTACCAGACTCTGGGAGATGAACTCACATTTCAGAAGGACAATAACCCAAAGCACAAGGCCAAATATACACTGGAGTTGCTTACCAAGAAGACAGTGAATGTTCCTGAGCGGCCGAGCTACAGTTTTGACTTAAATCTTCTTGACAATCTATGGCAAGACCTGAAAATGGTTTTCAAGCAATGATCAACAAGCAATTTGACAGAGCTTGAAAAATGTTGAAAAGAATAATAAGCAAATGTTTCACAATTCAGCTGTGGAGTGCTCGTTGAGCACTCTTTGATCACTTACCCAGAAAGAGAGTTGATCGGCTGCAATCACTGCCAAAGGTGTGACATGCTCAGGGGGTTGAATACTTATCTAATCAAGACATATTAGTGTTTTATTTTTCACTTTATTTTTTAAACATTTTAGCATTTTTCTTTCACTTTGACACTTCAAGTATTTTGTGTAGATCATTGACAAACAATTACAGTTAATTCAATCTTTGCAACACAAGAATACTTGGAAGAAGTCAAGCGTTGTGAATACTTTCTGAAGGCACTGTATCAATCCTTTTCATATATAATATAAAATATCCCACTGCTGCATGATGTCTTGATAAATATATTCATCCTATAAATATCTTCATCTTTTGAAGGTATTTCGTCATTTAGATGCGTGGTGTTATAACTCCGTCCAAACCTCTTAGGGATGGGCGTCCTGTCAACGGGACACTTGTAAATCACGCAGCGCCTTGTGTCATGATCACAGATTTTTAGAGAAACAACAAATGTCGGTACATATAAGTGTCTTGTCTATCCCTAAGATTAAAAGTTGTAAAGCACATCACCATCTACTTCACAGCACATTGTTTTGAAGATTAAGTTATTTTTCACCTCAACCACATGTCCAATAAACTTCATTGGTGAGAAAAAGAAAAGAAAAACTGTTATCAGTGATAATTCTCTGTGTTTAAAAAGTATTTTAATTTAAATTCATTATATAATCAAGGAAAGACTGATAAGGGGGACATGGGGGCTCACATTGGTAATTATTCTCAGAGGTGATTGATGCTTGCTGGGTCAGCATTCCAATTTCCATCTTGTCAATAGTGTGCCTCCCAAATTTCATTCATTAAGATGGAGAACGAGCGACCGAGCCTTCTAAAGGTAAGTACCGACATCAAAAAGAGTCAGGAGACTTAAATGACCATGCAGGGAAGATAAACATAAAACGTCTATGGATATTTTAAATGTGTGAGAGGGAAAATGAGAGGCAACATGTTTGCAGTGAGCGGTAGGGTCTTCTCACTGGTGCTCTGAGAGGTTTGTCAGATAGAACTATACCACATGTGTTTAGTATGTATGTTTGCAACCTGTAACATTTGTGGGAAGAGGGAATAGCATTCAATGGCATCCTACGTACTTACCATATTCACAGGGGTATCCTCCTGGATAACTGGGGATGTAAGAATTTGCGCCACACCCTTGCCGTTCCTTGTTAAAAGAATTTGTCAGACATATTGTCAGCAACTTTGTATACATTGTGCAACATCAAAACCACACTATTTCCATATTTTTGCAACATTCACAAATCTTGATAATCTTGTCTTGCCCTCTGCTCTGCACTGCTGACTGAATAATGGTTTATTGAGTAAATAATCAACTTCTAACGAGTAGACAGCAGATTTCCAGATTGCCGTTCAGAAATGAGTCTGAACGGCACGCTTAAAAATGCACTATGACTCGACGTTCGGGACACTGCAATCTCCTCCAATGACTCTGGGTTGTGTCCTTGCGAAGAAGAGAAAAACTAGACAATATCTAAAAGGATACCATTTACAACAAAAACATTAACACAACTATGATGACATGACAAAACTTACTCTAGTGTATGTCCAGCATCAATTGGAGAGATAAACATAATTAGCTGAGAGAAAGGGGCACAGAAAACGTGCAGTTTTTTTGGCTTCAACCACTGGTCGTCCACATCTGAACCTAGAAATATAATTACTGGCATGGGTACACTCAATACGGCTGTCGGCCTATCTATCACAAAACATTGACTTCTAGTAATCACATTTCTATGGATGTGATTTCACAAGGTGGGCCAGACATGGCCGCCCCCTGTGGGGCTTAGACAATGCAGTTGTGGAGTGTGACAGTTGGCAGTGTCACTGGAACACTGGTTTCCAGCTTGGAAGCCGTTTGAATAGAGAAACAACTGATGCTTTTGTTCAAGTGTGGTACAAAATTTGTTGGTACAAAATTGTTATTGGGTTTTCACTTCTACCATTTATGACCTTCAACTCCAGCTTTGTCTTGTTTATTTCAGAGAGAGTATTATTTGGATGCAGCCAAATGTGTGTTTTGGTTTACAATGTCATGAATGACTGTATTTAGCAGGTTGTTGACAAGGGATGTTCTGACATAAGAGGTGGAGCACAGTGTGCGCTCACAGATAAGACCTTGGCATCCCATACGTATGGTACTCAGGCTGAACTACCTGGTGACAAAGTACCATCAAGGTATTAAACCCTTACTTTACCAGGTAAGTTGATATACCAGCAAAGCTAGAGGTACTGTACAAGTCAGACTCAGAAATCAGAATTCTAAGATGTTTATTCAAGTCAGCTTCCCATCCATATAGATCGATAGACCAGGGGGTATGGACTCATTCCTGTTAGGATGAACTTAATAAGGGATCAAGCTGTAACCCCCTATATGTGGCAGCAAACCAACCCATAGTGTGTTGTTCTCAGTCTGCAACCTCCATGTCCCTGATTCATCTCAACACTAAGGCCCAATCTGCCCTAGTCCTCTTCCCTGTTCACAACTTCTGGGCATGGGTGTGCAACTGAGGAAAGGGTGAGGTCAGGGAACATAGCCCAATGCTGTCAACAAACACAACAAGCATGGTGTGCTGACCACCATGGGTGTAAAAGAGAGAAAAAGGAAAACAGGTGAGAGGGCAGAATAAGTTATTTTGTCGTGGCAGCAGACTTCCTTTCTATTCTCTTTCTTTCAAGATTTGTTAATACCTTTTACAAAGCTGTTTTATACTGCAAATAAACAATTGAATTATCTTTAAATGCAAATCTAACTAAATTAATGATGATTGTGTTTAATATTTACTTAAAAAATGGCATTAAATCTAACAAGTTAAATGATGTGTTACAAAAATAATCTATTTTGAAGAGGAAACATGGTGAGATGTCTAAGAGCAACATGTCATGCAGTATCTATCCTGTAATTAGACTGAGGGTTCCAACAAGATCTTTTAGGTCATCCGATTGAGCTCCATTTCACTTTATGGATGTTGATGATGTTGATGCTGAGAATAAACAGTACATACTGTACTGTCATACATGATTCCCCGTGATTCCTACAGCTACCATTTCGCAATGGCCCATGATCTGAGAATATGGTCAGTTTATAACCTCTCAGTAATAATAATATTAACACTACATACTGTTAATACTTCTCTTCCTATAGCCTGTACATGATAAATTACTCTCCACAATTATAGTAAATTGGCTCCTGAGACAATGCGTCTTCGCACAGCCATTGTACCTATTTCTGTAATTCATGCAATCGGGTAGCTATACCGAGGCCATTTTTAGCTGGTGAGTGTGGAGTATCAAGGCTGATACTTGAGACATTGTTTTCCATCCACATTTTAGATATACATGATCACACATTACACATTTCACACTGAGTAGCTAGTCAAGAGCTCCTAACCGCATTAATCATTGGAGATAAAACAATGCTACAATATTAGACATGACTTGGTTTATTTCCATTGACACGCATGAAACAATAGTCTAATTCAGCCCCATTTCCACAATGATTCTAAGAAAGGACAGGATGCAACCTTTAAAATAATCAACTGGGACACAACGTAAATGACTATAAGAAGTCACAGCTCGTTCCTGGTGACAATAACGCATTGTCTTCCACCACCTCCAGCTGTTATGGTCTACAAACATATCCACATTTCATGTTTCAATGTAAATAACATCTCATGCGGATTTCCTTTTTTCTGTGCCTTTCCATACATCAACATCATGCGTCTCTATTCAGTTAATGCAAGTGTAAAGGGCAACAACCTCCACGGCAATGTGATTGTGATTAAGAGGAGTAGGACGGTTTGTGTCTACAAAGATTAAATCAGAGTAATTAATGTGGCTTTCAAATTCAAACATTAGAACCATTTTTAAAACTGAGACACTGAATCCATGATTTCCCCTGGGTTGGGCCACGGACTCTGATCACAGAGCTCAAGGTGAAGGAAAAAAAGAATTATAACAAAAGGCCTTATGAAAATCCCCTTATAGCTTGATACTATTGTTTTCTGTTCAAGTCTGTGAAATCTAACAAATGATGAATGGTAATTATGTGGTAATACAACATAAAAGGGATTTTGGGGTGTGCTGTTGTTGTGAGAATGGCTTTACCTTGAGATGACCTTGTTGAGTTCTCTCTTTGATTCTCAACCCCTTGCTGCATATTGGAGAGTATGGCTATTAGCTACACAGCAAATATCGGGAGTAATTGCATTATTTACAAGGGAATAGTTGGTCTCATAATGCAAATGAAACAGTGCTGTAACATAGTTACAAAGTAAAAAGCAGTCACCACAAGCAGTCATACAGGTCACACAACAACAGTGCCTTGTATAAGTATTCACCCACCTTGGTATTTTACCTATTTTGTTGCATTACAACCTGTAATTTAAATGGATTTTTATTTGGATTTCATGTAATGGACATACACAAAATAGTCCAAATTGGTGAAGTGAAATGAAAAAAAGAACTTGTTTCAAAAAATTGAAAAAATAAATAAATTGAAAAGGGTGCGTGCATTTGTCTTCCCCCCTTTGCTATGAAGGCCCTACATAAGATCTGGTGCAACCAATTACCTTCGGAAGTCACATCATTAATTAAATAAAGTCCACCTGTGTGCAATCTAAGTGTCACATGACCTCAGTATATTTACACCTGTTCTGAAAGGCCCAAGAATCTGCAACACCACTAAGCAAGGGGCACTACCAAGCACGCGGCACTATGAAGACCAAGGAGCTCTCCAACCAGGTCAGGGACAAAGTTGTGGAGAAGTACAGATCAGGGTTGAGTTATAAGAAAATATCAGAAACTTTGAACATCCCACGGAGCACGATTAAATCCATCATTAAAAAATGCAAAGAATATGGCACAACAACAAACCTGCCAAGAGAGGGCCGCAAACCAAATCTCATGGACCAGACAAGGAAGGTAACAATCAGAGAGGCAACAAAGAGACCAAGATAACCCTGAAGGAGCTGCAAAGCTCCACAGCAGAGATTAGAGTATCTGTCCATAGGACCACTTTAAGCAGTACACTCCACAGAGCTGGGCTTTACAGAAGACTGGCCAGAAAAAAGCCATTCCTTAATTAAACTACTACTTAAGTAGTTTTTTGGACTATCTGTACTTTACTATTTATATTTTTGACGACTTTTGCTTTTACTTCACTACATTCCAGAAGAAAATATTTTTTTACTCTATACATTTTCCCTGACACCCAAAAGTACTCGTTACACTTTGATTGCTTAGCAGGAAATTAAAATGGTTGAATTCACGCACTTAAAGAGAAAATCCCTGGTCATCCTTAATGCATCTGATCTGGCAGACTCAACTGAACACAAATGCTTTTTTGCTTGTAAACCAGATGGCACAATGTTCTTATTTTTGAAATGTACGGATAGCCACACTCAGCCATAATTATTATGTCTATCTGTAAAAACAAGAAAATCATGCCATCTGGTTTTCTTAATAAAAGGAATTTGAAATGATTTATGCTTTTACTTTTGATATTTAAGTATATTTTAGCAATTCATTTACTTTTGATACTTAAGTATATTTAAAACCAAATACTTTTTTACTTTTACTCAAGTAGGATTTTACTGGGTGACTTTCACTTTTACTTGAGTCATTTTCTATTAATTAAGGTATCTATACGTCTACTCAAGTATGGCAATTGGGTACTTTTTCCACCACTGCACTTTTGAAAAAACGTCCACTTGTACACTTTGATTGAGGGGATTGTCCAGATGTACTCTCTCATTTGTTGTGGTTGCCGGGTCCAAGGCAAATGATCTAGAATTGGTCAGTTCTGGGTACTCTGACCAATTGGAAAGAAATAACATTTTTAGAACAATTCCAATGCAAGGACCTACATCTGTAACTGTCTATTGTACAATCCTCACATCTGCCTTACTCCACTAATGTGGGAAGTAAAGTTCGACTTGCATATTCTTAATTGCAAGAGATATATTTGTACAACATTACGTAGCACATGAAGAAGGTAATTGTGAATGACATATCATCTTAACATTTGAAAACCCATCTTTGGATCGCTCACCCATCGATCTTGCCATCCCATCAATGAGATGGGTAGCACCTCTTTGGCAGTAAATAAAGCTCAGTATTTGGTGCTCTGTTTTTGTCATCTCATGCATAAAACATGAGTCTTTACTCTTCTGTTGCATCTTTAAGTTCCTCATCTGGTACCTCATCATAAATGGTCCAAGGAGAGATTTATCATTCTGTCAGATGAGGAACATATTAGAAGTGGACCATCCATGGAGGTTCAGCTTCACGATAAATACCATATTTATAATGCCTGGGGAAAGATGATGGCGGCTGATAATTTGCTCTCTTGATGTCTGACCCAATGTTGACTCCTGGTTTGGGGGAGTGATGGATGTTTACAAAATCCATGAGGGAGAATGTAGTGATTATTAATGTGTGAAATACTATGGAGACGAGTAGTGTTACTGCGATAGCTAAAATAAGGTTGGGTTTGGAATAGCTTTCCTTTTTTCTGCTGATGTGGAACAGGTCTTTGCTGGCTTACCTCATACAAAATGGATTAATTGTCTAGTCTATGATTGATGACTTCAGCTTTAGCTTCCTCGCTCCCATTCATCACCAGCAATGTAGGAGGATGGGATTCAAAATATTTCATTTATTTTTTCCACTCCCTTCCTCTTTCCTCTGTGACATGAACAAAGTCAGAGTGGCGTTATGTGCCAGAGCTTTGTGAGGTAGTCACAAAAACGCTTGTTGATGCTTTTGTTGATTTGATCGAGTCGGGCTTGTTGGTTAACATACTGTTGTTGTCCTGCAGAGGCAGTGTATAAATCACCGTCAATGAATCATGTGCTGTCATATTATTTATGGTATGAATTATGTAGAATTAATGTATCTGCTGTAGTAGTATTTTTTTGGGCTGACAGAGGAATGCAGGGATACACTTGTCACATTATACGCACTTTGTAATAGGTATAATACAAGTGTTTACAAATGATTAATAACAGTTGCAGAATCAAATCATACCAAGTCGTGATATTACTGAAGTTATTCCATTTTGTGGATTGGCAGTTCAGTATATATTAACCTGGACTCAGCGATAGACGTAACATAGTAAATCTAAATCTGTCTCTCTCCATTTTGTTTGATATGTATGGTATGTATTCATTTGTAGATGTCCATCATACACTTTGTATAATATGTTACGAATTACAATATGTATGATATATTATGAATTACAATTTGCTGTTGCAAATGTTAGCTAGATGGCTAGGTGGCTAACATTAAGCTAGGCTAGGGGTTAGGAGTTTGGGTTAAGGTTAGGGTTAGGAGAAGGGTTAGCAAACATGCTAAGTAGTTGAAAACTAGATAAAATAGAGTATGTAGTTGTGAATTTGCTAATTAGACTAAATGTCTGTGATGAGATTTGAACATGCAACCTTTGGGTTACTAGACATTTACATTATATGTCTACCCATACACCCTAACCCACCACCCTCCTTCTGTTTTATGTAACCAAACCGAATTTAACCTACAGTATTATTCTCATTTGAGCGTTCTGGATATATAGGTTTACTATGTTACGTCTAGTCTACAAGATCAGGCTGCATATACAGACCAATAGGGAGGTAGTTAGCCCAGTGACCTTTAGTCAAAAGGTGGCCGGTTCGATTCCCGGGCTGAGTGCTGGAAAAAGGCTGGAATTGATCTGGCAACTGGAGTTCTGCTGGGATCACATCCTCAAGACATTACCCTACTGTTGGGAACCTTGAGAGAGGCGCTTAACCCCACAATATGCTCTCATTCAGGGGCAGTGCAGCTTGACACTGTGCTCGTCTCAACTGTATGTGTTCTGTCTGGGGATGGAGGGTTGAGAACGGAGCAGACAATTTCCGTTGTTCACTGTAACATATGGACAATAAAGTTGTATTGTGTTGTATTCCACATGAAACTGTTAAACTGTTCCACACAACCATCCATGGTGTAATTTTAATGGTGTTGTTTCGAATGCCATCTGCCACCAATTTCTGAGAATAGAATAACCATAGTGATGGATTCTGTTCAAAAAGACCCCCTACCAGCTCAGTGACACTCACTCAAATGCTTGACTGACGCACTATCATTCCTATTTGGCATAAACCCCAGGGCGCCGCATTGATCCTATTTTTTTGAGAACAAAGAAACAGGGTGTTACAATTATTAATTCCCATCAAAAACTACTTAATCCAGTCTGTTTATTATTCCAACAGGTAATCTGGATTTCTTGTAGCCAAAATACTGCAGTCTTCATGTATTAGTAATTAACATAAATCTGATCTCCTTTGATCATCTCTTCTGTTTTCTATACTGACTTTAGTTTAGACTGGTGAATCAAAGTTGGTGAAAACTCATCCTGACTGTTCAATTGAGGTCAATGAGGATTTAAAACATTCAATGTTTACTTCACGACTCCACTCCTTTCAGATATGGTGATTTGAGAATAGCTAAAACGAGTGAGATACAGCTACTTAAGTTATGGCAAGGCGTTCCTTCAAAAATATTATTTTGAAATATTTAACTTTCACACATTAACAAGTCCAATACAGCAAATGAAAGATAAACATCTTGTTAATCTACCCATCATGTCCCATTTTTTAAAATGTTTTACAGCGAAAACACAACATATATTTATGTTAGTACACCACAAAATCAAAAAAGAAAACACAGCCATTTTTCCCAGCCAAAGATAGTCACAAGAGCAGAATTAGAGATAAAATGAATCACTAACCTTTTGATAATCTTCATCAGATGACACTCATATGACATGTTACACAATACATTTCTGTTTTGTTCGATAATATGCATATTTATATCCACAAATCTCGGTTTACATTGACGCCATGTAAAGAAATGCCTCCAAAATATCCGGAGGAATTACAAAGAGCTTCGCCAGTAACAGAAATACTCATCATAAACTTTGACGAAAGATACATGTTCTACATATAATTAAAGATACACTGGTTCTTAATGCAACCGCTGTGTCAGATTTTTTTTAAACGTTACGAAAAAAGCCTACCATGCAATAATCTGAGACAGAGCTCAGACGTAAATATATTTCTCCGCCATGTTGGAGTCAACAGAAATACGATTTTACATCATTCCCTTACCTTTGATGATCTTTCATCAGAATGCAGTGTACGGAGTCCTAGTTCCACAAAAAAATGTTGTTTTGTTCCATAATGTCCAATACTAGTGTCCAATTAGCTGCATTTGCTAGCACTTTCAGCTCACATGCCCAAGGAGAACTCAGACGAAAACTTAAAAAATATACATTCCAGGTCGAATAAACTGCTCAAACTAAGTAGAGAATCAATCTTCAGGATGTTATTTTCATATATTTCCAATAACATTCCAACCGGAGCATACGTTTTCATCTGCAGCCAAATGGAACGATGGTGACATCCACAGACAAATGCCGTACAAGGAAATTGCATTCTGCGAGGACAATGACTATTTCCCCTCCCATTTGGCCAAAGTTCACACCAGAGGCTCCATTCCACGTTCTACTGAATGAGGACATCTAGTGGAAGGCGTAGGAAGTGCTACCAGATCCATATCTTATTTGGAAGTGAATATGTGATGACTTGAAATTAGACAGGCATTCAGAATTTCACTTCCTGTTTGGAAGATTGCCTGCACTATGAGTTCTGTTATACTCACATACATAATTCAAACAGTTTTAGAAACTTCAGAGTGTTTTCTGTCCCATAGTAGTAATAATATGCATATATTAGCAATCTAGGACAGAGTAGGATGCAGTTCACTATGGGCACGCAATTCGTCCAAAGTGAAAATACTGCCCCCTATCCCCAACAAGTTTTAAGAGTGACTGTCCATTGGGTGTCAAGGTGGATTTAAAATGTGTTTTACCCCCTGTTTCCACTACCTCAGATCTGTCCACTTACCGTAGCAGTCCCTCCAGGATTTCACAACATTCTTTGGTGATTTCTGCGGCCAAAAATGCTTGATATTGCGTCAGCTTTTCTGAAATTCTGCGATACATTCTGAGAAAACAAATTGACGTTAATTTCTTATAAAGCAATAAAAAGTCACATTCACTCCGTTTTACGACGATTTTAAGCAGAATACATCATTTTAAAAAAATTGAAACGACTAAAGTACTCAATTTTGTTTATTTTCCTGAACAAACAGCTCTGTCCTAATCCACTCACACATTCACACACACTCACCTCTCCTCTCCATCAGGCTTGGGGCGTGTTATCAACATGAGATGCACCTCCCATTCCCACTCACACTCTCTCTCTCAAAAAACAAATAGATTCAAAGCTGATCAATCGCTTTCAATTTGAGGACTTATATTCCTTTCGCATAAATTGTCTTCAAAATACTTGAGATTGTGATTTTTTCTGAAAGGGTCGTAAGGGAGATAAATAACAGCAAACAAAAAGAGAGTATTGTGGTTGTTATGCACTTTTAAAACAATATTACCATTTCTAAAAAAATCCAGAAAGATTGTGTTTTCGTGATCCGTATTAAGCTTTACAGAGAGTTTAAAACAGCAAAGCTAACAAATTGCACTCGGTGCTTTGAGTAGTGATCTCCATAGACAGACTGGGGAGAGCAGAGTGCCGACCACCCTGCTGAAGCCAAGATTAGCAGAGTAAAAGTTTGAATAAAACGCCACTTACCTTGATTCTTTCAGCGCTTGCCACAGTCTTCTCTGCTACCACTTCAGTCACGGTGATCTGCCGCTGCTGTGGGAACTGTTCTGACATTCCCATATGCTTTGCTGATTCTAAGTGACTGTTGATTGTTGACTTTGTCTTGTTTCCAAAAACATTTGGAAATTGTTTTGCAGTCTTTAGCTGTTATTTTTGTTGGCAAATGAGATTGATTTCTGTTCATTGTACTACCTGTCAGCCATCAACAATCCCCCATCATCTTCACATGTGAATAAGCTGACAGCCAGGGTGTTGTCAGCTTAACTTAGTTCACGTGTGGTTGGAATGGGCCATTTTCCACGATAACAGTGCAGTAATTGTTCATAATTACGAACCAACTTTTGATTGGATCCTTTTATGCACTAAAAGTGTGGGGATTGGTCAAAATTGCAAGCTCTCGCATAATATGCGCTGATTTGTTGATTTTGCATTGAATTATGCGATCGCGGAATCCTGGAGGGACTGACTTAGGAAAAGCTAATAAGGGAAATAGAATGAGATGCAGCTATTTAAGAGTATTGGGGCATAGCTGCTCTAGTTCAATGACAACTAGTGTGAACTCCATAGTAAAATTAAGTTAGGCCTTTTAATTACAGAGTTGGATGAAATGGCTAATGATTATCTGTTAGCGCTGCCAATGTGACATAGATTGAGTTAACCCCAGACACAGGGCGATAATGCATCTGTCTGATGACTGTGTAGACGTGGAGAGGGCTAGCGGCCACCTCGGTAGCAACGGAGGGAAAAGAAAAACATATACATCTGATACAATGAACATGCAAAGACCTGTGTCACTGCAGACAATATTGTCTTGGCTTCTGTGGATGTCAGTTGTTGATATGAATCAGCTGTGGGATAAAACTAGAAGGAGTTGAATGATATGAAGATGTTGGTAGGGTTGGGAATTAGTAAAAAATATGAACTAAACATGAAAGCTGACTTCATTGCGTGGTTCACGTCGTTTTACAGTGACAACAAAACCATACACTTGGGTCGCTAGCGTGAAAGGCAAACACTCTGCACATCACCCCAATTGGTGTGAATTCTAACTTGGCTCATATGGCAAGGATCAAAACAATACGTTAGATGACAGGTATTTTTTTTTTTATTATTTGCATTAAATTTATTGAATAATGCTTAAAAATAATTTAAGGTATGATTTTAAATTATCTTTAAGAATGCTGTTCTATGATGGAATATGACAGAAGCACGTTCATTTTTCGAGCTATGCAATCCAAGACCTGTTGACTTTAGCCACTTTCAGTCTGAGTTTTGACCGCTTGTATAGAATATTCTGACATTTTCTTCTCTGGGTGTCAAAACAAGATTAATAACTTTTCTCTAACCTTTGCTTTCCGGCAGCCCACCAAATTGACTTCACCCTACTTGGGGATGTATGCTCAAAGTGAAACTCACGATGGTGCATTTTTATTGATAGTAATTATCTAATAGGAATTATCTAATCCAAAGCACTGTAGGCAATTTGGTCTACTGCTACACCAATTAGGATTTCCTTTTAATAAATGGGGAAGCCAAAACGACTGCAGATTAGCTGGCCAACCCTCTTTGTACACACCATTGCCAAATTCATGTGTAAAGGTGACTAACTCTAACTACAACAATTACTTCATAGAGTGTAAGAAAATGGGTACCATTGAACATTTCTAAAGGAAACCCTTTTGTCTTGTGGCAAAGGGAGTGCAAGGAAGGTGGATAGCTAGCTACACTCATTACTTCCCTCCTTTAGTCTTACAATGTGTACCATTCAAAAGGAGGAAACACGGTGTCCCACTCGTGGTCAGTTTCCATGTTCAAAGGGAAAGTCCATGCAGCTAAAAGATCATGAGACAGTGAGTCTTTAATGGTGGTACAGCAGTGGATAATACAACCTATCTTAGCCTGCGCTTTCATTTGACATGTATATGTAATGATGCCGGGTTTTACACAGAACAAAAGACTCCCCACCAAAGCGAGTTCGATTTGGGACGTGATAGGCTACATGGGAACTTCAGCCAATTAGGCTCCCTCGTTCTTCTCTCTGACCTTCTGTCCTCTGTGCCAATTAACATATCTCCATCTCCCTTCACCTGCCTTACTGGGGCCTTAATTGGAACTTGGCAATGGGAGAAAACGCTTGGTCCATTATTTCTCTCCACACTGGTAAAAGAGATGACACCTCGATTTCACATCTTTCATTAGATTAGATGTCAATCATGTATAGTAGTTTCTGTCCTCATATATTTGGGGTGTACAGTATGTTATAATGATCTAGTGCCAGCTACTGGGACGATATGTTCAGGTTAATGCTAGACATGGTTCTGTATTCTGAATGTGAGGGTGTTAATTGAGGACCTTGTAGCTGAGGACTGTAACTATTTTTCATAAATGGTGTGTTTTGTATTAATTGCTGTTTTGTTTTACATTGTATTGGTTGTTTTATTGTTGTGACTAAGGCACCCTTGG
This sequence comes from Oncorhynchus clarkii lewisi, assembly GCF_045791955.1. Classification (NCBI taxonomy): domain Eukaryota; kingdom Metazoa; phylum Chordata; class Actinopteri; order Salmoniformes; family Salmonidae; genus Oncorhynchus; species Oncorhynchus clarkii. The sequence continues at coordinate 14,572,777 of NC_092163.1, forward strand.
GAATGAGACCATGGTCTCCTTGGGTTTTCTCTGAATAATTAAATAAAAATAAAGAAAACTAGCAATATTGTTTTCTCAAATTATTATATTTTTCAGTACTGCTGCCTGTGACACAAAAGACATTGAAACTAATGGTTACTTGCTGAAGTCATAATGACATGCTTTGGTGCCGGGTGGTAAAGACGTACAAAGCCTTTATTTAGCTCAGTCTCTGATGTCTGTGATGGACCCTGTACCATCAACCATCAATAACCTTAAAGACAGATGAGGGAAAAGGGAAGAATAATGATACATATCTAAAAGATGGTCACATTTGTAGAAGAATGTTGCCATTATAGTGCTCAGCGTTTGACTCCCGGTGAGAGAGATAATTACTCTAGACTGCACGGTGCAAGGACATGTGCAAATAGCCTGTTTGTCGCCTCTCCTGTGGCAGCATTTCACCTTGCTACTGTCACCGCTTCTCAGAGTAAGATCAAATAGCTAATACGCAATCACGGAAGACACATGTAGAATAGCTTGAGAGAGAGAGAGAGAGAGAGAGAGAGAAAGAGAGAGAGAGAGAGACAACTCTTGGTATACACTACAATGTAAAACACCCTCACATAGTTGCTGTCACAAACTGCAAACACCACACAGTTGTCACTGACTAGTTGGATATTAATTTCATACTGAGCAAACAATTTCTGTACTTACAGCATTCATAGAAATTCTTTGGCTGATCATGTTTTTTTATTGACATTTGTCAATAGTACTTATGAATGCTACCATTTGTGTTAAATTGTTTTGTATTGTACTTGTCCTGAAAATAATGGTAAAACCCCTAACATTGTAAGGCTACACATAAGTCAGATAAATGAAAACCTGATTTTGCTGGAGTCTCAGGACTAATAGTGTTAAAGGGAGAAGCTTTTTTCATCCCCTAATCAGCCTTGTTCATAATAATGAATAGTCATTACAAGTGCTGCCTGTGGGTGCCTTTATCTGCATTTCCAAAAACAACCCTTCATGTTTCCAGGCTATGTTGTGTGTGTACTAATGTGTGGATGTACACATTAAAATGCTATCTAATTGGGACAGAAAAACCCTGAGTTGAAGCTATTACTGAGTCAACATTTAGCTGTGTGTCTATGTGTGGAATGAATTTGACATGTTCTCTGAACTTTTGATGGGAGTCATTTTGTAATTGATTGCCCCAGTTTGGTTAGCACATGATTTTCTACCTTGCTGTCTGTTTATGGGCAAAACCCATATTAAAGTACAGATGTAGGACCTTAATTTGAGCCAGTTTTCCGCAACAGAAATATAATCTTATTATTTTGATTATAATTCATGGACATTTTTGTAGGGGTTGATGCATCATATTTCTACATTTCTAAACTCAAATAAACTACAAGTTTTACATTTCCTGCATTACAGGAAAGTTTTCCTGTGACAGGGTGATCAAATTAAGATCCCACATCTGTATTAGCCTTATCAAAGTATAGGTCAGAAAACATACTGTACTGTATTGCATCCATTCTAAGGGGCTCTAGTGAAATATTTTCTTCATAGATAGTCAGCAAACCTGGGTTTAAATACAATTTGAAATCAAATAGCTGGGCTTAATTGAGCTTGTCTGTTGCAGTGGAACTATTAAAGTAATTGCAAAGGTGTAAATCCCACCCATCTTGCACTGCTGGTAGGCTAAAATAAGCAATATATGTAATTGAAAGCTTTCAAATAGTATTTGAACCCAGATCTGACAGTCAGGAGCAGCATTGGGCCAATGACAACACCCTAGACTAGGACCACACGAGAGAGAGCGAGCGAGAGAGATCTGGGATTCCCTTTGCGTCTCTAAATTATCTGAACACATGATACTGTCCCTGTTGACGTTTGTCCTGATTCAAGTTTATGGAGTCGGCCTAGCTAATCTCCTGACTGTCAGATCTGGGTTCAAATACTATTTGAAAGCATTCACTGCTACCAGACTGTACTATGTAACTTCAATGGAGTTGTTATAATCGAATACACCTAATTTTCACCTAAAATGACATACCCAAATCTAACTGCCTTTAGCTCAGGACCTGAAGCAAGGATATGCATATTATTGATACCATTTGAAATGAAACACTTTGAAGTTTGTGGAAATGTGAAATGAATTTTTTTGTACCATCCGTTTTGAAATGCAAGAGAAAGGCAATAGTGCATTATTCCAGCCCAGGCCCAATTTATATTTTGGCCACTAGATGGCAACAGTGCATGTGCAAAGTTTTAGACTAATCCAATGAACCATTCCATTTCTGTTCAAACTTTTGTGTCAAGATTGCTCAAATGTGCCTAATTGGTTTATTAATACATTTTCAAGTTCATAACTGTGCACTCTCCTCAAACAATAGCATGGTGTTATTTCACTGTAATAGCTACTGTAAATTGGACAGTGCAGTTATGTTAACAACACTGTCATCTCAGATTTTCAAAATATGCTTTTGAACCATAGCTAAACAAGCATTTGTGTAACAGTATTGATAGCCTAGCATAGGATTATCCCTGGCATTCAGCATGCAACATTTTCACAAAAAAACAGAAAAGCATTCAAATAAAATAATTTACCTTTGAAGAACTTCAGATGTTTTCAATGAGGAGACTCTCAGTTAGATAGCAAATGTTCAGTTTTTACAAAAAGATGATTTGTGTTGACAAATCGCTCCGTTTTCTTCATCACGTTTGGGTAAGAAGAAAAAAAAAAAGAAAAAAAAAATAAGTCATTAAAACGAACTTTTTTCCAAATTAACTCCATAATATTGACAGAAACATAGCAAACGATGTTTAGAATCATTCCTCAAGGTCTTTTTCACATATCTATCGATGATAAATCCTTCATGGCAGTTGACGTTCTCTTCTGAAGAAATGGAACGCGCATGGACCTAGAGATTCCGCAATAATTTCGACACAGGACACCGGGCGGACACCTGGTAAATGTAGTCTCTTATGGTCAATCTTCCAATGATATGCCTACAAATACGTCACAATGCTGCAGACACCTTGGAGAAACGACAGAAAAGGCAGGCTCATTCCTGGCGCATTCACAGCCATACAGTGCCTTGCGAAAATATTCGGCCCCCTTGAACTTTGCGACCTTTTGCCACATTTCAGGCTTCAAACATAAAGATATAAAACTGTATTTTTTGTGAAGAATCAACAACAAGTGGGACACAATCATGAAGTGGAATGACATTTATTGGATATTTCAAACTTTTCTAACAAATCAAAAACTGAAAAATTGGGCGTGCAAAATTATTCAGCACCTTTACTTTCAGTGCAGCAAACTCTCTCCAGAAGTTCAGTGAGGATCTCTGAATGATCCAATGTTGACCTAAATGACTAATGATGATAAATACAATCCACCTGTGTGTAATCAAGTCTCCGTATAAATGCACCTGCACTGTGATAGTCTCAGAGGTCCGTTAAAAGCGCAGAGAGCATCATGAAGAACAAGGGACACACCAGGCAGGTCCGAGATACTGTTGTGAAGAAGTTTAAAGCCGGATTTGGATACAAAAAGATTTCCCAAGCTTTAAACCTCCCAAGGAGCACTGTGCAAGCGATAATATTGAAATGGAAGGAGTATCAGACCACTGCAAATCTACCAAGACCTGGCCGTCTCTAAACTTTCAGCTCATACAAGGAGAAGACTGATCAGAGGCCCATGATCACTCTGGATGAACTGCAGAGATCTACAGCTGAGGTGGAAGACTCTGTCCATAGGACAACAATCATATATTGCACAAATCTGGCCTTTATGGAAGAGTGGCAAGAAGAAAGCCATTTCTTAAAGATATCCATAAAAAGTGTTGTTTAAAGTTTGCCACAAGCCACCTGGGAGACACACCAAACATGTGGAAGAAGGTGCTCTGGTCAGATGAAACCAAAATTGAACTTCTTGGCAACAATGCAAAACGTTATGTTTGGCGTAAAAGCAACACAGCTCATCACCCTGAACACACCATCCCCACTGTCAAACATGGTGGTGGCAGCATCATGGTTTGGGCCTGCTTTTCTTCAGCAGGGACAGGAAAGATGGTTAAAATTGATGGGAAGATGGATGGAGCCAAATACAGGACCATTCTGGAAGAAAACCTGATGGAGTCTGCAAAAGACCTGAGACTGGGACGGAGATTTGTCTTCCAACAAGACAATGATCCAAAACATAAAGCAAAATCTACAATGGAATGGTTCAAAAATAAACATATCCAGGTGTTAGAATGGCCAAGTCAAAGTCCAGACCTGAATCCAATCGAGAATCTGTAGAAAGAACTGAAAACTGCTGTTCACAAATGCTCTCCATCCAACCTCACTGAGCTCGAGCTGTTTTGCAAGGAGGAATGGGAAAAAAATTCAGTCTCTCGATGTGCAAAACTGATAGAGACATACCCCAAGCAACTTACAGCTGTAATCGCAGCAAAAGGTGGCGCTACAAAGTATTAACTTAAGGGGGCTGAATAATTTTGCACGCCCAATTTTTAAGTTTTTGATTTGTTAAAATAGTTTGAAATATCCAATAAATGTCGTTCCACTTCATGATTGTGTCCCACTTGTTGTTGATTATTCACAAAAAAATACAGTTTTATATCTTTATGTTTGAAGCCTGAAATGTGGCAAAAGGTCGCAAAGTTCAAGGGGGCCGAATACTTTCGCAAGGCACTGTATAAGGAGACATTGGAACACAGCGCCTTCAGAATCTGGGGCATTTCCTGTATGAAACTTCGTCTTGGTTTCGCCTGTAGCATTAGTTCTGGGGCAGTTTTGTGCAGTTTTGGAAACGTCAGAGTTTTTTCTTTCCAAAGCTGTCAATTACATGCATAGTCGAGCATCTTTTCGTGACAAAATATCTTGTTTAAAACGGGAATGTTTTTTATCCAAAAATTAAAAGAGCGCCCCCTATCTCGAAGAAGTTAACAAGAATTTAAGCTTTCTGCCAATATCAGATATGTCTTTGTCCTGGGAAATTGTCTTGTTACTTACAACCTCATGCTAATCTCATTAGCCTACGTTAGCTCAACCGTCCCGCGGTGGGCCCACCGATCCTGTAGCTGCCAGAACTTCTGATTGTATGATAATGTTGAATGTATGAATAACCCAAATGGGGAATGGTGATACAGAATTCATGATGACCGCTCATTTTGAGCATATATATTTCAGGGGTATATTACAGATGTATCACAGCTTTTGTTATTCAGAAGGAGGCAATTATTCAATGGCGTCCATTGAACCTAAACCACCTGTTTTAAATAATTTGGAATGTATATTAGATATATTCTGGAAGGGCTACAGAATGAAAAAAACCTGCATAGCTAGATCAACACTTATAGTCAGGTCCATAAATATTACCCTTGATAAAGATGACCAAAAAATAATATAGAAAATAAATAATACAAATACTGAGCTATATTCTATGCTAAAATAAAATTGGGAAATTATATTATTTTAGACTAATACAAATTCTATAAAAATAAATAAAGGACAGTCACTCAATATATATATATACAAGCTACCAATAATTTATTGGGTATACCTCCAACGTTTCGGCATCACTGTGCCTTCTTCAGGGTAATGTCATGAATATGGTTTGTCTTCATCTTCCTCAGCGTTATAGCTGCCTGTAAATTAATTATCACCGCAATATTAGGTTTATTTGTCACGTGCGCTGAATTCAACAGGTGTAGACCTTACAGTGAAATGCAGGCTCTGACCAACAGTGCAATTTTTAAGTAAAAAAAAAGGTATAATGGTGAACATTAGATAAATATAGAAATAAAAACAGCAGTAAAAAAGACTGTGAAAAATAACAGTAGAGAGGCTATATACAGGAACTGGTTAGTCGGCCTGATTGAGGTAGTATGTACATATTGACCAAATACTTATTTTCCACCATAATTTGCAAATAAATTCATTACAAATCCTACAATGTGATTTTTTTTATTTATTTTTCTAATTTTGTCTGTCATAGTTGAAGTGTACCTATGATGAAAATTACAGGCCTGTCTGACTAAATACTTTTTTGCCCACTGTATGATAAACAGAGTAGCACTAGCGAAAGAGAGGAGTTGGCGGGTGGTGGGTGGCGGGACACAATGCAGATATTGTGGGTAGTCAATGTGAGAGGGCATCGGTTAGTCGGGCTAATTGAGGTATTATGTACATGAATGTATAGTTAAAGTGACATTGCATATCTGATAAACAGAGAGTAGCAGCAGCGTTGGGGGGAGCACACATTGCAAATAGTTCGGGTAGCCATTTGACTACCTGTTCAGAAGTCTTTTGGTCCTAGACTTGGCACTCCGATACCGCTTGCTATGCAGTAGTAGAAAGAACAGTTTATGACTGGGGTGGTTGGGGTCTTTGACAATATGTATGGCCTTCCTCTATAGAGGTCCTGGATGGCGGGCAGCTTAGCCCTAGTGATGTACTGGGCCATACGCACTACCCTCTGTAGTGCCTTGTGGTCGGAGGCCGAGCAGTAGCTGTACCAGGCAGTGATGCAACCTCGGTGTTGCAGTTGTATAATATCCTTTTAAGGATCTTAGGACCCATGCACAAATCTTTTTAGTTTCCTGAGGGGGAATAGGCTTTATCTTGCCCTCTTCACAACTGCCTTGGTGTGTTTGGACGATTCTAGTTTGTTGATGATATGGACACCAAGGAACTTGAAGCTCGCAACGTGCTCCACTACAGCCATGTCAATAGGAATGGGGTCATGCTCAGTCCTTATTTTTCAGTAGTCCAAAATCATCTCCTTAGTCTTGGTTAGGCTGTTATTCTGGCACTACCCGGCCAGGTCTCTGACCTCCTCCCTATAGGCTGTCTCATCGTTGTCTGTGATCAGTCCTACAACTGTTGTGTCATCTGCAAACTTAATGATGGTGTTGGAGTTGTGCCTGGGCAGCCAGTCGTGGGTGAAAAGGGAGTACAGGAAGGGACTGAGCATGCATCCCTGTGGGGCTCCAGTGTTGAGGAGCAGCATGGCAGATGTGTTGCTACCTACCCTCACCACCTGGGGGCCCAGGATCCAGTTGCAGAGGGAGGTGTTTGGTCCAGGATCCTTAGCTTAGTGATGAGCTGTGATGGAACTATGGTGTTGAACGCTGAGCTGTAGTCAATGAATAGTATTCTCACATAGGTGTTCCTTTTGTCCATGTGAGAAAGGGCAGTGTGGAGTGCAATAGAGATTGTGTCATCTGTGGATCTGTTTGTGTTGATGTGAGCCATTACCAGCCTTTCAAATCACTTCATGGCTACGGATGTGAGTGCTACGGGTCTGTAGTAATTTAGACAGCTTGCCTTCGTGTTCTTGGGCACAGGGACTATGGTGGCCTGCTGAAACATTTGCTATTACAGACTCAATCAGGGACATGTTCAAAATGTCAGTAAAGACACCTGCCAGTTGGTCAGCACATGCCCGGAGCACAATTCCTGGTAATCTGCAGCCTTGTGAATGTTGACCTGTTTAAAGGTCTTACTCACGTCGGATACGGAGAGCGTGATCACACAGTCGTCCGGAATAGCTGATGCTCTCATGTATGCCTCAGTGTTGCTTGCATCGAAGTGAGCATAGAAGTGATTTAGCTCATCTGGTAGGCTTGAGTCACTGGGCAGCTCACGGCTGTGCTTCCCTTTGTAGTCTGTAATAGTTTGCAAGCCCTGCCACATAAGACGAGCATCGGAGCCGGTGTAGTACGATTCGATCTTAGCCCTGTATTGACGCTTTGCCTGTTTGATGGTTTGTCGGAGGGCATAGCATGATTTCTTAGAAGCTTCCGGGTTAGAGTCCTGCACCTTAAAAGCAGCAGGTCTGCCCTTTAGTTCAGTGTGAATATTTCCTGTAATCCATGTCTTCTAGTTGAGGTATGTACATACAGTCATTGTGGGGACGACGTCCTCAATGCACTTATTGATAAAGCCAGTGACTGATGTGGTGTACTCCTCAATGCCTTCACGATTCTGTGAAACATAAGATGTTACAGTTTTTGATGTCCCGTTGGTAGGATATTCGTGATCGTACCTTGTCTAATTTATTGTCCAATGATTGCACGTTGGCGAGTAATATTGACGGTAACGGCAGCTTTCCCACTCGCCTTCTGCGGATCCTCACGAGGCACCCCGCTCTGTGTCGTCTGTACCTGCGTCTCTTCCTCTTGCAAATAACTGGGATGTAGGCCTTTTCAGGTGTTCGAAGTATGTCCTCTGTGTCCTGCTTGTTGAATAAAAAATGTATCTAATCTGAGGTGAGTGATTGCTATACTGATATCCAGAAGCTATTTTGTCTGTGGAACAAACAGTGTGTACAATGACAACCACTACTCAACCTTATCATCAATTGACTAATTTACTTGTGGAACAGGGCATGCAATCAGTGCAATGGGAAATAGATGCATAATAAACACTATCAAGTCACAAGACCAATTTGAAATGCCGCCACTGAACGTGCTCACAGTCTCAAGTCAGAATTAGACTTTCATCTATGTTTCTCAAATATCAAATGTAATATTTTTAAGGATAAGGTTAGGGTTAAGTTCATGCACTAATTCCGATATCTTAACGTAAGGCATTAACTCCCGAATGGTTAAAGTAAGGGTTAAGGTTTGGGACAGGCCATAAACAAAAATTATAAAGACTACTTTCGATCGCTGGATTCAAACATGCAACCTTTAGCACCAGAGGCAGACCTTTAGCACCAGAAACAGAAACCAACTTGAAGGTAACAATGTTCACTATTGCCCCTAGTGGCCAGTTTCTACATCATTTTCCGAAGTCCTCGGACATGGATAGACATCTAACACTGACTTGTATCATGGGTGACCTGGCTGGACATCCAGATGCATAGAATGAGTTCTAAGTTTTGGGAACCTATTTTTTCACCACCAAATTGTAACTTGATAAAAAAGGATTGCATGCATCTATCATCTCATTTGCAGGCTAATGTAAGATGGGCTACTAATCCCAATGTAATGACTGGATTGCGTAGTCATATTTGACTCTAATAATATAACTGCATCACTGTTAGCAAAACAGACCATTCTGAACAATGAATGCCTGAGCATGTAGTGACATACAGTGCATTGGAAAGTATTCAAAGCTCTTGACTTTTTTCATATTTTATTACGTTTCAGCCTTATTCTAAAAAAAATTGAATTGTTTTTTTCCCCTCAACATTCTACACACAATACCCCACAATGACAAAGCATAAAAAATGTTTGTTTTATTATTTTGCAAATTTATATTAAAGAAAATGAAATATCACATTTACATAAGTATTCAGACCCTTTACTCAATACTTTATTCAATGCTCTTTGGCAGCAATTACAGCCTCAAGTCTTCTTGGGTATGTCACTGCAAGCTCCTCTTTCCCTCGATCCTGACTAGTCTCCCAGTCCCTGCCACTGAAAAACATCCCCAGAGCAAGATGCTGCCACCACCATGCTTCACCGTAGGGATGGTGCCAGGTTTCCTCCAGGCATGACGCTTGGCATTCAGGCCAAAAAGGTTCATCCTGGTTTCATCAGACCAGAGAATCTTGTTTCTCATGGCCTGAAAGTCCTTTAGGTGTCTTTTGGCAAACTCCAAGTGGGCTGTCATGTGCCTTTTGCTGAGGAGTGGCTTTTGTCTGGCCACTCTACCATAAAGGCCTGATTCATGGAGTGCTGCAGAGATGGTTGTCCTTCTGGAAGGTTCTCCCATCTCCACAGAGGAACTCTGGAGCTCTGTCAGAGTGACCGTCGGGTTATTGGTCACCTCCCTGACCAAGGCCCTTCTCCCCCGATTGCTCACTTTGGCCGGGCAGACAGCTCTAGGAAGAGTCTTGGTGGTTCCAAACTTCTTCCATTTAAGAATGATGGAGGCCACTGTGTTCTTGGGGACCTTCAATACTGCAGACATTTTTTTGTACCCTTCCCCAAATCTGTGCCTCGACACAATTCCTTCGACCTCATGACTTGGTTTTTGCTCTGACATGAACTGTTAACTGTGGGACCTTCGATAGACAGGTGTGTGACTTTCCAAATCACGTCCAATCAATTGAATTTACCACAGGTGGACTCCAATCAAGTTGTAGAAACATCTCAATGATGATCAATGGAAACATTATGCACCTGAGCTCAATTTCAAGTCTCATAGCAAAGGGTCTGAATACTTATGTAAATAAGGTATTTCTGTTTTTGATTTTTTTTATACATTTGCAAAACAATTCAGTCTACACACAATATGTGGTATTGTGTGTAGATTGATAATGAACTTGTTTTATTTAATCCATTTTAGAATAAGGCTGTAACGTAACAAAATGTGGAAAAAGTCAATGAGTCTGATTAGAGCAATTTCTTCTCCTTTCTTTGCACAGGAAAAATGTGGCATTTTAGAAATACATTTCATGCAATTCTACTACACTTTATGTGACTGGGAAAAAAAACAATATATTTTTTCAGAAGATACAAATTAGTAGCCTACTATGCTGATACTGACAAACAGATCAGTAAAAGTAAAAGCGACCTTGTCTTGAAAGCAACCATTTAATCTAGTCCTCGAAAAGGGGAGACACAAAATATGCTATATGATCACCATCTAGACAGGAAGAGGACATTATTGTCATTCAAAAAGTTTTCCAGTGGTACAGGTCTAATGATAAGGACTGTGATTATGTGCGCACTCAAAAGAGATATGGCCTGCAGGCATTTACCAGGAATATGGCCTGCTGGCACTCACCAGGGATATGGCTGTAGGTGCCAATAAAATAGGCTACTGTTCCCTAAGTTTAGAGACAGATTAGAGGTATTTCTTTGTATTTTCTTTGCTTTCTAAACTATGTTTTTCCTACGATCGTATTTTGAAATATTGCAATAGGCTTGGGGCTATTTAACTGAGAGCTATGACTTAACAATCAGCTATTTGGTAGACTATGTGTCAGGCATGCTGCTCAAATTGCACTCATAAAACAATCCACAACTAATTTTTAAAAACTTAATGATCCTCTGTGGCCAAATCATGCTCTCTGGTGTAGTATTTTGAAGGATTTTATTTATTTCTGTAAAGGCACCAGTAATTACAATTGAAGTCGGAAGTTTACGTACAGCTTAGCCAAATACATTTAAACTCAGTTTTCACAATTTCTGACATTTAATCCTAGTAAAAATTCCCTGTCTTAGGTCAGTTAGCTTTACCACTTTATTTTAAGAATGTGAAATGTCAGAATAATAGTAGAGAGAATTATTTATTTCAGCTTTTATTTCTTTCATCACATTCCCAGTGGGTCAGAAGTTTACATACCCACAATTAATGTTTCGGTAGCCTTCCACAACCTTCCCACAATAAATATGGCGAATGTTGGCCCATTCCTCCTGACAGAGCTGGTGTAACTGATTCAGGTTGTAGGCCTCCTTGCTCGCACACTCTTTTTCAGTTCTGCCCACAACTTTTCTATGGGATTGAGGTCAGGGCTTTTTGATGGCCACTCCAATACCTTGATTTTGTTGTCCTTAAGCAATTTTTCCACATTTCCACAACATCGGAAGTATGCTTGTGGTCATTGTCCATTTGGAAGACCCATTTGCGACCAAGCTTCAACTTCCTGACTGATGTCTTGAGATGTTGCTTCAATATATCCACATAATTTTCCTCCTCATGATGCCATCTATTTAGTTAAGTACACCAGTCCCTCCTGCAGCAAAGCACCCTCACAACATGATACTGCCACCCCCTTGCTTCACGGTTGGGATGGTGTTCTTCAGCTTGCAAGCCTCCCCTTTCTCCTCCAAATATAACGATGGTGATTATGGGCAAACAGCTATATTTGTGTTTTGTCAGACCAGAGGACATTTCTCCAAAAAGTACGATCTTTGTCCCCATGTGCAGTTGCAAACCATAGTCTGGCTTTTTTTATGGCGGTTTTGGAGCAGTGGCTTCTTCCTTGCTGAGCGGCCTTTCAGGTTATGTCGATACAGGATTCGTTTTACTGTGGATATAGATACTTTTGTACCTGTTTCCTCCAGCGTCTTCACAAGGTGCTTTGCTGTTGTTCTGGGATTGATTTGCACTTTTCACACCAAAGTACGTTCATCTTTAGGAGACAGAACTCGTCTCCTTCCTGAACAGTATCACGGCTGCGTGGTCCCATGGTGTTTATACTTGCGTACTATTGTTTGTACAGTTGAACGTGGTACCTTCAGGCGTTTGGAAATTGCTCCCAAGGACTTGTGAAGGTCTGCAATTTTTTTCTGAAGTCTTGGCTGGTTTATTTTGATTTTCCCATGATGTCAAGCAAGAGGCACTGGGTTTGAAGGTAGGCCTTGAAATGCATCCACAGGTACACCTCCAATTGACTAAAATTATGTTAATTAGCCTATCAGAAGCTTCTAAAGCCATTACATCATTTTCTGGAATTTTTCATGCTGTTTAAAGGCACAGTCAATTTAGTGTATGTTAACTTCTGACCCACTGGAATTGTGATACAGTGAGTTTTAAGTGAAATAATCTCTCTGTAAACAATTGTTGGAAAAATGACTTGTGTCATGCACAAAGTAGAAGGAATTAAACCCTAAACAGGGTGGCATTTTATTAGAGATTGAAATGAAAGTAAATTATTACTTTTTGTAGATTACTTTTACAATGTTGGTCTTGATCTGAGATTGGCATGGCCAACTGACGCCCCTGCTTGCACTTAACTCTGTATACCTGGCTTCCGATCTCCGCTCATACCCAGATAATTTGCGCATTGTGTCCGTCACCAGTCCAGCTACACCTGGAGGAATTGCAACTGGATACCGGTACGCGCGCAGCTGTGTCCGAGCCAGGCGGCCAAAGCTCTGGAACACGTCCGGCTGGAGTACTAACCAAATACTGAAGTACTAAGCGACACCCAACATGTAGGTGTTTACGAGGTTGAACCGAGGTTCCGACGTTTAGCGAGTCTGAGGACCGGTGGCCACGATTTGGAAAGAGAGACCTCGGATGAGAGAAGGAGTCCTGGTCCGTTACTGGATGAAAAGATTGGGCTGATCCGAATTCAAGTGGAACACGGAAGAGAGGAGAGGGACTTCCAGAGGAGAAGCCTCAGCCAGCAGAGGAGATGATCCCAAACTAACCAGCACTAATTTCGCCTTGACAGGGGACACAACCATGCAGTAGTTTGCTGTTTGGGACAAAACAGCAGCGTAAGTGATGATTATTCACCAAGTTTGTGTGGTTTTATATGATGACTAAAGCAGTACGTTTCGTGAAGCAATGTAAAGGCTTATCATGTCCTGATGTGTTACGCACAGAAATCTCGCCTGTTTTAGCTAGTTCTTCGTCCACTGTAACAGGTACATTTGTTCAGTTGGGCACAGCAGGGCACATACCCCAAATACTGGGTTTCACCACCTCCAGAATAAAGCAATCGGGACTACGTTGGACTGACATTGCTATTGCGCACGAAGAGATGCTTGCTTGCTGCAGACTCCGTGCCCATGCCATACCGATTGCAGCATTGCGCGTAGGCTAGTCTACTCTGACAGGTGAATTCCAATATTAGTTTCAGTGTATTTATATTTGATGAAAACGACTGCAATAAATGTTCATAATTAACTTGTCTTATGTTTAGCAATATATCTTTTTGGCAATAGACTACATCAAGTATACCTCGCTTCCGACCCGAAACCATTCATCCAATTTAATTGACTGGGCAGAGTTGTAAATTTATTTTGTCGGGGATATAAATTCTTCGAACGCTTTACTTGTAATGACATTTAATTGAGAAGGAAAGCCTATATGGTCATCTACATTTCTGGCTAGTTCTTTCCACTTTTACCTCACAATTCCTTTACAAAAGCTATAGATTAGGCCTAATTGAATTATTCGATTCAATGCCAATGAATAATGTGGACTTTGTATGAGAGTGTCATTGGGTTTCCTTAATGCAGCATCTGCCATGGTGTATTATTGTAGGGATACAGGGCCTGAGACAATGGAATCAGAGGCAATGAAATCATCTAGTGAAATATCCAGTCTTAACTTGATTAGCAAAACATCAACAGCACTTATAACACTGTTGTACCTATGCTTTCATAGGCCTAAATGATCGATATCTGATGGTCAAGAGTGCAATTAAGTTGATTTGCAGTCTATAAGTCTGTAGTAGTGTGCTTACACATTCAAACGGAAGCATTGTTAGGTCATATTTGATTTTGGTCCGTAACTGTTCTGACACCAAAGTCTGTCCGTCTACAAAAGGGTATTCATTGGTGATGCAATACAACCTGTCTAATCCTCTGTGAGTGAAGACAGCTTGTACTTTAACTTAGGTCACAATGTGACGTGTAGGTCATGTTAATGATGAGACATGTCCTTGTTCTGGCTAACACTTCAGGCTACTAATAAATGAATGGCTGTTATGACACAGATCATTTTCATGTAGCAGCCAGATCATTCCATCCCAATTTTATTCAGAATATTGAAATGATACTGAAATTATTTCATCTCCCAAAATGGGATAGAGGGCTTCGTTTAAAAATAGAGTAATTAGGCAAAATTACTAAAAGTCATTTCCACAACCATGTAAAGCCACTGGACCCTGTTATCATTCTTACATGTTAATTTGTTGTTGTGGCTGCCTCTTTTTGCTTGATTTCATTTGGATGAAGGAGGAAAAAAGCGAATCCTGCAGTTTAAATAATATTTTCTGAAATTATGACATGCTGCATGAACTTGTTTTTTTACTGTCTACCTCAGTCTACCACCCGGCCTCCGTTTCCCCTTAGCTGTAAATCTTGAAAAATGATCTTAAAGACGGAAACTGGCATCCATTTTGAGATGTTTTCTTATTTCCAGGTGAGAGGAACTGACTGCCTACTCAAGCATGTTTTCTCCAGCTCTCAGACACTAGTACTGGGCTACTTTATCTTCATTGGGCTTTAGATCCTGATTGTATGGGTGATGAATTAAGCCCTCAAGGATGGCCTGATGCAGCCTGAAGTGATCTAACTCTAACTTAACCACAGCAGTTGGGGCTAGTGTGTGTGTGTGTGCGTGTGCGTGTGTGTGTGTGTGGCTGAACGGGAGACTGAGTCTACTCTGGCCTCACAGATGCATTCACTCACTTGTCGTTTTGCCATCATTGCTTTTCACACCTTTTCTCTTCTATTCCCTACTTTTCCCAGAATGCCCTGCTGTGCTTGTGCTGCCCGAGCTGTGTTTTACCACTATTCCCCCTAGGATGACCTGCGTAGTAGTGGTGTTACGTTCCCCAAGGCAGGTCGTGTCCTCTGAGGCATGAAGGCAAGGCTAATGTGGTCTCTTCTTTGTCTGTCTGTCTGTGTACCTGAGCCCTGGGTGGATACTAGTCCTGCCTAGACTCCCTATGGGGAGAGAGATGGGCTGAGTGTTGAGTCTCTCATTCTCAGTGGTGTTTATGAATTTAATGGCAAGGTTCCTTCTTCCTGCCAGTGTGGATCCAAAATGGCCGCCATGATTGTGCCTCATGCTGATCGTTATTATCATAAAAGCCACGTTCCTAAGTGATTTTCAACCTTTATTTCATCCATCAACTCGCTTTTTAAGTTGATGCTTTCAGTAATGCACTTCGCTGGTAGTGAATATCTACATATCAACAATATTGCATGAAAATCTGCCAGCCTTGGTGTGATCAATGTCAATTATTTTCTCTTGGTGTAATTTTTTCTCTTTGTTCTTCATACATCCAGTGGGGAAAATCTAAATATGTATTTGCATAAGATGCAGAGTGAGACTCTGTGAGTGGTCTTTAATGTGAGGGACGTCACAGAGAGAGTTCATTATATATCAGGCAGGTTATCAATGTAGTGAGTCTTTTGAAATACCTATCTCTTTCAGAGAGATAATAGGCAAACACACACACACACACACACACACACACACACACACACACACACACACACACACACACACGCGCGCACCCACACAAGCACACACACGCCCGTGTGCGCACACACACACAAAGTGGAATAAGAGGCCAACTTTGTAAGGCTACAGTAATGTATGCGTCTACTAAATGTACCTGATAGACCATAATTGAAGACATTTCATGCACATGCACATGCACGTGGCTTCTCAACCTGAACAAAGGAATTTCCTGGTTCAAATAGATTCTTTCCCTTAAAAGAAACTGAACTTTATTTATTATGAACTGAAATTAAATGAACTGAACTGAATTGAACTGAAATAAACTGAACTAATGTAATGACTTCCGCCGAAGTTGGTTCCTCTCCTTGTTCGGGCGGTGTTCGGCGGTCGACGTCACCGGTCTTCTAGCCATCGACCTTTCATTTTCCATTTGTTTTGTCTTGTTTTCCCACACACCTGGTTTACATTCCCTCACTATATGACGTGTATATAACCCTCTGTTCCCCCCATGTCTGTGTGTGGAATTGTTTGTTTTATAGTTTATGTGCATGTCTAACTGGTTTGTGATGGGTTATTTCAACTGGTATTTTGTTGTTTCTGGGTGCAGTTTGTTTTGCCTAATTTAAAAAAAAATATATATATTTTTTTACCTTTATTTAACTAGGCAAGTCAGTTAAGAACAAATTCTTATTTTCAATGACGGCCTAGGAACAGTGGGTTAACTGCCTGTTCAGGGGCAGAATGACAGATTTGTACCTTGTCAGCTTGAACTTGCAACCTTCCGGTTACTAGTCCAACGCTCTAACCACTAGGCTACCCTGCGTCCCTGTTAATGTACAATTGAAGTCGGATGTTTACATACACTTAGGTTGGAGTCATTAATCTGTTATGGCAAGGCTCCCCATTCAGCTGAAAAGGTGGCGCAGGGAATTCAAAAATATTCTTAAGAAATATTTAACTTTCATACATTAACAAGTCCAATACAGCAAATGAAAGATAAACATCTTGTTCATCTACCCATCATGTCCGATTTTTTAAATATTTTACAGCAAAAACACAACATATATTTATGTTAGACCACCACCAAATAAATAAAAAAACAGCATTTTTTCCCAGCTAAAGATAGAGTCACAAAAGCAGTCAAATTTGACCCACATTCAGAATTTCACTTCTTGTTTGGAAGATTGCCTGCCCTATGAGTTCTGTTATACTCACAGACATAATTCAAACAGATTTAGAAACTTCAGAGTGTTTTCTATCCCATATTAGTAATAATATGCATATATTAGCAATCTAGGACAGAGTAGGATGCAGTTCACTATGGGCACGCAATTCATCCAAAGTTAAAATACTGCACCCTATCCCCAACAAGTTTAAAACTCGTTTTTCAACCACTCCACAAATTTCTTGTTAACAAACTATAGTATTGGCAAGTCGGTTAGGACATCTACTTTGTGCATGACACAAGTCATTTTTCCAACAAATGTTTACAGACAGATTATTTCACTGTATCACAATTCCAGTGGGTCAGAAGTTTACATACACTAACTTGACTGTGCCTTTAGGGCAGCTTGGAAATTTCCAGAAAATTAATGTCATGCTTTAGAAGCTTCTGATAGGCTAATTGACATCATTTGAGTCAATTGGAGTTGTACCTGTGGATGTATTTAAAGGCCTACTTTCAAACTTAATACGTCTTTGCTTGATATCATAGGAAAATCAAAAGAAATCAGCCAAGACCTCAGAATTTTTTAGACCTCCCCAAGTCTGGTTCATCCTTGGGAGCAATTTGCAAATGCCTGAAGATACCACGTTCATCTGTACAAACAATAGTACGCAAATATAAACATCATGGGACCACTCAAGTGTCATACCTCTCAGGATGGAGATGCGTTCTGTCTCCTAGAGATGAACGTACTTTGGTGCGAAAAGTGAAAATCAATCCCAAAACAACTGCAAAGGACCATGTGGAGATTCTGGAGGAAACAGGTACAAAAGTATCTATATCTACAGTAAAAACGAGTCCTACATCGACATAACCTGAAAGGTCATTCAGCAAGGAAGAAGTCACTACTCCAAAACCGCCATAAAAAAGCCAGACTACGATTTGCAACTGCACATGGGGACAAAGATCAAACTTTTTGGAGAAATGTCCTCTGGTCTGATGAAACAAAAATATAACTATTTGGCCATTATGACCATCGTTATGTTTGGAGGAAAAAGGGGGAGGCTTGCAAGCCGAAGAACATAATCCCAACCATGACGCACGGGAGTGCCAGCATCATGTTGTGGGGGTGCTTTGCTACAGGAGGGACTGGTGCCCTTCACAAAATAGATGGCATCACGAGGGAGTAAAATTATGTGGATATATTGAAGCAACATCAAATGGGTCTTCCAAAGGGACAATGACCCCAAGCTCACTTCCAAAGTTGTGGCAAAATTGCTTAAGGACAACAAAATTCAGGTATTGGAGTGGCCATCACAAAGCCCCGACCTCAATCCCATAGAACATTTGTGGGCAGAACTGAAAAAGCATGTGCGAGCAAATAGGTCTATAACCCTGACTCAGTTTATCATTTCAGGAGGAATGGGCCAAAATGCACCCAACCTATTGTGGGAAGCTTGTGGAAGGCTACCCAAAACATTAGACCTGTTAAACAATGTAAAGGCAATGCTAACAAATACGAATTGAGGGTATGTAAACTTCTGACCCAATGACCAATTTTGGATGAAATGCGTGCCCAAAGTAAACTGCCTGCTCCTCAGGTCCAGAAGCCAGGATTTGCAAGTAATTGGTAGATTTGGATGGGAAAACTGTTAAAATAATGTCTGTGAGTATAACCTTTTGTAACTAGGGGGCAGTATTTTCATTTTTGGATAAAGAACGTTCCCGTTTTAAACGGGATATTTTGTCACAACAAGATGCTCGACTATGCATATAATTGACAGCTTTGGATAGAAAACACTCTGACGTTTCCAAAACTGCAAAGATATTGTCTGTGAGTGCAACAGAACTGATGTTACTGATGTTACAGGCGAAACCCAGATAAAAATCCAACCAAGAAGTGCCCCATATTTTGAAAGCCCTGCATGCCAATGACTCCTTATATGGCTGTGAATGGGCTACGAATGAGCTTACGCTTTCTACGTATTCCCCAAGGTGTCTACAGCATTGTGACGTCTTTTTACGCATTTATGTTGAAGAATAGCCGTAAGGGACCACATTGAACAAGTAGTCACATGATGGCTCCCGCAGAAGATCTTGAGTAAAGTACTGAGGTAGCCATTATTCCAATCGCTTCTAATGAGAAACCAATTGTCCCGACGGATATATTATCGAATAGATATGTGAAAAACACCTTGAGGATTGATTCTAAACAACGTTTGCCATGTTTCTGACGATATTATGGAGCTAATTTGGAAAAAAGTTAGGCGTTGTAGTGACCGCATTTTCCGGTCGATTTCTCAGCCAAACGTGAAGAGCACACGGGAGCTATTTCGTCTACAAAAATAATATTTTTGGAAAAAAGGAAGATTTGCTATCTAACTGGGAGTCTCCTGAGTGAAAACATCCGAAGTTCTTCAAAGGTAAATGATTTAATTTGATTGCTTTTCTTATTTCCGTGAAAATGTTGCCTGCTGCTAGCAGAGCCTAGCATAGCATTATGCCATGATAAACTTACAGAAATGCTTGTCTAGCGTTGGCTGTAAAGCATATTTTGAAAATCTGAGATTACAGTGTGATTAACAAAAGGCTAAGCTGTGTCTCAATATATTTCATTTGTGATTTTCATGAATAGGAACATTTTCTAGGAAGATTTATGTCCGCTGCGTTATGCTAATTAGTTTGAGGCTACGTTACGCTCCCGCATGCGGGATGGGTAGTATCAAAATGTTAACTTCTTGTTAATCCAGCTGCTTTGTCAGATTTCATAAAGGCTTTACGGCGAAAGCATACCATGCGATTATCTGAGGACAGTGCCCCGCGTTCAAAAGCATTACAAACATTTTTCAAACAAGCAGAGGCAACATGAAAGTCAGAAATAGCGATAAAATAAATCACTTACCTTTGAAGATCTTCCTCTGTTGGCAATCCCAAGTGTCCCAGCTACATAACACATGGTCGTTTTGTTCGATAAAGTCCTTCTTTATATCCCAAAAAAGTCAGTTTAGTTGGCACACTTGATTCACTAATCCACCGGTTTCCTTCATTTAAAATGCATACAAAGGGATCCCAAAAGTTACCAATAAACTTCGTCCAAACAAGTAAAATAACTTTTCTAATCAATCCTCAGGTACCCTAATATGTAAATAAACAATCAAATATAAGACGGAGAATAGTATGCTTATTCCCGGAGATAAATAACGAAGTGCGCGCCCTCATGTACGCTCACCACAATATTACAGCTAAAATGGGAGCCACCTAGAAAACAACAAATTCTAGCTCATTTTTCAAAAAACAAGCCTGAATCTCCTTCTAAAGACTGTTGACATCTACTGGAAGCCCTAGGAACTGCAATCTGGAAGGTATTCCTTTGATTGTCCCATAGACAGCCATTTCAATGAGTGGTGACCTTGGGGTTTTGCCTGCCATATCAGTTCTGTTATACTCACAGACATTATATTAACAGTTTTAGAAACCTTAGAGTGTGTTCTATCCAATACCACCAATTATATGCATATCCTAGCGTCTGGGCCTTAGTAACAGTACTTTGGGCACCTCATTCATCCAAACTTCCGAATACTGCCCCCTATCCATAAGAAGGGAAATCATTTAAATGTCTTGGAATGACCTGGTGAAAGCCCAGACCTCAATCCAATTGAGGATCTGTGGTATGACTTGCTGTACATCAGCAGAACCCATCCAACTTGAAGGAGCTGAAGCAGTTTTACCTTGGAGAATGGGCATAAATCCCAGTGGCTAGATGTGCCAAGCTTATAGAGACATACCCAAGAGACCTGCAGCTGTTATTGCTGCAAAAGGTGGCACTACAAAGTATTGATTTTGCGGGGGGGGGGGGTGAATAGTTATGCAGGCTCATTTTTTCAATTTCTTTGTCTTATTTCTTGTTTGTTTCACACACAAAAAAAAATTCATCTTCAATGTGGAAGGCATGTTGTGTAAATCAAATGATACAATCCCCCCCAAAATCTATTTTAATTCCAGGTTGTAAGGCAACAAAATAGGAAAAATGCCAAGGGGGTGAATAGTTTCGCAAGCCCTTAACCAACATGCAGTTTTAAGAAAATACCCCCCCAATTAAAAAAAAAAAGTTTCAGATAAGAATAACAAATAATTAGAGAGCAGCAGTAAGAGCACACTGATTGCATTATCAAGTATTACAGTATTGAATTAATTCATAACCTAGACTTTGATTAAATAGCCAATATATATTGTATAAATACCCAACATGAACGTATATTATATTTAATATAATGAATATAATAATATAATATAATTCTAGTAATATATTATTAAATACCCAATATTTACACTTCTGTTCAAAAGTTTGGGGTCACTTAGATATTTCCTTGTTTTTGAAAGAAAAGCAATTTTTTTGTCCGTTAAAAATAACATAAAATTGATAAAACAGAAATACAGTGTAGACATTGTTAATTAATGTTGTAAATGAGTATTGTAGCTGGAAACAGCAGATTTTTTATGGAATATCTAAATTGGCGTACAGAGGCCCATTATCAGCAACTATCACTCCTGTGTTCCAATGGGACGTTGTGTTAGCAAATCCAAATTTATTATTTTAAAAGGCTAATTGATCATTAGAAAATCCTTTTGCAATTATGTTAGCACAGCTGAAACCGGTTGTTCTGATTAAAGAAGCAATAAAACTGGCCTTCTTTTGACTATTTGTGTATCTGTAGCATCAGCATTTGTGGGTTCGATTACAGTCTCAAAATGGCTAGAAACAAAGACCTTTCTTCTGAAACACATCAGTCTATTCTTGTTCTGAGAAATGAAGGCTATTCCATGTGAGAAATTGCCAAGAAACTGAAGATCTCGTACAACGCTGTGTACTTCTCACAGAACAGTGCAAACTGGCTCTAACCATAATATAAAGAGAAGTGGGAGGCCCCGGTGCACAACTGAGCAAGAGAACAAGTACATTAGAGTGTCTAGTTTGAGAAACAGACGCCTCACAAGTCCTCAACTGGCAGCTTCATTAAATAGTACATACAAAACACCAGTCTCAACGTCAACAGTGAAGATGCGACTCCGGGATGCTGGCCTTCTAGGTAGAAAAAGCCATATCTCAGACTGGCCAATAAAAATAAAAGATTAAGATGGGCAAAAGAACACAGACACTGTACAGAGGAACTCTCAGCAGGAAAAGGAGACACTGTATTTATAATTCATATGTTTAATGTAACCAACTTACTTTCAGTGTAGTGGCAATACATAACAATGTATTCACTGTTAAACAGAGTACAGGGGAATCCCTGAACACACTAGGACCTTAGCTGTCGTCTCACATTTGGAGACGTAATGAGTTTATGTACAGTGAGGTCCAAAAGTATTTGGACAGTGAAAAGGTTTTTGTTGTTTTGTCTCAGTACTCCAGCACTTTGGATTTGAAATGATACAATGTTACACAAAGGCATTCAGAAACATTAAGTATTGTTCCCCTGTTGTTTGAGGCTTAAAATAGCATTAGCCTGGATCCCTAGCAGACAATTTTACTCATAACCCTAGCTAGCTATACCCCAGTGGGGAAAAGACACAGAGAGGCTTTAGTGGCAGACAACATATGTTGTGGGGTTTTTATTTGTACTGCCCTGGAGTGGTAGCTACAGACAATACCTGCAGACTTCAGAATTTCATTATTTTCTGTTATACAGGTATCAAGAGTATCATAGTTGGGACACAGGATAACAATGAAAAAAGCAGACTGTTTCAACCATTCCAAAGGGAGGGTGATAAAATGGATATAGTAGAGGCATAAATAGAGGGAAACAATAAAAGCTATAGCAAGAGAGAGCGATGTATTTATTTGACATTTTGTGGGTTGAAATCTCTTGAGATGCATGGTTTAGTTTTCAAGAGTGTCAAAAATAAACAAAAAAAAACAATACTTAGATAGTTAGATGTATATAGGGCCCAGACTTTTACCGCAGGTGCTGAGTATAGGCTATCACAAGGGACCAGAGTATGTCCTCGTCGGGTCACGTGTTCAGGGATAAACTTAAGGTCCTTTTCAAGTATACAGTGTTGAGAGTTTTACATCAGGCCTTATGTATTGGCTATCACAAGGGCCCAGAGTATTACCTTAGGCACTAAGTATAGGCTATCACATGGGCCCAGAGTATCTCCTTATTGGGAAACGCAGTCAGAGATAACTCCAGGCCCTTTTCATTCATAACAATCACACACTGTGTAGAAACAACACCAAAACAGTAAACCTAGCTGGCTCATGTTCTGATGCCCCTCCCACTCAGCAGAATTCCTTTAAAGGAAGGCAAATGAATAATGCATTGATATCTATGAACACTCACTCTCTCTGTTTTACTGAGCACAGTTGTATTATTAGGTTTCAAACCAAGCTTGTCTTTACTTCTCTTTAAAGAGTTATTACAAATGGAAATGTATGAATGCAAAGAGGGGGTGGAGAAAAAAAAGATATAATACTGGTGTAAAATAAACTATATAAATACAGAGTGATCTATTTCCATGAGTTTAAAGCAGGCTCGGGAGAAGGAGAAAAACAAGGTTGTTTGACTACCATTAATTTAATTTAGAGGCTACTTTCATGAGGATAGTCGGGAGAGAGAGAGAGAGTCTTATTTTTCGAAATACAATGGAGAGACAGGAGTTCAAAGTCACGTACTGCTTGCTTCCCCAAACTGACTCTGTTAGCAAATCTCCTAACATCCAGCCACATCTATTTCAATCCACTAAATGAAAGATGCTTACGCAATATGTTTGGTAATGGCCAATGTTTAAACAGGTTATTATCATTAAAATCAAAATGGGAATAAAAAGGGAAGGAGAAGGGGATAGTGAAGTTAATGTGGCGTGGCCCCGTTTTACGGCCACTCGCAGTCTTTTTCATAGATAAACCGCTAGATTATTTTAATTTGACAGTGTGTTAATTGAATATGGGTCCTGGGGTATAATACAGTATGTCATTATCAGTCTTCATCAGCGACAACCCATCACGAGAGTGACACCATTCACCCCGACCAAGTGAGAAAGAGAGGGAGAGAGTGACAGAAAGAGGAAGGGGGAGGGAAAGAGTATTTGCATGTGTGAGAGAGAAAGAGAGCGGGGGGAGTGAGAGAGAGAGAGAGAGAGAGAGAGAGAGAGAGCGAGAGCGAGAGGCAGGTGATCTCCCCCCTCAACATCCTCTCTGACATCATTACTTACTCATCGCGTTCTACCTAGTGTGCTAATGTTCAGGAAATGCCAAGAGAGATCGACGTTACAAGGTACAGTGCCTTGCAAAAGTATTCACCCCACTTTGTTGCATTACAACTTGTAATTTAAATTGATTTTTATTTGGATTTCATGTAATGGACATACACAAAATAGTCCAAATTGGTAAAGTGAAATGAAAAAAATTACTTGTTTCAAAACATTCTCAAAAATAAAAAAAGGAAAAGTGGTGCGTGCATGTGTGTTCACCCCCTTTGCTATGAAGCCCCTAAATAAGATCTGGTGCAACCAATTACCTTCAGAAGTCACATAATTAATTAAATAAAGTCCACCTGTGTGCATTCTAAGTGTCACATGATCTGTCACATGATCTCAGTATATATACACCTGTTCTGAAAGGCCCCAGAGTCTGCAACACCACTAAGCAAGGGGCACCACCAATTAGGCGATACCATGGAGACCAGGGAGCTCTCCAAACAGGTCAGGGACAAAGTTGTGGAGAAGTACAAATCAGGGTTGGGTTCTAGACAAATATCAGAAATTTTGAACATGCCACGGAGCACCAATAAATCCATCATTAAAAACTGGAAAGAATGTGGCACCGCAACAAACCTGCTAAGAGAGGGCCACCCACCAAAACGTACGGACCAGGCAAGGAGTGCATTAATCAGAGAGGCAACAAAGAGACCAAAGATAACCCTGAAGGAGTTGCAAAGCTCCACAGTGGAGATTGGAGTATCTGTCCATAGGACCACATTAAGCCATACACTCCACAGAGCTGGGCTTTATTGAGGAGTGGCCATTGCTTTTAGAAAGAGATAAGCAAACACGTTTGGTGTTCGCCAAACGGCATGTGGGAGACTCCCCAAACATATGGAAGAAGATGGCACTAAATACAGTGATATTCTTGAGGGAAACCTGTTTCAGTCTTCCAGAGATTTGAGACTGGGACGGAGGTTCACCTTTCAGCAGGTCAATAACCGCTAAAGCAACACTTGAGTGATTTAACGGGAAACATTTAAATGTCTTGGAATGGTCTAGTCAAAGCCCAGACCTCAATCCAATTGAGAATCTGTGGTATGACTTAAATATTGCTGTATACCAGGAGGAACCCATCCAACTTGATGGAGCTGAAGCAGTTTTTCCTTGAAGAATGGGCAAAAATCCCAGTGGCTAGATGTGCCAAGCTTATAGAGACAAATCCCAAAATACTTACAGCTGTAATTGCTGCAAAAGGGGGCTCTACAAAGTATTGACTTTGGGGGGGGGGGGGGGGTAAATAGCTATGCACGTTCATGTTTTCAGTTTTTTTGGCTTATTTCTTGTTTGTTTCACGATAAAAAATATTTTGCATCTTCAAAGTGTTGTGCATGTTGTGTAAATCAAATGATACAAACCCTCCCAAAAATCTACCAATTCCAGATTGTAAGGCAACAAAATAGGAAAAATGCAAAGGGGGGTGAATACTTTCACAAGGCACTGTATCCCACTTTGCCTCCAGAAGCAGGTGGTAAAGGTCAAGAGCATGCTGCATATACCACCTACATTGATCTACCTACTACACTGGAACATGCAGTCCAACCACTACCATGCAAAACTGGTCTGAGATCAGCTGTTAGAGAATTAGAGACGGTCAAACCTCGTCAGTCCAACTATTACCATCCAAACTTTACCGGGATCATCTGTTTGAGAGCCAGAGACAATGTCACTGTCAGCCGCTACTTTATCCTGAGATACCTCCTGGGGAAAAGAGATTTAATAGAATGAAGATGAAACCAAATCACATTTGACACTCTGTTATATCAATGTAATTAACACCCACAAACTGACACACTCTCTCTCTCTTTCTCTAATACACACACACTCACACACAGACTTTTGTCACACACACACACACTCACACAGAGACTTTTGTCACACACACACACACACACACACACACACACACACACACACACTGCAGAAAGGGATCAGTGGCCAAGAGTATTATTACACTCAAGTCAAACAGTCTTAACGTATCCTTCCACCAAGGCCTAGTCTAGTACTGCTACCGTGGTGATGGTGCAGAAAACGTAATGAGACCATTAGCTTGATGATTGGCTGCCTTAAAATGGGTAACCTCCGAGCCATGCAAGAGACGTGAGTCTCAAGGTTGTTAGTGACTTCTGTCATCTTAAATGTTGCTCTGTTCCAACAGCAGGTGCTACGGTATGTAATGTGATTGTAATTTACCCTGAATGTGTTGTAATGAAGCATCAATGCAGGCATACTGGGTAAATGTGTGGCTATCAAATGCTGATAAGCCAACTGTAGTTACAGTTGAAGTCTAAAGTTTACCTACACCTTAGCCAAATACATTTAAACTCAGTTTTCCACAATTCCTGACATTTAATCCTAGTAAGAATTCACTGTCTTAGGTCAGTTAGGATCACCACATTATTTTAAGAATGTGAAATGTCAGAATAATAGTAGAGAGAATTATTTATTTCAGCTTTTATTTCTTTCATCACTATCCCAGTGGGTCAGAAGTTTACGTACACTCAATTAGTATTTGGTAGCATTGCCTTTAACCTCACTAGGGGGTGTGGGACGGTACCCACCTGGCCAACATCCAGTGAAATTTCAGAGCGCCAAATTCAAAAACAGAAATACTCATTATAAAAATTAATGAAACATGCAAGTGTTATACATGGGTTTAAAGATAGAAATTTTGTTAATTCTACCACGGTGTCAGATTTCAAAAGGCTATATGGCGAAAGCATACCATGCGATTATCGGAGAACAGCGCCCAGCAGACAAATCATTACAAACAGTAACACACCAAGTAGAGGAGTTACACAAGTCAGATATAGTGATAAAATTAATCACTTACCTTTGATGATCTTCATATGTTTGCACTAACAAGACTCCCATTTATTCAATAAATGTTTGTTTTCTTCTATAAAGTCCATGTTTATATCCAAAAACCTCCATTTTGTTAGCACGTTTTATTCAATAATCCACTGTCTCAAACAAAATCTGGTGAAATTGCAATGCGTGAAACTCAACAAAACAGAAATTATCATAATTAACATAAGATACAAATGTTATACACCAGTTTAAGGATAAACTTCTTGTTAATCTAACCGCTGTGTCAGATTTCAAAAAAGGTTTACGGTGAAAGCAAACCATGCGATTATCTGAGAACAGCACCCAGCAGACAAATCATTACAAACATTACAATCATTACAAACAGTTAACAGCCACGAAGAGTAACAAAAGTCAGAAATAGCGATAAAATGTATCACTTACCTTTGATGATCTTCATATGGTTGCACTCCGAAGACTCCATGTTACACAATAAATGTTTGTTTTGTTCGATAATGTCCTTCTTTATGTCCAAAAACCTCCATTTTGTTCAGCAAGCCATTGGAACAAAGGGTGGTCACAACAGACAGATGTAAAATCAAAAAAGTACCATAAATATTCATAGAAACATGTCAAACAATGTTTAAAATCAATCCTCAGGTTGTTTTGTCATAAATAATCAATAATATTTCAACCAGACAAAAGCTTCGACAAAAAAAAAGGAGAAACAAGAAAGGCACACCCCCGAATGCGCGTTGGACTCATGTCTGAAAATTTCCACTGTCCTCTCATTGAAAGTGGTGTATCTCCCTACTTTTTCAGAGTAAAAGCACGAAACAATGCCGAAAGACTGGCCACATGTTGAGGAAGCCATAGTGATTGTGAAATGGGTCCTAAGTCTTTGTATGGTGGATAGGCTTTCAATAGAAAAACAGCCTTTCAAAATAATAGTACTTCCTGGATGGATTTTTCACAGGATTTTTCACAATATCTGCAATATCTGTTCTGTTATCTTCTTGCGACTCTCAAACCCGGATCCGGGAGCGTAATCATCAACTAATTAGCATAACGTCGCGGACATAAATCTTCCTAGAAAATCTTCCTATTCATGAAAATCACAAATGAAATATATTGAGACACAGCTTAGCCTTTTGTTAATCACACTGTAATCTCAGATTTTCAAAATATGCTTTACAGCCAACGCTAGACAAGCATTTCTGTAAGTTTATCATGGCATAATGCTATGCTAGGCTCTGCTAGCAGCAGGCAACATTTTCACGGAAATAAGAAAAGCAATCAAATTAAATAATTTACCTTTGAAGAACTTCGGATGTTTTCACTCAGGAGACTCCCAGTTAGATAGCAAATCTTCCTTTTTTCCAAAAATATTATTTTTGTAGACGAAATAGCTCCCGTGTGCTCTTCACGTTTGGCTGAGAAATCGACCGGAAAATGCGGTCACTACAACGCCTAACTTTTTTCCAAATTAGCTCCATAATATCGTCAGAAACATGGCAAACGTTGTTTAGAATCAATCCTCAAGGTGTTTTTCACATATCTATTCGATAATATATCCGTCGGGACAATTGGTTTCTCATTAGAAGCGATTGGAATAATGGCTACCTCAGTACTTTACTCAAGATCTTCTGCGGGAGCCATCATGTGACTACTTGTTCAATGTGGTCCCTTACGGCTATTCTTCAACATAAATGCGTAAAAAGACGTCACAATGCTGTAGACACCTTGGGGAATACGTAGAAAACGTAAGCTAATTCGTAGGTCATTCACAGCCATATAAGGAGTCATTGGCATGAGGCGGTTTCAAGAAATGCGTCACTTCCTGATTGGATTTTTATCTTGGTTTTGCCTGTAACATCAGTTCTGTTGCACTCACAGACAATATCTTTGCAGTTTTGGAAACGTCAGAGTGTTTTCTATCCAAAGCTGTCAATTATATGCATAGTCGAGCATCTTGTCGTGACAAAATATCCCGTTTAAAACGGGAACGTTTTTTATACAAAAATGAAAATACTGCCCCGGTTAAGCTTTTAAAACGGGAACGTTTTTTTATCCAAAAATTAAAAGAGCTCCCCCTATATCGAAGAAGTTAACGTATAGACTTAAAGCTCAGGATTCTGTAAAAGCATACCCCAATGAGGATATATGTTTACTTTTAGCTTTCTGTGCCAACCTTGAAGTGCCATAATTGGTGTCATAGGGGCTGTTTTGAAGGGTTAAAAAGTTAGATCTTTCCAAAACTTCATATGTGCGATTAGGCAACTCTTATGAACTGTAAGTCAGTCATTTCTACCAAAACATTTCCAAGAAAAACTCACACACACACAGCTTGGACGGAGGGACACAGTGTGGTGCATAGAGACAGACAGAGCTTGCAATAGTTACCTTTGTTCGAACTAAAAAGAACTGTCAGACCTAGAGTTCTGAAACTTTAGAAACCTGTTCTGGAGCTCAGGTCGATAGTGCGTGGTGAGTTATGTGGCTCTAGAAGGTTCTCGGGCCGAGAAACAGCCTCGTACATTTGCAATGACTTCAATTCATTTTGACCATTACGAAATGACGACATTTAGAAAAGTCCCAGAGTTGCAAGACTATGTGCATTGAAACCGGCTCGGCCCATAGAGACGGACCCCAACGTTTCTGTCCGATAGCTCATTCAAGGACCCTGTAGCAAGGCACGGAAAAAAGTGGATTTTCAGCTCCAATTAACTTCTTGCTCCTACTTGAGACGCAGATGTCTCAAATAGACACCTGGAAATGCAAATGCGCTACGCTAAATGCTAAATGTACTCGTTAAAACTCAAACGTTCATCAAAATTCACATGCAGGGTATTGAATTAAAGCTACACTTGTTGTGAACCTAGCCAACAAGTCAGATTTTTAAAATGCTTTTCGTCGAAAGCATGAGAAGCTATTATCTGATAGCATGCAACACCCCAAAATGCCTGAATGCGATGTAAACAAAGATTTAGCTTAGCCGGTGCTACACAAAACGCAGAAATAAAATATAAAACATTCATTACCTTTGACGAGCTTCTTTCTTGGCACTCCTATATGCCCCATAAACATCACTATTGGGTCTTTTTTTCGTTTAAATCGGTCCATATATACCCAAAATAGCTTTCTATGGAAGCTGTGTGATTCAGAAAAAAAACATTGTTTTAAAACGCTGCGTCATTTTTTAAAAATTTAAAAAGTCGACGATAAACTTTCACAAAACACTTCAAAATACTTTTGTAATCCAACTTTAGGTATTAGTAAACGTTTATAATCTATCAAAATGATTACAGGGCGATGTGTATTCAATAGCTCCTCGTCTTCAAATCAATGGCTGCCAATGTGCACATTCAAAACATCCTGGTGGAGACCGGAAGAAATTGAATCCAGTTAGTTGGATTTACCAAGAAAAAAGTCCCTGGAAAATGACGACAATGGCGACATCTTGTGGAATCTGTAGGAATTGCATGCAGGTCCATAATTAATTTTGTGCTATACTATATTCCTGGCATGAGTAGCAGGACGCTGAAAAGTTGCGCGATTTTTAACAGAATGTTCGAAAAGGAGGGGGTAGACTTAAGAGGTTTAAGGTCTTGCTCGGGCTCCAAATGACCTATCGAGCTGAAACTTGGGATTCGGGGTCGCCTCAGCTAGGCCTACACATAATGCCAGAACTGGACCCGCAGCTAGAACGTAACTATGTGTTATATGTTTTTATTATGGTTTGAACAGAAGGCGCTGTGAATTTCGGGCAAGCTCTGAAATATGTGATAGTTGGCTTCTAAACGAGTTGGAAAAAAGTGGGTGTGGTGTCAGTTTGTATCAGATTGGTGTCAAACTGATATCTAATTGACTGATGGACGGTGACTTGCTGGCTAACTTTTGTACATTTGCAATATGTTTAAACAGTGATGTACCATCAAAAAATGGACATGATGAAATCAACACAACGAGCATTGGAGAGGAACCACTATCACTCCCCGGCCATCCCGAGTTCATTAGGCCAGTCAATTTTGCATTTCTGCAGGATTTTTGCACATGACAAATTTGTGATGGTAAATGCCCATCGAAACCGAAACATATTGCAAATGCACAGTCGTGCACCTGGTGATTGGAACGGGTTACCAGGACAACATTTTTAAAATGGTTTTTAATGCCAGTACGGGATAGCAAGAAGTCCACGGTTGGGGAGGGAGCACCCCCCACCCGTGCCCATCCATGACAAATATACCATCTAGGTTGATTCATGGCTTAACATAGTGCTTAACCTCTTGAAACTAGGGGGCACTATTTTTATGTTTGGAAAAAAAACGTTCCCAAAGTAAACAGCCTATTTCTCAGGACCAGATGCTAGAATATGCATATATTTGACCGATTAGGATAGAAAACACTCTAAAGATTCGAAAACTGTGAGTATAAAAGAACTGATATTGCAGGCGAAACCCTGAGAAAAATCAAACCAGGAAGTGGCTTCTATTTTGAAAACTACATGTTCCATAGCCTCCCATTGCTCCATTTAAAGGGACATCAACCCAATTCCTTTTCCTATCGCTTCCTTAAGGTGTCAACAGTCTTCAGACATAGGTTCAGGCTTTTATTTTGAAGAATGAGCGTGAATGACCACATTGCGTAAGTGGATAGGTGGGGGCTCTCAGAGTGAGTTGTGCGCAAAAGAGAAAGGCGGACATTGTTACTCCCGGTCCTAGTGAAAAGCCAACTGTCCCGGTTGATATATTATCGAATAGATATTTGAAAAACACCCTGAGAATTGATTATAAAAAACGTCTGATATGTTTCTGTGGACATTATGGATATAATTTGGAATTTTTGTCCGCGTTGTCGTGAACGCTCTTTCCGGTGGATTTCTGGGCATAACGCACCAACCTAACGGAGGTATTTGGATTAAAAAAATATATCTTTATAGAACAAAAGGAACATTTGTTGTCTAACTGGGAGTCTCGTGAGTGAAAACATCCTAAGATCATCAAAGGTAAAGAATTCATTTGATTGCTTTTCTGATTTTTGTGACCAAGCTTCCTGATGCTAAGTGTACATAATGCTATGCTAAGCTATCGATAAATGTACATATAATACTTATTTTCCACCATAATTTGCAAATAAATTCATAAAAAATCCTACAATGTGATTTTCTGGATTTTTCTTTCTCATTTTGTCTGTCATAGTTGAAGTGTACCTATGATGAAAATTACAGGCCTCTCTCATCGTTTTAAGTGGGAGAACTTGCACAATTAGTGGCTGACTAAATGTTTTTTTGCCCCACTGTATGTGACCAATACATTTAGATTTTAATTGATTTGATAGAGCTCCTCTGTGTTGAGGCACAGATCTGGGGAAGGGTACCAAAGCATTTCTGCAGCATTGAAGGTCCCCAAGAACAAACACAGTGGCCTCCATCATTCTTAAATGTAAGAAGTTTGGAACCACCAAGAGTCTTCCTAGAGCTGGCCGCCCAGACAAACTGAGCAATCAGGGGAGAAGGGCCTTGGTCAGGGAGGTGACCAAGAACCCAATGGTAACTCTGACAGAGCTCTTGACTTCCCCTGTGGATATGGGAAAAGCTTTCAGAAGGACAACCATCTCTGCAGCACTCCACCAATCAGGCCTTAATGGAAACCCACTCCTCAGTAAAAAAACATGATTTAACCTTTATTTAACAAAGTACTGAGTAAAGGGCCTGAATACTTATATAAATGTGATATTTCTGTTTTCTAAAAACCTGTTTTGCTTTGTCACTATGGGGTGTTGTGTATGTATATTGAAGAGGGAAAAAAACTATTTGATCCATTTTAGAATAAGGCTGGAAAAGAACATAACGTGGAAAAATTCAAGTTGTCTGAATACTTTCCGAATACACTGTACATGCACAATTCAAGCTACACTTAATATGAACTATGCCTGACATTTTGCATGCACCTTGTAGAATAGAGATTAGTCAAAGCTGCCATGGCTACATTTAAAAAACATGTTTTATTTCAACAACAAAAACTATTCTGGTACTGTCAACAACTCAAGATTAACCTATAAGAAGACAGAAGTTAAACCATCGACCTGCCTTTACTTTTTACTCCAGTGCCAATACCTCAAAAGGATAAGGGATTCAAATATCTTCCTTCCTGGGTGTAAATAAATATAATATTTTATGTCATCGCCATGCCAGCTGTAATATTCATAAGATGTATGAGCCTCTATCGCTGCAACTTCAGGGGGGTCTGAAGTTGTCAATGACAGGTTCAAAGGCCACAGTGACATGCCGTTACCCCTCTCTCCGAGCTCAGAGCGATGGGCACCAAAGAGC
This sequence comes from Oncorhynchus clarkii lewisi, assembly GCF_045791955.1. Taxonomy (NCBI): domain Eukaryota; kingdom Metazoa; phylum Chordata; class Actinopteri; order Salmoniformes; family Salmonidae; genus Oncorhynchus; species Oncorhynchus clarkii. The sequence continues at coordinate 14,606,229 of NC_092163.1, forward strand.
TTATGTGAGGTCAGACAGGTCCGGGTCAAACCATTCACTGACATGTAGAGGGGGGTTTGGGAGCACCACAGTGTAGACATGATGCTATATACTGGTTGTTAGGGCTGTGGCGGTCATGGATTTTTTTGTGAAGGTTGTTTGTCAGATAAATGACCGTGATCAGTGTTATATTTTTTTTTATACAATGGGGTCTCAAATTATTGACACCCTTAATGAACATGAGAAATAATGACTGTATAAAATAAATTGTTCAAATGCTGAGATGTATTGTATGCACATTTATTTTTAAATTATATTTATACTGATGCAATTGCTCAAATAATTAGATATTGTTTAACAAGTAATGCCTTTTCTCTTAAAGGTAGGCGTCAGAATTATTGCCCACCAAAGAATCTTATGAATAAAGTAGTCAAAAGTGTTGTATTTTGTCACGCCCTGATTTGTTTCACCTGTCCTTGTGCTTGTCTCCACCCCCATCCAGGTGTCACCCATCTTCCCCACTTATCCCCTGGGTATTTAATTAACCTGTGTTTTATGTCTGTCTATGCCAGCTCGTCTTGTTTGTTCAAGTCAACCAGCATTTTCTCAGCTGCTGTTTTTTCCCCCAGTCTCTCTGTTCTCGTCCTCCTGGTTTTGACCCTTGCCTGTCCTGACTCTGAGCCCACCTGCCTGACCACTCTTTTTGCCCCGAGCCTGCCTGCCGACCTGTACCTTTGCCACTACTCTGGATTATCGACCCCTGCCTGCCTTGAGCTGTCGTTTGTCTGCCCCTGTTCTTGCAATAAGCATTGTTACTTCAACACAGTCTGTACTTGGGTCTTTCCTGAAACCTGATAGTACGAACTGGCCATGACTGACCCAGCAGACATGGACCAGCTCCGCAACGCCGTCTCCTCCCAATGAGCCATCATTAGTAGACACAAGGAGTTGCTTTGCTGTTTGATGGAAGGGTTCCAGGACGTGGCCGAACATCACAACCTAGCATTGGACATATTGCGGGAGCAATTCTGTGGGTTGCCTACCAGGCAGCCTACCACGACGGTAACCTCCCAGCCCCTCAGTAACCCGGCTGGTAGCATCGCTGTCACCCCGGTTTCCCAGGAACCCCGCTTAACTCCCCTGGGGCGCTACGATGGAGATTCCAGAACCTGCCGGGCATTTCTGTTTCACTGCTCCCTCGTTTTCGAGCTGCAGCCTTCTTCGTTCCCCTTGGACCGCTCAAAGATTGCGTACATTATTACACTGATGTTCAGGAGGGCACTTGCCTGGGCCACGGCAGTGTGGGAGCAACAATCCGCCGTCTGCCTCAGTCTGGAGGTTTTCAAGGCTACGGTGTCCAGGAGAGAGGCTGCCAGGAAGTTACTCCAGCTTCGGCAGGACACCCTCAGTGTGGCAAACTATGCAGTGGAGTTCTGCACGCTAGCAGCGGAAGGTACGTGGAACCCGGAAGCTCTGTTTGACATGTTCCTGGACGGATTATCAGAGGAGGTATAGGATGAGCTGGCTGCCAGAGAACTACCGACGGATCTCGACTCGCTCATTGCTTTAACCATCCGGATCGATGGTCGGCTACCGGAGTGTAAGAAGGGAGAAGAGGTTCAATTGTGGGCCCAATCACTCACTCGGGGATCCCACCTTGCATCTGATGAACTCCAGAAGTGCCCGGTGTCTACGTCCCCGAGAGGATCGTAGCTTACCCGAGTTCCTCCAAGAGCCTCAGGAGACTGCCAAATCACCTCTTCTTGAGTCGATGCAGCTCCGCATTGCTAGGTTCTCTCCAGCCGAACGCGTATGCAGACTTGAGACCCAGAGTTGTCTGTTTTGCTGTACTGCCGGTCATTATGTGTCTACATGTCCCTTTAAGAGACCTAGATCATTCGTTGGAGTGAGTACTCTGGTGGGCATTAAAGACAGTTTTTCATCTCCCCTTGCTCTCCCCCCTCTCCGTTCCATTCTTTGGTGGGGCGACCAGGCCATGTCTGTCCAGGTACTCATCAACTCAACATTGATGTTGATGTTACCATGATTACGAATATTCCTGAATGAATCATGTCAGAAAGTTACAGAGGCTCAAAGATGCCCTCAAGACATGCTAACCTCCCCTGTTATTGTAATGGTGGGAAGGTAGCATTTTTAAAATTTATTTAACCAGGCAAGTCATTTAAGAACAGATTCTTATTTACAATGACGGCCTAGGAACAGTGTGATAAATGCCTTGTTCAGGGGCATAACGACAGATTTTTACCTTGTCAGCTCTGGGATTCGATCTAGCAACCTTTACGGTTACTGGCCCAACGATCTAACCACTAGACTACCTGCCACCCCGAGCATGTCTTGGGGGTATGATCTTTGACCCTCAATAACTTTAATTGCTATTAAAACGGTTAGTACAGTTATTTCATTTCATGACAGTCCTTATCCATAATCTGCAGTTACACATTATACAATTAGCTTGCCAGTCCTAGGCGTTATGATGCTGCTGTCGGCCTACTGTAGGACTACATAGAGATAGATGTATTCTAGTTTTTATGGAATAGATTGGGATTCAGGGGTTTTATGTTTTATTTCCACAAAAATGTAAAGCTGAACACAGTCGATACAGAAGGCTAACTAGCAAACATTTATAGTCAAGCCAGATTAACTGAAACTGCAAAACAAACTATTTCAAACCAACAACAGCCTCCTCTCATAGAGCTCACAGAGGATCCGATGCTTACATTTGATCACAAAAGCTTGAAAAAAACAGTCAGAGAGAACTCATATTTTCTATCAAATGCTTATTTGAGAGGGTAGTCTTTGAATCAAAAAGCTACTAGTGATCCTTAGGAAGGCTGTGTGGGGCTGCCGTGCAAGGAGACAGATGACTACACACACACAAACGCATACAGAGACACACGCTAGCACACACATACACGCACGCACACACACGCATGCACACACACACAAACACATACACACATATGCACACACACACATACATACATTTGAAGGATCTGAATACAAAGTGGCTCTGGGAAGAATCGTTTCCTGCTTCGCTGCACTGTGGCATCATGGGACGGCTAATTCAGTGGAGTGGAAAGCAAACAAAGAGGAGCACAAACGCTAGTATTCCATTTCACACACACACACACACACACACACACACACACAGGAAAACATATGAACACATACACACATATACAATAGCAAGTGCACGCACACACATACACACACACTCCACAAGGCCTCAACCATAATCTACAATTAGATAATAAGCGCTTATAAATTACTTTGATTGGGAAGTCAAGGGAACTAAGGAAGAACCTTAGGGGTTGAATCTAGAAGTAGAATCTCTGTCTTAATCATCTCCATCTCCTGTACCAGCATGTCAAACCCATGCGTTATCTATCTGATCCATCATACGCATCTGTCAGTACATGTGTGGAGTGTGGAGGAATTCAATTCACAACTCCATATCTAGTGTAGTGTTTTGGTTCTGAACCCTATAGAGTCCCTATATGTTAAAGAGGATCCCACTGTTCAATCCTACATACAGTATGGATTCACTATCTGTTAAAGGTCGTACAGTATGGATTCACGATCTGTAAAAGAGGATCCCACTGTACAATCCTACAGACAGTATGGATTCACTATCTGTAAAAGAGGATCCCACTGTACAATCCTACAAACATTATGGATTCAGTATCTGTAAAAGAGGATCCCACTGTACAATCCTACAAACAGTATGGATTCACTATCTGTAAAAGAGGATCCCACTGTACAATCCTACATACAGTATGGATTCACTATCTATAAAATGAACCCACATTCCTCTTCCATGTCTACTGTCTGTTTCCCTGCAGCACTGCCACTACACTCAGTCTCTGAAACTTCTGTCACATGGAGTTTACTTTCACAGAGATAATTACAGTGCAGTTTTGGGTAGACAGTATAGTGAGCCACAAATTGTCCAGAATCTGTGTTGGCAGAACGAGCGGTGGAGAGTATTAAAATGCTACCAACAGCAAAGTTAACAATTGATGACACCACCATAGCAGGGACGTTGGTGACCCCGACGTGAATTCCTGTAATCATGTTTATTCAAATAGGGTGGAGTGGTGGTGGTGTGCGTGTTGTGTTTTGTGAGTGTGTGAGTGTGTGTGGTGGTAGCTCAGTGTGTGTGTGTGGCTGTAGATCAACGTAACTCCCTTCTATCTCTCATTTCAGTGTGTTTCCTGTTGTTTTAATTCTCAACAGACTGTTTTATCAAACTGACTGTCTTTATACCAGATTGTTGAGGGTGGGTAGGGAGTTGCAGGCAGTGAAGCTATTTGGATTTACTACATTTGCATTGTTCATATGCTGTAACATTTTCAAGGTTGTTGGGTAATTTGTTCATTGCATGTTTATTAGATAGCTATTTATATAGGTGTAGAATAATACTGTGCCGTCTGTATTTGACACAAGGGACCAATATGATGCTCCTGAATACATAACTTTAATGCCTTTTAGTGAGATCTGCTGAATTAAGTCAATGATGTCTTCTTGGGAGTAAACATTACGATTAACATTCGTCATGCACAGTCTTCTAACTCTTTCACAAATGCTTGCCAGTATAACTCAGTAGTCTGCCATATGACAGCAATCCAGGAAGGTTAAGCAGCAGCATATGGTTCCTGAAGGAGAGAATCTGTGTGAATTGTCTGTACTGTCCAGGTCCCTAGATGGATCCAAGTCTCCCCAAGGTCAAGGAACTCACGCAATAAACTTGTCTGTGGATTATTGAATTCCATCTAATGCCCCCTTTCCTTCCTCTCTCCTCCAAGTGTCCTTCCATCAAATCAAGCAACTCTTCTGAGGAATTCCATGTTTTTCCTGTTTTTCTCTCTCCTTTTATTATTTTCTTCACTCCTTATATAATTTTCTCTAATTTTCTTTGCTTCTATTAGTTTATTTCTCTCCTTCCTCTCCTCCTATTCATTTTCCTCTCTTTTTCATTCTCTCCTCCAAGTGTCCATCAATTTCTGCTTTAGACATCAAGAGTGTCTGTCTTGTTCATTGGAATGACCTTGCGTACGATGTCTATTTCACATTAACAATAAACTGCTCTAGATATCCTCCTCGTTTCTCCTTCCCTAGAAAGCCATAGGCTACAGTCGAGGGAACGTGACTTTCCACCCTCATCGTTAAAAATAAATTGACAGTTTTTTTTTTATGTCAGACTGGTGGCCATTTTCTCTCAGGGGATAATGGGTAATTTAGCTATTTCAAAACAATGACGTATATAACCACAAATGAAGTATAACAGAAGCCCCTAACAGCAAATGTATTCAGCACCTTGCCTGAGGCTTGCCTGCTTTGTGTTTGACTGTCAAGCTTGCCCTACCGTTTGGCTCACTTTACCTCACAATCAACCGCAAAGTTGTCTGATATTATCAATAGCCTTGAAGCAATTGGAATATAGATAATTCAGCTTATGAATTTGGCCCATATTGTAAAATGTGAGGGAAAATGGTGCCAGAGAGAAAGAACGTGAGAGAGAGCGAGAGAGAAACCTGTAAGACAAAATTGTGCCTCCAGATCTTGTTTCGGTTCCAGTCTAACCACATCCATACATGCGAAACAAATATTGCATGCATCATAAAGTCAGTGTTGAGAGCCTCCCCCAGTCCAAAAAGTAATACATCTAGTCATTTATCTTCAGGCCTTTTGCAGCTTTGTCATCATAAATCCACTATGGGAATGAGAGATGAATGGTGAGTAATTATAATACCAAATTAGGGAGCCAAAATGGAGGAGGCTTTGTAGTCATCCCCCACTACATGATACAAGCCAATGCATGGGCCATGGGTCCTAAAACTTAAGTTCTAATGAACGTTCTAGTTTACAATACACTTATAGAGAAAGGGAGAGAGAGAGAGAGAGGGGGGGACAGAGAAGGGTAGAAAGAGAAAGTCAGGTCACATTAGAAACGCTCCTCAATGACTGCGTTTAGACAGGCAGCCCAATTGTGATATTTTTTTCCATTGATTGGTCATTCGGCCAATCATATCAGATCTTTTCACATCAGATCTTTTTCAGAGCTGATCTCTGACCAATTTGTGAAAAATGATCAGAATTGGGCTGCCTGTCTAAACGCAGCAAATGGGTGATCAAATCAAATCAAATGTTATTTATCACATGCTTCGTAAACAACAGGTGTAGACTAACAGTGAATTGCTTACTTACGGGACATTACACAACAATGCAGAGCATTTCTTGTTGTTGAAATACTATAAAAATATTGAAAAAATAACACAATGACGATAACTTGGCTACATACACAGGGTACGAGTACCGAGTCGAGGTAATTGAGGTACAGTAGATATGTACATATAGGTAGGGATAAAGTGACTAGGCAACAGGATAGATAATAAAGAGTAACAGGACGCGGTGTACAGTCTGTCTTCGCCCCGTGAGGCTGTAGTGGCGTAGGATACTGTCTCTCATTCCGCTCTCCCTCTCTTTTTCTAAGTGGGGAAAGAAAAGGAGGCCAAACAAAGGATATTCATCTGGCTTTGTAATTAACGAGGGCTTTCCGGTTTTCGCTGATATATTTTACAAGTCTTCAAATTCTATAAAACTCCTGCTTTTGCATAAAGGTACCTTGCAGTTAATTAGTGCAGGTTCATTATTTTTGAGTTAAACTTCACAATTTTTATATCAATGTCAGTGTTTGATATATTGGGGTTACAAGTGACTTAAGTGCCACCACAGTTTATAATATTGCAGTAATACCTGTTTGATCTACACACTGGTGTGCTGTAGTCAGGGGCAGACTGGGACAATAATTCTGCCCTGGCATTTTATCCACACCAGCCTACATGACTGTTTGTGCTGCCAACTCACAATGATTGAGGTGACAATGTAGAATGTGCTCTTTCTACCACAAGTTCATATTCACCCTTTCCGTTTTACGATCCATGATCTTGTCTGCGTAATTTATGACGGAGTTGGAGAAGGTCTCATTGCTGATGCCATGTCACATTTTGTTTTGACATCATTTCTTTTCAACCAGCTCACCCAACAAATAAATGATCCAGCCCATCTGGCATTTGCCAGAATTGCCAGATGGCCTATCCACGACTGGCTGTGGTGCGTCTAATGTGGTGTCTTGATAATATTGATGAGGTATTCAGTTATAGAGTACTGCATGATATCCACATATTTCATGCTTGTCTTCTCTGCCTACAACTGACTAACAAGACCCATGAAAATAAGAATCTATTCTGAGTGTAGGCCTAGATTCTCATGTTTTGGGCCATAGCTGACGGTATGATAGTACAGTTTCATGGTATCAATCCAACGTGGGGAAAAGCTGGCATTACGGTGATATAGACTGGATCCAGTGATGTTCCCTCTTTGATGGCATAGCAGTACATGGCTGTTGGCACTCAGAACTTCTTCAACTGTATTTATGAAGGAGGGAGAAAGAGGGAGGGAGTAGGAGAGTCCTGTGGGAAGTAGCGAGGGAGGTTGTAGCTGGTAGTTCCTCTACCCCCCTAGGCTAGCTAGCTAAAGGTCTTCCAGTGGTCAAAGAGAACGCTGACGCACAATCAAACTCCTCTCATCTCCTTTCATGTACCTACTGCCGCTGCCTACAGTACAGTTACAGCGTTGGCAATCTGGCTTTTCACTTCTGTTGTAAACTGTACTGGTCCACATATAACAACTTGGATAAAGGATGATATTACAGTAGCTCTTACATTCTGTAAGGGTTTCAATCTGTCTCACTGTTATATATTCCTGGTAATGGGGACCCACAGTATGTGCAGGGTTTTGGTCCAGCCTAGCACAGACACATCTGATTGCACTAATGATCTAATCATCAAACCCTTGTAAAGTTGAATCAGGTGACAGTGCAGGGCTGGAATAATAGTCTGTGTCTCACCATGGCCAGAATGGGACAACATTGATCTAGATAGTACACCATGATATTATAATCATACATGGAAAGACATTCTGTGATTTGTTCAAAACACCTGGCAGACACTATTGCAGTTTAAACCACACAGACGTTGCATATTTGTGTCTTTTGAACCACTGTTAGATTCAGAATATAGCATTCCCTCTCTCCCCGGTGCCCTGTTTTCGCCTCCTACGCTGTAGAGCCATGGTTCTCAGTCAGCACAGTGCTGACCTAGGTCACATGGTCCGCAAAACCTGGCCAATGGCTAGTAGGGGGAGAACAGGGTGCTTGTTTTTACAAGGGAGTTATGGAATAATGCTAGAAGTAAGGAGTGTGTTGAGTGGAATGAAAATGCATGGATTGTGTATATTCTGGATAAGGAGGCCTGGAAGTCATTTTAGATGATTTTCACTATCTTCATTCTTGATTTTATAATGTGCAGTATGTTTCATTTATCTTAATGTCATGCTACAGTTTCAGAATGAATTGATCAAGATTCCCTCAGTGAAATACAGTATCAGTTGGATTTCATATCGTCCTTTGCTTTCCCATGGTTATTTTTGTATAAATCTAACACTGTTAGAAAATATTTTTGTCCTCACTTGTCAGTCTGCTCCTCAATTACTCCCATGTGTCATTTTGTCACCAACGGTCACCTTTCTGAAATGAAATGCACTAATTTCACACTAATGACTGAGCACTCATTTCACATGGGCTTCAAAGGCTTCAAAAAGCCCCAATCTACCAGAGAAGTCATGTACACACTGGCTGAATCCCTGATGGCATCGTATTCCCTATATAGTACACTATTTTTCACCAGGGTCCATAGGGTTCTGGTCAAAAATAGCTCACTATGGAATAGGGTGCCATTGGGGATGCAGTCACAGTGTGACTAGTTCACCTCTTTCTGAATCAGTGGGCTGATTCATGTGTTTTAGTTGGCAATTTGAATTGGTTGATGCTGTTATGTGAAAATAATCAATTAAAAGCCTATGGTCTTCTAACTGAGAGTAGGGCAAGGATTATGCTTGATGTTTGATGTAAATGCATATAGGTGTTGGGCAAGGGCATATGAATGGACTTGCCCACAGCTACAATAATGATATGTTAATAATTATTGTAACGACCATCTGGTCATTTTTTGTTATTAAACACGCACACACACACGCAAACACGCAAACACACAAACACACACACACACACACACACACACACACACACACACACACACACACACACACACAATATATATGATTTTTACCAGTACTATGCTTCCTAAACAATGTCTACTGTCATTACTCTTGCTCAGCACAACATAACAGCTTGTAAAGCAAAATTACACTCAAAATGCTATTTAACGTTAAACCGTTGTTCCTTTGAAACACTAGCCAACAATAACCAACCTCTTAATACATAGAATAATGCTTTTGCCTGTAGATTTTTAGTTTCTTATCCCTGTCATTTAATTAAACCATAAAGAACTTTCCTCGAGCATTCATTCCCCATGTTTACAGACACAAACCCCAGCAATAGAAACTGCATGCTGGCGTTTCTGAAAAAAAAGGCTGGTTTGGTAGCTTTTAATTTTTCTCCCTTTGTTATCTAGACCAAATAAAATGAATGCTCCCTGGAGAACTCGCTAGCAACAACAGGAGGATGTCGGCCCTTGGTGGCAAAATCTTAATGACTTGGAAATAAATATATAATATAAATGTATATAAATATATAATGTGATCTCTTCATTAATTGTATAAGGGAGCCTGCTCAGAAGTGCTCAGAAGTGTGTTTCCTCTCACATCGCACCACCGCTGCCACACTCTGTCTCATCATATGGGAGGAATTTGAGGAAGGAATGGGGATCTGGGGGAGAGGGTGTGTGTGTCTGTGTGTGTGCGTGCGTGCGTGCGGTAAGCCTCATGGGCATATTGGCTCATCTCTGGAATGTTTTCCTCAAATTTCCTCAAAATAGTTACCAAACGATTGTTTACATGATATATTCATAAGGGTATTTTTACCTGTTGAAATGGTTGTTTACTTTGCTGTTATGCAGTGTAAGTGTCTGGGGTATTGATTTTAGATACTGTCTGGGATATTGATGGTGGATACTGTAAGGCATTGATGTTAGATACTGTGTGGGGTACTGATGGTGGATACTGTATTGGGTATTGATGGTAGCTACTGTATGGGGTATTGATGGTAGATATTTTATGGGGAGTTAATGGTGGATAAAGTATTGATGCTTGATACTGTATGGGGTATTGATGTTGGAAATTGATGGTGCATAATGTATGGGGTATTGATAGAGAGATGGAAAACGTAGTGACAACATGGGGAAATGTACAGACATATTCATAGATAGGTCAAACATCTGAAAAAAAAAACGTATTGTCACATTTCATAAGCCAACCATATTCTGTGTTAGACATTGTTGTCATCAATCTAACATTGTTGTCATCCGTCTGACATTGTTGCCATCATAAAGTGCTCTAAGTTCAGTTGGTGCCCACTATCTACAGCTAAAGCAGACCATAACACTATAAGTCTGATGTAATCTAGGTCGCACATTCAAAAAGAACCTCAGCACAATGCTGATCTGGGATCAGGTCTCCCCTCCTTTAAAATACGAATTAGTATTCTTGGCGTGGGTGTAAGACAAGGCTGGCAGTGCTTTGCTCTCAGTCTGGCATAGTGGGCCTCCATTCTGGGGCAGATCCACTCAGTTTCCCTAGGTGGTGTAGCAATTAATCATACAAAGTTGAACTGGCAGGCGTGCTCTTTATTTACAATTCTTGTAGACAAACTGTTACTTTGAAGTAAAGATGTGAGGGAAAACTTAATGTGAGAATAAGGTAGATTGATATGTAGATTGACATTATGGAGGCAATGAATATCATGACACTAGGCGAGACCCAAATGCAGACACAGGAGGCAGATGGTTGGAGTTTAAGATGTTTAAAAACATCCAAAGGGAATAGTCAAGAGAATGGTCGTGGACAGGGAAAAGGTCATAACCAGATCAGAGTCCAGGCGATACAGAGTGGCAGGCAGGCTCGAGGTCAAGGCAGGCAGTATGGTCAGGCAGGCGGGTACAGAGTCCAGAAAACAGGCAAGGGACAAAACCGGGAGGACTAGAAAAAGGAGTAATGGCAAAGCAGGGGAACGGAAAAAAACGCTGGTAGGCTTGGACATACAAGACAAACTGGCACAGAGAGACAGGAAACATAGGGAAAAATACAGTACACTTCAAGTGACCCTTGTTCAAGATGGCCCTCGTTCAAGATGACCGTACTTCTTCATTACGCAAAGGAATAACCTCAACCAATTTCTAAAGACTGTTGACATCCAGTGGAAGCGATAGGAACTGCAAGAAGGTCCGTTAGAAATCTGGATTCCCAATGAAACATTGAAAATAGAGTGACCCGCCCCCCCCCCAAAAAATGAATGTTTTGTCCTGCTAAATAAGTTATGTTATACTCACAGACATGATTCAAACAGTTTTAGAAACTTCAGTGTTTTCTATCCAAATCTACTAATATATACACATCTACAAATCTACAAATCTACTAATATTGCATATCTTATCTTCTGGGGATGAGTAGCAGGCAGTTGAACTTGGGCATGCATTTCATCCGGATGTGAAAATACTGCCCCCTGTCACCAAGAAGTTAAGGAGTGTACGCTAGCATACAAAAGCTGTACTCGATCTTAAGCTCGAAAGATGTTCAGTTCCATTTATGATAATGGAAAATTATGTTCAATACTGTTTGTGTGTGTAGTTTCTGAAAGTACTTCCCTGACGCAATTAGCATTGTTTTACAGAGCTAATTGAAGAATGTAGCTAGCTACATAACCACGATTGAATTTTACACAATAAAGGTTAGGACATTAGTAACGTTACCTCGCGTGTCTGTGGTTATAAGGAATACACACAAATATATTATGCTCTGTACATAGTGAGTTAGAGTAGAAATTACAACACGACATACAGGAACTATGATAACGTAATAAGTCACTTACTTTGATATAAAGGCACATATTTCCAAAGTTATTATCATGTAGTAAGGAAAGCAATGAATGGGGTGCGGGCACCAGACGGAAAATGTGAGCACATGTGTGCAGTTCCTGTTCTGACTGGAGATGCGCAAATGTCTGCAGACTTGATCTGTTGAAACAATTGGGAAGTGCTTGGGGAAGTTTGTCCTGGTCAGTAATGCATAAAAAATTAATTGTCCACAAAAATGAAATGGCCTAATTGTATGTGAATTAATAAGGAAGCGGAACACACCTCAATTCAAACTGTTGTTCGAAATTCATGTGAAATTGACAAAATTAAACAGCCTATAAATAAAAACAGGCAGAGGTGCCTTGGTTTGAGGGCAGCGCGGATTAACTGTCTTGTTGCGTAACAATCACATTTTGGAACAGTGAGCGCATTCTGACATCACGTGCTTTGAAAAACTCACGCCGTTGCGACCGTTAGAGGCATTTGGGACTCACTTGTGAAAAGTATATTTATAACCAAATACTTATTGACTTTTGCTCAAGTAGTACATACTGGGTGACTTTAACTTTTACTTGAGTCATTTTCTATTAAGGTATATTTACTTTTACTCAAGTCTGACAATTTAATAATTTTTCCACCACTGCTCTTACTCTGATGCTTAGTTTATACTGTTCAATGAAACTAGTCCAACAAGTAAACACTGTTTTCCAGGATCCGTCTGTTCCTTTAAAATATCAATTTGTATTCTTGATGTGGGTGTAAGACAAGGCTGGCAGTGCTTTGCTCTCAGTCTGGCATAGTGAGCCTCCATTCTTAGGGGGCAGAACCACACATTTTCACCAGGTGGTGCAGCAATGAACCATACAGAGTGAAACTGGCAGCCTTGCTCTTTATTTTCAATCTTCTCTGTCGACAAACGGCTACTTTGGAGGGAAGAAAAAACTTCATGTGAATGAGGTAGATTTACATGTAGGAAAGCAATTAAAGCCTACTGCACAAAACAACAAAATAACGTATTTGAAAAAACTTCTGTGAATTTCCAGACATACATTCCATCCATATGTATTATGGATAGTTTGCAGAAACACCACTTTCTTTCAGACTCGGGAAATAATGTATATCGCTGCATGTTGGCTTCCGATGGGCTGCATATAGGCTGCATTCAAGTTGACAAATGAGACCTATAATATATCGAGACAAAGTTAGACTGTTGCCTTGACTGGTGGTTACCTCCAGTAGTGTTAGTGTGTTCTTGATGGGTCTCCTCCGAATCTCCTGTGGACTGCCACATTGTTAGTCTTTGACTCAACTCTCCTTAGGGTCCCACTGCGATTTGCAATTATTGACTAAAGTATCTCCCCACTTGAGAAATATGTCTATCTGAAAGGTCTGGCCAGCTGTGATAATGGAATCCAAATTATTCCTGTGCTCACAGACACAGAATACTGTTCATGTATTATAGGTTCTAAGGAAATTTGTTGGAATCGGAAACCGATCTTGGCACGTTATCTGCTTCTCAGTGGCAATATTGTTTTCTTTGATGTGTTCTTGTTGACCCCGGGTGTCCTTTGTACCCTATTCCCTATATAGTGCAATACTTTTGACTAGGGACCAAATGGATCTGGTCAAATGTAGTGCACTTCATAGTGAGTCATTTTGGACAAAGACCTTTGACTGAGAACCAATTTGTATTTACTGCAACAACCTGGGGAATAGTTTCAGGGGAGAGGATGAGGACGAATGAGCCAATTGGAAGCTGGGGATGATTAGGTGGTGGCCATGATGGTATGAGGGTCAAATTGGGAATTAAGCCAGGATAAACACCCCTCTCTTTCAATACGTGCCATGTTATCTTTAGTTACCACAGAGAGTCAGCGCACCTGTTTATTGTCCCATCTGGAAGACGGCACATTACACAGGGCAATGTCACAAATGGCATTGGGATCTCCTTAGACCAGTGGAAAGAGTGCCTTCTACTGGCCTCTCAACACCACTTCCAGCAGCATATGGTCTCTTTTCAGGGACTGACGAGGACTAATTATGCTTAGCTTCAGACTCAAGCCAGCAGTTTGAGTCTGTAGGCCTGAGGAGAAGCCTGGTTTAGAGTTGTGTGAGGTGAATGGTAAAATCTAAATGGTAAATCTAAATATTTTAAAACCTAGTGACAGAGACAGGCGCTTCCTCATTAGATAACCACTGATGGGGGACTCATTAAATTAAAGAGATAGAAACCTCATTTTCCTCCCTCTTCCTAAAATAGTCTAAACACAGTTTAGCCCGAATACTGTTCAGTCACCAGGACCGATTCAGTTTGTACACATAGTCAAGCCCTCTGTCTTATATGATGTAGGCCTATTGGAGTGGGTATGAAGTTGACATTAAATAAAACAATAGAAGTGATGGTCAATTTGGCAACATCATGTTGTTGAAGGATGATGATCTTATGAAATGATGCTTTCTATAAGTTCCTTGCACTTGTATGTTGCAGTTCAGAAATGCTGGTCAAAATACTGAACTTCCAGTAGCACCTCTTATTCATTACCTAAAATCATACTGAACTAGTAGAACCCAGCCATGATCCCAGTCTCCAAGTGTGTCTTATACCCTGACTACACCGCTCACGTCACGTCACAAAATACATTTAGTCTATATTATTAAATTATTGTCTGCGTTGCCAAAGGCTAAAATAGAAGTAAGTCAGTTCTATTTGTGACGCAAATTGCTCTGCAATTCCTGCCTCTTCCATCTCCTCATTGGTTTATAGAAGCAGGTACCCACGTGCCATCTCCTCATTGGTTATACCCACGTGGGTGACTGAAAGACGAACGAGGTCAATGGCAGTAATGCACCTAATTTATGAAAGTTGCCTATCACAATATTAAGTCCAGAGATGAAAAATACTGGAAAGAGGAGAGATGACCAGAAACAATTGTTGACCGTTTTATGTGTGGATTAATTGTCAGAGTAGAGGACCTTGTGCATTTCAGGTAAAATAACAACTCAATGTTTATATCCCAGGACAAATTAGCTAGCAACAGCAAGCTAGCTTAATAGGACATATTAGCTAGCAAGTGCAAGCTAGCTCGCTAAATTGCCATAAATGTTTAATGCTTTTTGACCTGTCCCCAAATTAATGTAATTGGTTCAGAGTTTGTTTTCCTATTTTAACCTGCGTGCCGTGATCGCGTTTGGTGTGGAGGGACACAATACAATTATGTACTATGGCACACGATGGCGCACGCGCAGCCGGTATGGGATCCGTGTCAGGGAGAGTGGAATATACAAAAATCGCATCTAAAATTCACACGTGTATTAATACACTTGTACATGTGTGAAATAGGACGAATATAAGCACTTACCAAATTATTATTATTATTATTATCATCCTCTTAGCGCACAGATCCTGCTAGCGGAATCAAAATCAACAACATCCGATGAAGCTGGAGTGCGCCAAATTCGAATGACAAAATTGTAATATTAAACAATCATGAACATACAAGTGTCCTTCATCATTTAAAAGCTGAACTTCTTGTTAATCCAACCGTTTTGTCAGATTTCAAAAAGGCTTAATGGCGAAAGCATACCATGCCATCTGAGGACAGCGACCCACACCAAAATACTTTTCCAAACCAGCACAGGCATCACAAAAGTAACAAATAGCGATAAAATAAATCTCTTATATTTGAAGATCCCCCTCTGTTTGCAATTCCAAGGGTCCCAGCTACGCAACAAATGGTTGTTTTGTTCGATAAAGTCATTCTTTATATCCCAAAAATGTCCATTTAGTTGGCACGCTTGATTCAGTAATCTACTCGTTCAACATGCATACAAACAAATCCAAAAAGTTACCAGTAAAGTTTGTCCAAACAAGTCAAACGATGTTTCTAATATCTAAATAAATGATACAATTTAAGATGGAGAATAGTATGTTCAATAGGGAAGATAAATAACATAGATCGCGCACCTCATTCACTCTCGCAAAAAGACTACATTTCTAATCAGAGACACCTTGGAAAAACTACTACTATTCGATTATTTTTCAAAAAACAAGCCTGAAACCCTTTCTAAAGATTGTTGACATCTAGTGGAAGCCATAGGAACTGCAATCTGGGAGCTATTTATTTGTATATCCCATAGACAAGCATTGAAATGGACTATGACCTCGAAAAAAAACATTTTCCAGATGTCCTCGTGTTTTTGCCTGCCATATCAGTTCTGTTATACTCACAGACATTATTTTAACAGTTTTAGAAACTTCAGAGTTTCAATTATATGCATATCCTAGCTTCTGGGCCTGAGTAACAGGCAGTTTACTTTGGGAAAGTCATTCATCTGAATTTCCGAAACACTGCCCCCTAGCCCTAAGAAGATCAAGTTGAATTAGATACAATGTATTTTTAAGAGCGTATTCTATTCCTCTCACTGGAGAAAAAAAATCCTATGGGCCTTGTTCATATATCAAACGAGATACCAGAACACAATCTCAAGAGCGTTTTCTCCCGTCAAGGATAGGATGCTTAGAAGACAAATACAGAGTTATGGCATTTTCTAGTTTGATATCATCCCTAGTAAAATTACAAATAAAATAAAAGTTTAAGCTGTTCTTTCGCCTTGCTAGGGGTCTGTGTCAGCATATTGTGTGAGAGTCTCCCCCTTAGAAAATAGTATTCAAGCAATCCTCAATAATTGGTTTCGGAGATAAGGTCTCCTTCGTTCACAATGGGGATAACTCAATCCCTGATCTTGTTAGAGAGCTTTTAGGGGATAGAGAGGATCGACAGAATCTCAGAGTCTGGTCTCCTGTTTTTATCTCATGGACACCACCTTCTCTCTGATGGTTCACCTTAAACCCCATAATCGGCAAGGGAAAGATTACATTTGGCATTCTGCTATGAATCAGATGAAAATATTGGACAGCAACATAGTATAAAGACAAGGACAAAACTGCACTGTCTGACTGTCTGCTTGCTCGGATGTTAACAGTTTCTTCACACGTCTTTCTGAACTGCAGTAATTTGAGCTAGCCAAGTAGCCGTATAGACTACCATTGCTGTGGGGTTTGCAATTTAGGCCTTCAGTTCAACCATTGTGTATTTTTAGCATTGCGTAAAATATGGTACATGTCAGTGGTCGCCCATGGCCCTGGCAGGTCCCTTCTTGTGAAAGTTATTATGGAAATTGAAATTCTTATTTAATCAAGCAGATTAAATGTTTTCAGGTTTTGTGGCCAAAGCTTAATACAAATTGATGTGGTGGATATTGAACCGTGGCCTCCCCTGAGAGAGCACAGAGGTCTGAAGATGCCTTAAATACCTGCACTGTATTGATGACAGGATGTAACGGCTCTCTGTCTCCAGGTCTGGCAGGGTAACCTTTAGAAATATACCAATTACACCAGACTCAATGCTTATGTACAGTATCAAGTGTAAAACACGTATAGGTGATTATGTTGGTTCAGAAGCACCACTGGACATCATAATAGTTGTGTTTACATTTTTTAAGTACCATAAAGTACCCATGGTTACCACCTAGTTTCCTAATACTAGGTAAATACCACTGGAAATAGTACCGTACAATGAAGTGATACCAGTCATTTATCAGAAGTCTTCGAGGTCTGTTTATTGAAGCAGTTTTTGGTCATCTTAGGAAGTCTAACGATTCTTAAATCAAATGTTATTGGTCACATACACATATTTAGCAGATGTTATTGCGGAGGTAGCAAAATGCTTAGTGTAGACTGTAGAGAAACCTATCCTTGCTCCACCCCACCCCTCCCTTGCTTTTCAAGAAAGTTCTTACTGTACTGGGGGGTTCTGAGGAGACATATAGTTTGTCTCTGGTGCATTTCCTCAAATATTAATGTTTATGCTGAATCATCTTAGAAGTCATTTCATGTAGCTAAGTACTTCTGTCACTAATTAATACGTTATTACCATGTAACTACTTACCAATGTTCAGAAACCTGATCAGTTGTTATGCTCACTTAATCTCTTTTTCAGGATTCATGTAGCTTTATGTTTCCCTGGACAATCTGTGCCAAAGTGACAGTAGCTATGAATGGCTGGACCTTTGGCATTGGAGCCCAGTTGGTACCCA
Organism: Oncorhynchus clarkii lewisi; assembly: GCF_045791955.1. NCBI lineage: Eukaryota > Metazoa > Chordata > Actinopteri > Salmoniformes > Salmonidae > Oncorhynchus > Oncorhynchus clarkii. The sequence continues at coordinate 14,624,255 of NC_092163.1, forward strand.
GTTGACTTCTTTTGACAGTTGGTACCCCTCTTCTCCCTAAAAAGCAGAGCAGAAATAATGTTACCATGTGTCAATGTGCAGTGGCCAAGTGTTTAAGGAATATAGAGTCTGATACCATATGATTCCATTCTTAGATGTGATAGATAATTTGCAAGATATTTATGATCCCCAATCAGAGACAACAATAGAATCTGATTGGGAACCACACTAGGCAAAAACAACAAAGCAATAGAAAACATAGAATATCCCACCCGAGTCACAACCTGACCTAACCAAACATAGAGAATAAATAAGGATCTCTAAGGTCAGCGCATAACAGTACCCCGCCCAAAGGTGCGGACTCCGGCCGCAAACCTGAACCTATAGGGGAGGGTCCGGGTGGCATCTACTCTCGGTGGGAGCTCCGGTGCGGGATGCAGACCCCGCCCCGCTTTAGACTCCCCCCACTTCGGTGGCGCCTCCGGTGCAGGGATCGTCGCTGGAGGCCATGGACTGCGGACCGCCGCTGAGGGCTCGGGACTGCGGATCGCCGCTGGAGGCTCCGGACTGGGGACCGTCGCTCTAGGCTCCGGACTGGGGACCGTCGCTGGAGGCTCCATGCCATGGATCGTCACTGGAGGCTCTGTGCTATGGATCATCACTGGAGGCTCTGTGCTATGGATCATCACTGGAGGCTTTGTACCATGGATCATCACTGGAGGCTTTGTACCATGGATCATCACTGGAGGCTTTGTACCATGGATCATCACTGGAGTCTTCGGGCCATGGATCATCACTGGATGCTTCGTGCAATTGATTATCACTGGAGCCTTGCACGTGGAGCCGGAAAAGGTTTCACCGGACTGAGGAGAAGTACTGGAAGCCTGGTGCGTGGAGCTGCCACAGGGCTAACCAGGCTGGGGAGACGTACTGGAGGCCTGGTATGTGGAACCGGAACAGGTCTCACTGGACTGGGGAGATGCACTGGAAGCCTGGTGCGTGGAGCAGGCACCGGATACACTGAGCCGTGGAGGAGCACTGGATGTCTCAAGCGTAGAGCTGGCACAACCCGTCCTGGCTGGATGGTTACTTTCACCCGGTAAATGTGGGAGGCTAGCACAGGACGCACTGGGCTGTGCAGACACACCGGAGACACAGTGCGCATAGCCGGCGCAGGATATCCTGGGCAGAAGAGACGCACTGGAGGCCAGGAGCGCTGAGCTGGCACCATCCGTCCTGGCTGGATGCCCACTCTAGCCCAGCCAATGTGGGGAGCTGGAATATAGCGCACCGGGCTGTGACTGCGCACTGGAGACTTGGTGCGCATCACTGCATAACACGGTGCCCGACCGGTCACACGCTCCACATGGTAAACACAGAGAGTTGGCTCAGGTCTAATCCCTGACTCCGCCAATCTCCCTGTGTGCCCCCCAAAACAATTTTTGGGACCTGCCTCTCGGGCTTCCGTGCTAGCCGTGACTCCTTGTATAGTTGCTTCCTCCTTGCTGCCTCCGTCTGCTCCCATGGGAGGTGATCCCTCCCCGCCAGGATGTCCTCCCACGTCCATTCCTCCTGACCACACTGCTTGTTTTTCTTGTGGTGGGGAGTTCTGTGACGACTCTCGTGGGTTGAAGAAGGAGACCAAGGTGCAGCATGGTAGGTGTTTTTGATTTTTTAAGAAACTGAACACAACAAAACAACAAAGAAATAGAAAACATAGATTCTCCCACCCGAGTCACACCCTGACCTAACCAAACATAGAGAATAAATAAGGATCTCTAAGGTCAGGGCGTGACAATACTGGGTGATTTGAAAAGTCCTAGTCAATCAATCTATAATGTAATAATTATTTTTGTCAAACATGTTTATGTTTCATGTACACTCTGTAGAAGCTATGATAATTGAAGGGTTCATTCGTTTTTTTAAGCATCACAGCACAGTTTAAAAATATATGGCAAATAGAAATCCAAAATGGATGGTGTTAAAGGCACAGTCAATTTAGTGTATGTAAACTTCTGACCCACTGGAATTGTGATACAGTGAATTATAAGTGAAGTAATCTGTCAGTAGACAATTGTTGGAAAAATGACTTGTGTCGTGCACAAAGTAGATGTCCTAACCGACTTGCCAAAACAATAGTTTGTTAAAACTTCTTGACCATACTTGAGACGCAGACGTCTCAAGTATGCCCCTGGAAATGCAAATGCGCTACGCTAAATGCTAAATGTACTCGTTACAACTCAATCTTTGATCAAAATTCACAAGCAGGGTATTGAATTAAAGCTACACTCGTTGTGAACCTAGCCAGCAAGTCAGATTTTTAAAATGCTTTTCGGCGAAAGCATGAGAAGCTATTATCTGATAGCATGCACCCCCCAAAATGCCAGCACGACACGTAAACAACAGATTTTGCGGTAGCCGGCGCTACCCAAAACGCAGAAATAAAATATAAAACATTCATTACCTTTGACGAGCTTCTTTCTTGGCACTCCTATATGCCCCATAAACATCACTACTGGGTCTTTTTTTTGTTTAAATCGGTCCATATATACCCAAAATAGCTTTGTATGGAAGCTGTGTCATTCAGAAAAAATCATTGTTTTTAAACGCTGCGTAATTTTTTAAAATTAAAAAAGTCGACGATAAACTTTCACAAAACACTTCGAAATCCTTTTGTAATCCAACTTTAGGTATTAGTAAACGTTTATAATCTATCAAAATGATTACAGGGCGATGTCTTTTCAATAGGTCTTCACTTGCAAAACAATGGCTTCTAATGTCTTCATCAACTGCATCCGGGTGAAGACTGGGAAAATGGAGGTCAGATAGATGGATTTTCCAACAATTAATTCACTTGAAAATGAGGACAATGGCGCCATCGTGCGGAATTTGTATGAATTGCAGGCAGTTCGATATTAAATTCTGTTCTCTTTTAACAACTCGTGGAAGTGACTTATGGAAATTATTTTTAGCTTTCAGAGAGCAGTTTTTCTTGCGTTTTTCAATGAAACACACAATCTGTTATAGTCACAGCCGTGATTTAACCAGTTTTATAAACTTCAGAGTGTATCCACACATACTAATCATATGCATATACTATATTCCTGGCATGAGTAGCAGGACGCTGAAAAGTTGCGCGATTTTTAACAGAATTTTCGAAAAAGGAGGGGGTAGAAGTAAGAGGTTATTAACAAGACATTTGTGGAGTGGTTTAAAAACTATTTTTAATGTCTACAACCAATGTGTATATAAACTTCTGACTTCAACTGTATGTATTTGTATATATGTATGAATGTTTATGTATACATATATAGATACAGCATCTATTTCTACACAAAAGTAAATATTTGAGTATATCTTTTCATGTGACAACACTGAAGAAATGACACTTTGCTACAATGTAAAGTAGTGAGTGTACAGCTCAGTTGAGTCTATGGGGGCGCTATTTCATTATTGGATAAAAAAACGTGCCCGTTTTTAAGTGCAATATTTTGTCACGAAAAGATGCTCGACTATGCATATAATTGACAGCTTTGGAAAGAAAACACTCTGACATTTCCAAAACTGCAAAGATATTGTCTGTGAGTGCCACAGAACCCAGATAAACATACAATCAGGAAGTGCCGCATTTTTTGAAACCGCCTCATGGCAATGACTCCTTATATGGCAGTGGAGGAGCTAGGAGTCAGCTTACCTTTTCCACGTTTTCCCCAAGGTGTCTGCAGCATTGTGACGTATTTGTAGGCATATCATTGGAAGATTGACCATAAGAGACTACATTTACCAGGTGGTCGCTTGGTGTCCTCCTTCACAATTATTGCGTAATCTCCAGCTGCAGTATTTTTCTGTTTGACTCTGATGAGAAACCGACTGCCAGGAATGATTTTTCATCGAATAGAATTGTGAAAAACACCTTGAGGATTGATTCTAAACAACGTTTGCCATGTTTCTGTCGATATTATGGAGCTAATTTGGAAAAATGTTTGGCGTTGTAAGTGACTGCATTTTCATTTTTTCCCTAGCCAAACGTGATGAACAAAACGGAGCTATTTCTCTTACACAAATAATATTTTTTGGAAAAAATGAACATTTGCTATCTAACTGAGAGTCTCATCATTGAAAACATCCGAAGTTCTTCAAAGGTAAATTATTTTATTTGAATGCTTTTCTTGTTTTTGAGAAAATGTTGCCTGCTGAATGCTAGGCTTAATGCTATGCTAGGCTATCAATACTCTTACACAAATGCTTGTGTAGCTTTGATTAAAGCATATTTTGAAAATCTGAGATGACAGTGTTGTTAACAAAAGGCTAAGCTTGTGTTTCAATATATTTATTTCATTTCATTTGCTGATTTTCATGAATAGGAAACGTTGCGTTATGGTAATGAGCTTGAGGCTATGATTACGCTCCCGGATACGGGATTGCTCGACGCTAGAGGTTAACCACGTGGGATGGTTAAAAGATTCAGCAGTCTGGTTTCAAACCTTGGCCCTCTCTTTATCGAGGTAAGCTGGTCTGCAACCTTTGTCCTCTCGTAATTGAGAGAAACATGGTCTGGTGATAGAAAACCCGGGTAGGGGTTGTATTCGGAAGAGAAGAAAAGGGCCTGTCCCAGGATGCCCGACCATAACTGTGCTCATGGGCGGTCCTCTGATTTAGTTAAACTCCAAAAGGAATTGGAGTTTCCTTCATTAAACAGTCCAAAATCACATTACACAATTTCACAAACAGTTTCATCCTCACTCATTCATCTTATGCACCAATTAGATTTAAGCCTAATATATGAGGCTATTATATAAAGAGCAGTATGGTAATGTGGCCGTATTGCCTCCCATGAGTTTCACAAAATTGTACCAAACGGACCAGTTCGTAGCTAGATTCTTCAACGATCTTTTATACCTTCTCCAGAACATAAATATTGTTCGGTTCTCCAGTTCTGTGAGGTGGAAGAAATTCCTCTGTTCTCTCTATGAAACTTTACTGTCTCTCTATACTGTGGCCATCAGGAGATAATCTCCTCCAAGAATTTACGACCTCTCTCTGACCACAGCAGCCTGGGTGTAGGAGACAGGGGGTAGGGGGATGGTGCATAGAAAAGGGCTGGTGCAGAGGGAGGGGTAATCGCTGTACCCAAAGAGGGCAACGTCATGACAGCACTTTAGGCATGGACTTCAAGGCATAAATCCATGTTTCCATTCACAACGAAGAGTGCCCACTAGATAAGGTATTTATGACAAGTTACTGAACACAGGTTAAAAAACAACTACAAGACATGAACGTTTAAATCTCACTTTAGTCCTAAGTCATTCTTTCACGGCACTTTAAGCATGACATTCATTGCATGAATGCATGTCCCTGCTTTCATTCACAAATGCACTCTTGAAGTGCTTTGAAGAACTATATGTAAGAAACGCTGACATTTGGAGGATGTTTTTAAGTGACCTCACATACTGTCTCGCATCTGTCACTTTCAACTCTTTCACTCCTGACTGTGCATCTTCAACCTTCTTAGCTTGACCTAGTGCTCTCCCCTGTTCTCTACTTTCCAGAAAGCTCTTTTCCAGAATGAATATTTTAATAAACATATAAAAGTTAGAGTTTCTCTCTCGAGGTGTGATTATTTTTGCATGCTTTTTAGGTCATACCGCAACAAATCAATGAGCGAATCAGCGACATCCGCCTTTTTTCCGCTCTTCACCAAGCATCAGCACTGACCTGAAACGCAACAGTGTTGACTCATCTTGTGGTCACCTTAGAACCTTTTCCGACCTGTCAACATCCTAACACGCATTCTGCCCTTTCCTCACAATGGATCGCGTTTGTTGTGAGTGAATTGGTGGAGTCACGCTCGGGTCAGGGCACAGCAGCAGGCTTTGGGGTTTAATCTTGAGGTGGGATATGGCACGAGCACAACTGATTACCATTCATTATTTAGAGCTAGAGGAAGCTGAGGCCGAGTCCCTGGGGGGGGGCTAACGCTGGACTATGACATACTGTAGCTAAGGATATTGCATTTGCCGTCTGCATGGCAATGAGGACGAAAGGTATGAATGTGAACTGGTACAGACCATGCTCAGGAGTGTTGTTACTGATGATAAGGGAAACCTCAGGGTCAGAGGAGTGGACTTTAATCAGACATGAGGAAGTAGATGAATTCTCTAGTGAGGAAGGATCCTGACCATAAAGTGACTGGGCATGAGGGTGTAGACAGTATATTAAAGAGTTCAATAGAATTATTAGTTGCAGAGTTATTAAATTACATTTTCCTATGTAATGTATCGGTAACTGCCAAAATAATGTAAACACTTGAGTAAATGAGGGATACAAAGTCTATTGAAAGCAGGTGTTTCTACACAGTTGTGGTTCCTATGTTAAATAAGCACTTATTAACATTCCATCATTCTTTGGGTCATGTATAAAAATGCTCAGTTTCTGATTATTTTACAGTACAGTAGATTCAATTAGATTTTTCATTTTCTTATGTAATGTACAGGTAACTGCAAAAATAATGGAAACACTTGAGTAAATGAGGGATACAAAGTCTATTGAAAGCAGGTGCTTCCACACAGTTGTGGTTCATGAGTTTATTATGCAATTAATATCCCATCATGCTTAGGGTCATGTATAAAATGCTCAGTTTCCCATTATTTTGACTACCATGGCTAGAAGAGATCTCAGTGACACTGAAAGAGGGGTCTTTAAAGGAGCATAAGAGGTTTAAAGAGAGAGTGTGTGTGTGTGTGTTTGGTTTTACTAAAACAAGGAACATTCGGACAATTGGGGACATTTTACCATTCCCCAAAAGGAAAAAGGCTATTTTAGGTTTAGGGGTTAGATTTAAGGATAGGGTAAGAATTAGGGTTAGGATTAGGTTTAGGGGTTGGGAGCTAGGTTCAGGTTGAGGGGGTTGGGGCTAAGGTTATGGTTAAGCTTTGTTTTAGGTTAAGGATTAGGTTTAGGGGTTGGGGAAAATAGGATTCTGAATGGGAATTCATTTTTTGGTCCCCACAAGGATAGTAAAACAAAGGTATGTACATTTGTGTCTCAGTCACCAGATCTCAACTCAACTGAACACTTATAGGAGATTCTGGAGTGGCGCCTGAGACAGCGTTTCCCCACCATCATCAACAACATATCTCGTGCAATTCCTGAATCTATACCAAGGTGCAATGAAGCTGTTCTGGAAGCTCGTGATGGCCAAATGCCCTGCTAAGACACTTTATGCTAGTGTTTCCTTTACCTCTTCTTTAAATTCCTTTTTTCATCAAGATTGATTTAAACATCTGTCTATCTTAGACTGTTTTTCGGACCATTTAAAGGATATCGTCACTGCTTCCAGTCCTGCTGCTTTTCATTTGTGGATGGAGGAGTTCAAGGCTCCAATTCTCTTTACTATAAGCCTTGGGGTGTGATGTGAAAAGGTGTGACTTCACACATAATCTGTTCTAACCTGCCCCTTGGCATTTTGGGTAAGTCAATAATCTACCTCCCTTTATTTGGATGCTGCTGAAGTATCTCTACGCCTCTCTAAAGACTGCCACACTTTGAAAACATTTGAGAAATAACACAAAAATTGAGTTACTCACAGTAAGTGAGGGAAATAAATGGTTTGTCCCTTTTTCTGTGTGCACTTTAGCATTTACAATAATTGTATGGAATCTTGCCAAGCTTTTCAAAGCCGTGTCATAATGAATGAGGGGCCCCAAACAAACTTTTGATTTATACCTAGCCATAACTATGGTTGACTGATGGGCATCATACTCATAACTCCCCTCGCTGTCGGGTATAAATCACGTTGTGGAATGAATGGCACACAAATACAATTGTTTAACTCCAACCAGGGTTGTTTATCAGGCTGGGATCTGGGGTTAAATATGACAATGCTCTTGCTTTCTAAAAAGGGGTGTTTGATAGTGTACTATCAAACATATTCACTGCCTTACATTCTGCTGCAATTCCCCTCAAAGAGTATGTGTTTTGTTGTTTCCAGCAACTCTCCAAAGAGATATAGAACTCTCAGAGAGAGTGGAAGTGAGAGGAAGCCATATATTCCACCTCTTCCATCCTTTATCTGTTTCCTCTTTCTCCCTCTCTATAAGTAGTTTCAGAGCCAATTATGTGGAAACGTATAACTCAAGCATGATGAGATGGGCTGAGTTGATCTGAAGGAGGAAGTAAAGGAAAAAATAAGGAAAAAAGGGGAAAAACTTCCCAAAACTTCAGGAAGAGAAGTGTGAAAAAGTAACATTATTGTGCCTAATCTTTTTCATTGAAATGGATAATGTTGTTTTCCAGGCCAGGTTCACAGGAATCAGATAAGTCCGGCTGGCATTGAGGCTGTCAACTTGTTCTCTCTTGACACATCCCTGTTACCTTCTCTCAGTCACCAGAATGCCCTCATTCCATCCATAATATCAATGGATTTACGCCCTTGGCGCCCATGGCAGCTCTGTGGTTTCACTGTGGTAGGGGCAATTGGTAGGCAAATTAAAAACAACACACGCAACTAGGCCCAGCTCAGCAGCTAGCAACCACAGGCAACCAATCAGTATCCCTCACAACGGTTGTCAGAAAGTAGCCTTTCTTGTAGTATTTATGCCATTTATGTCGGAAAACCAGTGGTGTACTCAAGACTTCTAAGGCCACACACAGTATTACTTTAAGGCCAGATAGACTACAAAACATTGCATCATCATGTCTGAGGCAACATGTACGGTACAGTCTGCATGCACTGGTCAGTGTGCAATTTGTACAAGTACACACTGGCCTGTACATCGAAATATGAATCCAAATCGGAAATGTGGTCTTTATGATCAGTCCAGTGAGGTAGAAACCCCAAAACAAACCTAGCATCACAACAATGAGGTAGAGGGTCGTACAAATCGAATGAAAACTTGTGCCGCACGAAAAAACAACAATCCATTAAGCATTCGCTCTCAAGAGGAAAATAATTGTGCCTTTATCACTGACACGTGGCGGCATGATGAGATTTTAACTTGATTAGTACAAACAAAACCGAGAGCTGCAGATTCAAAAAGGGAGCTGCTCTTAAGTCGCATTTGTGCTGTAAACCCGAATTATAAGCGGATAAAGCTGGTAATGAAAATCCAACCATTTACTGTTATGACAGAAAGTAAATTAGAGTGTGCTTCAGGATATGAGGGGAAAACCCAAGAGAATGTAAAAAGGTATGACTTTAAATATTGTTAGAAAGGAACTAAATAAATGACCACTTAAATAATATAATGAGTGATTAAAGTATCAGACCCCAGGAAATGGGAGGGGAGAAGGACGTGCCCATTGAAATGACTAGAAACCTTATTTGGAGAGCAAAACTATGAGAGTATTTTTCACAGCAGTTTCACTGTAAAACGGAAGATGTATATATTGTATATCAAGGGATCCTTTCAAATAGTTACAATGCCATGGAGTAAAGCCTATCTGTTGATGCAAAGGACAATGTTGTCAAATCCTTCATTTTGAGCCGAGTCCTGGATGACATCTGTTTATGAATAATCTAGATTGAGTGGCACTGATATGGAATATACTGTATGGGCCTTGACTTGAGGATAACACAATATGATAAACCCAGATATTCTACAATACACGAGAATCATTCTGAAAACCTATAACGTCAGATGTTTATATGACTATCAAAATCAGATCTCAGTTATAGCCCTTTTTTTATACTTTCTACTTGAGGAAGTATTGGATTCTAAAAAGTTCTATAGCACATCTGGGGCTTTTACACCTGCATTGCTTGCTGTTTGGGGTTTTAGGCTGGTTTTCTGTACAGCACTTTGAGATATCAGCTGATGTAAGAAGGGCTATATAAATAGATTTGATTTGAGGTAGTGTCCAAGTCCAAAGACATCAGGTAGGTCTATGGTAGAAAAATGACAAGATAATGTTAAAGCATCAAACAGCCTTGATGAGTACTCTCTCATCTGTGTCTGTGGGACTGAGTTGGGCCTTGAGACAATGCCTTGGTGATGAAACCTAAAGACTACATTCCATAGACAGGATGCAGTGTGTGAGACCCAAGATGGAGATAGCCCGGAGGAGGAGAACAATCCCTCATTGTTTCTAATCGATCTTGCATCTGGGAAACCGAACTGGGGGTAAAAAACACCAAGTGCAGATAACCACAAGATGAACCTAAGGTGGTTTATGATCCCCCCTCCCCAATCTGCATGGGAGGGGTAGAACCAGCCATGTCTAAGAATTTTTAAATCTACTATTTAAGAACTCTGCATTTGTCTGTAACACCCAGTGCAGATAACCACAAGATGAACCTATGGTGGCTTATGATTCCCCCTCCGATCTGCATGGGAAGGGTAAGCTCTCAGTCCAACACTCAAGAGTGTTGGGTTGACAGTTTCATTATTGCAATAATTAATCGATATTAAATAAAGATGATCATTTGAAGAAATGACAAAGTCTCTCTCACTTGATTAGAATATTCCACGACAGGTCCCCTTCTCTCCGCGACACAGGGCTTATTATAGGCACAGACCTGTGAAATATCAGCCAGCCTGGGAGTCAGCTTGCTCAGCAAAATGATGTAATTTGAAAGGATGTCACTCACCCCTGCCTGACCCCACTGTGGCACATTGGGAATGGGGGATGGGGGCAGGAAAGTATAAATTGCAAGGGAGAGATGGAAGGGATGTCCCAGATCAACATTGCTCTTTCTGTCTTTCTATTTCTTGTCTTTCTCTCTGTATCGTGTCTTTGTCTCTCTCTCTCTGTCACTATGCCACTGTGTGACTGCAGAGGAATCCTCCTCCTCACTGGATGTTACCTTCAGAAGACATTGTTGATAATGGGATATGTAGAAGGGCGAGTCGGTCAAGGATCGATTCAGACAAGGTGGTAAATTGTATGACAAGCGATAGTTTAATTATGAGTAAAGATATCTGATACAGCATATATACGGGCCCGTTCAGTCAGCTCAGAAGGAACCAGCAGAAAAGGAGCCCCGATAACAGAGTGCATGTATGTTATATACAGTACAGAAAGTAGGTTGAGTCTAGAAGTTCTGGTCTTCTGGTTGGTCCTGTTGGGCCGTCCGTCATCCCTCTGAGTCTCGTCGTGCCGTTCTTTGTCACACAATGTTCAGCTAAGAAGGAGATTATGTGTGTGTGCTTGTCTGTTCCTGTTTCTCAAGGTTGGGTGTGTACATGCAGCTGGTGTTTGTCATGAGATACTGTTATCAGTGCTCAGCATTGAGCCAGCTCTGTTCCTTTGCATGTGCGTGTGGATAGTCTCTTATGAAAGTAGAGAAGTTATATGTGTTATGGCAGCTTCATTATATTAATAAGGTTATTACATTGCTAGGCATACTTTAAGCTAGAAATTCTTATAATTCTTACAACATGCATGTCTATTCAGCCAGAGCATTTGCTCAGAGTATATACCCTTCAGCATGGCACTGATGCCTTCTGAGTTCATCGTGCAGTAGCCACCGTTATCTCAGTCGACACAGCAGCCTATCTGATAGCAGCGTATTCAGTCATTGTTTAAAGGTTTTCTTTCCGTCTAGGACCATTTAATAAGGAGTGAACTGACACCCACTAATTAACAGCAGGAGAGTGTAACAATGGTTGAACTTTAAACTATAATACATTTCAATTGGAAAAGTATACATAGAGAAGTACAGTATGACATGAGAACATTACCACTACAACAGAGACTCATTAATACAAATGCCTACACTTAATTCACAGTTACACAATTAATCTAACCTTCTCACCTAACAATACCACTTCACTCTTCTCACAACATGAAATAATTACCAGACTCGATATCCATTGCATTCGACATCCACTTGTACAGTGAAATCCCATTTCAGATCATTGGAATATTGCATAACGTTACTTTTGCTAACACTTATTCCTGTCAGTTATCATCATATGACTTCGCCATACTGCACATCATTAAGACCACAATCAAGCGTCTAATGAGGGGATGGAGAGGGAAAAGGAGCGAGGAGAATGCTTGCATTATCAGATGGCGGAACAACTGCACTCGAGCCAAGGACGAGGCCAATTAGATGAAAACCATTAAGCTCAAACGCATCATGATCATTTGGTGTGAAAATGTGTGTTAATGAACTGGAGAACCGAGAGACTGTGACCAGCAGAAACGACATTCCCTAGAAAATACGTTGATTAAAAAGATACATGGTTGCAACCTCAGTACAGAATACTGGTCCTGTTGAGTTGAAGTGAAGTCAAGAATATTGTGTGAGAAGCAATTAAGTTTCATAGAAGATATGTTTGATTGAAAAGGAAAAAGCTAAGAGTTACGTTTCCGTCTAGCTATTGTATATTGAATGTGTTGTGTTTTCGCAGCCTCTGTATGTACGGTATGCTGGTTCCGTTGAGTTGGATTGGAGTCAGGGATATGATGTGTGAAGTTGGATACATGCAGACAGGCTCATCTCTAAGAGGTTTCCGCATCTGGCATCCAGGCATCTGCTCTGCTGCAGTAGCAGAGCTGAAGACATTACTTTTCTGAATTCCCTCCAGACTTCCGACTGAGTGATTAAGTGACAAGGTGCATACTGTGAGTGTTTCTTCAGTAAGCATACTATACATGCCCTTAGGAACTAGGATCTCCAGTAAGGGAGATCATTTTTGGCTACCTACACCAGAAGTAGAAAAGTGCACAAATTCCCCAAATAATCACATAATGTATATCAAAAACTTCTGTTTATACCTGTGTACCTATTTGCTAAGACTGAATAATTAATGATCAATAAACTGCTCAACTGCCAAGTTAAGATACTCAGAAGACTTAGATGAAGACAGGAGCCAGATCTGAATGACAAGAGATCAATTTTCATCATTAGGGTACACAGTAAAAAGTCTGCCTACATTTCGCTCATATCCCCAAGCATCCAATTGAGATATGGGACCGCTCCTTTGAATATTATTCATAGGAATTACTGATCTGCTTCCATTGTTTAAGGTCAGGGCGTTCATTAAAATTGACAGGCTGACTTTCAGATACTTGAAGGCGTTGGCTGGAGTCTTGACCTTTATTGAAAAGTCAGCATCTGTCCTGCCATTTGGGCCAACAGCATGGACGCCGTGGTATAAACAGATTCCAACGGTCTCTCCAGAGCTGTGATCTCAATTAACAATGAATATTATGGACAGAGAGGAACAGAGCAAATCAAATGCAGAGACATTGCAAAGTTTATGGCTGCGATCATTTGTTGATTCATGGGTATGAACTATAACGTTCTGGAAGTTTATGACTAGTATTTAGATCGATCTCTCTCTAACTCTCTGTAACTCTCTGTTTCTACTCGTTCTCTCTCTACATCCCTCACTCTCTCTCGGTCCCACCAGATCTCATTTGAACAATGTCGAATATGTACATATGTGCCCTGGTTTCATTGATATGGAATCCCAGCACTGTGGCAACCGTCACAGTGATGTATCAGAAACCCAGCCAAGCAGGGAAGGTCCCATACAACGGGTGGGTTACTGCTCTAACTGCCTTCTCACAGCGGAGGGACATGACTCGGCTGAACGAATGCCAGGGCACATCTCAGAGGCTTCGGGATGTCAATGTTCTTCTAACACCCAGGATTTTTTCTTGAAGTACTTTAAATGCTGACAAAAACACCTGGCTTATTTATCAGTTTTCCTGCCCTGTAACTCATTTTGAAGAGCTTCACTGTTGGATTATGTATTTTGTTAGATGTTTAAATATCCTTTTTCTAAGACAATTCATTTTGGATTATTTTTGGAGACTGACTCATAGTAGCAGACTTTTCTCTGCTCTATAACTACTTTAAAGGATCTTTGAGATTGAACAAGGTCTTCGGTTAGATACTGGATATCTATTTGGTAAGATTTTGTTTTATTTTTTTTCTGGGAAAGGGTGTCACTTTGATTTCCCAGCAAATGACTGATTTCCCAGCATCTCTCTCTCTCTCTCTCTCCACGACAACAACCTTAAAACCTCTTATGGATAGGGGAGACGCTGGCCAATTGCCAGGGGAAATGCAGAGCGCCAGATTCAAATAAAATGCTATAAAATTCAAACGTTCATTAAATCACACATGCAAGACACTCAATTAAAGCTACACTCGTTGTGAATCCAGCCAACATGTCAGATTTTAAAAATGCTTTTCGGTGAAAGCATAAGAAGCTATTATCTGATAGCCTGCATCCATCTGCACCAGCAGTAAACAAAGGAGCTAGCGTAGCAGGCGCTACACAAAACGCTGAAATAAAATATAAAATATGCATTACCTTTGACGAGCTTCTTTTGTTGGCACTCCAATATGTCCCATAAACATCACAATTGGTCCTTTTGTTCGATTAATTCCGTCCATATATATCGAAAATGTCAATTTATAAAGCACGTTTGATCCAGAAAAAAACAGCTTACCAAAACACAACGTCACTACAAAACATTTCAAAAGTTGCCTATAAACAAACTGTGCCAAAATATTTCAAACTACTTTTGTAATACAACGTTAGGTATTTTTAAACGTTAATAATCGATCAAATTGTAGACGGGGCAATCTGTATTCAATACAGGAACGAAACCAAACCAGCACTGCTGTCCACGTCTTGCGCAACTCACAAATGTGTCCCCAGTTCCGAGTTGGCTTACTTCCTCACTGCACAAAGGAATAACTTCAACCGTATTCCAAAGACTGGCGACATCGTGTGAAAGGCACAAATGTGAAGCTTACAGGGCTATAGTGCCACTAACAAAGATTACTACCCACACTGAAAGGAAGGAAAAAGAGCTACCTATGTGTGATTCCCAATCAGAGACAACGATAGACAGCTGTCCCTGATTGAGAACCATACCTGGCCAAAACATAGAAATAAAGAAACATAAAAAACAAAACATCGAATGCCCACCCCACATCACACCCTGACCTAACCAAATAGAGAAATTAAACGTCTCTCTAAGGTCAGGACGTGACAGGTAGGATACTGATGCAACCAGGTCACATATGGCATCTATGGAGGAGACAAACAAAGAGTAGTACTGGGAAGACAACACTGTCTTTATATAAATGTCACAACAGCCAGATGGTCACAGCGCCATTGGCAATTGACATTATCAACTCCGGGTTGCGTCGTTAATTCCTAGGTTGACGCTGGAATTTGTAAGATGCAAAAACATGGAAAATAATTACTTGTCGAAAAATGTAATTATTTACCATTCGTCACGACACAGATGACTTAAGTGTGTACAGGGAAGAGGTTTTACATAATAAATGCTGTTTTCACAGCAGTCGCTTTGTTTTCTAATGCTGCAAATCAAATAAAATCGGGCTTTTTTATTTGCATACTTGTCTCTTTTTAGCGACCCCCTCTTTGCGCCAAGCGTATGCTTCCTTAAAGTGAATAGACAAGCCTGACTTGAGTCACTTCGCTGTAAGGTGATTTGCTAGCTGTCACTCTTCGTCTTGCCTCACTACATTTAGAGATATACATCAGGAATATGGAACTCAGGAGGGAGAAGGGAATAAAGCCAACACCAGTTGTTAGACTTGACTTGACCCAAGGACTGGCCTGGACCTCCCTGGGGAGCCACTGAGGGTTCTCTCTGAGAGGGTGACACCTACCCGGGGCCCCTCTCCTCCTCCTAAGACTGTGAGCAGATGGTTCGGGCCAGGCAAGATTGCACCACCAGAGAGGGCAATGTAGAGATAAAAGAAGAAAATTGGATTCATGCCATGCTTGTAAAATGCATTGCAAAACTATGTTTTTGTTGGAGTGCTGGTAGTGTGTGTGTGTGCGCTTGCATGTTTTTGTGTGTGTGTGGAGGTTCCTGCAGGGGTCTGATGTTGTCAGACAAGCTCACTCTCCTTGTCCAGGGGGTGGCACCACACAGACAGGGAGCAGTCCCCTTCTATGACAGCATTATTTGAAAATTCACATCAAATAACTGGGGCACCAGCTGAAATCCCAGAGAATACTGTCAGCTTGTATCACCCTCATGAACATCTTAATCATGTCTCCGAAAATGCCTTGGTCGCCCAAAAACAAACGGAATACAAATGTTGAAAGCATTAAATGAAGGGCGGTTGCGAAAAATACTACACTTTCATCAACTCCTTGTAACATACAGGTACTGTATTTTAAAGTTTGTTTACTTAGTGCCAATCTTTGTTGGTCCTGTTTAGTCAACTGACAATGGATTCAATGCATTACGGAATTGCTTCAAAATGTAAACAACTTTTAAATATATTTATATTTAACCTTTATTTAACTAGGTAATTCAGTTAAGAATGTCCTAAATTCTATCAGCATATTGATTCCGCAACCAGGGCTGGTAAAACCCTGGATCATTGTTATTCTAACTTCCGCAACGCATATCAGGCCCTCCCCCGCCCTTATTTCGGAAAAGCTGACCACGACTCCATTTTGTTGCTTCCAGCCTACAGACAGAGACTAAAACAAGAAGCTCCCGCGCTCAGGTCTGTTCAACGCTGGTCCGACCAATCTGATTCCACGCTTCAAGACTGCTTCAATCACGTGGATTGGGATATGTTCCGCATTGCGTCCAACAACAACATTGACGAATACGCTGATTCGGTGAGCGAGTTCATTAGAAAGTGCATCTGCAATGTTATACCCACAGCAACGATTAAAACATTCCCAAACCAGAAAATGAGGATTGATGGCAGCATTCACGTGAAACTGAAAGCGCGAACCACTGCTTTTAACCAGGGAAAGGTGACCGGAAACATGACCGAATACAAACAGTGTAGCTATTCCCTCCGCAAGGCAATCAAACAAGCTAAGCGTCAGTATAGAGACAAAGTGGAGTCACAATTCAACGGCTCAGACACAAGAGGTATGTGGCAGGGTCTACAGTCAATCACGGATTGCAAAAAGAAAACCACCCCCATCGCGGAACAGGATGTCTTGCTCCCAGACAGACTAAATAACTTTTTTGCTCGCTTTGGGGACAATACAGTGCCACTGACACGGCCCACTACCAAAACCTGCGGACTCTCCTTCACTGCAACCAACGTGAGTAAAACATTTAAACGTGTTAACCCTCGCAAGGCTGCAGGCCCAGACGGCATCCCCAGCCGCGTCCTCAGAGCATGCGCAGACCAGATGGCTGGTGTGTTTACGGACATATTCAATCAATCCTTATCCCAGTCTGCTGTACCCACATGCTTCAAGAGGGCCACAATTGTTCCTGTTCCCAAGAAAGCTAAGGTAACTGAGCACTCACTTCCGTCATCATGAAGTGCTTTGAGAGACTAGTCAAGGACCATATCACCTCCACCCTACCTGACACCCTAGACCCACTCCATTGCTTAACGCCCCAATAGGTCCACAGACGACGCAATCGCATCCACACTGCACATGGCCCTAGCTCATCTGGACAAGAGGAATACCTATGTGAGAATGATGTTCATCGACTACAGCTCAGCATTTAACAGCATAGTACCCTCCAAACTCATCATCAAGCTCGAGACCCTGGGTCCCGACCCCACCCTGTGCAACTGGGCACTGGACTTCCTGAGGGGCCGCCCCCAGGTGGTGAGGGTAGGTAACAACATCTCCACCCCGCTGATCCTCAACACTGGGGCCCCACAAGGGTGCGTTCTGAGCCCTCTCCTGTACTCCCTGTTCACCCACGACTGCGTGGCCATGCACGCCTCCAACTCAAATCATCAAGTTTGCGGACGACACTACAGTGGTAGGCTTGATTACCAACAATGACACGGCATACAGGGAGGAGGTGAGGGCCCTCGGAGTGTGGTGTCAAGAAAATAACCTCACACTCAACGTCAAGGATTTCATGAAACAGCAGAGGGAGTACCCCCCTATCCACATCAACGGGACAGTAGTGTAAAGGGTAGTAAGTTTTAAGTTCCTCGGTGTACACATCACGGACAAACTGAATTGGTGCACCCACAAAGACGGCGTTGTGAAGAAGGCGCAGCAGCGCCTCTTCAACCTCAGGAGGCTGAAGAAATTTGGCTTGTCACCAAAAGCACTCACAAACTTCTACAGTGGCACAATCGAGAGCAGCCTTTCGGGCTGTATCACCGCCTGCTCCGTCCACAAACGTAAGGCTCTCCAGAGGGTAGTGAGGTCTGCACAACGCATCATCGGGGGCATACTACCTGCCCTCCAGGACACCTACACCACCCGATGTCACAGGAAGGCCATAAAGATCATCAACGACAGCAACCACCTGAGCCACTGCCTGTTCACCCCGCTATCATCCAGAAGGCAGGTACAGGTGCATCAGAGCAGGGACACGAAAGACTGAAAAACAGCTTCTATCTCAAGGCCATCAGACTGTTAAACAGCCACCACTAAAATTGAGTGGCTGCTGCCGACATACTGACTCAACTCCAGCCACTTTAATAATGTAAATTTATGGAATTGATGTAAAAAATGTATCACTAGCCACTTTAAACAATGCCACTTAATATAATGTTTACATACACTACATTACTCATCTCATATGTATATGTATATACTGTACTCTATATCATCTACTGGATCTTTATGTAAGACATGTATCACTAGCCACTTTAAACTATGCCACTTTGTTTACATACCCTACATTACTCATCTCATATGTATATACTGTACTCGATACCATCTACTGCATCTTTCCTATGCCGTTCTGTACCATCACTCATTCATATATCTTTATGTACATATTCTTTATCCCTTTACACTTGTGTGTATAAGGTAGTAGTTGTGGAATTGTTAGGTTAGATTACTCGTTGGTTATTACTGCATTGTCGGAACTAGAAGCACAAGCATTTCGCTACACTCGCATTAACATCTGCTAACCATGTGTATGTGACAAATGCAATTTGATTTGAATATGATTTGATTTGAAGAACACATTCTAATTTACAATGACAGCCTACACTAAGCTAACAACTAAGATTCACAAGGTGGCAATTATTCCAGTACACTCTCCCCTCCTCGAAATCCCCAATTGACCTGCAATGAATGGAAGAAATTGTCAGCTTGTTGCCTCGCAATTAACCAACTGTGGCGAAAACATATTATTAGCATAACTAAATGTCCCATGTCCACAAAGACCAATTCAAAGTGCCAAATGCAATTTTGAATGTTGATTTAGTTCTGTGATGCGCTAATGATAGGTCGCTAATGACTTTGAGAAAACAGTTCATCTCTCCTCCAAGCCAGTCAGAAGTTTAATTGTATTAGCCCTGTGAATTGCTGGTGTTTATTGCCGGGGTCAATGCTATGCGGCCCGGTAACAAGTACACCAAATTAAACATGCTTTTCCATAGTGAATACTTAATGAATATCTATTCCCTCAGGAGTGTTGAATCAGTGAAGCACGGCGGAAACACCTGGCTAATAAAATAACACCTCAGAATGTCTGTGTCCTTGTAGATATTTTTTTATTTATTTAATTAGCTAAGCAAGTCAGTTAAGAACAAATTCTTATTTACAATTACGACCTACATCGGCCAAACCCGGATGACGCTGGGCCAATTGTGCGCCACCCTATGGGACTCCCAATAACAGCCGGTTGTGATACAGTCTGGATTCAAACCAGGGTGTCTGTAGTGAAACCTCCAGCACTGAGATGCAGTGCCTTAGACCGCTGCACCACTCAAGAGCCCCGATAACTGGCGCTGCATGTGACGACCGTGTTGTATCATGATTGCATTAACCATACAGTAGCTGTTATGGAACATTGTCAAAGAATAATCATTAAAACATACATGTGGTGTGGGGAACATTATTTGACCGTTTATTTTTATATATTTTTCTTGAGACACCTGTATGTATGTTAATGAGACTTCTGCCTGTTTACACAACAATTCTTCTCATTCAAAGACTTCAGTACCTGTTCCACACAAATGTAGCTACATTTTATACCCCCCATAAGCACACTACTGATCAGGTCCACTCTACTCTTAAGCCCCGGGAACAGCATTATTTAACTCTGATGCAGAGAGAGAGAAGAGCCAGACAGAGAAAGAGAGGGTGAGAGAGAGAGAGAGAGGGAGAGACACAGAGAGTCTGAAAGCCACGTCCAAATCCCCCAAAAAGCAGCAGAGAACTTGCAAATCAAACGTAAGAACAGATGACACCAAAATGGCAGCCGAACGAAACGCTGATCTATATCCAAAAGTGATTAAGCCCACCTGCCTTTTAGTAGCGTGTTAGCGGCCAAGCAATGACTCCATCAAGTGGAGGGAGAGGCCTGTTAATGAGAAAGGGAGATGGGAGATGTTTGATGGCTCTATCAGGGCACACACATCACAAATGGAGAGGTTTGATGGTTCTTTCCGAGCTGTTTATGTGTGTGTGTGTGTGTGTGTGTGTGTGTGTGTGTGTGTGTGTGTGTTTATGGCACCTGTCATTGGAAAACAGGATCCATTTTCCTGTCATGATTCTCCTTGACTGACATGTATGCTATTGAGCTGGCGGTAAGCACATTTACTAAGTGCCTTTCAAGTGGCCCCCACACAATTACTTATAGTTTCCAATTGTCTCATTCATCCCCTCTCCTTTCCCCTGTAACTCATCCCTGAGTTGTTGATGTCAATGAGAATGTATTCTCAGTCAACTTACCTGGTAAAACAATGGTAATCTAGATAATAAATAGTGAGAGAAAAAAGTGTATGTGTCTACATAGTGTGTGTGTGAGAGAGAGAGAGAGAGAGAGGCTGCCGCTAGGCCTTGGAGTTAGCCAAGCGAATCAAACGCTATCTGGCTGCCCAGGAGAATCCTTGGCGGGGGTTTGAACGTGCACACTGAGGAAGAAGGATAAAAGCACAAGCCAGGCCTGGCGGACCCAGACACTCTCCCTCTCTCTGACTCCATATTATCTCCAGTCTTGAGTGGTGAGATATCTCCTTCCTTCTACTCTCCCTTTGACGCTGAACTGTGAACCTCTTGCCAGAGACTTCAATGTCTCTCATGGTACATTATCATAGGACAAATACAAAAAAAGTTAAGAACTAAAATACAAGAAGGTTATGGAGTAGGGGACAGAGAAAATGCAGGATGATGTGATGGGAGACCAGGTTTGGAGATATACTGGGGCTTTGGTATGGTCTAATACACAGTGTTCATCAGGGTAGAAGACATAGGTAGACTAGTGTCTAAGAGCAAGGCCATAAGTGGAGAGTACACTACAATAAAAGCAGCAAGACAACTGAATGGTCTAAAAATACTCTTCAAAGTGCAAATAGATGAATCTTCCACTTCTTCTCACCTCCTCCACCCGCTACATAAAATACCGAACACTTGATCTTTCCCATTTCATTTTGAATTTGTGGTTACTGAGACATATTCTACTATCTTCATCCAGTGAGGGACAAAAAATGTGTTTGGAGTTTGTCTTCTCCTCTTTTTCTTTCTCTTTTTCACAGCTCTGGTATTTTTCTCTGTTCCCACTGTCAGGCAGAGAAGAGGTGAGGGAAAGAAGAAGGGAGTCTTTATTCACCAGAGGCATACCAGTGTGTGTCATTGTGAATCTTCCTCAGAGGTGACACGATAAGGCGACACCAGGACACCTGATTAACGCTGAGCCGCATCTCCTAAAAGTTTTATTAGAATTTTTCAACGTTGTCTTCCTATCGGTCACCTTGCTGGAGCAGCAGACTAATGTGTCCAATATAGAGGAGGTGTTGTAAAAATAAAGATAATACATTTAAAAATGTGTTACCTATAGTGTGCTGTTGTAGTCGTAGGTTCTGTCAGGTACAATTAAAAATGCAAGAATTGTTCCTTTTAGTGGCCTGTGTTGAGATATGCTTTCTCCCTCAGCAGATGACACAGATGGAATGGTCGCTGTCATTCATCAACCAAGTGATCCATTCGCTCAATGTGATACGGCCCACCAATAACGCGGATCGACTTACAGGAGCCACCCACCAGCATTAACATCTTGATAAGACAGTGTCAGGGTGATAGACGATGGCTGTTGTGCATTACCGTGCCAATCTTCTCCCACCATCCACGACGCCATCCACGACGCCATCCATTACTGCTATTTGCGACTGTTTATGATTGATCCGACATTTTCGAGAATTGCTTTGGCAGTTGTTGCTCCCTGCACTTTTTGCAATTCATGGCTTTCCAGAGAAAACGATGAGAGATGTTGGTGATTCACAGAGGGGATGAAAACAGGGTGTTTAATACACTTACTGTAACATATTCTGTCTGTGGAGAGACATGGTCCTGAAGGTGAATCTTCACATTATTTAAATGGCAGAAAATGTATATCTAATTCGATAATTACAATTTTAAAGAGGTCTGCTGGTTAAAGAGCCCTGGGAATTATTAAATTATTTAATCTGATTTTGGAGTATTGAGAATAAGAAAACAATGTAAGTCTTATACAAAAAAGTATTTAGTCAGCCACCAATTGTGCAAGTTCTCCCACTTAAAAAGATGAGAGAGGCCTGTGATTTTCATCATAGGTACACTTCAACTATGACAGACAAAATGAGAAAAAATAATCCAGAAATCACATTGTAGGATTTTTTATGAATTTATTTTCAAATTATGGTGGAAAATAAACTTTTGTTATTGACCAAATACTTATCTCAATACTTTGTTACATACCCTTTGTTGGCAATGACAGAGGTCAAACGTTTTCTGTAAGTCTTCACAAGGTTTTCACACACTGTTGCTGGTATTTTGGCCCATTCCTCCATGCAGATCTCCTCTAGAGCAGTGATGTTTTGGGGCTGTTGCTGGGCAACACAGACTTTCAACTCCCTCCAAAGATTTTCTATGGGGTTGAGATCTGGAGACTAGCTAGGCCACTCCAGGTCCTTGAAATGCATCTTACGAAGCCACTCCTTTGTTGCCCGGGCGGTGTGTTTGGGATCATTGTCATGCTGAAAGACCCAGCTACGTTTCCTCTTCAATGCCCTTGCTGATGGAAGGAGGTTTTCACTCAAAATCTCACGATACATGGCCCCATTCATTCTTTCCTTTACACGGATCAGTCATCCTGGTCCCTTTGCAGAAAAACAGCCCCAAAGCATGATGTTTCCACCCCCATGCTTCACAGTAGGTATGGTGTTCTTTGGATGCAACTCAGCATTCTTTGTCCTCCAAACACGACGAGTTGAGTTTTTACCAAAAAGTTATATTTTGGTTTCATCTGACCATATGACATTCTCCCAATCTTCTTCTGGATCATCCAAATTCTCTCCAGCAAACTTCAGACGGGCCTTGACATGTACTGGCTTAAGCAGGGGGACACGTCTTGCACTGCAGGATTTGACTCTCTGGCGGCGTAGTGTGTGTGTTACTGATGGTAGGCTTTGTCATTCACTAGGTCCCCCCGTGTGTTTCTGGGATTTTTGCTCACCGTTCTTGTGATAATTTTGACCCCACGGGGTGAGATCTTGCGTGGAGCCCCAGATCGAGGCAGATTATCAGTGGTCTTGTATGTCTTCCATTTCCTACTACTTGCTCCCACAGTTGATTTCTTCAAACCAAGCTGCTTACCTATTGCAGATTCAGTCTTCCCAGCCTAGTGCAGGTCTACAATTTTGTTTCTGGTGTCCTTTGACAGCTCTTTGGTCTAGGTCATAGTGGAGTTTGGAGTGTGACTGTTTGAGGTTGAGGACAGAGGAGCCTCTTAAATAAGAAATTACAGGTCTGTGAGAGCCAGAAATCTTGCTTGTTTGTAGGTGACCAAATACTTATTTTCCACCATAATTTGCAAATAAATTCATAAAAAATCCTACAATGTGTTTTCAGGATTTTTTTTCTAATTTTTTCTATCATAGTATAAGTGTACCTATGATGAAAATTACAGGCCTCTCTCATCTTTTTAAGTGGGACTTGCACAATTTGTGGCTGATTTAAATACTTTTTTGCCCCACTGTGTATATATATATATATATATATATATATATATATATATATATTTATTTATTTATTTATTTATTTATTTATTAGAGGGCTATTTTCCCAGCATAAAAATACAACTAAGCCAGAACCAACAAAAATATTATACAGAATATTGCTACATTGTCCGTATTAGGACAGCATACTGTACCTCGGTGAAACTTTGATGTTAGATAATACACACAGTATTATCACACACACACAAATTGGAAAACATGGTGACTCAGTCATGCAGAAAGTCACTCTAGGCCCTGAATGTCTATCCATTGGCTCATTCAGGTCTGGCATGGGTAATTTACACACAGTCGGCATCACCCATTCCTAGTTAGCCCTCAAAAACAGTTCTGCCGTTTGTTGCATGTTATGATGAATTCAGACATCCATGGCCATCCAGCGACCTCACAGGGCACATCCGATGAGTCACCCCAGCAGACTGGGCCTGGGATATGCTCGCAGGGTTGGAGGGCGATCACCATGGAGGTTCATTAATGGCTACAGTGTAGTGGGGACAGCCACTAAAGACCGGTTAGTTAGCCCCTTGAGCTAAAGGCTAGGCAGTCTGCTCTTGAGTCATGCTGATGACCAAGGTTCAATATATGATCCATCACAACAGCTACAAAAAATAAGTAGGATTAGCTGAAGGCTACGGTATCAGCTGTACTGTATGTGCAATTGAGCTGTGGAGAGATAGATAGGAGTTACCTCAACTATAGATGTTCTACTCTGCTCACAAGTACAATTGGAGCTAAAATAACATTTTAGAGCATGTAAATGCAAGATAGATGAAAGATTACAGGTATGGGATTGTGCTATAACACGATAAACCACATTGTTATTCTAAGGTTACTGTGTACTTTGAAAATGATATTCTATAACAAACTCAACCTCATTCAAAGAACCTGTCATTTTCAATAATCATCTCGCCTAATATTTTAAAATATTTTTCCAAAATATAAAATCACTGCTTCTGCAACCCTTTCATGTAAATAACACACCTTCCACAACTAACAGGCGCAAATCACAGTCCTCCAAGCTAGTAGTATCTCAATTGAAACATGAAAAGACCTAAATATCAGGCCTCCTGTTGTTGTGAGGCTCTAATCTAAGTGTGGATGAGAAAATAAAGAATGTCCTATTGAGGGAGGCGAATTAAGACTTTTAAGTCTCATTAACGGCTGTGATTCGGTCAGTATGGGCCTGTGTGCTGTGCTCCTTGATATTGAGCATGCTACGTAGATAGCACCAACTGGCCTACAGTGATCATTACAATGAAGAGCACATTTATTCTCGCTGTCAGAGACACAGTCATTGCATTTACATGACTCACTCATTTCTTAAAGGGAAACTTCTGTATTTTGGCACTAGCATGCTAGCAGATGCTCTGTCAGTCACCACATTCTTATCAGCAGACTGAACAGCCTTGGTTTCTCAAATGAATGCCTGACCTGGGTCACCAACTACTTCTCTGATAGAGTTTAGTTTGTCAAATCGCAGGGCCTGTTGTCAGGACCTCAGGGGACTACAGGGCCTGTTGTCAGGCAGTCTCTATGCCACAGGGTTCAATTCTCGGAACGACTCTCTTCTCTGTATACATCAATGATGCCGCTCTTACTGCTGGTGATTCTCTGATCCACCTCTACGCAGACGACACCATTCTGTATACTTCTGGCCTTCCTTTGGACACTGTGATAACTAACCTCCAGATGAGCTTCAATGCCATACAACTCTCCTCCTGTGGCCTCCAACTGCTCTGAAATGCAAGGCATGCTCTTCAACCGATCGCTGCCCACACCTGCCCGACCATCCAGCATCACTACTCTGGACGGTTCTGACCTAAAATATGTGGACAACTACAAATAGGTGTCTGGTTAGACAGTAAACTCTCCTTCCAGACCCACATTAACCTTTTAAGGTATAAGGGGCAGCATTTTCACTTTTGGATAAATAGCGTGCCCAATTTCAACTTCCTGCTACTCATGCCAGGAATATAATATATGCATATTATTAGATGATGTGGATAGAAAACACTCTGAAGTTTCTAAAACTGTTTGAATCATGTATGTGAGTATAACAGAACTTATGTAGAAGGCAAAACCTCGAGGACTAACTGTTCGAGGACTAACTGTTTTTTTTGCCTCTGACTGCTCACTCAGTTGTCTTTGCTAAGGGATATTTGATAGGAACCATTTATTTTTTAGTTCCTACCACTTCCACTGGATGTCACCAGTCTTTGGAATTTGGTTGAGGTTATTCATTTGTGCAACGAAGAAGAAGCACATCCTGGAACAATGTTACACTATTGAGAGTTGCGCAAGACGTAAAAAGGAGCAGGGTTTGTTTACTTGCTGTATTGAATACAGATTGCCCCGTCTACAATTTGAACGATTATTAATATTTAAAAATACCTAAAGTTGTATTACAGAAGTAGTTTGAAACATTTTGGCCAAGTTTATAGGCAACTTTTGAAATGTTTTGGAGTGACGTTGTGTTTTTGTAAGCTGTTTTTTTCTGGATCAAACGTCAAAAGTAATGCATGTTCTATATTTTATTTCACCGTTTTGTGTAGCGCCTGCAGGTTTGAAATATGCTACCCGCTTTATTGACATTGTGCTATCATCAGATTATGGCTTCTTAGTGCTTTCGCCAAAAAGCTTTAAAAAATCTGACATGTTGGCTGGATTCACACCTGGTGTAGCTTTAATTGAGTATCTTACATGTTTGATTTTATATCATTATTTGAATTTGCCGCGCTGCAATATCCCTGTTTTTTTTCCAAGTGGGACGCAAGTGTCCCCTATACCATAAATTAAGCATCTCCAATCCAAAATTAATTATAGAATAAGCTTTCTATTTCACAACAAAGAATCCTTCACTCATGCTGCCAAAGATACCCTCGTAAAACTGACTATCCTGATATCATTTACAAAATAGCCTGCAAAACTCTACTCAACAAAATGGATGCAGTCTATCACAGTGCCATCCGTTTTGTCACCAAAGCCCCATATACTACCCACCACTGCGACCTGTACGCTCTCGTTGGTTGGCCCTCGCTTCATACTCGTCACCATATCCACTGGCTACAGGTTATCTACAAGTCTCTGCTAGGTAAAGCCCCGCCTTATCTCAGATCACTGGTCACCATAGCAGCACCCACTCGTAGCACGCGTTCTAGCAGGTATGTCTCACTGGTCACCCCCAAAGTCAATTCCTCCTTTGGTCGTCTTCCCTTCCAGTTCTCTGCTGCCCATGACTGGAACGAATTGCAAAAATCTCTGAAGCTGGAGACTCACATCTCCATCACTAGCTTTAAGCACCAGCTGTCAGAGCAGTTTACAGATCATTGCACCTGTACATAGTCCATCTGTAAATAGCCCATCCAACTACCTCATCCCCATACCATATTTACTTATTTATTTTGCTCCGTTGCACCCCAGTATCTCTACTTGCACATTCATCTTCTGCACATCTATCACTCCAGTGTTTAATTGCTATATCGTAATTACTTCGCCACTATGGCCTATTTTATTGCCTTACCTCCCTTATCTTACCTCATTTGCACACACTGTGTATATAGTTGTATTTTTTCTACAGTATTATTCACTGTATGTTTGAAAAATCCCTTTTAGTCGATAAAGATGGGGGGGGGGGGAGATTTCTTCCGACGCAATGTTCGCAAGCTTTGTTTATGCAATGGATGAAGCATGATTTTGATGTTGTAGCTACACCTGGATGTCAGGAGGGAAGGAGGTAAAGTAATATATTGAGGGAAAAAACATTCATTCATCCATTTAGAATAGATCAACATCACGGACGAATATCCCGCAAATACCAAATACGATATACAGCTTTTAACTTCTTGATTCTACCTGAGACGCATATGTCTCAAGTAGGCACCTGGAAATGCAAATGCGCTACGCTAAATGCTAAATGTACTCGTTTAAACTCAAACCTTGATCAAAATTCACAAGCAGGGTATTGAATTAAAGCTACACTCGTTGTGAACCTAGCCAACAAGTCAGATTTTTAAAATGCTTTTCGGCGAAAGCATGAGAAGCTATTATCTGATAGCATGCACCACCTGAAAATGCATGAATGCGACGTAAACAAAGACTCTGCTTATCCGACGCAGCACAAAACGCAGAAATAAAATATAAAACATTCATTACCTTTGACGAGCTTCTTTCTTGGCACTCCTATATGCCCCATAAACATCACTATTGGGTCTTTTTTTCGTTTAAATCGGTCCATATATACCCAAAATAGCTTTCTATGGAAGCTGTGTCATTCAGAAAAAAACATCGTTTTTAAACGCTGCGTCATTTTTTAAAATTAAAAAAGTCGACGATAAACTTTCACAAAACACTTCGAAATCCTTTTGTAATCCAACTTTAGGTATTAGTAAACGTTTATAATCTATCAAAATGATTACAGGGCGATGTATATTCAATAGCTCCTCGTTTGCAAATCAATGGCTGCCAATGTCCACATTAACAACATCCGGGTGGAGACTGGAAGAAACGGAAGCCAGATAGATGGATTTTCCAACAATAAATTCAATTGAAAATGACGACAATGGCGACATCGTGTGGAATTTGTATGAATTGCATGCAGGTCGATATTAAATTTTGTCCTCTTTTAACAACACATGGAAGTGACTTATGGAAATTATTTTTAGCTTTCAGAGAGCAGTTTTTCTTGCGTTTTTCAATGAAACACACGATCTGTTATAGTCACAGCCGTGATTTAACCAGTTTTAGAAACTTCAGAGTGTTTTCTATCCACACATACTAATCATATGCATATACTATATTCCTGGCATGAGTAGCAGGACGCTGAAAAGTTGCGCGATTTTTAACAGAATGTTCGAAAAAGGAGGGGGTAGAAGTAAGAGGTTTTAAATGAGCTGACATTGTTATTCATGAGAACAGCAAGAACGCAACAACACAACTAACGTATTGCCTTGTTCCTAACCCAAGAAGCCTAGTATCCTACAGCTTATTAATGCTCTTTGTTACCTTTTCAATTATTTTGCATAAACAGCAAAGAATCTAACTTGTCTTGCTGTACCTACAGTACAGTATCTGACTATTTCTGCACCTCTGACTACCTCTCCTCCTGCTCTTCTACTAAGGTACATTGACTATAAATAGAAGAAACTCAGGCAAACATGCAGGTTAATAAAGCTGTCAAAGCATCACAATCACATTGAAGAATGACAGCTAGGGCAACGTGTCTATGTATCCATTAAGGGTAACGCATCATTCCAAGCTAAGTCCTCATTATCAGGGAAGGAATACATGTGGTCTATATCTTTCGGCAAAGGCTCATGAGTGTGGGAATAGTGTCGGCATGCTCTCGGATACCTCTCAGGTTAGGTGCAATTTGGCTGTGCAGAGGCTCAAAGCTAGCTCAATTAGGACATTGCGGTACTTCTCACTCCTCAAGATCAACACCCTCTAGTAACTTTGCTCCTCTCTCTCTCTCTCTCTCTCTCTCTCTCTCTCTCTCTCTCTCTCTCTCTCTCTCTCTCTCTCTCTCTCTCTCTCTCTCTCTCTCTCTGCTGGAGTAGAGGCAACCAATCGGACGGTGTTGCAGTCGGTAAGTTGAGAGTGGATGGGTGTTCTTCTGTGGAGTACTAGTCATCTATTGAACAACTAAAACCAAACAAGTTATCCTGACAACAACCGTATTAGTAACAGGAGATGGTGCTGAAAGTACAATGCATCAGTAGAGTATAAAAGACTCTGCAGTCACGTACACAAATTGGCATTGTCACCTCGTCCCAATTATACAATGATCATCATCATTAACATTTAAAAGGTGACCCGTTTGTCTTGGCACAAGTTGCTTTACTGGATTCCTGTTTGTTTTCTTTCTCAGCTCCCTCTTCTGATCCAGCCTTTGTCTCTGATGGCCTGGGAGGGGAATTTGGTTATTGCCCCCTACAGACATTTTCAGATGGGCCAATGCAAACAACAGATTTTCCTTTTTTCTGCTCTTGTTTTGGTTCAATTCCCTGGCCTGAAGGTTGGTTATGTCTGACTGAAGATTCAGATCTAAATAACTATAAATAGGCTGTCATTGTAAATAAGAATGTATTCTTAACTGACTTGCCTAGTTAATAAAGGTTAAATAAAAATACATTAAAAAATAAAAATACATTGCAGTCTTGTTGAGACAATATAATTGATCAAATTTGTTTAGATCTGTGTTAGTGGTATTTCTCCTTTGCGGAAATAATCCATCCAACTGACAGGTGTGGCATGTCGCAATAAAAAGCAACTCTAAAATGTGCAGTTTTGACACACAACACAATGACACAGATGTCTAAAGTTTTGAGGGAGCGTGCAATAGGCATGGTGACTGCAGGAATGTCCTCCTGAGCTGTTGCAAGATAATTACATTTTCATTTCTCTACCATAAGCCGCTTCCAATGTTGTTTTTAGAGAATTTGGCAGTACGTCCAAGCGGCCACACAACCGCTTGGACATTGCTTCCTATATGATACATTAAGGCAGGGTCCCAACCATCGCCTTAATTGGCTTTCAAACTAGAAACGACTTTGAGAAGAGGCAGCAGAGGCACATCATGACAAACATACTCATAACCTCAGAAAGCTATCAATAGAAAATGTACCCCGGTCCTTATTTTGTGAAATGGGCATTGTAAATAATATAATTGCAAAAAGAGACATAACAAACTTTATAAAGTAAGCCATGTTTACTGACAGTATTGCCTGAACCCTAATCTCTCATGGACGGACTATGTAACCACAAATGGTACCGTAGATCTGTCATGATACAACAGGATGTGTGAGATCAGCAGCATTAGTTCCTTCCGGTGCTTGAGTTATTTGTCACTGGTTATTTGGACAAATTAGGAATTTTGCAGGTGTTAGAAGGGGAGGGGACATTTGTCCCATAGACTTGCCCGTAACTTGCAAAGACGGAGGGTGGAGCTCTTCGTTCTATCTATTTTCATAACACGTATGGACTCAGAACTTAATAGAGCATCTGACATATTACAAAATACTGTAGTTCTGGGCTACCGAAATGACCTAAACCCAAACCAAGACCCATCAACAGTTTCCGTATAGCTCGTCTGCACATCTCTTCACCAAAGGTTATCTGGTCAATTAAAAAGTTCAAACCTCTTTCTGTGTTTTCATGATCAAGCCTTTTATCTGAAATGTGAAAGATAAGGTGACCAAGAAGTGCTTGTCAAGGGTTCTTCTGGCGACCTTGGCCTTTTAGAAGACTGATAACACACGCCAACCCCCTGTCACCCTTTCAACCTCAGCCTGCCATGTGAAGAATACCGTAGGCTCATCACGTTAGCTCTGTATTAAGCCAGATCTCATGGAAGAGGTGGACACAACTCACACACTCCGAGTTTCCCATTGACACATGTATGCAAGTGTACATTGACATTAGCAGTATTCTCTCACACAATCATCTCTCTCTCTCAACAACCACACATACATATTAAACCTCCGCTCACCGCCGTGGGTGACCCTCCGTTCTGTTCATGGCTACAAACGATGGACAGATGTCTGCAGCACACAGCTGCATCTCGATGTGTTTGCTTAGCCAGTGAATCTTTACAAATGACTCACAAGGAGCTGTTTGGGAAAGAGGGGAGAAAATGATTCACCATCGATAAAATCCTGATTGATTCTTGATTCTCTTTTCGGTTTTGAAAACGAACGGCAGCCTCATTGAGGTTGTTTTTTTCCCCAAGTCCCTAATAGTAACTGAGATAAAACATATGTAGGCATGCCTTTAAGTGAGTTTGTGAAACAAAGGCCCAGACAGAATTTATTCCATTCTTTCATGCTTGGGTATTTCCATATGTCCCCCATAGCTCCCTAATCCACCCATCCATCACATTTCACTGTGGGCTAGAAAGCTGTCCAGGGCTAAAGCATACTCACAGTCCAGCAGTCCAATCAAATTGGATCTAATGCCATCATTCCTTAGCAGTCAAGGCGGGCACACAGAGAGGTGAAATTCAGTGTATGTCTTTCCTTTTAACCTTATTCAAGGGTTGAATAGGCTTCTTTATTTTAGTGGGGGTGGGGGATTTGCTTTGTGTGTAAGTGTGCATGTTATCCTAGCACATGTGTGTGTCTTTGTATCACATGTGCGTGTGCGTGTGTTTGTGTGGCATGTGTTTGTGTGTGTGTGAGAGAGAGAGAGAGAGAGAGAGAGAGAGAGAGAGAGCAAAAGTGTCAAAGAAGCACAGCCATGTTGATACAACATGTCAAGATTAATTAGAGGATCTTGCTCTGGCTCTTGTGTTAAGATGTGATGTTAGCTTACAAAGGAGCCCCTCCACAGTAAACTGTTGGCTCACTACTGCATAATGACATGTGTTTACTCAACCCAATCCCATTTGGCTTTTAAGGACATTGCAGTATGAACAAAATAGCAAACAGGCCTCTTATGTTGCCATGCCACTTAAAGTAATCAATGTACAATGTCTTCCAAACAATACAACTAAATAACGTATTAGAGTATGGTATAAAATGTCTGCCTAACACTACAACTAAATAATGTATTAGAGTATGGTATAAAATGTCTGCCTAACAATACAACTAAATAACATATTAGAGTATGGTATAAAATGTCTGCATAACAATACAACTAAATAACATATTAGATTATGGTATAAAATGTCTGCCTAACACTACAACTAAATAATGTATTAGAGTATGGTATAAAATGTCTGCATAACAATACAACTAAATAACATATTAGATTATGGTATAAAATGTCTGCCTAACACTACAACTAAATAATGTATTAGAGTATGGTATAAAATATATGCCTAACAATACAACTAAATAACATTTAGAGTATGGTATAAAATGTCTGGCTAACACCACAACTAAATAATGTATTAGAGTACGGTAAAAAATGTCTGCATAACAATACAACTAAATAACATATTAGATTATGGTATAAAATGTCTGCCTAACACTACAACTAAATAATGTATTAGAGTATGGTATAAAATGTCTGCATAACAATACAACTAAATAACATATTAGATTATGGTATAAAATGTCTGCCTAACACTACAACTAAATAATGTATTAGAGTATGGTATAAAATGTCTGGCTAACACCACAACTAAATAATGTATTAGAGTACGGTAAAAAATGTCTGCCTAACAATACAACTAAATAACATATTAGTTTATGGTATAAAATGTCTGCCTAACACTATAACTAAATAACATATTAGTTTATGGTATAAAATGTCTGCCTAACACTACAACTAAATAACATATTAGAGTATGGAATAAAATGTCTGCCTAACACTACAACTATATAACATATTAGAGTATGGTATAAAATGTCTGCCTAACACAACAACTAAATAACATTTAGAGCAGTGGTTCTTAACCTGGGTTCGATCGAACCCCAGGG
This sequence comes from Oncorhynchus clarkii lewisi, assembly GCF_045791955.1. NCBI lineage: Eukaryota > Metazoa > Chordata > Actinopteri > Salmoniformes > Salmonidae > Oncorhynchus > Oncorhynchus clarkii. The sequence goes on from NC_092163.1 coordinate 14,657,561, forward strand.
GTTCGGTGAGTCAGTCTCAGGGGTTCGGCGGAGGTCAAGACACACATCCGACTCATATGATTTGTGATGACACGCCCCTCTTGGCCATCAATGGCTGCAGGTGATCACGCTACATCGCTTGGCCTATCTGTGCTGCAGGGATTTTGGTGCGCTCAGTAGTCGACTTGTGACTGTCGTGATGGTACGTCTTGTGATTTCTTTCTTTATTTTAATCCCTTCATATTTAAAGAAAGTGGTCGGACGAATATGTACAATATGGATTCACATGTATAACGGAACGTGATGGGAGTCAGCGTCCTAACTGCATGATTTGCAATGCCAAGTTGAGCAATTCTAGTCTAGCACCGGCAAAACTAAGAAAACACTTCCTTAAGCTGCATGGAGATGGAAAATACAAGAACACAACCCTCGCTGAATTCGATGAAAAGGCTACTCTGTCTGTTCTCGGCTTTGTACCCATCAACAAACCGATCCTCACAGCATCGTACGAAGTTTCTTACCTGATCGCAAAGCAGGGCAAACAACACATCATTGGTGAAACACTCATAAAACCAGCTGTGTTGAAGATGGCGAATATCATGCTGGGAAAAGAGGCTGAACTTAAGTTATCCCAAATTCCTCTTTCAAATGACACAATCAGTGACAGAATAGAGGACATTAGCAAAGACATCTTGGCTCAAGTAGTTGCAGATCTGATTTCAAGCCCGGCAAAATTCAGCCTTCAACTCGACGAGACCACAGACGTTTCCAATCTAAGCCAGCTTGCTGTATTCGTGCGCTATGTGAAAGACGACGTGATAAAGGAATATTTTTTTATTTTGTAAGCCTCTTACAACAACAACTAAGGCAGCCGATGTGAAGAAACTTGTGGATGACTTCTTCAAAGACAACAATCTTTCGTGGGATATGGTTTCTGCAGTTTGTTCGGACGGAGCTACAGTCATGCTGGGAATAAAGTCTGGTTTTGGTGCGCTAGTGAAAGCCGATGCACCATACATCATTGTTACGCATTGTATTCAGCACAGGCATGCGTTGGCAACAAAAACCTTGCCTCCAAAACTGGTAGAAGTATTACAAATTGTAGTGGAATGCGTGAACTGTGTGAATGCGTGAATGTGCCAACTAGTGCTCCGAGGCACCGCATCTTCAGTGAGCTGTGTAAAGAAATGGGCTCTGAATTCGAGGTACTTCTGTACCATTCTAACGTTCGGTGGTTATACCAGGGACATGTGCTGAATCGTGTTTTTGCCGTGCGTGTGGAATTAGCCCTGTTTTTGCAAGAGCACCAACATTGTCATGCATATTGCTTCAAAGATTCTGAGGTCATTCTCATTTTAGCGTACATGGCTGATATCTTCGCAGCTCTCAATCAAAAGATGGCGATGGAGTCAACATCATCGAAGCGGAGGAAAACCTGAAGGCTTTTAAAAAAAAAGCTACCGTTATGGAAACGACGAACAGAGAACGATAACTTCGCAAACTTTCCCCTGCTGGACGACTGTAAGTAAGATCGAAGATGTATCTGGAATCGGAGACATTTCTGTACCCGCGGAACTGAAGCAAGCAATTGCCACGCACTCGACTGATACTTCCCTACGAGAGTCATGTCCAGCATGGGTGAGACAGCCGTTCACGTTTAGTGTTGAGACAACAGATGTCAATGATGAATACCTTGATGAAATCATTGAAATTCAGCAGAGCCAGGTTCAACAGCAACTCTTCAGAACAACAACGCTTTCAACGTTTTGGTGTCAACAAATGGTAACGTACCCTGTTATTGCTAAGAAAGCTCTGGAGATTTTCATACCGTTTGTTACAACATATCTTTGCGAGCAATCCTTTTCGAGGATGCTGGACATAAAAACGAAGAAAAGGAACAGACTTTGTTGCGAAAATGACATGAGAGAGGCACTTGCCAAGGTGAAGCCGCGCATTTCTGAACTGGTCTCTGAAAGGCAACAGCAGAAGTCACACTGATTTGCAGTAAATATTCATTATTATGTTTTTGTTTTTGTGTGAAAATCATGTTTTGATGATTTTGTTCTTTGAACACAGTGATGTTGATGCACGGTTCATTTTGTGCACCAGTAAAATATATACCTGTTTTGAATTAGAAAAAATCATATTTTATTTTTCCAATTTAAGAAGGGTTCGGTGAATGCGCATATGAAACTGGTGGGGTTCAGTACCTCCAACAAGGCTAAGAACCACTGATTTAGAGTATGGTATAAAATGTCTGCCTAACACTACAACTAAATAACATATTAGAGTATGGTTTAAAATGTCTGCCTAACAATACAACTAAATAACATATTAGAGTATGGTTTAAAATGTCTGCCTAACAATACAACTAAATAACGTATTAGAGTATGGTATAAAATGTCTGCCTAACAATACAACTAAATAACATTTAGAGTATGGTATAAAATGTCTGCCTAACAATACAACTAAATAACATTTAGAGTATGGTATAAAATGTCTGCCTAACACTACAACTAAATAACATATTAGAGTATGGTTTAAAATGTCTGCCTAACAATACAACTAAATAACGTATTAGAGTATGGTATAAAATGTCTGCCTAACACTACAACTAAATAACATATTAGAGTATGGTATAAAATGTCTGCCTAACAATACAACTAAATAACGTATTCCAGTATGGTATAAAATGTCTGCCTATATGCCAAATAAATACCTTATAAGCCTCAAAAGACAGACCGTTACACAGCTTTATTGATGCCCAGTAAGAAACTCCTTTGTGGTTGAGGGTAATCTACACAGCTCTTTATCACATGGCGAGAGACACTTCTCTTCTCTGTGTGGGCGTGCCACATCTACTGTGTAATGTCATTTCAGATAAGGAGCCTAGAGAGAATATAGCATAGCTGAGGGGACACTGGCCTGATAAACTGGACTCTGGTGTGTGTGTTTGTTTGTGTGTGTGTGTGTGTCTGTGTTCAACAAGCTGTTCTCACCATCCCCAGTAGTGATATACTAGGCCTAGACTTTTCCATTTGGAGAGTGAGAAGTCAATGTTTCCAGCATGATCAAAGCACAGCAGATGAGGACAAACTCATGACCTGAATCATGGCACATGTGGATATCAGTTGTTATTGGTTTTAACTCAATGGAATTGATCGTGCAAGCGGCGAAAAGCCTCCACTAGCCAGGTGACTGACAGTGATTGGCACCACATGGTAATCCCTATCCTGTCAATTCCCAAGAGTACAAGGGCTAGGCTTCTATATTCCTTCAATCCTTTCTAATCCACCATCCCCTCTCTACCTGCCTGCTTCTATAACAGTGCACCAACGTCACTAAAAAAAAAAGAGGTCCTCAGGAAAACAGATTTTCAATGTTAGTGGTAAAACTCAAAGCTTCATTCCATTTCATGGCTTTTCAGATGTTGTGTGTGTGTGTGTATGTGTGTGTGTTTCTGTGTGTGTGCGAGTGCCTGTTTGGTTTACGGCTTCTATGATTGGGTTGGATTTGAATGAGGCCCATTGTTTTCCCACATGGGGGTTTACCACGGTCCCCTCCTCATGAAGATTGCCTTTTTAACCCACTCAGTGAGTGAGTACAGGATTGCACTTTATTTAATGTATGGTGGCAGCTCTCCAACAATGTCCGTTTTACATTATGGTGAGCTGTGAGCTCTGCCACCATAACCACTCCAATCTCTTTCTATTATGGCTTCTCTCCTCCCTGCCTCAGACCGACTCTCATCCCCATCATTACACTGTGATAAACTTCTGATGACGATCATCCTTTCAGAGAGACCAGTGGGAGTCATTTTCTGTCACTGAGGATTTGAGAGGCCTGATAAATACAAATTGGACAACATTATACAACTGAATGGAGTAATGAGGAGAGAGGCTTTTTTGTTGTTCCTCTTTGTCGCAAATGTAATGTGGCCATTCACATTACATTCCTAAATAATCAAGATATGTTCTCCCATGAGTTTTGAGGGTACACATTGTCCATTTCTATTGTAGCCTTTGGTTATATGCTTTAGCCAAACAATAATCACATGTATCTCTATTACAGTATGCAGGTAGGCCGTAATTCTAAATGAGCTGACTTGCCTAGTTAAATAAAGGTAAAATAAAAACAATTCAAAATTAAACAGTACCTTAAATATTACTTTAACTTCTTGACCATACTTGAGACGCAGACATCTCAAGTAGGCACCTGGAAATGCAAATGCGCTACGCTAAATGCTAAATGTACTCGTTACAACTCAAACCTTGATCAAAATTCACAAGCAGGGTATTGAATTAAAGCTACACTCGGTGTGAACCTAGCCAGCAAGTCAGATTTTTAAAATGCTTTTCGGCGAAAGCATCAGAAGCTATTATCTGATAGCATGCACCCCCCAAAATGCCAGCACGACACGTAAACAACAGATTTTGCGGTAGCCGGCGCTACCCAAAACGCAGAAATAAAATATAAAACATTCATTACCTTTGACGAGCTTCTTTCTTGGCACTCCTATATGCCCCATAAACATCACTATTGGGTCTTTTTTTCGTTTAAATCGGTCCATATATACCCAAAATAGCTTTGTATGGAAGCTGTGTCATTCAGAAAAAAACATCGTTTTTAAACGCTGCGTCATTTTTTAAAATTAAAAAAGTCGACGATAAACTTTCACAAAACACTTCGAAATCCTTTTGTAATCCAACTTTAGGTATTAGTAAACGTTTATAATCTATAAAAATGATAACAGGGCGACGTATATTCAATAGGTCCTCGCTTGCAAATCAATGGCTGCCAATGTCTTCATTAACAACATCCGGGTGAAGACTGGGAAAATGGATGCCAGATAGATGGATTTTCCAACAATTAATTCAATTGAAAATGACGACAATGGCGACATCGTGTGGAATTTGTATGAATTGCAGGCAGGTCGATATTAAATTCTGTTCTCTTTTAACAACTCGTGGAAGTGACTTATGGAAATTATTTTTAGCTTTCAGAGAGCAGTTTTTCTTGCGTTTTTCAATGAAACACACGATCTGTTATAGTCACAGCCGTGATTTAACCAGTTTTAGAAACTTCAGAGTGTTTTCTATCCACACATACTAATCATATGCATATACTATATTCCTGGCATGAGTAGCAGGACGCTGAAAAGTTGCGCGATTTTTAACAGAATGTTCGAAAAAGGAGGGGGTAGAAGTAAGAGTTAAGCAACATATTCATTGCTAAGTACCTCAGAACACCTCACAAAACAAGAGGATTGACATTCAAGTTTAATAAGACTGCCAATCAGATACTATTTGTAGTGCCATGTTACATGTCCTTATTACTTAACACTATTACTGTACTGCCTTTCATTTTCCATCAGCAGTTTCTGATCTGAATTTCACTTTCAGACTAAAGTTCAGCCCAGAAGCTGGTAGAAACGTGTAGTCCGTCAGGCTTGATGAGGTGTCATTAGAGAGTGAGTTAGAATAATTGATATCTTCAAAGGGAAGTGTGGATGTGAGAAAAGGCACCGTTTCCCCCTCAGACAGACGTCTGTATTAATAAAACATTAGTAGGAATAAATCACCAGCTCTGCCTGTGCCCTCAGAGGGACTTAATGATTGTTGTTTTACCTCACGTAGGTATAAGTGTTTAGATGCAGTACTAGCACTTCTAAAAGTCCTAAATGGAAAAACTCCTGTGAACTTTTCCCACGTCAAATTTCAACAAATGATTGCTAGGCTTGATTGCAAGGCTACAACATTTATTATGTGTACAATTATTTTCCATCCTAACTTTTTCAAATACAACCATTTGAAAAATCAATAATTTGTCACTGGTTTCTAAAACAATTTTCATTAAATTGGTTGTGAGTTAAATCATTATGGTGGTGGGACACACACAATATTTTAGCCACTCTGGCTAGAAGAGCTTGACGTTTGGTTACTGGAAGCCATTTGGAGGTAATTAGTTGTGCAAATATTTCCACCTTAATCTATATTCATTGTCCCGACTTGCTTTCTTTTTGTATTGTGCCTTTGCATCATATACAGGGTAGTAACGATGAGGAATTCAATTATGTCTGCACGGGACCATTCTGAATCTAAAGTTGATTCACACACTAGCTCAAACAATGTGAAATTGTCTGTCCTTGTCAAAACTTCTAATTCAGACAGGTCATGTGTAGCCTACTTAGCTACGTTTATCATACATTGCCCAGGACCATTTCCTTTCCTCTATGAAAGTCACGCCCGTTCCACTCTCCTTCCCTGGCGCTCAAAGGCGCCAGCCCCCCCAGCATTACGCACACATGCTCCCCTCGTCATGTGCATCAGCTATTCATTGCACTCACCTGGACTCAATCACCTGTGTTTATTTTCTCTTCTATATATGTCTGTTCCCTAGCTATGTTCCCCCGCTTCCGGATTAATATTTGTTTGTCATTTAATTACCTGGTTCTGACGCTGTTCCTGGCCTGTTCAATATTTGTTCCACATTAAATGTTCAACTCCCCGTACCTGCTTCTCTTCTCCAGCGCCGGTCCTTAGAATGAATAATGTGGACTGTGTGTTCTGCATGATAATGTTTTTAATGAAACAACAGTCTTAAGACAGTCTTTAGGAATAGACTGAATGTTTTATATAGTCCTATTAACAATGAGTACCAATCATATTGTTTTCAGAGTTATAAACTATTAATATGTTCTCAAATCCCTATCTTTTAAGAGAGCAGAGAGGGGACGGATGACCCTATGTTTATCCAGGTATATGTTATCACATGAAGACAGCTACCAGCCACAGAACATGGATTTATAATGACTATATGCAGGAAACAAAACTATATCTGTAATCCCCCCACCCCATTTTTAGATTACCAGTCCCAGTAAAATTCCACATCCCCCATGATGCTCAGGCAATTGAAATTCTCCTGAGATTCCATTATGTAGAGACTTACAAAACTCCATGGTAACGGAACCATCCTGAGCATTTATTTTATTTTGAATACCCTGCCTGCCCTGATACCACCAGCACAACACAAAAAGGGTATTCAGACAAATACAATCTGGCAACCTTCCCCTAGTCCGGTTTCTTCTGCTGGACCAGAGGCTAGGAACCAGGGCCGCAAACCTTGACCACTCTTGCCACAGTGTGCGGTTGTTGGAGGGAGTTTGGGACTATATGAGGAAAGAGGTTGTGAACCCATTCTTAAGTATTAAATGGATCATTCCAATTACATTCTGCAGCTAAAACAGTGCCGTGAGCAAAGAGAAAGACAGAGTCAGAGATGACACCATTAACAACATAACAAGCTCCAGTGCCTCTCGGTAAAACAAATGAAATCATGAAGATGTGTTTTTATATTACTTATTTCTTCACTTCCTTTGCTTCTAACCTTGGGGACACAATCCATCATCATTCTTGTCTCGGCTCATGGCTCCGCTGGTTTTCACTCATGTCAAGTGTGTGCCATATGGTGTCCCCAACAAAATACTTATTCTCATCCTTCTCCATCTCCCTTTTCTCTCTCTCTCTCTCTCTCTCTCTTCCCCCTGTACTTTTGGCCTTTGAAACACTTGGCGAGCCACCTGGAAGACGACTAGCCTCTTTTTTAAATTGAGAGTTAAAGAGAAATTCCACCACTTTTCAACTTAATTTTCATTATCTACTGCACAAGAAAATAAATATACAGTTAAAAAGTTTTACCCGATGACATCATCAAAGTTTAAACATTTTAAAAACAGTGATTTTTAAACACGGTTAGATTCTGGGTTAAACTTGGAACAGTGTTCCAAGCAGTGAAAGAGATTGTTTTTTACATCAGAAGTGAATGGTTATCTGTAGGAGCCAGATGGCTTTGGAATGTGTAGGGGAGATGGGTTGAGATCTTAGAACCTAACACTGTGACTGAGGGAGAGAGGGTAATGTATAGCATTTACATTATGTCAGAATATGTTATTTTTAGCCATCAGGTGTCCTATGGGAGGGATCCTCTGGGATGAGAAGAGACACAGTCTGGTATCAATCACCATGACAGCCTTTAGTTGGGAAGGAGTGAGGACTTTGAGGTAGAGGTCAGGTCAGATGAAGTGAGGAAGAACAGATATCTAAGGTTCTGTCTAGCAACAGAGATGCACTGGCTGTTCAGATGTGTAGGAGGAGACTCCGCCTAGGAGAAAGGGTTAAATATCAGTGTTTGTGTGAAATGTTGTCTGAATGCAGCTGTATTGACCCTTTGGGAAGAATTACATTTGTTTAAGCTTTTCTAGTGTCCGTTGAGTTATTTACTCTAAGAATTAGAAACTAACAACACCATGAGAATTGCGGGAGCAAAAAATACCCTCCCTTGGGCTAGACATTTGTTGCAGGTTTTGAAAATCACTGGGTTTTTTTGTACCTTACTTGTTTTCTTTTTAACCACAGATCATACATTATGTAGACACTGTTATGGTGCTGGAGATGATGAATATGATGCACTTTAACAAATGGAGGTTAAATATGACACAAAAAGGAACATTATCGAGATGAATCTGCCTGAGAGGCAGAGAATAAGGCTATATTCAACTTAGTTACACAGACAAGCAGGCAGTTAAGATAAATGAATTATCTCTGTGAATTATTAATAAGATTATTCTGTAGGAAGAGAAACTGTTTATTACCTCATTTTGCCATGGATATGGAAGAGATTGTAAATAGAGGAGACATAGGCGTGTGTGTGTGTTCCAAAATGTAATGTTAAATATGTATGTGTTTGTGTGTGTTCAAATGGAGTAGGTGTAATGAACACGATGGGCGACAGAGAGCTGGTTTCAAGCACAGGGCACAGCAGGTGTTTATTTGTAAAGGACCACAGGAGGAGGCAGGTAGCTGGGTCCAGGACCAGGCAGGTCATACACAGGGGGTCCAAAAAGGCAACAGTGCAAGTAGGGAAAAGGCTAGTAACGTCGTCCGGGAGATCAGGCAACATGTTGATAACAGGAAATCCGATAGGCTAAAGCACAAGCAGGGAATAGGCAAAAGGCATCGTTAGTGAGGCAGGCAAACACTATCCTACACGAGAGGATTACATTACGGGAAAAACAGAGCACTGAATAGAAGTGTCACAAAGCAAACAATACTTCACAATGATGGGGTGCAAAGAACTGAACTAAATAGTGTGTGATAATGACATACAGGTGTGTGAACAGGTGATCAGAATTCAGGTGATTGGGATCTGGAGAGTAAGCTGCGTTCAGGGGATCTATGTGTTTGAGAGTGTGAGCTGGAAAGTGGGCTGGAAAGTGAGCTGCATTCAGGAGATCTACGTGTTTGAGAGTGTGAGTTGGAAGCAGACGTTACAGTAGGTGTCTGTGTCTAGGTCACAGAGGCTGCCTCACAAAGCAATATTCATGATCTTAATAACCTTTTGTGACCAGGGGGCAGTATTTTCATTTTTGGAAAAATAACTTTCCCGTAGTAAACAGGATATTATGTCAGGACAAGATGCTAGAATATGCATATAATTAACAGCTTAGAATAGAAAACACTCTAAAGTTTCCAAAACTGTCAAAATATTGTCTGTGAGTACAACAGAACTGATGTTGCAGGCGAAAGCCTGAGAAAAATCCAACCCGGAAGTGCCTCATGTTTTGAAAGCGCTGCGTTCCAATGCGTCCCTATTGAGCAGTGAATGGGCTATCAACCAGATTACTCTTTCTTCGTATTCCTGAAGGGGTCTACAGCATTGTGACGTAGTTTTACGCATTTATGTTGAAGAATACCCGTAAGCGGCTACATTGCGCAAGTGGTCACATGATGGATCCCAGAGTAACTCTCGCGTAAAATACAGAGGTAGCCATTATTCCAATCGGTCCTACTGAAAAACGAATTGTCCCGGTGGATATATTATCGAATAGATATTTGAAAAACACCTTGAGGATTGATTATAAACAACCTTTGCCATTTTTCTGTCGATATTATGGAGCTAATTTGGAATATTTTTCGGCGTTTTAGTGACTGCAATTTCCGGGCGATTTCTCAGCCAAATGTGAAGAACAAACGGAGCAATTTTGCCTACAAAAATAATATTTTTGGAAAAAAGGAACATTTGCTATCTAACTGGGTGTCTTGTGAGTGAAAACATCTGAAGCTCATCAAAGGTTAACGATTTAATTTGATTGCTTTTCTGATTTCCGTGACCAAGTTACCTGCTGCTAGCTGGAAAATGCTATGCTAGGCTATCGATGAACTTACACAAATGCTTGTCTAGCTTTGGCTGTAAAGTATATTTTGAAAATCTGAGATGTCAGGGTGATTAACAAAATACTAAGCTGTGTCTCAATATATTTAATTTGTGATTTTCTTGAATAGGAATATTTTCTAGGAATATTTATGTCTGTTGCGTTATGCTAATTAGTGTCAGTCGATGATTACGCATGCGGTATGGGGAGTCACTAGTTAAGAAAAATATTAGCAACAAAGGAGTTATATACTAGGGCAGAGAATGGCAACGCATCAGTGCACCTGTACAACATTACACATCAAACTGGAAATTGCTCCCGCTCCCCTCCCCCCTGGCGCTTGAGGGCGCCAGGCTGCCCTGCATGACACACTCCTTCCATTCATTCCGCACACCTGCCTGCCTTCCCTCGCAATATCTTAAGAAGTTAAAAGACTTGTGTTAAAGTCAAATGAAGGATGAAGACACAATCCCACTCATGTACCTCATTACTAGGATGAGCTTTCTTTACCTGACTTAGCTATACACATCAGCTGTCAAACACCTGCTTTCCATGTCTGTGAGACAGAGACAGAAAGACAGAAAGAGCGCCTTAAACCTGTTATGGCTGCATCCCTTTGTTCTCAATTTCCGCCTGAAGACATACCCTAATCTAACTGCCTGTAGCTCAGCCCCAGAGGCAAGGATATGCATATTCTTGGTATCATTTTAATGGAAACATTCTGAAGTTTGTGGAAATGTTAATTGAATGTAGGAGAATATAACACAGTAGATCTGGTGGAAGAAAAGAGAAAGAAAGAGCATACGTTTTCTGTTTTTTAATGTTGTAGTATCATCTTTCACATGTACTAGAATAGCCACACAGTCAGATAGGATGCTGGAGATAATGTTGATGGATAACAAACACAAGTGCGCAACTGTAGGTGTGCAGCGTTTCAGACTGATACTTTCAGGAATGGGTGAGCTACATGACATTTAGCATGAAGTCACCCAGGTGTCCCACACAAGTTGCCCAAATGTACCCAAGTGGCCGAATTGGTGAAATGACCTAACTATATACAGCATTGCAAATAACAATATACAACATATCAAAAAGCAATTCTAACACACACACACACAATTTTTTATTTTATTTTAGAAAATAAATATTAAAAAAAAACAGTACACCCTTTGGAAGTCCTCGTCACAATATTTTGCTGCCTGTGCCATGTCCCATAGCAGTCTCTTTCTGATGTAAAGCAGAGGCAAACTGAACAAGTGATGCATTTCATGCGACACAGAGCACAACGACGCCTCCATGCTGTGCTCTTTTGGCCCTGAGGCACAGTCATGCCTGCAGTAATGAACTGTGGCATATGAACACCACTGGGGGCAGAGGTAGAGCGGGCAGCTTGGCACCGGGGGCTCCAAGTCGGAGTCGCTATCACTGTGAAAGAAAACATTTAAAAAATATTTGTATTGTATGAGCCTTTTATCATCACATAAAATAAACCGATATGTATTGTAAAGAGCAGAGGGAACAGTGACTAAGATGAAGTGCTGTTCCATTCAACTCCGGCCATTGTTGTGGGCCTGCACTCGCCCCCAGCACCCAAAGGCTTTTTCATATGGAAATGAAGAGGAGTAGCAGGCGCAGTGGCCATGTGTGTGTTTGCTGTTCTACTCCATTCCGTTTGAATAAAAAAATTGAAAATATAATCTGACTTGGGAAAAACATTTTTATATATATATTATATATTATATATATATTATTACAATTTTTTTTATAGATATTTATTTTTTATATATATAATATTAGCACTTACCCGTCCAGAAGTACATCCTGTCCTTGCAGAAACAGCTCCTCAGTTAGTTTGAATCATAACACTCCAAGATTCCGCAAACAAAAAATCTGTCTCACGTTCACTTTTTCACTTTTACTTTAGACTTAGACTTTGCTTTACCTGATTTATTCGCCATGATATCTTCCATGAAATCGTTAAAACTACAACTTTCCGAAATACAGCTCCACGTAAAAAGCCTTACAACAACTCCTCTGATTGTCAAGGCGAGAATGGAGTTCCCTGCGCGTGATTACAAACAAGGAATTGTGGTCCAACCCAAAACCATTACATACTGTCGTTTACCTCAGCTCATTGGCTATCTACCCAGCTAGATTTCAAGAAGATCAGTGGTCATTGGGCAGAAATATAGTCAATCAATGAAGCTTCGCTAAAATTATTGGTGCGCAAGGTAGTACTTGGCTGTGTTGCAAACATCCAGAGGAATGCACTGAAACCAACCATGACTTGATAAACGATTGTTTACGGGGGGTAATCACGTCGAATGCTCCGTAAAAAATTGATAGAGATGGAATTCACGGCACAAACGGTTTACAAAATGTTTCGATTTAGGCTATAAAAATGTATTTTATCAAAGAAAACGGCACTTCATTTGATCACTGGGACCCTTAGGAAGAGAAATAAGAGCAAGATATCAGAATGTAAGTCATACATTTACCTTCAGATGTGAATGTGTAAAAACTGTCATGGCGGAAAATGTTTCTGTTGTTGATTGCTCTTCTCAAACAAAAGCATGGGATTTGTTCTCTGTAATAGCTATTTTAAATTGGAAAATGTAGTTTGATTACCAAGATTCTAATCTTTTGAAGGGTGTAAGACACTTGCATTTTCAAGAATGTTTAATGTTGCGAAGTTGTATTTTTAGTTTCCCCTGATGTTGATCCCTGTATGGGGATCGCAGCCATAACAGGTTTTAAGAGGTCAAGTGCAACCAGTCGGTGTGACTGCAAGACTGGTACACTTCCAAACCAGCTGACATCAATGAGAATACGCTGCATCGCAATGAGTGCGACCTGAGACAACCCTTGCTTGTTTTTGTATAATTCAGAAGTTCACAACTATGTTTTGATATCAGCAACAAAAGTGTGATGAAGGCTGCAGGTATTTCATGTAGATTGAATCGTTTTAGAGTAACTTCTAGGATCTGTTGTCACAAACACCTTCAACACTGTGATTAACATCTACACAGTGACTGACTTTCACAGAATAAAACATATTTTTGGTTTGGTTTTTATTCCTTTTCACCTGATCTGAAATCTTCCAGGAAATAATCAGTTTTACTCTGGGTGAGTGTCCCTTGTTAGTTGGTGTATAATTGTGACTTGTCACTCAAGCTAACACCTGTCCCACAAGAGGTTTAAGGGATATGTTCTGCTCTGTCATTTAGTCAATTGCATTGATCATTCTCTCATCTCAATGTGGGCCTTGATGGTGATATCATACCTCAGTGCACCCTCCCTAACTTTGCATCAGTGCCTGGTTAAAAGGAAAATATTGGGGAATGAATAATGAATGTCGTTTTAAGATTGTGACAATAATATTAAATGTTACTGTTGTTGTTGTTGTTGTGCTCTGGTCTCGACCCTGTTTTTTCTCACTTGACGCCTCTCACTGGGCCATCTCATTGCCTTTCCCAGTTGCCTCTTATCACCCCTATGCGCATGATACTTGTGCAGTTAAACAAGTTCTCATTTTTTCCCTCTTTGTTTTTTTTACGTCTGTCCTTCTATCAAGCTGGTCACAGACTCCTCTCCTCCTGTTCATCTCTGCCAACTACCTGAGGGTGTCCTCCACCTCCTTGCTGTCCTCTCTCACATTAAAACACATTTACATCCTCTCTGAGTAGGTAATCCCTTCCCCTTTACTCCTTTGACAATTTCAAAGAGTGAATATTGTGTTAATGCATTAAATCTCACAAAATAATATCTCCATCCAGAGTTGAAAATGACCTTAAGCCCACTCTATATTTCTCCAGTGCTACACACATCAATGCACATTCTTAGAAGTCTCTTTACAAGCTCAGATACATTTGAGTTTTTTGAGACGCATCTTGGCAACACACAATATATGTTTGTTTTGATGATCAGAAGCTTCAGAGAAGGATAAACTCAATTCATACAATTTAGAATTTGGAGACAACATTGAGACAACATCAAGGGTGGGGTTAGCTAGCATGTCGATGTTCTTACACAGCCTTACACTCCCAAGTAAATTCTATAATCCAATTGGATAGTCTGTAAGTAACTCTCTCAGAGAGAGATATGAAACCAAGCCACTTCCATACACCAACAGCTGACGTCCTGACCATCCGCAAACAATGTCAGGAACATGGGGAGAAAGGCTTTGGATGCTCCATGCCTCTGGCAAACTGGGAGCCATGGCATATCAACAAGTTGAAAGGTAATCCATTGGATTTGGGAACAGATGGTGTGAGCCGTTTACCAAGGGGTTGGAAATGAGAAGATCAATGCATTCTGTTTTCCCTGTCATATAGGAAAACGTGGAATCGTCAGAGACATAATGAACTCTCGGTACCCAGATGCACACTTCAGCGTGTCATTCTCAATCTTTCATCATTTGTGATTATTTTGCATAATCAGAGTCGGCAAATCGGTTTGTTTCGGTCAATACGTCCCAGGAAAAGAACCATCAAGTATGGTTGTGCTAGTAACAACCAGAGGATTGCAATAAAACCAATCATGACTGGATAAACGTTTGTTTACTGTGTGTAATTACCACGAACGCTTCTTCCAAAGTTGAATGAGATGGAAATCACGACGCAAGCGGTTAACAAAAAATGTATGTTATCAAACAAAATGAACATTCACTGTGTAGTTAGGACACTTGACATTGCCACCAGAGGAAGATCTTCAAAGGTAAGCAATTTATTTTATTGTTATTTCTGACTTTCGTGACGCTAATGCTTGGTTGAAAAATGCTAGTAATACTTGTGTGTGCGGGGAGCTGTCCTCAGAAAATCGCATGGCTTGCTTTCGCAGTAAAGCCATTTTGAAATCTGACACAGCGGCTGGATTAACCTCTCTGGGATATGGGGGACACTAGCGTCCCACCTGGCCAAAAGCCAGTGACAATGCAGAGCGCCAAATTCAAATAAATTACTATAAAAATCAAACTTTCATGAAATCACACATGTAAGATACCAAATTAAAGCTACACGTGGTGTGAATCCAGCCAACATGTCACATTTCAAAAAGGCTTTTCGGTGAAAGCAAACAATGCTATTATCTGAGGATAGCACCTCCGTAAACAAAGAGAGAGAAGCATATTTCAACCCTGCAGGCGCGACACAAAACGCAGAAATATAAATATAAATCATGCCTTACCTTTGACAAGCTTCTTCTTTGGCACTCCAATATGTCCCATAAACATCACAAATGGTCCTTTTGTTCGATTAATTCCGTCGATATATATCCAAAATGTCAATTTATTTGGCGCGTTTGATCCAGAAAAACACCGGTACCAACTTGCGCAACGTGACTACAAAATATCTTAATAGACTCACAGACATGATTCAAACAGTTTTAGAATCTTCAGAGTGTTTTCTATCCAGATCTACTAATAATATGCATATCTTATATCTTTATTGTCCCTGGAATTTCTAAGTAAACAGCTGGAGGCAGGGCTTTCTCCTAAGAGAGAGAATACAGTAGATTGCACATGTCAAACGTGTGATTTATGACCCTATGTGTCACGATCGGCGTATTGAGGAGACCAAAGCGCAGCGTGATATGAATACATCCCTTTAATGATAGATGAAAACAAACACGAAGTACACTAAACAAACAAACAAAATATCAAAACGAACGTGACCGCTATAAATACTGAGTGCAAACATGCAACATCACATAGACAATAACCCACGAAATACCCAAAGAAGATGGCTGCCTAAATATGGAGACAACGATAAACAACTGCCTCTAATTGAGAACCAATCTAGGCAACCATAGACATACATAAACACCTAGATGGTAAACAACCCCATGAACCTACAAAACCCACAGACAGTACAAACACACATACATCAACCATGTCACACCCTGACCTAACAAAAATATATAAAGAAAACAAAGAATACTCAGGTCAGGGCGTGACACTATGTCATGGTTCACGTGTGTGCCCATATATGGGCATCCTGTCAGGACATCCTGGAGTGCCTATACATGGGTATCTTGTCATTCCTGTTCTCACGCTTTAGTGAGTGTTAACAGGAAGCCAATGTAGAGAGACTAGAACTGGAATCATGTGATCACATTTTTTGGTTCTTGTCAAGATTCTAGCAGCCGTGTTTAGGACTAACTGAAGTTTATTTAGTGCTATATCCGGGTATCCGGAAAGTAGAGCATTGCAGTAGTCTAAACTAGAAGTGACAAAAGCATGGATTCATTTTTCTGCATCATTTTTGGATAGAAAGATTTTTGCAATGTTATGTAGATAGACAAATGCTGTCCTTGAAACAGTCTTGATGTGTTTGTCAAAAGACAGATCAGGGTCTAGAGTAAAGCAGTGTCACGCCCTGGTTGAAGTATTTTGTGTTTATTTTCATTTATTTGGTCAGGCCAGGGTGTGGCATGGATTTTTGTATGTGGTGTGTTGGGTTTGTAGCTTAGTGGGGTGTTCTAGTGAAGTCTATGGCTGTCTGAAGTGGTTCTCAATCAGAGGCAGGTGTTTATCGTTGTCTCTGATTGGGAACCATATTTAGGCAGCCATATTCTTTGGGTGTTTCGTGGGTGATTGCCCTTAGTGTCCTGATGTCCTTGTTCTGTGTTAGTTTACACAAGTATAGGCTGTTTCGGTTTTCGTTACGTTTATTGTTTTGGTAGTGTTTGTGTTTAGTGTTTTTTCATTAAACATGAATCTCAATAGACACGCCGCATTTTGGTCCGACTCTCCTTCACACCTAGAAAACCGTGACAAGCAGAGGTCCTTTAAAGTTTTATTTGAGACGACTGTACAACCATCAAGATTAATTGTCAGATCCAACCGAAGATCTTGTTTCTTGGGACCTAGAACTAGCATTTCTATTTTGTCCGAGTTTAAAAGTAAACATTTTGCCAACATCCACTTCCTTATGTCTGAAACACAGGCTTCCAGGGAGGGCAATTTTGGGGCTTCACCATGTTTCATTGAAATGTACAGCTGTGTATCGTCCGCATAGCATTGAAAGTTAACATTATGTTTCCGAATGACATCATCAAGAGGTAAAATATATGGTGAATACAATAGAGGTTCTAAAACGGAACCTTGAGGAGCACCGGAATTTACAGTTGATTTGTCAGAGGACAAACCATCCACAGAGACAAACTGATATCTTTCTGACAGATAAGATCTAAACAGGCCAGAACTTGTCTGTGTAGCCCAGTTCTGGTTTCCAATCTCTCCAAAAGAATGTGGTGATCGATGGTATCAAAAGCAGCACTAAGGTCTAGGAGCACAAGGACAGAGGCAAAGCCTTGGTCTGACATCATTAAAAGGTAATTTACCACCTTCACGAGTACAGTCTTATAGCTATCATGGGGTCTCAAACCAGACTGAAGCGTTTCGTATGCATTGTTAGTTTTCAGGAAGCCAACAGCTTTTTTTTTTTTTTTAAATGAGAGCAATGGGATATTTGATACAGCCTGAAAGTTTTTTTTTTTTTTTTTTCTGGGTCAAGGTTTGGCTTTTTCAAGAGGTTTTATTACTGCAACTTTTAGTGCGTTTGGTGGATAGGGATATTATGTTCAACATAGGATAGTCTCCCTTGATCCTAGGTCCTGGCGGTGTTGTGCAAACTCAGGACAACTGAACTTTGGAGAAATACGCAGATTTAAAGAGGAGTACATAATTTGCTTAATAATGATCATGATCTTTTTGTCTAAGAAGTTCATGAATTTATCACTGCTGAAGTGAAAGCCATCCTCTCTTGGAGAGTACTGCTTTTTAGCTGGCTTTGTGACAGTTTCAAAAACAAATGTAGAATTATTCTTATTCTCCTCAATTAAGTTAAATAGGATGATCGAGCAGCAGTGAGGGCTCTTCGATACTGCACGGTACTGTTTTTTCAAGCTAATCGGACACTCCCAGTTTGGTGTAGCGCCATTTCCGTTCCGATTTTCTGGAAGCTTGCTTTAGGGTTAGGGTATTTTCTGTATACAAGGGATCTAGTTTCTTATGACAAATGTTTTTTGTTTTTAGGGGTATTACGCAAGGTTAAATTAAGGTCCTCAGTTAGGTGGTTAACTGATTGTTGTACTCTGACATCCTTGGGTAGGTGGAGAGAGCCTGGAAGGGCATCTAGGAATCTTTGGGTTGTCCGAGAATTTATAGCACGGCTTTTGATGATCCTTGGTAGGGGTCTGGGCAGATTATTTGTGGCTATTACAATCATAATAAAATGGTGGTCCAATAGTCCAGGATTATGAGGAAAAACATTAAGATCCACAATATTTATTCCACGGGATAAAAATAGTTCCAGAGTATGACTGTAGCAGTGAGTAGGTCTGGAGACATGTTGGACAAAACCCACTGAGTCGATGATGGCTCCGAAAGCCTTTTGGAGTGGGTCTATGGACTTTTCCATGTGAATATTAAAGTCACCAAAAATTATACTATTATCTGCCATGACTACAAGGTCCGATAGGAATTCAGGGAACCGATAGGAATTCAGGGAACTCAGTGAGGAACACTGAATATGGCCCAGGAGGCCTGTAAACAGTAGCAATAAAAAGTGATTGAGTAGGCTGCATAGATTTTGACTCAAAGCTCAAAAGGAGAAAACGCAGACATTTTTGGGGGGGAAATCTAGCGTAAATGTTAGCAACACCTCCGCCTTTGCGGGATGCGCGGGGGATATGGTCACCTGTGTAACCAGGAGGAGAGGCCTCATTTAACACAGTAAATTCCTCAGGCCAATCACTTAAATAATACGATGATTAGTCAATTGACTATAACTGCCTTGGAAGTGAGGGATCTAACATTAAGTAGCCCTATTTTGAGATGTGAGATATCACATATCTCGTTCGATAATGACAGAAATGGAGGTCTCTATTCCAGTGAGATTGCTAAAGCGAACACCGCCATGTTGAGTTTTGCCCAACCTAGATCGAGGCACAGACACAGTCTCAAATGGGGAAAGCTGAGATGACTACACTGACTGTGCTAGTGGCAAACAGCCTGCTGCCTGGCCTGCACCCAATCTCATTATGGAGCTTGAGAAGTTAGAGCCCTGTCTATGTTCATAGGTGAGATGAGAGCACCCCAATATGAATGAAAAATACACAGAAGGACAATGTTAGATTACATCATCTTTCATAGCTGACCTGCTCTACAAATGCGTCCCTATCTTTCAAGCCATGTATCATTAAATTCAATTAGGCCCACATAAATATTTTCATATGTGGTAAGCGAGCTATGAATGGGAATGGTAACGGACAAACTCAGCCTCAGCCTGACACAGGAGAGAGAGAGTAAGAGAAAGCTATTTAAATAGAGACTAAGGCCGAGACTGAGTCAGTGGTGGTAGAGACTAGGCATATTAAATATGAGCGAACTCCAGCTAATAATGGCTCTCTGTGTCTGTGAAGGTCTCTATTCCGTTCTGCCTATCTCTGTGTGAGTCCATTATGGCCTCACATCTCAATAGCAACAGTGGTAGTAGCTATTTATAATCAATCTGGGGACTGAGGAAACTTCAAGGGACACACCCAGACAAACCAGGATATCTGGCAATGTTCGTGTCTTTATATTGAAGCTTGCTAAAATGTGTCCCAAATGACACCATATCCTCTATATAGTGCCCTACTTTTGACCAAAGCTCAATGGGCCCTACATAGGGAATAGGGTGCCATTTTGGGATGCACCCCTAGACAAGGCATAACAAGATATGCAAGGAAAGCAGTAAAAACTGAGTATATGTAGACTGTTTGGAGGTAGAAATAGGCTGTTCTCCAATGGACCAGACAGGTGCTAGCCTACATATCAAAGACATTTAGAAGCAATTAACACCTAAGGACATTGTTCACACAAGGCCTTCATAAAATTCACATTGACAACGCGTTTCTAGTGGTGAAGTGTTTTCATGACTAGGCCCTGGAGCGTTTCCTGACTTGATTAAACTGTGGGGCCTAATGAACAAGGGCCCAGAGTATTACCTTAGGCACTAAGTATAGACTATCACAAGGGCTCAGAGTATTTCCTGGTTGGGTCACACAGTCAGGGATAACTCAAGGCCCTTTTCATTCATAACAATACCACATTTTGTAAAAAAACCCTTCTAAAACGGTAAACCGAGCATCTCATGTTTTGATGCCCCTCCCACTTAGTAAAACTCCTCTGAAGAGAAGGCAAATGAATAATGCATTGATATCTATAAACACCCTCTCTTTCTCTGTTTTACTGAGCACAGTTGTATTATTAGGTTTCAAACCAAGCTCATCTTTACTTCTCTTAAAGAGTTATTACAAATGGGCTATTACAAAGAGTTATTACAAAAATAAAGATACAATACTAGTGTAAAATAAACTTTATAAATACAGTGTGATCTATTTCCATAAGTTAATAGCGGGCTCGGGAGAAGGAGAAAAACAACTATAATTTTTTTAGGGGCTACTTTCGTGAGTGTAGTCAAGATCAGAAAGAGAGAGAGAGAGCGAGAGTGAATACAATGGAGAGACAGGAGTTCAAAGTCACGTACTTCTTGCTTCCCCAGACTGAGTCTGTTAGCAAATCTCCCATCATCAAGCCACATATTTTTCCCTCCACTAAATGAAAGATGCTTACACAATATGTTTGGTAATGGCCAATGTTTAAACAGGTTATTATCATTAAAATCTAAATGGGAATAAAAAGGGAAGGAGAAGGGGATAGTGAAGTTAATGTGGCGTGGCCCCGTTTTACAACCACTCGCAGTCTCTTTCATAGATAAACCGCTAGATCATTTTAATTAGACAGTGTGTTAATTGAGTGTGGGCCCTGGGATATAATGTGTCATTATTAGTCTGCATCAACGGCAACCCCTCACGAGTGTGACACCAGTCACCCGACCGAGTGAGAAAGAGAGAAGAGAGTGACAGAAAGAGGAAGGGGGAGTGTGTGTGTGAGAGACAGATGAACGAGAGATGAACGAGTGAAAGAGAGAGAGAGGGTGAGAAGAGAACGACAGATAAAGAGGTAGGTGATCTCTCCCATCAACATCTTCTCTGACATCATTACTTACTCATCTCGTTCTGCCTGTGTGATAATGTTCAGGAAATGCCAAGAGAGATCGACATTACAAGGTATCCCTCTTTGCCTCAAAAGCAGGCGGTAAAGGTCATGACTCTATGCCCAGGGGAAGCATGCTGCATATACCACCAACTTCAATCTATCTACTACACTGCACAATGCAGTTGTCGTGTCTTTGGCTATGCCGGATTAATTGCTATGACATGCTATTCTATAAAATAATTTATCCGTAACTAATATCACCTGATTTGAGCTAATCATGTACATGTAATTAACTAGAGAGTCGGGCACCACTAAATAATATTTATAGAGCTGTTATCTCCCGAATAAACTTAATATATATATTTTACATCAATAGCAGTCAACATTAATCGTCATCTTACTTCAGTCTCATATTCTGAAAGTTGTAAATTGTTGTAAAATCTGCAAGAATCCTGGCTAACAAGTTGAATCAGCAATACAAAATTGGGTTTAATTATTTATAGCATATACAATAATAATAACAATAACAATAATATACAATAATAATTCATTCATAACTTGATTACTAATTGCCGTCATAAAGGAAAACGTCCCTAGTGGGCGGAACAGATATGACAGCTTGTTACACAAAGGAAAAGGAGCTGGGTTTTAGCGAAAGAGCGGGAGACTGGAACAAAGGCGAAGCTGTGCTATCGTAAATACAGTATCTTATGCATTCCAAATTACCGCCCATTTGGAAAAGGAAAATGCTATAAATATTTACTCTGAGCTGCTCTTCAGTAGGTTGGTGGTAGATGGAAGACCGTGTTGCCAAACCGAGTCCTTTGTCCTTTGAAGAATATCTCTGTTGGTCACTTGGATAAGTTGTAGTAACGTCGTTGTGTGGTAGATGGGATACTCTGTCTGTTCCTTCCTAACCTGCATTTGCAGCTGCGTTCGCTAACTCAACGGCTAGGAGGTATCACTTCTGTCGTGAATAAGAGTTCAAGGTTCATACCATTTGCAACCAAAGCTCATGCTGGCTTTGTTCTGTAGTTTTTATCTGAACCATTCTGACATGGGATCGTCATCTCACATCCACGGAACAGAAAGTTATGTTGTCGTCAAGAGCTTATATAGGAAGGAAGAGAAGGGGTGTCTGTGAAAAGTTTACGACCTCTGTCTCTTCACGGGGGCGGGCCACTGAGTGAGCAGCCCTAACTTCTGAAAACCCACATCTCACATTTTACAAGCTAAAATCACATTTCATCCCATCCCAAATAATTTCATATTCAAACATTTAAATTGAACAACATTTCCATGTGAATCTGATAACTCTGATGTATAGACTTTCCACTGTGGAGTTTGTCATCTTATCATTGATGAGAATGTCTCAGATGACAACCGAACTGACATCATATTCATTAAGTACCACTGCATATGTACAATTTTTCGGATTACCAGAATATAGTTAATATCCCCCCACATTCTGACGTTCCCAGAATCTCTATGTTAACCAAGGGGTTTTGCACATGTAACCTTAGTAGGGTAGAGAGAGGAAAAAGGGGGGAAGAGGTATTTATGACGGTCATAAACCTACCCCCCAGGCCAACGTCATGACACAGTCCAACCACTACCATGCAAAATTGGTTTGAGATCAGCTGTTAGAGAACTAGAGACAGTCATACCTCGTCAGTGAAACCACTACCATCCAAACTGTACCGGGATCAGCGTTAGAGAGCCAGAGACAAGGTCACGGTCAGCCGCTACTTTATCTTGAGATACCCCGCGTTGGAAAAGGGGTTTAATAGAATAAAGATGGCACTAAATCACATTTTACACTCTTTTATATAAATGTAATTAACACCCACACACA
Organism: Oncorhynchus clarkii lewisi; assembly: GCF_045791955.1. NCBI lineage: Eukaryota > Metazoa > Chordata > Actinopteri > Salmoniformes > Salmonidae > Oncorhynchus > Oncorhynchus clarkii. Next base: position 14,680,649 of record NC_092163.1, read on the forward strand.
GACTCTCTCTAACACACTCACACAGACGTACCCCACAAAGACATGCGGCTCGGTGCTCTGTCGACACCCTTGTACAGCAGAAATGGATCAGTGGCCAAGCGTATTATTACACTCAAGTCATACAGTCTTAACGTATCCTTCCACCAAGGCCTACTCTAGTACCGCTACCGTGGCGATGGTACAGGAAACATATTGAGACCATTAGCTTGGTGATTGGCTGCCTTCAAAGCCTATCATCCAATGAGTATCTCTGAGTCATGCAGGAGACGTGAGTCTCAAGGCTTTTAGGGAAATCTGTGGTCTTAGATCATATTTTGTTTTGGCAGCAGGTGCTATGTAATGTGATTGTAATTGACCCTGAATATGTTGTAATGCAGCATCAATTCAGGCATACTTGGTAAATGTGTTGCTATCAGTGGAGACTGATGAGGGGAGGACAGCTCACAATAATGGCTGGAGCAGAACAAATGGAATGGCATCAAGTTGTAATTGATACCATTCCACTGATTCCGCTCCAGCCATTACATCGAGAACATCCTCCCCAATTAAGTCCAACCTCCTGTGGTGGCTCTCAAATGCTGATAAGCCATCTGTAGCTACATTCAACTAGCTTCATTGGTAGGTCTTGGAGAGCAATTATGACAAGGAGTTTCATGACCTGGCCCGACCAGGGAAAGTTCACCAAGGTAAAACGAGGACCCTAGTTATAATAAGGACCCTAATATAAATTGATAAAGTGACTAAACAAGATGCTAAACACAAACACATAGCTCGGCGCTAGCCTGAAAAGGCTGGGCCAAGTGCCCCATCTCGAATCCCGGGACAAGATGTTAGCTGTGGGGTGCAAGTCAAGACGAATCCTCTGTCTAGTCGTGGCGGCGCATGGCGTCTTGCCACCAAGCTTCACTATTTCCACTGCGGAGAGGAAACAAGGGCTGGGAAAACACATTTGTAAACACAAAGTAGACGAAGAGGAGAGGGGATGGACGTATGAAAAGAAGAAGAGTCCCTTTGGAAGAGGGCATTATTTATGACACCTCATCCTATCCTCCTCTCTTCCCTTCTTCCTCCAGAGCAGTTAGTTCCACCACAGTGCTAAGAAGCAAAATAGTGCAACTTTATATTTAGCATCACTAAATGGAAGGGAAGCCAACCAAGCGGTGAGACGAGACACAGACAGGGCTAGGAACAAGCCCCCTGTGTACATCCTAAATCATGTTCCAGGCCACTGCATGGATGCCAAAGCTGCGTTCAGCTATGCCAACCAACTACGCCACCCTCTCCTCACTGGTTGGTGGGTGCAGTAAGGGGGTTGGCGAACAACGATATTCTTCCAGACGAGTGGATGTTTTTGACTAAGGAAGTTCAGTTCAATTCAATTCCGTTTAGTTAAATTAATTTCATTTAATTTCAGTTGAGTTCAGTTCATTTTAGTTTAGTTCAGTTTATTTCAAGATCATTTCAGTTTTTTTCAGTTTATTTAGAGTGGAAGAATCCTTTTGTACCAGGATATTCCTTTGTTCGGGTTGAGGAGCCACATTATTGAGTCTAATAAATGCTCTGCAATTATTGAAACAAATTATCCAACTATGTCCTATACAGCATGCCTACGGTATGGCAATTAGGACTTACAGCCTAAATATTGCAGTGGATAGTTACTTACTGAATGTGAATAAAATACTTCCACATGTACAGTAGCCTTACAAAATGGGCCTCTTATGTGTGTGTGTGTGTGTGTGTGTGTGTGTGTGTGTTCATGTGTTTGCCTATGAACATTTCAGAAGACCAGCTCACTCACTTCATTGATAACTAATATATAATTAACTCTCCATGAGGTCCCTTACATTAAAGACTACTCACAGTGTGCCATTCTGCATCTTATACAAATCCATATTTAGATTTTCCCCACTAGATGTATGAAGACCAAGAGAAAACCGTGTGTTGCATGATGAAAAAATAACATCAAGAGAAAATAATTGACATTGAACAAGCCAAGGCTGGCAGACTTACCAACTTATTGACAAATGTGTAGATATTTACTACCAGCGAAGTGCATTACTGGAACCATCAACTTAAAAAAGTGGCTTTTATGATAATAACGATCAGCATGAGGCACAATAATGGCGGCCGTTTTTAATCCACACTGTCAGGTAGAAGAAATCCTGCCATTATATTCATAAACACCACTGAGACTGAGAGACTTGACACTTAGCCCATCTCTCTCCCCCTAAGGTGTCTCGGCTAAGCTAGTATCCACCCAGGGCTTAGGCACACAGACAGACAGATGGATAGACAAAGAAGAGACCACATTAGCCTTGTCTACACGCCTCAGAGGACACAACCTGTCTTGGGGAACATAACACCACTACTAACCAGGTCATCCTAGAGGGAATACTGGCAAAACACACCACAGCTCAGCTCGGGCAGCACAAGCAGAGCAGGACATTCTTGTAGAGGTAGGGAATAAAAGAGAAAAGGAGGGAAAAGCAATGGTGGCACAACGACATGTGAGTGAATGCATGGGTGAGGCCAGAGTAGACTCAGTCCCCCTTTCAGCCTCCCACCCCCACCACACACACACACCAACCCCAACTGCTGGTTAAGTTAGAGCACTTCAGGCTCCATCAGGCTGTCCTTGAGGGCTTAATTCATCACCCATACAATCAGGATCTAAAGCCCAATGAAGATAAAGTAGCCCAGTACTAGTGTCTGAGAGCTGGAGAAAACATGCTTGAGTAGGCAGTCAGTCCCTTTCGCCTGGCAAGAAGAAAATATTTCAAAACCGATGCCAGTTTCCATCTTCAAAATAATTATTAAAGATTTACAACTAAGGGGAAACAGAGGCAGCAAGGAAGGAGGTAGACAGTACTGTTATATCTAGCTTAGCTGTCAAAGAACGCACATCTGCACAGTTTCACATTGCACATTACTCTCTTGTTTAATGACATGTGCCACTCATTCTGACAACCTATCCATCTTAAAGTATACCATAACAACGTACAGTACGACAAACAGCACGTCGTACCATACATAACACCCCCCCCCCCCCCCCTTTCCAAAACCAAGGACTGGTACCATATATAAAATGCCCATAGGGCAAGTACCTAGAGTGATTCCTGTAAGAAAGAAAGATTAACCCTTAAACGGAAGAGGTAAATAACGACTCTCTGAACTAGCCGTTCAGTCCATTAACCTGGAGGTTGACTAAGACAGCTAACGGAGCCTAAGAATGAAAGGAGGTTAAGACGTCCCCCAGATGAGCAGGGCGAGTTCATGCCCTCATAGGCCGTTCTTCAGTCGCCCCCGCTGGTGTCTCTGGCCCTTGGAGAGCCCACAGAGGCTGCGGCTCGGGTGGTAGTAGTGGAGGAGGTCCATCAGGTGGCGTTTTGTGGGAATTAGTGTTCCTTGAGGGGAAGGAACTTTTCTGAGGTGGCTAGCAAGCCAGCGCGATCGATTGCTCAGCGTGGTGGCGAGTCACAGTTGTCGACTGACCTGCAAGTGGTCCGACCAGAATGAGGCCATTTTATTGCACCGCTGAGGTCGTCAGGCTCGGACACAGTCTGACACCTGGATGATTGGCTTCTTCACAATGTGTGTCTTATCGAAACGCTCTTTCATTGTTCTTTGGTGCCTGGTCACTGCTTGCCTTTCTTGGGTGTGCCTAGTTGCCAGTTCTGCTACTCTCTGTGTTCTGAGTCTGTCTAGTATGAGAGATGTCGGGGAGACCTGTGTTGTTGTCTGTTTGCATGCTCTCTAGTGCATTAGCATTTGGTTCAAAGCAGTTTGGAACGTGCACCCATGGACCAGGTATACTCTGATGCCGTTCTTCAGCATTTAATTGAAACGTTCCAACCCTCCGTTAACTTGTGGGTTGTAGTAGGCTGTGCGGATGTGTTTGATTCACTTGTTGCTGAGATTGGAGGAGAATTCGACAGATGTTAGCTGCGGTCCATTGTCTGTGGTGAGGGTGAGAGGTAGGCCCCACCTTGTGAACATGCTGTCGAGGGCCTGTGTTGTGACAGTCTGACAGGAACCACTTCTAGCTACTTAGAGTGGAGGTCATATGCCACCACCAGGAAGCGCTGATGGTGAGGGACTGCGTGCCCATGGATATCCCCACAGATGTCTAGCTGGATGTGCTCCCAGGAGTGGGACGGCCACGTGAGAAGCTGCAGGGGGGAGGTGGGCGGACCCTCCCTGTTTTCCCACTGAGGAGGCATTCAGCACAATCCCTGACCAGGGTTTCAATGTTGTGGTCGATGCCTGGCCACCACACAAGGTCTCGACATCACTGCTTGATCTTCACTATGCCCAAGTTACAATCGTGCGCCATTGATAGAACACACGCACGAAGGCCACTCGGGACCATAGTGCAAAACCCTTGAGAGACACATACTTCTTCCCAGCAAGAAAGTTTGTGCTTCACACTAGCGAAAGTCGCCAGCTCTTCCGGCATACGTGCTGGCCATCCAGTGCGTATGTATTTGCGCAGGGTAGACAGTGTGGGATCCTGTTCCGATGCTTTCTTCAGCTCCTCCAGTGAGACGGCTGACTGAAGGGGAGCGTAGAGCATTTGTACGAGATCTGTTTCGTTGTCGTCTGGCAAAACGGTCGGAGTAGGAGCATCAAAGGAGCATGAGAGGAGGTTTGCCACCACGTTATCCCTCCCCGGAGTGAACTTCAGCTGATAGTCATACTGTCTGAGACGGTCGGCCCATCTGTGCAGCCGAAGTGGCTTGTGGCCAGTTCCTGATGCTGACAGTAGCATTGTAAGGGACTGGTGGTCAATTCGGAGTGTGAACAGCCGGCCTTATAAGTAGAGGTGCCACCTTTCGCACGCCCAGACACAGGCCAGTGCTTCTTGTTCCCCCACAGAATACCGTTTTTAGTGGGGCTCAAGGCCCTTGAGGTGAAGACGACGGTCCTCTCTGTGCCATTCTGCAGCTGTGAGAGGACAGCTCCTCGTGCTCCAACTGAGGCGTGATGGGGTCAAAGTGAGCCAAAACCTGGAGCTGTGGTGTGCTGGCTCTTCAGTGAGCGGACAACGTCTGAGCAGGCTGCAGTCCAGCCCCATGGCTCATACTTCTTGACAAGCTGGCGCAGGGGTGCTGTGGTCTGAGAGTGGTGGGGTAGAAACCGGAGGTCGTAGGCTGTCATGCCCAAGAATGAGGCCACCTGAGAGGCTGAGGTCGGTTCCGGGATGCAGAGGATGGCTTCAATGTTCAACATCAGTGGGTAAATGCCTTTGGAAACCCACAAACTTGATGGCTGGAGCTGCAAATGTGCACTTTCCAGCGTTCAGGGTCAGGTTGTTCCGCAGTAGATCACTGATAACTCTGTGCAGTCAAAGGTCATGGATGGGGGCGGAGCTAAGTCCAAAAGGCATGCGTGTATATCTGAACACACCAGCATGTGTGACAAAGGCTGTGAGGTCTCTGCTGGCTAGGTGGAAGGGCACCTGAAGATTACCCTGACGCAGGTTGAGCTTCGTGAAGACCTTTGAGCCATGAAATTGTGCGGTCAGCTCCTCAGCTGTAGGCAAGGGGTACTTCTCCAGGACAACAGCCTTGTTCGCAGAACGGAGATCCACACAGGTCCGGATTCCACCTAACTATTTGGGTGTGATGACCAAGTTTCAAATCCAGGGGCAGCGTTGACTGGCTCAATGATGCCTGCCTCCAACTGTGACTGGATATATTTTGTGACATCACCACACATTGCAAAGGAATGCGCAGCAAGGGCTGCATGACTGCGGTCACATCCAGGTTCACTAGGGGCCTGTGAGTAAAGGTTGTGAGGCAGCCCAGTTCTTTTGCCATGTGCCGGTAACTTGGTGGATAGCTGACCCACTGTTATCTCCCGCTTAGTACTCAAGTAATTGGTTAGTACTCCATCCGGACCTGTTCCAGAGCTTTGGCCGCCTGTCTCAGACCCAGCTGCACGTGTACAGTTGTAATTCCTCCAGGTGTAGCTGGACCGGAGACGGTCACAATGGGCAAATTATATCCCCATTAGCATTTAGCTGGGTATGAGCGGAGATCTGAACCCAGGTACACAGAGTTAAGTGCAAGCAGGGGCGTCAGTTGTGCATGCCAATCTCAGATCAAGACCAAAAACGTAAAAGTAGGCTACAAAAAAGTAATCATTTACTTTAATTCCAATCTCTATTAAAATGCCACTGCTGTTTAACATATCGGATGGTTGGCTTTATGACCATGCAGATCAATGCTCTGAGTGAAGTTACCACCCTGTGCGCCTTTCTTTCGGAGAGCAGAGACAGTGCCAGACAGTTTGCTTAACTAGTCAGTCCTTTAGGCAAGGCGCCTATTGTTTTATTCATCGGTTACTTTCACATTGATGTCATGTTGTGTTGTTAAAGTCGGCATAGGCTGGCGTCAAATAAACTAGGGGAAGACAAGCTTCCCCTGAATTAAATTGAATAAAATGTAATTACTGGTGCCTTTACAGAAATATATAAAATAATTTTAAAAACTACAGAGCAATGAGTTGTGGATTATTTTAAGCGTGCAATATGAGCAGCATGCCTGACAAATAGCCTACCGTACCAAATAGCTGATTGTTGAGTTACAGCTTTCAGTGAAAAGCAGTTAAATAGCAGTCACAATATTTCAAAATACAATCGTAGGAAAAACATAGCTTAGAAAACAAATGGTTATTGGTGAAAATACTAATAAAAGACAAAGAAAATACTCTCTAATTACTCTCTAGTTATCAAAAGTCCAAACTCTGAATTGAGCGACCAGTACCACTTGAACGTTATTTTGAAGACAATAATTTCCTCTTCCTGTCTAGATGGTGGTCATGTTGTACAATTTGTGTCTCCCCTTTTTGAGACCCAGATTAAATAGTTGAATTCAAGATAAGGTCGTTTTTACTGATCTGTTTGTCAGTATCAGCATAGTAGGCTACTAATTTGTGCCTTAAAAAAAATATTGCTTATGTCTCCAGTCATATAAAGTGTAGTAGAATTGCATAACAAGTGTTTTTAAAAGGCCACATTTTTTTCTGCGCAAAGAAAGGAGAAGAAATGTATCTCATTATGCCTATACTTTGCATTCGGAAAGTATTCAGACCCCTTGACTTTTTCCACATTTTGTTACGTTACAGCCTTATTCTAAAAATGATAAAATAAAAAATGTTCATCATCAATCTACACACAATACCCCATACTGTGTAAAGATTTAATTTTTTGCAAATTTATAAAAATAAAAACAGAAATACCTTATTCACATAAGTATTCAGACTGAGCTCAGGAACATCCTGTTTCCATTGATCAGCGTTTAGTTCTTTAAAACCTCTTCCGGCTAGGGGGCAGTATTTTCACGTCCGGATGAAAAGCGTGCCCAAAGTAAACTGCCTGCTACTCAGGCCCAGAAGCTAGGATATGGATAGTATTAGTAGATTTGGATAGAAAACACTCTGAAGATTCTAAAACTGTTTGAATAATGTCTGTGAGTATAACAGAACTAATTTGGCAGGTGAAACCCCGAGCACAATCCATCCAGGGAATTTTTTTAGGGGGGCTCAATGTGTTTTACATGACGTTTCTATGGGAAGTTCTTTTTAATACAAATATGCTTGCAGTTCCTATGGCTTCCACTAGATGTCAACAGTCTTTAGTAATTGGTTGTTGTTTTTCCTTTGAGAAATGAAGAAGTAGCCCTGTTCTTTCCATGTGTCATACAAAGGGACTCAAGTCTTTTGGAGCGTGCAATCTGGAACGCGTTTCAGTTTGTTTTCGTCCGGTATTGAACACAGTATTTCCCGTCTTAAATTGTATTGATTATTTACATTTTAAGATACATAAGTTTGGATTAGGAATGTTGTTTGAAATGTTTGGACCAAGTTTACAGGTAACTTATTATATACTTTGTAGGCGAGTTGGAACTGGTGTATTTCTGTATCAAACGCGCCAAATAAATGGACATTTTGGGGATGTAATGAAGGAATTTATCGAACAAAAGGACCATTTGTGATGTTTATGGGACATTTTGGAGTGCCAACAGAAGAAGATCTTCAAAGGTAAGACATGAATTATATCGTTATTTCTGATTTTTGTGTAGCACCTGCCTGGTTGAAATCTGATTTTCATGTGTTTGAATGCGGGGTGCTGTCCTCAGATAATCGCATGGTCTGCTGTAAAGCATTTCTGAAATCTGACACTGTGGCTGGATTAACAAGAAGTTAAGCTATATTTTGATGTATAACACTTGTATGTTTAATGAATTCTTATTATGAGTATTTCTGTTTTTGAATTTGGCGCACTGCAATTTCACTGGATGTTGTCAAATCAATCCCGTTTTCGGGATCCGAGCGGGAATGGGGGCGAAGAGATCCCTAAGAGGTTTTAATATGGATCTTACCCAAAAACAGTAGCCTGCAATGGACAGCAAGGTAGAAAATCAAATGCTAACCAAACTGGGGCAGTCAATTAAAGTTTGACTCTCATCAAAAGTTCAGAGAACATTATCAAATTCATTCCAGACATAGACACAAAACTAAATGTTGACTCAGCAATAGCTACAACTTATTGGTTTCCCCGCCCCAATTAGATAGCATTTTTAATGTGTACACCCACACATGAGTACACACACAACGTAGCCTGGAAACATATAGGGTTGTTTTTGGAAATGCAAATACAGGCACCCACAGGCAGGCAGCACTTGAAATGACTAATCATTAATAAAAACTTCTCCCCTTAACAGTATCGGTCCCGAGACACGAGCAAAAATTGTCTTTTCATTTATCTGAGTTTCATTTATCTGTATATCCAGCCCTTAAATTTAGCCTCAAAATTAAGTATTTTACCATTTTCTTTTCAGGATAACCTGGGCTACAAGTACAAAACAAGATAATTTTACATAAACGGTTGCATTCATGAGTATTATTGACAAATGTCAATAAAATGACAAATGTCAATAAAAAAAGAACATCTGTCAAAGAAAAAACTTGATAAAAATGAATTTATACGAATCCTGTAAGTACAGAAATGTTTTTCTCAGTGGGAAATTAATATTCATCTAGTCAGTGACAACTGTGTGGATTTGGGAGTTTGTGACAGCAATTATGAGCTTATTACAGTATTATAAACACTACATCAGGGAATTTCCTATGATCTTCTATGTAGAAGACACCCTTACCTTCTAACAACTCTTGTGAACAAAATTATGTTATATGTGCATGTTCGTGAGAATCAGCTTATCATAGAAAGTGTTTACTGCTATAGTTTGTTGCACCATTCAGACACTACAGATGTTTTTGTAAAAACACCCAGCCCCGGTCTCCTTCGGTATCCACCGTTGTCTCAAAACACTGTTCTAGCTCAGCACTTAGTAATCAAGAGATAGATTAATCCAATGGTCCATCCCATAAGTCTGTAGCTCAAACACACATTATTTAAAAGAGGTTAGAAGTCCAAAGAGCGCCGGCGTTACGGTGAGACTCATTGGGTTAATGTCAACAATGAACAGCTTATTTATATATTGTCAACATGTATTAAGGGTGTTTTACATTGTAGTGTATACCAAGAGTAAATTATTTCTCTCTCTCTGCCCGCCTCTCCTCTTTCTCTCTCTCTGCTTCTCTCTTTCTCTTTCTCTCTCTCTGCTCCCCTCCTTCTCCTCTTTCTCTCTTTCTGCCCCCTCCCTCTCCTCTTTCTCTCTTTCTGCCCCCTCCCTCTCCTCTTTCTCTCTTTCTGCCCCCTCCCTCTCCCCTTTCTCTCTTTCTGCCCCCTCCCTCTCCTCTTTCTCTCTTTCTGCCCCCTCCCTCGCCCCTTTCTCTCTTTCTGCCCACTTCCTTTCCTCTCTCTCTTTCTGCCCCCTCCCTCTCCTCTTTCTCTCTTTCTGCCCACTCCCTTTCCTCTCTCTCTTTCTGCCCCTCCCTCTCCTCTTTCTCTCTTTCTGCCCACTTCCTTTCCTCTTTCTGCCCCCTCCCTCTCCTCTTTCTCTCTTTTTTGCACCCACCCTCTCCTCTTTCACTCTCTCTGCCCCCTCCTTCTCTTTCGCTCTCTCTGCCCCTCTCTTCTCTTTCTCTTTCTGCCCCCTCCCTCTTCTCTTTCACTCGCTCAGCCCCCCTCCCTCTCTTCTTTCTCTCTCTCTGCCCTCCCCCCCTTCTTCTTCTCTTTGGATTAGGTAATTACTATCAATTAATGTGCTTCAGCATAAGTTTTACTTTGCATCTCCAAATAGATTGAAGTCAAGTTGGTCCAATAAACAAGCTCAATTTGTGTAATTCCACTAACATAAACAGACGGTTGCTGCAAGAAACCGATTGATGATCTTGCAAGAATTTCTCTTCTCTTGGGAATGGTCAACACCTGAGTGAAAAATAGTTTACCTACAAAATAGAGCAGAGGCAAAGCCAGGTCACATCTCAAACCAAAATGTATTCTTTCTTTTAGCAGTATTATTTTGCAAGTATCAATGTGTGTTGGATGAGCTGCCAGAGCGCAAAGGTTAAAGAACAGTTATAGATATTGCTTTGACACCCAGAGAAGGAATGTCAGATGAATATTCTGCACAAGCAGTCAAAACTCAGTCTGAAAGAGGCTTAAGTCAACAGGTCTTGGTTTGCACAGCTCAAAAAACAAATATGCTTCTGTCAATATAAAAAATATCTGTCATCTAACATATTGTAGCGATCCTTGCTATATATGAGCCATGTTACAATTCCCACCAAGTGTGTTTACCCTACTAGCACGATGTGTAGGTTGTTCGCTATTCACAGCAGAGACCCAGGTTTCCTGTCCTGCCGTTTGCTACACTGGTGTCAGAAGTGGGATGGCTGCTGTAAAGCCGTTGGAATAGCATAGCCCGGAAGTGTGATTGGGCTGAGTAGTGATACACGCTATACGAGACATTTTACAATTCCCATCAAGTGGGTAAACACTAGTGGAGTGATGTGTAGGATATTTGCCATTCACGGCAGCGACCCAGGTTTACGTCACTGTAAAAGGACATGAACCACACAATGAAGTCAGCTTTCATGTCTTGTTATTAAAAAATATCTATATTTTTGTGGTCAAATTCTAATCCTACCAACACCTTCATATCATTCCATTTCTTATAGTTATATCACACATCTGATTCACATCAACAACTGACATCCACAGAAACAAAGACAAGATTGTCTGCAATGACACATCTTTGCATCTTAATCGTATCAGTTGTATGTGTTTTTCAGTTCCCTCCATTGCTACCGAGGTAGCCCTCTCCACGTCTACACAGGCATCAGACAGATGCATTATCGCCCTGTGTCTCTGGGGCTAACTCAATCTATATCACATTGGCAGCGCTAACAGATGATCATTAGCCCTGTCACGCAAACTCTGTAATTAAAAGGCCAAACTTAATTTAGCTGTAGAGGTCACACTAGCTGTCATTGAACTAGAGTTGCTACGCTCCAATACACTTCAATAGCTGCATCTCTTTGCATTTCCCTGTTTAGCTTTTCCTAAGTGGACAGATCTGAGGGAGTGGATCAGGGGGTAAACAATGTTTTAAATCCACCTTGAACCCCATTGGACAGTCACTCTTAAATAGCTGCATCTCTCTCTTTTTAGCTATTCCCAAATAACCATATCTGAAAAGAGTGGAATGGTGAAGAAAACATTGAATGTTTTAAATCCTCATTGTCTTCATTTGGACAGTCAGGAGGAGTTTTCACCAACTTTGATTCACCAGTCTAAACTAAAGTCAGTATAGAAAACAGAAGAGATGATCAAAGGAGAACATGTACTAGTAATTAACATAAGCCTGTAGACTGCAGTATTTTGGCTACAAAGAAGTCCAGATTACCTTTTGGAATACTAAACAACAGACTAGATGAAATTGTTTTTTGGGGGAATTAATAATTGTAACACGGTTTTTCGTGTGGCGCCGTGGAGTTTATGTCAAACGTGAATGACATCGCGTCAGTCAAGTGTTTGAGTGAGTGACACTGAGCTGGTAGGGGGCATTCCAAATATATAACACCATTAAACTGTTTGACAGTTTCTCACAAAGAGTTGCGTCGTGAGGATGTGAACCCAGCCGAACTCCAGATGACAGATCAATTCCACCCTTCTTCCAGCCCTCGGCCTGGGAATCGAACCGTCCACCTTTCTGCTAAAGGTCACTGGGCTAACTACCTCCCTATTCATCTGTATATACAGCCTGGTCTCATAGAATAGACGTAACATAGTAATTGTAAATCCGTGACACTCAAATGAGTATGATATGTTAAGTTTGGTATGGTTACATATATCAGAAGGACAGTGGTGGGTCAGGGTCGACGGGTAGATGTATCATGCAAATGTGTAGCAACCCAAAGGTTGCGCGTTTGAATCTCATCACAGACATTTTGTCTAATTGTCTTCAATTGGCAACTTTATAAGTACTTGCTATGGTTTAGCTACTTTTCAAATACTTAGCATGTTTGCTAAACCTTCTCCTAACCCTAACCGTAACCCTTTAAACTAACTCCTAACCTTAACCCTAACCTTTTCCCCTAACCCCTAGCCTAGTTTAACATTCGGCACCTAGCCACCTAGCTAACATTACCAATAGCAAATTGGAATTCAAAATATATCATACAAATTGTAATTCCTAACATATAATACAATGTGTGATGGACAAATTAATACATAACATTTGAAACGTAACATATCAAACAAAATGGAGAGAGCCTATCCCTGAGTCCAGGTTGGTATATACTGAACTGCCAATCCACACAATTGAATAATTACAGTAGTATTACGACGTTGTATGATTTGATTCTGCAGCTATTATTAATCATCAGTAAACAGTTGTAATATACCTATTACAATGCGTGTATAATGTGATAAATGTATCCCTGCAATCCTCTTGTCAGCCAAAACAATTGTACTGCAACAATTGTCCTGCAAGTCTACATAATTCATACCAGAAACAATATGACAGCATATGATTAATTGGCGGTGGTATATACACTGCCTCTGTAGGACAACAACAGTATGTTAACCAACAAGCCCGACTTGATCAAATCAACAAACCTTTTTGTGACTACTTTGGCACATAATGCCACTCCGGCTCCGTTCATGTCACAGAGGAAAAAGGAAGGGACCGGAAAAAACAAAGATTTTGGGTCCCATCCTCCTACACTGCTTGTGATAAATGGGAGTGAGGTTGCTAAAGCTGAGGTCATCAATCATAGACTAGACTATTAATTAATGTTGTAGGAGGTAAGCCAGCAAAGACCACTTCCCAATCAGCAGATGAAAGGAAAGCTATTCCGAACACAGTCTTATTTTAGTTATCGCAGCAACACCACAAATGCAGTTCTTGGAAACAATTGCAGGTCTAATGGATACACACACAAGCACACACATACAGAAACCCTAAACCCCTCCCACCACACACACACACAAACACACAGACACACACACCCTTGTATTATTGGAATTGAGCTAAGAGTTAAGACAATCCAGCTTGTACTGTAATAGCCTTATCGTTAAACGTCAGCATTATCACGCTTGGGATGTGACTCACAGTATTCATTACACTATGATGTGATTCATGCCACTGGTCATTTATTATGCTATTGTAAATCATCCCCAAGACGAATACTGGAAATAAAAAGTGTGCCATTTTTGTCACCGCAATGTGATTTCCCCTTCACAATGGCAGCGCCGCTGCTGGGATAGACCTATGTCCAGTCAAAGAGAATGCCACACCATAGAAAATGAAAGGCAAATAGTAAGTTTACTATACACAGAGCCCATGCGACTACTATTAGGTTGTTTAGTATTTATTTTGTGAGGTTATTCAGTCCAAAGGTTTAAAGGAAATGTAAATTAAAGTGTTATGCCACAGCCTTGGATGAACAAGGTTACCGTGTTTCCTTCCTCTGCATTGAAACCTTATGCCTGATAAAAGGCTTTCCGTTTACTTTAAATGATAAATGTGTACAGAAAGTTCTGACTGCCAAAAGATAATTTGGTGTCAAGTAATAAAATATATATAGTTTGAAGGGGGCTACAAACAGTCCTGTCACGACTTCTGCCGAAGTTGTTGCCTCTCCTTGTTCGGGCGGTGCTCGGCGGTCGACGTCACCGGTCTTCTAGCCATCATCGATCCATTTTTCATTTTCCATTGGTTTTGTCTTGTCTTCCCACACACCTGTTTTCAATCCCATCCATTACCTGTTGTGTATTTAAACCTCTGTTTCCCCTCATGTCTTTGTCAGAGATTGTTTATTTGTATAGGTGCTTCGACGGGTCTTCGTACCCATATTTGTTTATATAATCTTTTTTTTATTAGTGTTATGGAGCATGTTACTTAGACATTTATTAAAAGACTCCATTTTACACTCCGTTTGACTCTCCTGCGCCTGACTTCCCTGCCACCTATACACACGTCTCTGACAAGTCCACCATTTTGATATGATGAATAACAATGGGAAAATGTATCCTCTAACACAGGTATTCCCAAACTGGGGTACATGTAAAAATTTAAATGACAAAATATCTTCACATTTCCAAACGGTCCATTTATATTTTCCAACGGGGCTATGCATTTGGGTGAGGTTTTTCTCTCGCCTGAGTAGCTTTGTTTCACTGCCAAAAATAAAATTAAACCATCTAGTGTTCAGTGAAATAACAACAATGTCAAATACAGGTAGCCTAGTTGTATAATTAACATCCAATCACATTAACCGTTAATCTCTCACAGGAATTCCACTAACGATCCGTATGTAGCCAAACGTAGCTGCTGCTCATGTTGGTATCTGTACTGATGGCGCAAAAGCCATGACAGGGAGACATAGTGGAGTGGTAATGCACGTGCAAGCAGTTGCTCCCAACACTACTTGGGTACACTGCAGCATCCACCGAGAGGCTTTTGCTGCCGATGGAATGCCTGACAGCTTTAAAGACGTTTTGGACACTAATGGTTAACTTTGTTAAAGCAAGGCTCCTGAACTCTCGTGTATTTTCTGCACTATACAATGATATGGGCAGTGACCGTGTAACACTTTTACAACATAGAGAAGTGTGCTGGTTATCAAGGGGCAAAGTATTGGCGCGTGTTTTTGAAGTCTTCTTTACTGACCATAATTTTCACTTGTCTGACCGCTTGTATGATGACTAGTTTCTCACACGACTGGCCTATCTGGCTGATGTGTTTGATCACCTGGATTATCTGATTCTAGGATTACAGCGACTCTCCACAACTATATTCAATGTGCAGAACAAAATTGAGGCTATGATTATGAAGTTGGAGCTCTTCTCTGTCTGCATTAACAAGGACAACACACAGGTCCTTCCATCATTGTATGATTTTTTTGTGTGCAAATGAACTCAAGCTTACGGACAATGTCAAATGTGATATAGCGAAGCACCTGAGTGAGTTGGGTGCGCAGTTACGCAGGTACTGTCCTGAAATGGATGACACAAACAACTGGATTCATTATCCCTTTCATTCCCTGCCTCCAGTCCACTTAACCTCTTTGATCTCTAGGGGCGCTATTTCATTTTTGGATAAAAAACGTTCCCGTTTTAAGCGCGATATTTTGTCACGAAAAGATGCTCGACTATGCATATTCTTGACAGTTTTTGAAAGAAAACACTCTGAAGTTTCAGAATCTGCAAAGATATTGTCTGTAAGTGCCCCAGAACTCATTCTACAGGCGAAACCAAGATGATGCATCAACCAGGAAATGATCAGAATTTCTGAAGCTCTGTTTTCCATTGTCTCCTTATATGGCTGTGATTGCGCAAGGAATGAGCCTACACTTTCTGTCGTTCCCCCAAAGTGTTAGCAGCATTGTGACGTATTTGTAGGCATATCATTGGAAGATTGACCATAAGAGACTACATTTTCCAAGTGTCCGCCTGGTGTCCCTGCGTCGAAATTGGAGCGTAAAGCCAGGTGCAATTATTTTTCCATTTGAGAGCAAGGAGAAACCAGGCTTCCACGAAGGATATATCATTGAAGAGATATGTGGAAAAACACCTTGAGGATTGATTCTAAACCACGTTTGCCATGTTTCAGTCGATATTATGGAGTTAATTTGGAAAAAAGTTCGCGTTTTGAGGGCTGAATTTTCGTTTTTTTTTTTTTTTTTTTTTTTTTTTTTTTGGTAGCCAAATGTGATGTACAAAACGGAGCTATTTCTAATACACAAAGAATCTTTTTGGAAAAACGGAGCATCTGCTATCTAACTGAGAGTCTCCTCATTGAAAACATCAGAAGTTCTTCAAAGGTAAGTTATTTTATTTGAAGGCTTTACTTGTTTTTGTGATAGTTGCCTGCTAAATGCTAACGCTAATGCTAACGCTAATGCTAACGCTAAATGCTACGCTAGCTAGCTACTGTTACACAAATGATTGTTTTCCTATGGTTGAAAAGCATATTTTGAAAATCTGAGATGACAGTGTTGTTAACAAAAGGCTAAGCTTGAGAGCTAGCATATTTATTTCATTTCATTTGCGATTTTCATGAATAGTTAACGTTGCGTTATGGTAATGAGCTTAGGTCTATAAATAGAATCCCGGATCCGGGTTTGGTCGTCGCAACAGGTTAACGATATCTGAACAAGAGAGCCTCATCAGCATTGCAGTAAGAGGTTCTGTGAAAATATAATTTCATCAGAAGCCACTGTCAGATTTCTGGACTGGGCTGCGCTCAGAGTATCCTGCCTTGGCAAATCGCGCTGTTAAGACACTGATGCTCTTTGCAATCATGTACTGTGAGAGTGGATTCTCGGCCCTCACTAGCATGAAAACTAGATATAGGCACAGACTGTGTGTGGAAAATGATTTAAGACTGAGACTCTCCAATACAACCCAACATTGCAGAGTTATGTACATCCTTTCATGCACACCTTTCTCATTAACCTGTGGTTCGTTATTCACCGTTTTCAATGAACAAATAAGGTTTTATATGTAAGATGGTTAAATAAAGAACAAAATTATTGATTATTATTAAATTATTACTTGTGCACTGGTCCTATAAGGGCTCTTTGGCACTTCCCGCAAGCTGGGTTGGGACAAAAACTCACACTCTTTCTTATGTTTATTAATTAATGCATAGTGTGTGTGTGGTAGGCTTATAATGATGGTAAAAACAATATTTGAGAGTGCGCTGACTCTGGGGCGCAGCTGGAGGTTGAATGTTTGATAAAAAGTTTGGGAACCCCTGCTCTAACAGATTTGTCTCTTTAAGATCCACACATAAAGTCAGATTTAAAGCCTCTTTTAAAGGGCAACTGACCTGCTGCCAAGAACACAGAGGTCAATTATCTGTTCTGCCACTGTTGTGACAGAAAGTCTAATAAAATAGATGTATCTAGCACATAGTAAAGGTTAAAAACTGCTTAGGTGTTTCCGCTAAGTCTAGCTAACAATAACAAAATGTTGGTACCTTCTTCGGAAGAAATTGTACCGACATTTAATTGAGTGAAGTTAAAGTTAACCCTAAAAGCGACAACATATTTTGCTTAAAGGAGACAACGGGGTTCTATTTTTACCCCTAAGAGACAATCTATCAGGCAGTACCACTTAATATAAAAGTAAAACATTTCGTAACACAAGTAAATGGTTTAAATTCTCTATGTAGTCAAATGAGATTTTTCAAATAGAGGTTTTTCGATCAGTTCGATCAACTTAATCTATAGCCACATTTCCTCTCAACTATCCAAGATGGCGTAGAAGTAGGATGTGTGCATATGTCTTTGTCTTATCCCGTGTCTTATCCCGTGTAAATAGCCAGTATTTTCATATATATCTTTATCTCACTTTCTATCTACGAACTAAATATACTTTCCTGCAACCCGCCTCACCCAATGTGGTACGGATCTGCTATTATTATTACTTAAAACTTTTTAGGGATAGGGGGCAGTATTCGGAAGTTTGAATAACTGAGGTGCCCAAAGTAAATTGCCTGTTACTCAGGCCCAGCAGCTAGGATATGCATATAATTGGTTAGGATTTGGATAGAAAACACTCTAAAGTTTCCAAAACTGTTAAAACCTCTTAGGGATAGTGAGACGCTAGCGTCTCAAGTGGCCAATAGCCTCGGGAAATGCATAGCGCCAAATTCAAATAATATGCGATAAAACTCAAACTTTCATTAAATCACACATGCAGGGTACTCAATTAAAGCTACACTCGTTGTGAATCCAGCCAACATGTCATATTTTAAAAATGCTTTTCGGCGAAAGCATGAGAAGCTATTATCTGATAGCATGCACCCCCCTGAACCAGCTGATACAGTTGTAAACAATAGAACTAGCGTTAGCAGGCGCTACACAAAACGCTGAAATAAAATATAAAACATGCATTACCTTTAACGAGCTTCTTTGTTGGCACTCCAATATGTCCCATAAACATCACAATTGGTCCTTTTTTTCGATTAATTCCGTTCATGTATACCCAAAATGTCCATTTATGAAGCAGGTTTGATCCGGAAAAAAACAGGTTTCCAAAACGCAACGTTATTACAAAACATTTCAAAAGTTGCCTAGAAACTAGAAGCAAAATCAACGGATGTTTTGGAAACAAAACATTACTGCACGTAAGGCGCCTATGTAAACTGAGATTTTTGGATAAAAATATGCACATTATCGAACAAAACATTGTGTAACATGATGTCCCATGAGTGTCATCTGATGAAGATCATCAAAGGTTAGTGATTAATTTTATATATATTTCTGCTTTTTGTGACTCCAATCTTTGGCTGGAAAAATGGCTGTGTGTTTTTTCGACTTGGCGGTGATCTAACAATCATATGTTGTGCTTTAGCTGTAAAGCATTTTTGAAATTGGACACGATGGGTAGATTAACAAGATGTTTATCTTTCATTTGCTGTATTGGACTTGTTATTAATTAATGCAACCGCTGTGTCAGATTTCAAAAAAACTTTACGGAAAAAGCAATCTGAGAACAGCTCTCAGAACCCAAAACAGCCAGAGGAATATCCGCCATTTTGGAATCAACAAAGTCAGAAACAACACCATAAATATTCACTTACCTTTGATGATCTTCATCAGAAGGCACTCCCAGGAATCCCAGTTCGACAATAAATGATTGATTTGTTCCATAAAGTTCCATCATTTCCAACGGGGCATGTCCAAATAGCCACTTGTTGTTATCGTGTTCAGCCCAGTAATCCATCTTCATGAGGCGCGAGCATTTCATCCAGACAAAAACTGGAAAATGTTTTTCGATGTATGGAATCAATCGTTAGGATGTTTTTAACATAAAACATCAATAATGTTTGAACCGGAGAATTCCTTTGTCTTCAGAAAAAGCACTGGAATGCGAGGTAACTCTGTCGGGAGCGCGCTTCATGAGAACAAGGCTCTCAGCCAGACCACTGACTCAAAGCGATCTCATGAGTCCCTCCTTTATAGTAGAATCCTCATTCAAGTTTCAAAAGACGGTTGACATCTAGTGGAAGCCCTAGGAAGTGCAACCTCATCCATATCTCAATGTGTACTCGGTAGGCCAAGCTTTGAAAAACTACAAACCTGAGATGTCCCACTTCCTGGTTGGATTTTACTCATATGAGTTATGTTATACTCACAGACATCATTCAAACAGTTTTAGAAACTTCAGAGTGTTTTCTATCCAATACTAATGATAATATGCATATATTAGCATCTGGGACAGAGTAGGAGGCAGTTCACTCTGGGCACGCTATTCATCCAAAAGTGAAAATGCTGCCCCCTATCCCAAAAAGGTTAATACCTTTATGGTACTTTGTCACCAGGTAGTTCA
Organism: Oncorhynchus clarkii lewisi; assembly: GCF_045791955.1. Classification (NCBI taxonomy): domain Eukaryota; kingdom Metazoa; phylum Chordata; class Actinopteri; order Salmoniformes; family Salmonidae; genus Oncorhynchus; species Oncorhynchus clarkii. The sequence continues at coordinate 14,700,405 of NC_092163.1, forward strand.
GCCTGAGTACCATACGTATGGGATGCCAATGTCTCATATGTGAACGCACACTGTGCTCCACCTCTTATGTCAGAACATCCCTTGTCAACAACCTGCTAAATACAGTCATTCATGATGCCCAATAACACATTATCTGAAATAAACAAGACAGGGCTGGAGTCAAATGTCGTAAATGGTGGAAGTGAAAACCCTATAACAATTTTGTACCAACAAATGCCCCCGCTGGAACGAGAGCATCAGTTGTTCCTCTAATCAAACGGCTTCCAAGCAGGAAACTGACGTTCCACTGACACTGCCAACTGTCAATCTCCACAGCTGCAGTGTTGAGGACTCACAGGAGGCATTCATGTCTGGCCCAGCTTGTGACATCACATACTGTACATAGAATATATGATTACTAGAACTACAACTAAATGTTCTGTGACGGATACGCTAGCGGCCATATTGTGTACCCATGCCAGTAATTATATTTCTATGTTCAGATGTGAACCACCAGTGGTTGAAACTCGATTAACACAGCATCTCTCAGCAGGTCTTCTGTGCCATTTTCTCTCAGCTAAATTATGTTTATCTCTCTAATTGATGCAGGACATATGCTACAGGAAGTTTTGGTAATGCATGACCTTTGGAGAAAAAGTATTGATTTAGTGACTTGATCTCTAATTATGCATGGCTAGTATAGAACCTACTGTAGTACAACTGGACCGAGGGATTTTGGAATTCAATGTATTGTTTGTGTGCTATCGATGTTGGATCTTAATTTGATGGGAATGTTCCTACACTATAGGAAATGCTAAATTATTTGTGTATTTGAGGTTTAAAAAAGGTTCTAGAGTTTGTAATTTCCACTTTGACATTTTAGACTTGATTTGGCCTAACGAAAAATGTATTAACCCCTATGTAATGTCCATGAATTATAATCCACATAATAACTGACCTTTCTTGTTGCTGCAGGATTATTTTCCTGCTGTAGCAAACTAGCTCAAATTGAGATCTTACATCTCTAGTTCTAATTGGTGTCTTTAGTCAAAGAAATACATTTGATGGAAAATTACCCAAATGAAAAAGATTTGCAGTCATCATAGTTGCATTCATGTTTTGTTGTAAATAAGCAGTAAAACAAGAGGAATTTTGACCTGCAGTCACCTTTTATTGCTTTATATTCCCTAAACACCAATGACTCATCATGTTGTAGTATTCTACCAGCAGATCTACACCACCAGAGTTACATGAAATCACTGTGACATTTAAGACTGTCAGAAACATTAGCCAAGAAATTAGTGTTAGTTCTCACCCATTAGCAGCCCAATACCAAAGCATACTGCTAAATAGCCAACAAACCGACAAAGTATGTGAGTTGACCCTTGTATTTTATAAAACAAATTCTCTATACACTCACGCACACTTACACTTAAACATACACTTAAACATGCACGCACGCACCCACCCACACACCATTTGCTCCTACCTTTATACTGACTCTGCACACTCAAACTCACATACAATAATCATACACACTGCTACTTCTCTGTTTATCATTTATCCTGATGCTTAATCATCTTACCCCTCCCTATACATTTAAAACTTGTTTTACCTGTATTTAACTAGGAAAGTCAGTTTAATAAGAATAAATTGTTATTTACAATGACGGCCTAAACATATCTACATACATATCTACCTCTGTCACTCCAGAATCCCTGCACATTGTAAATATGATACTGGAACTGACCCTGTGTATAGCTTGCTTCTCTTTTTTTATTACTCATGTTTTTGTTCTACTTTATGTTATTTTTGGTACAACATTGATATTGGTTGCTGCATTGTTGGGTTTTTGAGCTTGCAAGAAAGGCATTCCACTGTATTTGTGCACATGACAGTAAAACTTCAAACTAACACTCACTTTTGACACATAATGTTAGCTTTCACAGTTTTTCCCCTTCGCAAGGACATAACCCAGAGTCATCCACCTCCACCAAGAGAATCATTGGAGGAGAAGACTAGATATTGCATGCATTTTTAATTGCAAAGTCCTAAACGTCGAGTCACAGTGCATGTTTCAGTGTGCCGTTCAGACTCATATCGGCCCCCATTTGGAATTATGCGGCCGACTCGTGAGTTGATTAATTACTCAATAATCCATCCGTCAGTCAGCAGAGGAGAGGAGAGGGCAAGACGAGAGTATCGAAATTTGTGAATGTTGCAAAAATATGGAAATAATGTGGTTTTGATGTTGCACAATGTTGTTGTGTCTTTACAATGGATTAAATTATATAACATGCTATTTTATAAAATAAATTCTCTAATTAATATTACCTGATTAAACTAATCATGTAAATGTAATTAACTAGGAAGTCGGGGCACTACAGAATAGTGTTTATAGAGCTGTTGTCTTCCGAATAAACTCTTAAAGACCTGGTAATCTTTTATATCAATGGCAGTCAATTATTAATCTGCACCTTATTCAGTCTCATCTGTTCATTGTAAAATTATTGGTTATCTTCACGAACCTTGGCTAACAAGTTGAATCAGCAATACAACATTTGGTTGAATTATTTATTTACTAAATACCTAAATAATCACACAGAACTACATATACACATGAGGGATCATACATTGATTACTAATTATGTAATAAAAGAAAGCATCCCTGGCAGACAAAATTTATATGACGGCTGGTTACACAAAGAAATGTCGTTGGGTTTGAATGAAAACGTGGGAAGACTGAGGAACAAAAGGATTTGGTCTCTATCGGACCTTATGAAGATATGCCATCGTAAATACAGAATCTTATGCATTCTAAATAACCGCCCATTCGGTAAGGACAATGCAAGAAATATATTTACTCTGAGCTGCGCTTCGATAGATTGGTCGAAGATGGAAGGCTGTGTTGCCCACCAGAGATCACCCTTGTCCTTTGAAGAACATTTCTGGGTGGATACGTTGTGGTATGTTGTCCTGTCGTAGAACAGAGACGTTGTAGTAACCTGTCTTTCTGAAGAGATTGTCCATCCTTTCCTAGGCCACGCACATTTACAGCTGCTGCTGATAACTCGACGTCTAGGATGTATCACTAGTGAATAAGAGTTCAAAGTTCATACCAAGTTGCCATTCTATAAGCTCATGCCATATTCTGGCTGGTGTAGTCCAATTCATCCTTCCAGCGTGGCGATCGTCACCTCCACATTGAAATTCACCCTTCTAAACTTATGGATATCAGTCCTCACGTCATCGAGAACCCAATGTTAATTTCGTTAGGTTGTAGTCGTTCAACTATTCGCAACCAAGGCTCACGCTGAGGTTGACTTAGTTCACCATGAATTGGGTCACGGGGGCTCTTATAGAATTGTAGAAAAGGCGTTGGCTCATCATTTCCAACCAATGCCTATTCACATGGGCATGGCCACTGATTAGCATATTTTATTTATGAAAACCAATTCTCTCATTTTAAAAACAAAAATTACATTTCATATTTTCACAAATAGTTTCATATTTAAAAACATTTACATCTCTGATTGAGAATCCTACTTAGGTAGCCTGGGTTTCACTTTTGGATGGTGGGTGTACCTTTCCGTGTGAGTGTTTGTTGCCACACGGTACTGTTTCGGTTTTCGTTCATGTTCACGTTTATTGTTTTATATTTCATAGTGTTCAGTTTATATCTTATAATAAACATTACTTACCACGCTGCGTATTGGTCCTCCGATCCTTCTCGCTACTCCTCCTCAGAAGAGGAGGAAGAATGCCGTTACAAGGACGCCTATCCCTAAGAAGTTTTTTTTAATACAGACACAGATAAGCGTGTACTAATAGAACTGTATTCTATTGCATAAAACAAACATTGTTGCAATAACAGTATATTTGAAACAAAATGCTTTTAGACTTTTACTCAAGTAGTATTTCACTGGGTGACTTTCAATTTTACTGCCATGAGTATGCCAGATCAGAGGTAGTAGGACTGACCAGGCACGTTCTCTTGATAGGTGTCTGATTTAGACCATTTCCAGTCCTGCTAAGCATTCAACATGTAGCTAGTACTTTTGGGTGTCAGGGAAATTGTATGGAGTAAAAAGTACATTATTTTCTTTAGGAATGTAGTCAAGTAAAAGTACAAGTTGTCAAAAATATAAATAGTAAAGTAAATCATAGATTTTCAAACGCTCTGGCGTGGGATGTGGACCCCACTTCACCACAGTTTTTCTCTGCCTCATTGTCCGCCTCCGTGGCCTCTTAAACACGGCGACCCTCGCCACCGACCTCGGACTGGGGACCCTAGAAATGGGTCCTGAATGGATAGGAGATTCCGGCAGCGCCGAACAGGCGGGAGACTCCGGCAGCGCCAGACAGGCGGGAGACTCCAGGAGCGCCAGACAGGCGGGAGACTCCGGCAGCGCCAGACAGGCCCCTGGCTGACTGGCGGCTCCTGGCTGACTGGCGGCTTGGGTGGCTCCTGGCTGACTGGCGGCTCCTGACTGACTGGAGGCTCTGGCGGCTCCTGGCTGACTGGCGGCTCTGGCGGCTCCTGGCTGACTGGCGGCTCTGGCGGCTCCTGGCTGACTGGCAGCTCTGGCGGCTCAGGACAGACGGAAGACTCTGGCGGATCAGGACAGACGGGAGACTCTGGCGGCTCAGGACAGACGGGAGACTCTGGCAGCGCTGGAGAGGAGGAAGGCTCTAGCAGCGCTGGACAGGTGGGAACTCCTGTAGGCAGAAGACGGAGAGACAGCCTGGTGCGGGGGGCTGCCGCTGGAGGGCTGGTGCGTGGAGGTGGCACTGGGTAGATCGGACCGTGCAGGCGCACTGGAGCTCTTGAGCACCAAGCCTGCCCAACCTTACCTGCCCAACCTTAGCAGGACAGGAAATTGTCTAATTCAGACACCTATCAGACACCTACCGTAGCCAGGGCTGTGCTGGCGAACCGGGGACACCATGCGTAAGGCTGGTGGCATGTACGCTGGCCCGAGGAGACACACTGGAGATCAGATGCGTAGAGCCGGCTTCATGGCACCTGGCTCGATGCACACTCTAGCCCGGCCGATACGAGGAGCTGGAATGTACCACACCGGGATATGCACATGCACTGGGGAAACTGTGCGCTCAACCACATAACACGCACCATGCCCGGTCCCTCTCGCTCTCCGGTAAGCACGGGAAGTTGGCGCAGGTCTCCTACCTGGCTTCGCCACACTCCCCCCCCCCCCCACCCAATAAATTTTTGGGGCTGCCTCTCGGGCTTCCAGCCTCGCCGCCGTGCTGCCTCCTCATACCAGCGCCTCTCTGCCTTAGCTGGCTCCAGGTCTGCTTTGGGGTGGTGATATTCCCCGGCTGTGCCCAGGGTCCTTTGCCGTCCAGAATCTCCTCCCATGTCCAGGAGTCCTGTGTTCTTTGCCGCTGCTGCTGCTGCCCTTTACCACGCTTCTTGGTCCTTTCTTGGTGGCTGTTTCTGTAACGGCATTCTTCCTCCTCTTCTGAGGGGGAGTAGTGAGAAGGATCGGAGGACCAATGCGTTGCGTGGTAAGTGTCCATAACATTTATTATAAGATATGAACTGAACACTTTGAAATATAAAACAATAAACGTGAACATGAACGAAAACCGAAACAGTACCATGTGGCAACAAACACTCACACGGAAACAAACACCCACCATCCAAAAGTGAAACCCAGGCTACCTAAGTATGATTCTCAATCAGAGACAACTAACGACACCTGCCTCTGATTGAGAACCATACTAGGCTGAAATCAAAACCCCAACATAGAAAAACACACATAGACTGCCCGCCCCAACTCACGCCCTGACCATACTAAATAAAGACAAAACAAAGGACATAAAGGTCAGAACGTGACAGTCCTGCTAAGGGGACAACTTCCGGTGAAGCTGGAGGGCGCTTATCTCAAATAAATAATCATAAAATGTATGGATATTAAACATTTAGGTACATATAAGTGTCTTATATCGGCTGAAAGCTTAAAGTCTTGTTAATATAACTACACTGTCCGATGTCCAGTAGCTTTTACAGCGAAAACATGCCATGCGATTGTTTGAGGACAGCACCCCACGTCAAAATATTTTTCCACCGTCACAGGTTTCATACATTAACAAATAACGATTAAATATTCACTTACTTTTTGAAAATCTTCCTCTGGTTTGTCATCCAAAGGGTCCCGGCTATAACATGTAGTGTCGTTTTGTTAGATAAAATCCTGTTTTATATCCCCAAAAGTCAGTTTAGTTGGCGCCATCGATTTGAGTAATCTACTCATTCAACATGCAGAGAAACAAATTCAAAAATCTACCCCTAAATCTTGTTTCAACAAATCAAAATACGTTTCAATTTACTCCTCAGATACCCTAAAATATAATCAAACTATAATATTTCTTGCGGAAAGAACTGTGTTCAATAGGAAACCGATTTTAGCAGGTGCGTACTGTCTTCATGGCTTGCTCAAACACAAATTTCCAAGACAGTGTCCCTGTACTAAAACTGATATATCTTATTTGGTTTTGAAGTTACAAGCCTGAAACCTTGAACATAGACTGCTTGCACCCTGTAGAAGCCATAGGAATTGCATGAAGGGAGCTAATTTTCAACATGACCTTTTACTTGCCTTTCTAAGAGGATGGTCTCTCTCAAAAAAAATCTGGTTGTTTTTTCTTTGGATTTTCTCCTACATTATTTTAACATTTCTACAAGCTTCAAAGTGTTTTCTTTCCAATGGTACCAATTATATGCATATCCTGGCTTCGGGGCCTGAGCAACAGGCAGTTTACTTTGGGCACATCATTCAGGCAGAAATTGAGATAAAAGAGGCCTAGCCCTAAGAACTAAACTGACAGTAGATTTACCATGCCTTAGGTGATAAACCTAACAAGCCACATTCCATTAATGTGAGGGAGACGGCTCCGGTCTAACTGAGCCTGCAGGACATACACTGAATTGGTGTTTGTGTAATGGAAGGTACCAGGAAGAGATGGCTCGTGTTGAGAAGAACCTCGTTTTGGGGGCCAAACCCTGTTTTCCTTACAGTGAGAACAGTCTTCACAGCAGATACTGCCTGCTGTGAATTATTATTTTCTTTCATACAGACGCTAACCTTATGACTCATTTCATACATCTGTTGTTTGTCATGTTGACTAAGAGGGTGTATCTTTAATCTTTGTGTCAGGGCTCTCAACCCAACAGTTAAGAGTGTACTTTTTCCACCACTGCCCACGAGACATCGTTTTGTGCCGAGTCAGAGAGGATATAAAAGTTAATTGACCTTTAAACTGATATTTGAACCTTGCGGGGTAAGCTTTTAAGCTGTCCTTGCCTTGCTCTGTTGATTTGTGTCAATGTAAATACAGGCATCAATAATCAAGGGAGGAAGGTTGAAAATACTGTCCATCCTCTCAACACACACATTCATGTACGTGCGCACACACCGTTACAGACAGCTATACCTGCATTAAAGATCCCCCTGTGTGCTGGTTTCTATCACTGCTGTGATGAAACAAATGCCACCATATCTCCCCACTCGACACACAACTCTGTGAAATACAAAGTACGTCTTAAACGCTCAGTTTCAAATGTGCAGGGTCTAGTTCAACCTTCGATTGTAATCAATTTCATCGCCTACTTCAAACATTTAAGAAACGTTTCAGACAAACTCATAGAAAATGACATGGCCAAGATGTTACATGGCTAAGATGTTCAAACGTTCATAGATGACCAGCAGGGTCAAATAATAATAATGATCACAGTGGTTGTAGAGGGTGCAAAAGGGTCAGCACCTCAGGAGTAAATGTCAGTTGGCTTTTCATAGCCGAGCATTCAGTTAGAGACAGCAGGTGCGGTAGAGAGAGTGCCGAAAACAGCAGGTCCGGGACAAGGTACCACGTCCGGTGAACAGGTCAGGGTTCCATAGCCGCAGGCAGAACAGTTAAATTTGGAGCAGCAGTACAACCAGGTGGACTGGGGACAGCAAGGATTCTTGAGGATGGTCCCAGGGCTCAGGTCCTCCAGGAGGGGAGTGGAGGGGAGGGGAGGGGAGAGAATTATAGGGTGCATACTTAAATTCACACGGGACACCAGATAAGACAGGTGAAATGCTCAAGACATAACAGACTGACCCTAGCCCCCTTATTGGTAACTCCCCACGGCATCCACCTTGATTTTTTTACAAGGCGCCAAGCATCAAGGACAAGCATCCACAAGAGAGGGAGGGTGAAAAGGAGTACACCAGTTTATCTTCTTATTTGATGATTCCAGATGCTTCATTAGGACTTGATGTCTTTCATCATTATACTTTCATGTTATTCTGTAGTGCACGGCATCTGCACTCCACTCAGCTTGCACTCCACTCTGGCTTTGAAAAAGTACTAGAATATTTCAGAATCTTCCAGCAATTGCTGATATCATGAGGTGAAAGTTACTGTTTAACATTGATGTAACATTTGCCCAATGATCTGGAGTTACAAATCTGGATACATTTCACAGCTGAGATGTGTGTCTTTCATTTTCCGTTGACTGAGGACAACCGCAGGCAGATCCATATGCGTGTTTATTTATCTCTATTTTGGGTTTGAAATGACAAAACAACTTCTGTGGGTGCAACACTTTTAATACCCTTTGATATACATCTGAACACAATCATAATGTTTAATTTTGTGCTATTGCTAATGATTCACGTTTCAAACAAGGCCTGCTGGCCTGTTGATTATTTTACATTATCTGTGGATTTCAAGATGTAATAATAAAAAGTGTTTATTTATTTAAAATTATGCGAAAGTCATTAACATCAAACATCAGGGATCAGGGACATGAATTACAATTCCAGCATCTTTGGTCTTTTTTTTCATTTCATAAATGAGATCATAGTCCTCTTTCCCCATCCACTGTTGATGGAAAAGTAATATGTTTAAAAGCTTGTTTGTTCGTAAAGATCAAAACCACATCAAGATGACAACATCTTGAGACCAAGTGACATTCAGTTGAGAGACTCTACTCAGCGCCTCAAGTACACAGGTGAACTGTGCTTGACAGGTGACTTAAAATGCTAAGGGACTCAGGAAGTGAGACTTGAAAAAGCCACACTCATTGTTATGCCAACTGGCTCATCCCATTCAACAGGGCTCCTTTCTTACTAAATGTGTATCGTACAACTTCCCACACATTCTGACATACAAAGCATCTTGAATATGTAGCTAACCATATGCAAAGCAAAACCCTGTCAGGGAATCTTATATCAAAACAGTGTCATATCAATGTGCATCAGAGAGGATTAGAATACCCACTCAGTTATATGGATCTCCAAGGTATTACATTTGGGGAAGGGGATATCCAGTTCTTAAAAACCAAAACTAGGTTCCATTTTTTCTTTGACTTTACTGTTGTTGACACAGCTAAGCTTCAACTTTGTTGGTACCTAAACTTTAAGACAAGTCTTTGGTTGTCTATCTTCAACGGCACAGGTGGATGAGTTTAAAATGTATTTAACATATATTCCTCCACCGAAATTGCCTCCTCTATTGAAACTGAGAGATACAACATAATGACAGGTTACAGATCTGTTATAGACCCATCCACTGTTATTTCCGGTCACAACTTGTAGACTTGTTTATGTGCTGCTGTGTTACGTGCTGATATGAGGTTTGTTGCTAACCTTAACTTTGCCACCTGCCAACTTCACAGTTTTGATTTTTTTCCCTCGCTCAAGCTTTTTTCATTCAACTTTCTCAACCCGGACGCTTTATCTGGATGTGGTTCGTCAGGACCTCCACCAGCCGAAGCTAAGTAGTAACATTAACGTTATGCCTTCTAATTCGGTCACTGTACTCATAATATACAGGAGAACTATCGCCTTATGGCGAGGATAGCAATGCTGCAAGCCCAGCTTCAGACGCAATTGTTAGGCAAGGGTAATTTAAGTGTAGGAAAGGATGAAACAGCATCTGTGCCACCAATAAGTACAGATAGTAGTATAAATCCCCTCGCACAGTCCCCGCACAAGACGATTTTCTCATGGCTTCTGGAAGGAAATGCTGTAGGAATGTTCAACCGGCGTCGCTCATTCAGCCGACAGAAACTCTCAACCGGTTCTCCCCATTAAGCAACGGGTCACAGGCCAAGCCTTCTCTGGTCTCTCCTCCTCCCATTACAGGGTCTGAGACGCCGAAGCCTCCCACCATTAGCTCTGACAAATTGAAAACCCAAGTCATTGGCGACTGCATTACCCGCAGTATTAGACTTTAAAGGAATCATCCAGCGATCATACACCTTTTACCAGGTGGCAGGGCTACCGACGTTAAGGCTAATCTGAAGATGTTGCTGGCTAAGGAAAAAACTGGTGAGTGTAGAGAGTATAAGGATATTGTTATCCACGTCGGCACCAACAATGTTAGGATGGAACAGTCAGAGGTCACCAAGCTCAACATAGCTTCAGCGTGTAAATCAGCTAGCAAGATGTGTCGGCATCGAGTAATTGTCTCTGGCCCCCTCCCTGTTAGGGGGAGTGATGAGCTCTACAGCAGAGTCTCACAACTCAATAACTGGTTGAAAACTGTTTTCTGCCCCTCCCAAAAGATAGAATTTGTAGATAATTGGCCCTCTTACTGGGACTCACCCACAAACAGGATCAAGCCTGGCCTGCTGAGGAGTGACAGACTCCATCCTAGCTGGAGGGGTGCTCTCATCTTATCTACGAACATAGACAGGGCTCTAACCCCTAGCTCCACAATGAGATAGGGTGCAGGCCAGGCAGCAGGCTGTTAGCCAGCCTGCCAGCTTAGTGGAATCCGCCACTAGCACAGTCAGTGTAGTCAGTACTCAGTTATCCCCATTGAGGCCGTGTCTGTGCCTCGATCTAGGTTGGACAAAACTAAACATGGTGGTGTTCGCCTTAGCAATATCACTGGAATAGAGACCTCCTCCGTTCCTGTCATTATTGAAAGAGATTGTGATATCTCACACCTCAAAATAGAGCTACTTAATGTTAGATATCTCACTTCCAAGGCAGTTATATTCAATGAACTAGTCGCTGATCATAATCTTGATGTGATTGGCCTGACTGAAAAATGGCTTTACTGTGTTAAATGAGGCCTCTCCTTCTGGTTACACTAGTGACCATATCACCCGCTTCTAGTCATGAAATCTATGCAGCCTACTCAATCACTTTTTATAGCTACCGTTTACAGGCCTCCTGGGCCGTATACAGCGTTCCTCACTGAGTTCCCCGAATACCTATTGGATCGTGTAGTCATTGCAGAAAATATTATAATTTTGGTGACTTTAATATTCACATGGAAAAGTCCACAGACCCACTCCAAAAGGCTTTCGAACCCATCATCGACTCAGTGGGATTTGTCCTACATGTCTTCGGACCTACTCACTGCCACAGGCATACTCTGGACCTAGTTTTGTCCCGTGGAATAAATGTTGTGGATCTTAATGTTTTTCCTCATAATCCTGGACTACCGGACCACCATTTTATTATGTTTGCAATCGCAACAAATCATCTGCTCAGACCCCAACCAAGGATCATCAAAGCCGTGCTATAAAATCTCTGACAACCCAAAGATTCCTAGATGCCCTTCCAGACTCCCTCCACCTACCCATGTACAAAAATCAGATAACTTCTTGGTGACAGCGGGGCAGTATTGAGTATTGGATAGAAAACACTCTGAAGTTTCTAAAACTGCTTGAATGATGTCTGTGAGTTTAACAGAAAACCTGAGACAAATCCAGGTAGTGGGAAATGTGAGGCGTGTAGGTTTTCAAAGCTTGGCCTATCGAATGCACATTGTCTATCGGGTCATTTTTGACCTCCTAAGGCTTCCACTCGATGTCAACCGTCTTTAGGAACTTGTTTGAGGATTCTACTATAAAGGAGAGGCTCATGAGACCTGTTTGAGTCAGTGGTCTGGCAGAGTTAGCTCTCGTTCCATTGCTTTTCTTCAGACATAGGAATTCTCCGGTTGGAACATTATTGAACATTTATGTTAAAAACATCCAAAAGATTTATTCTATAATTAGTTTGACAGTTTTCTACGGACTGTTATATAACTTTTCATCTGACTCCTGCTGTACCTGCACGCTCGTTTGGATTTGCTTACCAAACGCCCTAACAAAAGGATCTATTTGGACATAAATGGACATTATCGAACAAATCAAGCATTTATTGTGGACCTGGAAGTCCTGGGAGTGCATTTTGATGAAGGTCATCAAAGGTAAGTGAATATTTCTAATGCTATTTTTGACTATTGTTGACTACCCAATATGGCGGATATCGCTTTGGCTTCTTTGTTGTCTGAACACTGTTCTCAGATTATTAAATGGTTTGCTTTTTTCCTAAAGTTGTTTTTAAATCTGACAAAGTGGTTGCATGAAGGAGAAGTATATATCTAATTCCATGTATAATAGTCATATCTTCATCAATGTTTATTATGAGTATTTCTGTAATTTGATGAGGCTTTAAGCTAAATTATTTAAAGTTATCTGTCCAAAACTTTTCTCAGCTATTGTTGCCATCTTATGTTTTTCATTCATATCATCCACTGCATCCTATCTGTATGTTTGGCTGTTCTTGGTCATTTGAAAGATGATGCAGCGACAATAAAAAACAGAAAACGTTTGTTTATTTCCTTGTATTTTATTCTACCAGAACTATTGTGTTATCTTGTCCTACATTCAATTCACATTTCTACAAAATTCAGAGTGTTTCCTTTCAAACGATACCAATAATATGCATATCCTTGCCTCTGGGCCTGAGCTACAGGCAGTTTGATTAGGGTATGTCTTTAGGCGGAAATTGAGAAGAAAGGGGGGGGGGGGGGTACCCCAAAGAAGTTAATGGCATCAGACCGAGACTCTGCATCTGTCCTCGTGGTCCTAGACCTTAGTGCTGCTTTTGATACCATCGATCACCACATTCTTCTGGAGAGATTGGAAACCCAAATTGGTCTACTCGGACAAGTTCTGGCCTGGTTTAGATCTTATTTGTTGGATAGATATCAGTTTGGTTTTGTCCTCTGACAAATCAATTTTTAAATGTAGGTGTTCCTCAAGGCTCCGTTTTAGGACCACTATTGTTTTCACTTTATATTTTATCTCTTGATGATGTCATTCGGAAACATAATGTTAGCTTTCACTGTTATGTCGATGACACACAGCTGTACATTTCAATGGAACATGGAGAAAACCCCAAATTTCCCTCCCTGGAAGCCTGTTTTTCAGATATAAGGAAGTGGATGGCGACAAATGTTCTACTTTTATAGACCCATCCACTGTTATAGACAGTGGATAATCCTAGAGTCACCTGAATATCAAATCTGAATCGACAATTTCTATAAGGACAGGTGGTATAGCTTTTAATTTGGTTGTAGCAAAAGCTCAAGAGAGCTTCGACTTTGTTGGTAAATATACTTTAAGGCGAGTCTTTGGGCTGGATTCAATTTGTATCGCTGAAGTACCGCGGAGAATCTGCTTAAAAATGGACAAATGCAGTGTTTAGGCCTACCATGAATACAGTCTCCACAAATGTGGGAACATTGCATTTAATCTTCAGCACTACGGATCGAATAGAGCCCTTTGAGTGTATATCTTCAGCGGCACAGGTGGCTGCGTTGATAATGTATTTAACATAAAGCTAACTGCCAAAATAATGGAAACACGTAAGTAAATAAGGGATACAGTACAGTATATTGAAAGCAGATTCTTCCACACATGTCTGGTTCCTGACTTAGTTAAGCAATTTACATCCAATCATGAATTGGGTCATGTATAAAATGTTTGTGCGTGCCATTATTTTAGCTACCAGGGCTATGCCCCCAAAGCATAACATTGCCCCCATCCACAGGACACAAGTGGTCACTGAATTGTTTTAGGAGCACAAAAACAAGGTAAACCATATGCAATGGCCATCTCAGTCACCAGATCTCAGCGTAATTGAACCCCCATGGTAGATTCTGGAGCGGTGTCTATGCCAAGGTGCATTGAAACTGTTCTGGCTTGTGGTGACCCAACGCCCTATTAATTAAGACACTTTATGTTGGTGTTTCCTTTATTTTGTCAGTTACCTGTATCTTTCTCCACTAAATTGCCTCCACTCTTGAGACTGACAGATACAAAGCAAAAACAAAAGCTCAACTGATATTCATTTGTATTTATGAGCCTCGCTGAATTGGTTATGTGTCTGGCACACTGAGAAGATGCCGTGCTAAAACTCAGAGATGAAACCTTGCGGCATTGTGTAAGGAGCTCGATGATCTGAATACACAATAGCTTCAGACACAATAGCTTTAGACACATTCAGTATGGTCCTTTGGTGGCGGCGAAATTGAAAATGAAAGCACAGATGCTGTCTTAGTACGTTCGGGGATCACTCTTCCTCAAAGAGTTTTAAAAGTGTCACGAAATACCAAACCATTGTGTGTATGTTGTTCAGTGCAGGCGAGGGCTGACAACCCCACTTACATAAGGTATAAGTTACATTTTCTCTCTAAGGTGAGTCGAATCATATCATTGAGGGAAAGCAATAGAAAGCAGGTTATGTTATCTTGTCTCCACAGTGTAATGTGCAGCATTAGTGTGTGCTGGTTCTTTCACACAAATGTACAGTGATTTGTCCTTGAACTAGCGATGAACCAACTATCTAGTTGGCCCAATAATGAAAAGCAGCTATTCCATAAACTGTTAAAGCACCATGTTCTCTCTGACTACATCCCAAATCACCCCCTTCCCCTCGCCACTCGGCCCTCCATTTGCACATTCACGCGCGCCACCGCCATTTGCGCATGCACATGTCCCAAAGCTGAGGGAGTGAAAACTATCGAGGGGCTAACTAGACCCTTAGCCACGTCGACTGAACAAGCAAGCCTGCTGGCCTCAGTGCAAAGTGCTATCCCAGCACGCAATGCCATATGTTTTAAGTTTGCTCAATTTTATACAAAATATTGATTTTGAGATTTGACATGTAAAATACCAAATAGTTCCGAAATTATATATGAAACGACAGGGGGGATTTGTTCATTAGAATTTCATGCTTGTTTTATTATTTAAAAGTGTAACATGAATTGCATCATTCAAGTCAGGAGTGTGTCCCGAAGTTGATGGGTTTATTGATCCCATCCCCACTCTCTGGAAGTCACCCTCAGAGTTTTGTCCACAACACATGACAACGGAGGGCCCCGGAGCGAGTTGGTTGTCTTTCTCTCTCTCTCACTCTCAAAGACATACATGACAGAATATTACAAACTTAACAAGTTTATGCATGTGCCTTGATATTCTTATGTACATACGCTTGTCTTTTAATGGATATTGCTAATCCAAATATCTACATTACGATCAATATATTGATGTTGACAGTAAGCTCATTATCTAACTAACGGATCCTCCGTATCTCCCTTATTTATCTATTTTCTAAATCTCTGCAGTGATGCTGGACCTTCTGTTCACCCATGCTCCTCCATGAACCTGTTATCATGAGGTCATAGAGTTACTATCAGGCTTAGCCAATTATATTACCTTCATAAATTAAAGTTAAACTAGAACATAGTGTATTTCCTTTTCGCTTTAGATGGAGCTCATGTTCAAACGTGTTAGTGCAGATCATTTTTCAAACAAAGTTTACCTAGATATGGCTACAACAATACATATTCAGCCTTTGAATTACAACAAATAGCCTCTGGTGTTGTCGTGCTAACTGATCGAAAATGCCTGCATGTCTGACAGCTCCATTTTGAAGAGATGTAAATAATGAATTTTTTTAGTCTGCTGACCGTGTGAAATCATCAATAAATAAATGAGTTATTCCCTTGTTTTTTAAATATTATATAAATATGAATGTTTCATTACTCATTTTACAAATGTATTTATGCTAAACTCTGAGAGACATTGTTCAAATATTGTGGACAGCAGTACGTCTCCTCAGATTCTTCAGTCTGTAGTAGGACCCTACAAGGAATACTAAATATGTTGCTGTTATGGGCTAGCACTCATTTCACATTTTTCGTTAAGATAATCTCTAATGTTAAATGTATAAATTTACTCCCACTTGAAGATTCAAAAAGTTTCTGAGCTAATTTAAGGGGATATCAAACCGATTCTCTTATGATAGTCGACAGAGGTAGATGTCTATCCCCTCTCTTCAGTGTAAGTGTTTGCCGAACTCTTGAGTGTGTCACGGCTGGCTAGGTGTGTAGAGAGGAATCAGGCACAGAGAGGTCCAGGGGAAAGATGCACTTTAATGTGACACCAAAGTAAATGCCCAAACACGCAGGGCGCAAAACACTGACCAACTCAAAACAGCAGGTAACACGGTCCAGAGCACAAACAACACCAACGACACAACGTGAACATGAAAATAATCCCGCACAACAAAGGGGCGGGATCCACACGCTAAATAGGGAAGCAAATCAAGCACACACAAAATAGGAACAGGTGTAACTCATGAGACAAAACTAACTGAAAAGAAAAAGGGATCGGTGGCGGCTAGTAGGCCGGTGACGACGACCGCCCAGCACCATCCCGAACAGGCGGGGGAGCCAACTTCGGCGGGAGTCATGACAGAGTGACTAGATGGGCTTTTCATCTAGCTAAGTGCCTCTGTTTATGTAATAGCCTTCTTTGTGAATGTGATTTTGTGGTAGATTTAATAAATGGATTATTATTATTGCAATATGCATAAGCCACCCCTGTAATGGCTTCATGTCCTCTTCCGGTCCCTGTGGGATGTAAGACAAGGGAAAGCTGTCCTCTAGCCTGCGTGTTGTTAGCAGAGGAAAATAACCCGAAGTAAGAGGCAATAGATGCTTATGGAGGTTGTTTTCCTCTACGTTATGCTCAATGGGAGACACAAGATGATGATATTGCAGTTTTCAAGCAAGACCATACCATTGCACATCACATGACATCACTGTTTGTGCCATACCACAGTGGACCTATACTTGACCTAGACCTATACTTATATAATACTTATATAATACTTATTTTGATGAAGTCAATGTTTGAGTGATTATACTGAAAGCCAAGTTCATTTTAGTTGACATATGATAAACAACATGTGGGAGGTATGGAGTAATCCTAAAATAATTTATAACAGAAAAAAATAGCTGTTGAAATCTTTATTTTTGTTATGCTTACTCGCAGTCAACTATCCTAAGCACCACAACAGTCTTGGGCCCTGGGCGGTCTCAAAATGTACATCCTTACGATCAAACCACCTCTTCACAGTATTGCCATCCTAACCAAAATCAGTGTTATCCTACATGTGGGAGCTTTGCATATGCGTGGGAGCCCAGCTCACATTAAAACAATGTGTAGATACACTTTTGCCTAGCTTTTATTCCCCTACCCACATGTCTAACAGCAACCCTCGCCAATCACTAGAGTATGTGTTTGGGGTTCTAAGGCTGTGTTTACACAGGCAGCCCAATACTGATCTTTTGTCCACTAATTGGTCTTTTGACCAATAACATCAGATATTTCCACCTCAGTCTTTTTTAGAGCTGATCTGATTGGTCAAAATACCAATTAGTGGGAAAAATATCAGAATTGGGCTGTCTGTGTAAACGCAGCCTAAAAGACCTGCATAACAGTGTGATGGGTCCCAAGGTGAAAGAGGGAGAAAGGCCCCAATATTAATCTAACCCAAGGTATAATGAGGCTGCTCTGAAGGCTTTCCCCTCTGATGGCCCTTGTTTATGCCAGGCTTTGCTGTCCAGCGGCATTCATTTAATTTTCAAGTCTGCTCATCTGCCAACTACGCCAGAAACTGCGAAACATAAATAAACTGTATTCGAAGGACAGTCTTTATTCACCAATTGTTGACAGAGTACGTTTAAAGTCTGGTAAAGGCCCAATCCCTTGAGAGGACGGTGGCTTCGCAGATGACAATGCTGCAATATTTCTTGATAAAGGGTATTTTATCAACTGCAAAAATTCTGCCAATCAATACTTCACCGCTTCGTCCGCTCTTACCGTCTATAGGTGGCTAGAGGATAATGAAAAAAGAGTAGCCACTTAGACAACACTTATTGTTGATGTTCGAGTGGTAGCAGGTGTCACATGGCGTGGCTGTCAAATTAAGGATGATTTACCTGTCAGTGTCAAAAGAATGGCAGTAGAACAGATCAGAAGTGGAATCCCATAATACTGTGAAGTCATCCTGTCGCAGTGGTGATAAGTAAACCAGTGCCTCATAGCAATACCTCATCACCTGTTTGGGTTCAGGAAGGAGACACTCAGTGACCTCGCTACCATAAAGGAAATTGAGAAAATATTCTAAAGAAGTATAACTTCTTTAAAATAACCAGATACAGTATTGTGTATATAATAACAATATGCTGTATAGTATCTACAATAACAAGATCAAGTCTAGTATCTACAATAATGAAATACAGTATAATATCTACAGTAACATAATGCAGTAGGTTTAACAGGAACTTACTGTATAACATGCCTGCAATATCGGAAGATTAACTTGTAACACATAACTGATTTTATCATTACTGAACAAGTGTCGGTGACTGCTATCACAAACTATCCCATTAACAAGATGAATTATCTACCTTTGTCTTACCGCCTTTGCAAGTATTTTACAATAACTGTTGTAGCTGCTATTTGCTAATTGCATGCCCGTCACTAGACACACACATACATATCCCCCTAATAGCTGTAGATAATGTTTTCTCCACACAGTAACATTGTGACGGACAGGAATACAGCAGTATATTGTCTAAATGCCTGCAGCAGTGAAAGTAAGTGATGGCTGATTCTGATCTGCAGTGTTGGTGCTACGGAGAGCATTGTGTACACTTTAGCTCCCGTCTGTAGCTTCTGTAGCTGGCTGAAGCAGGTGTAATGTATCAAGGTTTGTCAGACAGTGTACAGTGATGCGGTTTGCTGGCTCCTTAACGACTTCAGTGCTGATGAACTAGGAGAAACTGGAGTTGTTATACTTTGAGTAAAGGTATCTGCTGAAGTCGGGCTTTTTGAACACTTTTTTTCACAACACTGTTGACACTGTTTTTCAGCACTGGTTTTCCCAAAACAATATTTTTCTCTACACTGTTTTAACACTGTAATACTTGGACAACTGTAATGAAGAAGGAATGATCTGCATAACATCAGTTTAACAACCATCAATTTATCAAACAAATGTATTTTATAAATCCCTTCTAACATCAGCAGTTGTCATTATGTGCTTAGACAGACAGCCAGCCTAAAACCCCCAAAGAGCAAAAACAATGCAGATGTGGAAATACAGAGGCTATGAAAATCTCCCTAGAAAGGCAGGAACCTAGGAAGGAACCTAGAGAGGATCTTGGCTCTGAGGGGTGGCTCCTCTTCTGGCTGTGCCGGTTGGAGATTATAAGAGTACATGGCCATAGAGGCTAGATCATTCTTCAAGCTGTTCAAACGTGCATAGATGACCAGCAGGGTCAAATAATATAAACAGTGGTTATAGAGGGTGCAACTGCTCAACACCTTAGGAGTAAATGTCAGTTGGCTTTTAACAGCCGAGCGCTCAGAGTTCGAGACAGCAAGTGTGCGAAAGAGAGATAGAAATCTGTGATGGTAGTCAACGTTGTTTTAACTGTATTGCAGTTGATTGGTCAAGATGACATCCATACAAGGCTTGAACTCCAATTTCTACCTCATCATAGTGAAGAAAACAAAAGCCTAAATGTAGGCACATTTTGCTGTGGGTCAATGAGGAGTTTCAGGAAATTTTCCCCATGTCATCTTTCCCCCACGCGTGTTCATGGCATTTCCATTAATTTGGTCGAGTTCAACTGACCTCATTACTGCATCTGTGTACACTAACATTTCTTAATTTCCCTTTCCCACAATCTTGATTCCCTTTCCGATTTAATAGGTTTTCAACATTTGTACCAAAAAATAATCAAACCAACTTAATAGAATCTGATGTATAGCAATGAACACAAGAGAAAACTATTAAAACGAACATTGCAGAATAAAATATCTAAACCAATAAATAAGCACACACACTTTAATGAATGTAACAAAACCCAACTACTTTCCCTACAAACCTGCACCAGTACAGACAAATACATTTTCAAAATAGGTCTTGCTTCTGAAGGATGTATGAAGAACTGAGCACTGTTGGATGATCAACAACCAAGGATAAAATGCCAACCTATGTTTCCCGCTCATAGGGTAAAAGGAGCTTCGAGGCTCATGGGATGAATGGTTGTAATCCACCGTTCTAATGGCCTTACATGTCAAAGGAAAGTCTTTCTGAAGAAATTCAGGAGAAATAAAAGGAATTATACATGTGGATGAACTCTGAGTGACCTTTTAGCTCAGTGTTAGAGGAATTTAGTTCCTGTGTGTTCATAAACCAATTCAATTAAAACACTCTGTCCGTTTATAAGAAATTGTAAGGTTCTCATTTACATAAAATAGACAGAGACCAGTCATCAACATTAACCAATAGCGTTTATTCTCGAGAGCTCTGATCAAATACCATGTACATTGGTTTACATATCTCACATTTTGTCATGAATGTCCCTCCTCCTCAGATACAATAGCAACATAGTTCACAAGTCTTCTCACCTTGTCTGCCACCTGTTAAACAATCTACTACAAGCCCAAGGTCTCTCCCCTCCCTGGGTGGGGACAGAATGTCCTGTAAGGAACACAGTATTCCAGCCGGTCTGACAATAGCTCCATTTGTTTCTAACAAGGAACAGAAAGTCCTTGTTCTAATTCAGAACTAAAACTTCACACATTATATTTAGTGTAATGATTCTAATAAGATTCATACAATCATACAGTGACAGGGTGGTAGTCGGTTATCTATATTTCTACATTAAATGTATACATCATTTGGTCATTATTCATAAAAATCCCATAACACTCAGCTAGTTCAGCTTTGTCTGCCCGTGGAGGAGTTGCCGTAGGAACTGGTGGTGGCAGAGATGACACAAAGAAAAAACACTTTAATGTTCCCGTTATCTGTCACTACGTTAACCTTTCTTTTTAATAAGTATTTGAACAAAGCCGGCGTGAAATTTGAGAACATCAAAGTGAGTTGTCAACAACAAACAAAATAGGGACAATCAGATGAGTGAGGATGATGCAATTATCATTCAACAAAACAAAGTTTTGCCTTATGTCATGTCAGGAAGAATGCCTCTGTGGATGGAGTTTCATGCACCATAACAACGTTAGATTGTTGCTATTGCAACAGCTTGTTATGACAACTGCTATAACACTCATATTAAAATGTAACTCCACTCTTGTTACAATGTAACAAGGGACTACAGACAAAGAAGCTCCACCTCTTATCTTTACCACTGAACTTATATACACGATCATGGGAATCACTTTCCTTGTGCAATAAACAATCTCTAAACATTCCTGTCCTTCTCTCCTCTCACTCTCATGTGTGTAGTCACATGCCGCTTACCGAGAGACTGGCTACACCTGCTGCCAGGGACCTGTGCGTGCCTTCAAACCGCTGGCTGGCTGACTGGATCTCCTGCTACTCCTGCTAGTGACAGCTTTCAGGGGACTGCATTGCACACAGTAGGGAGTTCAAGTGGTGGAACTTGACTCGACAGTTGGTTTCTAACTTCTAAAAGAAGCTGATGAAATGTGTTGATAGTGGGATGATTTGATAAGACTCATATGGATGGGATGGTGGTTTAAAATCATTGTCTTGTGTAGTTTTTACTCTAGACACCTCATCAGATGAGTGGAAAGTCAACACAAAGTTGTTTTGTTCCCTTCTTGTATGGAAATAATGTTTGAGAGATAATGTTTGAGGAGATTACCATGAAACTCTATGAGAGTTGATATGCTTTACAGAGATAGAACACTCTATGAATAGATTCCAGCAAAGGACATGATCAAATACATCACTGCAAAATACCCCGAAGCTACTTGTCCTTGTCACGCTGATAGGCCTTATACAATATACTCATCAGTAATAATAACTGATATGTACAACAATGTGTGACCATCTTGATGTGTAACGGTTTTCTTCCTCTGAAGGAGAGGAGGACCAAAATGCAGCGTGGTTAGTGTTCAACCTCTTTAATATAGACGATAACCGAGAACACTACAAAATACAAAACAACAAATGTGAAAACCGAAACAGTCCTATCTGGTGCAATGACACAAAGACAGAAGACAATCACCCACAAAATACCCACAGAATATGGCTGCCTAAATATGGTTCCCAATCAGAGACAATGATAAACACCTGCTTTTAATTGAGAACCAAATTAGGCAACCATAGACTTACATAAACACCTAGACTAGAAAACACCCCATAAACATACAAAACCCCTAGACCAGGGAAAACACATAAATCCCCCCCATGTCACACCCTGACCTAACCAAAATAATAAAAAAAACAAAGATAACTAAGGCCAGGGCGTGACATGATGAGTCAGAAAAAAATTATATTCTTGAATCATAAATGGTTGATTCCACTTTTCTCGTTACATTCAAGGGCAAACAATAAAAATAATCCCATGATGTTTATGGCAAGTGTTGTCTGTTACAAAGAGTTTAACTGTTGAGATGCAGGTAAAAATTACCACCAATTCTGTGTTTTTTTTTAAATTTCAAGCAGGGGTGGCGTTGTGTAAACCTGGTTTGATATTTAGAAAATTATGCCCATCTTAACAGTTAAACCCTTTGTACAAGACAGATACATTTGTAAATTAACTAAATTAATAATATGCAAGTCTTTATATATACTGTATGTAAAAAATGGCTGAGCTCTTTTAATTAATAGAAAATAACTATTTACAACACTTGCTTATCTACAACACATACATCTCGTACTTAGTAATAACATGCACAAGTCAAGGACCTCATTAAAAACAAAGTTGGACTCTTTCTATAAGTAACATCATTATTTTTAACAAACTTTTAAGAACTGATAACAGGCCATAACTAGATCTGCTGTGTTCGGCATTGTACGTTTACTACAAGCATGTGGAAAGTTAATATACATATATTATATACAGATCGATAACAGATATCTAAAGATGATATGTGTCACGACTTCCACCGAAGGTGGCTCCTCTCCCTGTTCGGGTGGCGCTGCCACCGATCCTTTTTCTTTTTCGTTTGGTTTTGTCTGTCTTGTTGCTCACCTGGTTCTAGTTTAGGTTATTAGTGGGGTATTAAATCTCGCCCTACCCTCTTGGGTTTGTGCGGGATTGTTTGTGTTGCTGTCATTTGCTTGGGTTTGTTCTGTGGAACATGTTTTTTTCTTTTCTGGAATTCGTTCCTGTCGTTTTGTGGCTACTGTTGGTGTCCTGTTCCTGTTCTTTGGACTTGTAAATAAATGCCCTTTCTTGCAATTTGCTCTCTCCTGCGCCTGACTCCACACCCACCTCTCCTAGGGAGAATCTGACAGAATCCCGCACCGCAAATCGGGGAGTAAGCAGGAGCGGACGCACCCTCCCCGTCCATGGAGGAGCGTGTCCTCCAGCATACAGCCGTGCTACACCGTCTGGGGACGGCTATGGATCAAGTGATGGCGAGAATGGAGAGATGGGAGAGGTGCGGCCTCCCTACCCCGTCTTCAGCCACTCTCCAGCCTGCACCACCACCTTCTCCGGCGGCGTCCGGCCCGAGCGAGATTCGGCCCGCGCTCCCGAGGGACTACGATTGGATGGCTGCCGGGTGCAAGGGGTTCCTGCTCCAGCTGGAGCTTTACCTTTCACCCGACTCCCTGGAGCTTTACCGTTCACCCGACTCCCTCAGGAGAGGAGAGTGTCAACGTCCTCGTCTCCTGCCTTTCGGGCAAAGCCCTGGAGTGGGCCAACGTGGTCTAGGAGGGTCCAGATTCGGCGAGGGACCATTACCCAGAGTTCACGGGTGACCGGCTGTTTCACCTGAGGCAGGAGATGAGTAGCGCACAGGATTTCGCGCTGGAGTCCCGGACCCTGGCCGCCGGCGCGGGTTGGAATGACAGGGCCCTGATGGACCACTATAGGTGTAGCCTGCGATAGGACATCTGCTTGTCGAGACACCACCCTCACTCTGGACCAACTGATCGACATGTCCATCAGGCTGGACAACTTGCTGGCTGCTCGCGGGCGTCCAGATAGGGGTCTGTTCGTTCCACCTCCCAGCGCTCCCGCTCCAACACCCATGGAGTTAGGAGGGGCGGCAGCTGGGGTGACCTGAGGAGGAGCCTCCTCCTGCACCAGTTGTGGTCGGAGAGGGCACATTTCTGATCTGTGTTGGAGGAGCTCATCTGGGAGTCGAGAGGGCAGGCAGAGCACTGCTTGGACACCTCAGGTGAGTCAGCACCAGGCTCACCCAGAGCTCCCTGTTGGTCATATGTATGTGTTGATTTCCTTTCCTGAGTTTTCCCCTCATTCCCAGCATAAGGCGCTAGTAGATTCAGGCGCAGCGGGGAGTTTTATGGACTGCGGGTTCGTGCTTAAGTTAGGGATTCCCTTGGTTCAGATGGACCAACCCTTCCTCGTGCGCTCCCTAGATAGTCAACCGTTAGGGTCAGGGCTGGTCAGGGAGGCCACGGTACCACTGGATATGGTAGCGCAGGGGTGTCATGAGGAGCGGATTAGTCTCTTCCTCATTGATTCTCCTGCGTTTCCAGTGGTGCTGGGGATTCCCTGGTTGGCTTATCACAATCCCAAAATGTTTGTGGAAACAGGGGGCTCTTAGAGGAGTGCTCAGGTAGGTGTTTGGGATTTTCCATCGGTGCTACGACGGTGGAGAGTCCGGACCAAGTCACCACCGTACGCATTCCCCCCGAATATTCCGATTTAGCTATCGCTTTCTGTAAAAAGAGGTCGACCAATTACCACCTCATCAACGAGGGGATTGTGCGATAAACCTCCAGGTGAACGCCGCTCTTCCCAGAAGTCACATGTATCCCCTGTCGCAGGAGGAGACGGTGGCTATGGAGACATATGTCACCGAATCTCTGGGACAGGGGTACATTCGGCCCTTCACGACACCCGCCTCCTCAAGTTTATTTTTTGTGAAGAAGGAGGGAGGTCTGCATCTGTGAATTGACCATAGAGGTCTAAATTCCATCACAGTGGGGTTCAGTTACCCGCTACCTCTCATCGCCACGGCGGTGGTGTCATTTCACGGAGCACGCTTCTTCAAAAAACTGGATCTCAGGAGCTTGTATAACTTGGTGCGAGTCCGGGAGGGAGATGAGTGGAAGACTGCGTTTAGTACCACAGTACCATTATGAGTACCTCGTTATGCCGTATGGGTTGAAAATTGCTCCAGACGTTTTCCAATCCTTTGTAGACGAGATTCTCCGGGGACCTGCACGGACATGCTGTGGTGGTTTACATCGATGACATTCTGATCTATTCCGCCACACATGTGCATGTGTATATGGTGATCAGGGTACTTGAACGACTGTTGGAGCATAACCTGTAAGTCAAGGCCGAGAAATGTGTGTTCTCCAAACAAGCCGTCTCTTTCCTGGGTTATCGCATTTCCACATCTGGGGTGGTGATGGAGTGTGACCGCATTGCGGCCGTGTGTAATTGGCCGACTACGACCACAGTAAAGGAGGTGCAGCGGTTTTATGGTTTGCCAATTACTACCGGAGGTTTATCCGGGGTTTTGGGCAGGTGGCTGCTCCCATTACCTCACTGCTGAAGGGGGGGGGGCAGTGAGTTTGCGGTGGTCGGCGGAGGCGGACAGGGCTTTTGGTCGTCTGAAGGCGTTGTTTACCGATGCCCCCATATTGGCGCATCCAGGCCCCTCTTTGGCATTCATAGTGGAGGTGGACGTGTCCAAGGCTGGTGTTGGAGCTGTGCTATCACTGCGCTCGGGCACGCCCCTGAAGCTTCGCCCTTGCGCCCTTTTCTCTAACTAAAAGCCATCTGCTTAAAATAAGCATAGCAACATTCATATTCCAAGGTAAATGCTAAATTATGCTAAAAACAAGCCTTTTACAATGACAACTGTCACAAATAAAGTGCAACAGTTACTGTGGAATAAACTGGAATATTGTGATGCTGATTATACTATTCAACACATTCATCTCACTCTCTCTCTGGGGTAATACATTGACTTTGTAATGCATATTAATAACTATTATCAAAGCTAGCACACAGTATATTTTCTACTTTGTATTTTTTCCAGCCCCAGCTCTGAGAGGTGGCCTCTGGTGTCAATGGCCTTTCTGAAGCGGCTTGAAGGCTCTTCCCACTTTTTCTAAGGTGAGAGACACACAAACACAAACAAACACACACACCTATCCTCACCCATGCTCCAACTTTAACCCTCAACTCTTCAATATGGACCCAGCTGGTGTCGTAAGTATGGTGTTATATGAGTATATAGAAGGAGGCTGGACTACTGCTCTGAATCCATGCAATACTCTCAACTCTCGATATACTCTCTTTTCCATTGTGGAGGAGATTTTGTACTGTTTTTGGGTAGACGCTGGCAAATAATTTCATTTGCAGCCAAGAGTAGTTATTTGTTTGTCTCATTTTGAGCCAATACTCAAACTGATGTAATGTTGTTGATCATTGTTAGGACATTCTGAATTCTGCATATATTTATAACCACATTTTTTTTTTTTCATTTTCTCAAGGACTAAATAATCAACAAATTATTTTCAGTGCAACACTCATTTGTTGTTGGATGGTAAAGACAGTGAACAGATGTTGGGCATCTTGATGGTAGATATAAAATATGCCTTGTCTCAAGAAGTTCCACTTTAAAATAAAATCCATCCTTCCTTTCCTCCATTGTCCTCCTCCAATCTTCATACACCAAGGATGATGACAAACATATAATGCATTTTAAAAACAGAACAAAACATGTGCTTGGCTTATCCTATCCAAATATGGCTCATGAAGACATTATCTCCAGTAAATGACATTGCATTTCTGACGTTACAAAAATAAACAAACACAGCTAAAGAAACAGGAGAATATGTAGAGAAAATAATGATTTCTCTTGCAAGTACATACAGTTAATATATGTCATTATTTTGTTATTGTCACACCCTGATATGTTTCACCTGTTCGTGTGATTGTCTCCACCACCCTCCAGGTGTCGCCCGTCTTCCCCATTATCTCCTGTGTATTTATACCTGTGTTCTCTGTTTGTCCATTGTCAGTTTGTCTTGTTTGTTTTGTCAACCAGCATTTTTGTTCTCAGCTCCTACTTTTCCCAGTCTCTCATTTGTCTCGCCCTCCTGGTTTTGACCCTTGCCTGTCCTGACTCTGAGCCCACCTGCCTGACCACTCTGCCTGTCCCTGTGCATACCTGCTGACATGTACCTTTGCCCCACCTCTGTTTTACTGACCCCTGCCTGCCTTGACCTGTCTATTGCTTGCCCCTGTTGGAATATTAAACCATTGCCAATTCTATGTGTCCGATTCTGGGTCTTACCTTGATTCCTGATTGATACTAACTTCTTTCCCTACCCACAGTTAGCTGTGTGATGTAAACGATTACTCTTGCTTCTGGCTTTAGTTCAAACTCCGCCAGATTCTGGTTCAGAGCGCTGGCAAGTATCTCAGAGATCTGTTGAAGGAGATGAAAGAAACATCATTTAGTCAAACAATTATCACCCTTTACAGCTCTTTCAATTCACACACACTGCATAATTAAATATACATCTTGTCGTGATACTGACCACTTTGGATAATTTGTCTCAATTGTCAGACTCGGGCACATAGAATTAATGTGCCTGTCATTTCAGCCATGACAATGTCTTTATCCTATTGTGTGAATTGGCGTGAAGGATTGGAAACAATTTGTCATACATGCAATGACAGAATTACAATGACACTCAAAATGTCTGTGTCCAATCTAACTATCACATACCTGCTCTAGCTCCACCTCGCTCTGTTTCTTGCCCTCTGATTGGTTCTTGTGTGGTAACAGGAAGAGCTCAGCGGCCATTGGCACACATGGAAACACTGCAAACAATAGCTGATCCTCTGGAAAGTCTGACACCTGTTGACAATACTGTTACAATATGTTCATACTTGTATGGTATTCTTAATCTACAGTCCAAATTACTACCACTAGATTATATTAATATTTAATATGTTTGAAATCAAAGGAGAGGGAGGTGACAATTAAATACATTTGGGCTTGACCAAGATGTGGTAATAACCAATACAACCTCCAGGTAAACAATGTTACAACATGTCACTAAACCAATAGATAACAATTCAACATTAATACAACTTAATTTTTTTGGTGACACTTTATTTGACACCTAGCATCATAATACGTTATGACGCGGTTATAAACATGTCATAATATGTCATAACATTTTACAAAACTTGTCATAACATTATCATAACACTGTCATGACACATATATTTAGACTTGTTGTGACACACAGTACCAGTCAAACACTTGCTCTGGGTGTGCAGAGCCGCCAGGGACCTGATCTCCCAGTGCCCCCCTGATCTCCCAGTGTCTGCCAGCAGGGGAGGACCTAACGCCCCAGCTTGTGCTGTATGGGGTGGGCCGAAGGCCTATTCCACCGAAGGCCTTCACCAAGCTCTGGCCTACCCTCACGTGTCTAAAGGATGCACTGTGGTCCTCCCACAACCTGCTGGTTGCGGAGTAGAGACCACCCCCCAGGCAGTGGCCATGGTAGCCCCGGAAGTACTGGGGTGGTACAGAAGAAAGGGGGCCTCGACCCAAGGCGAAAGGTCCCCCACAACACCCAAGGTCCTGGCGGCCACGGCCTGACAGCGCTGCGGCGTCTAGGGTGACGCGCCTAGGGGAGGTATCTCCTCTGGGCCGCGACGGACAGGACGATAATTGATTCGGAGGAGCAGGAGGAGGCGAGTTTGATAAGGACTCACCCAGTTCCTGTACAAACGACCGAAGACAGCCATTTAACCTCTCTGATGCAGGCGTGCCGCTAGCGACACACCTTGACAACATCCGGTGAAATTGCAGAGCGCCAAATTCAAATGACAGAAATAGTCATAATAAAAAACATGAAAAAATAAGTGTTATACATCGGTTAAAATATTCACTTCTTCTTAATCCAGCCACTTTGTCAGATTTCAAAAAGTGTGGGAACTCTTTCAATACTGTTGGAAAAGCAATCAAGGTGAAGCTGGTTAATAGAATGTCAAGACTGTGCAAAGCTGTCATCAAGGCAAAGGATCTACAATATAACATATATTTTGATTTGTTTCACACTTTTTTGGTTACTACATGGTTCCATACATGTTATTTCATAGTAGAAAATAGTAAAAATGCAGAAAAACCCTTGAAATTCCAAACTTTTAACTGGTATTGTATGTTAAAATATGTTATGTCTGGTTATGTCATCTATGTGTCAAAGCCTACAAAATCTACCACACAAGGCAAACCAATCCATTCTAGTTGTAAATAGTATGTTATATAACATTTCCCAAAATTGGCAATTTCACCACCATTGTAATTGTACAGACATTGATGTCAAACATGTGCCTAGCCCAATGCTCTGTCACTGATGACTGGGATGAAAACAGGAGAAGGACCAAACACCCTCTTTGGAACTTATAACTGACATATGGTCATGTACGTGATAGACGTATCTGAATTATATTATTATTACCCTTACAACAACAAAACAATTCCATATTTTGGCAACAAAGCTTGTTTGTTCACAAGATTATGTACACCGCTGTTAACCGCTAACATTAGCAAGCCAACCATAGCTAGTTAATTGTTGTTCGTTGTCAATGGGTTTTTGTTACATTTAGCACACAAGACTCTTCTATAATTCATTTGTACAAGTAGCACTATATAGAGATAGTGAATCTGATGTACTGTTGTTTCCTCAACAACAGCATTGGGTGTAATTAGTTGTTTTGAACACCACCATAATTAGTGGTAGGGCAGCTAACCTTAGCGAAACAAACACTACTGTAACTGGATGGTAGCTAACATTTAAGTAGCTAGCTACATAAGTAGTTGAGAGCTAGCTTTAGAAAATAAAACATTTAGAAACAGGATTGTAATGTATTTGAGAATGTGTGAAAGTGTTTGCTGTTTTCCATAATACAGTATATTTGGTATGAAGTTGAAGTTTTTAGCTTTCTTTAGTGGTGTCACTGCATTGCAGCATACTCTATTATGTTCATCTGCTGAATCCAAGGGAAAGGAAGCTTCTTGGCAGGGAAAAACCCGTTTGAATAAATAATACAATTTAGAGTTAAATCCTTTGATGTTGTTGCAATAATTTTTTTTCATCGTATTTTGAGTAACCCATGGAAAAAACATACTGTCATGAAGCATTATGACCATCCTGTGTGACTTTACTTGGACTAAGAAAATACAGTTTATGACACTGTCATTAAGCATTATGACCATCCTGTGTCTCTTTACTTGGACTAAGAAAATGCACTTCACGACATTAGAAAATGTAGTATAACATAAACATAATGTTTACAAGTAGGCTATGATGTAATGGAATTGTTTGCTTTTTGTGGTAGGTTTTGTGGGTTTTGACACTCTTATGTAGATTTCATAATCAGCCATAAAAATTTCACAACAGGTCTAAATACATGTGCCATGACAATGTTCTGACCATATAATGAGTTTGTTGATTCAGCTGTTATGACCTTCTATGACATGGTTATGAACGTGTCATAATGTAGTAAAATGTAATAAAATGTTACCCATTTTTCAATCCAATCTCAACCTCCATGTTTTCGCGAAAGTGTATTTATTTCTTGATGGGAAAAGTACATCTTGCCAAATAACTATTTTTCCAAGACTTCAAACTAGCTGCTACTAAATGTTTTTCGTTATAATGGCCTTTATCCACTTTACCAGCGAGGCACGGGTTCCAACCAGCAATAAGTGTCCATTTTAAAAGCCACTAATGTTTTTATGGGTTCTTTATAGGGCTATCGGCAGACAATGGAGTGGCATAGTCGGCAAGTCACATACACATGAAGCACATACATTTTCAAGCTTTAAAATCACTATTTGAGTTGCAAAGTAGTGGACAAATAGAGAGCAAAGGAATGACTTGCAATGAGGGAAAGAGGTAAAGAAGGAATGGGAGAGGTAAGGGGATAGGATGCAATTGCGATTACTCATTAGTCTAAAAAGCCTTCTGGCTCCGAGTACTTGGGTAGCGCTGGCATTTTATGCCCCCCACTCATTGGAAAAGTAAAGTGAAAAATCTGATATGGGTTAAGGGATGAGAGCAGGTGGGTCAGACTGTCAGATGAGTGAGCGTTTGAGGAAATTTTGTCCAAGCCCAAAAGTGGCTGAAAAAACACCTCTGCAGGGCTGTATCTTGTCGCTTTAATAAAGCTAAAAAAAATCAGATGAAACAGTTGTCAAATACTATTATAAACACACCATGAAGTGGATTCTGTTTTGGGTTATTATATCTACATAACACCTTCCGTAGTGCATTATTTCCAACAATGTTGTTATAAATAGGTTATGACGATTCAATTATAACTGACATTTTATTCTGTGAAGTAAAGTACAGTTGTCACCCAGGAAAGGAAGGGGTGCGAGAATGAGAAAGGGATGCCCACAAGAAATGCACTCTCTTGGGTAAAAAAGAGGACATTTTAACCTCTTGCACCACACTCTCTGGGATATGTGGGACGCGTCCCACCTGGCCAAAAGCCAGTGACAATGCAGTGACAACGCCACATTCAAATAAATTACTATAAAAATCTAACTTTCATGAAATCACACATGCAAGATAGCAAATTAAAGCTACACTTGTTGTGAATCCAGCCAACATGTCAAATTTCAAAAAGGCTTTTTGGTGAAAGCAAACAATGCTATTATCTGAGGATAGCACCATAGTAAACAAAGAGAGAGAAGCATATTTCAACCCTGCAGGCGCGACACAAACGCAAAAATAAAAATATTATTCATGCCTTACCTTTGATGAGCTTATTTGGTTGGCACTCCAATATGACCCATAAACATCACAAATGGTCCTTTTGTTCGATTAATTCCGTCAATATATATCCAAAATGTCAATTTATTTGGCGCGTTTGATCCAGAAAAACACAGGTTCCAACTTGACTACAAAATATCTCAAAAGTTACCTGTAAACTTTGCCAAAACATTTCAAACTACTTTTGTAATCTGGATTCCCAATGAAAACCCATTGAAAAGAGAGTGACCTCAAAAAATAAATAATCTGAAAGGTTTGTCCTCGGGATTTCACCTGCTAAATAAGTACTGTTATACTCACAGACATAATTCAAACAGTTTTAGAAACTTCAGAGGGTTTCTATCCAAATCTACTAATAATATGCATACATTATCTTCTGGGGATGAGTAGCAGGCAGTTGAATTTGGAGTTTGAAGTTTAACAGGTGGTGGTGAAACCAGGGGGGGCTTCCGCAAAACATACTCAATTATATGAATTTGCCAATGGATCTCTTAGCCCCGGCCAGTCACTGTCTGGAACACGAGAGATGGATTGACTTCTGAAAATAACTTAAAATAGCCTATATTACTGAACTCCCCATTCAAACCTCTATTAGGCATTAGGTTGGAATCAGCTGAGGAGCAAAAGTGCATCCCTGCCTGACTCTCATTATTGTCAGCC
Organism: Oncorhynchus clarkii lewisi; assembly: GCF_045791955.1. Lineage (NCBI taxonomy): Eukaryota > Metazoa > Chordata > Actinopteri > Salmoniformes > Salmonidae > Oncorhynchus > Oncorhynchus clarkii. Next base: position 14,732,942 of record NC_092163.1, read on the forward strand.
ATAGAGCTGTAATGTAATACGGCAAAACCGCAGTTTAATGGACCCTGACTTTAATTGCGATGTTGATGCCCCTTCTTCTCCTCATCTTGGCTTTATTGTGGGGAGTTGTTTACCTTGACATGGAATATGTTTGAATTTGGAGGTGAACTGAATGCCAACCAGATGATCAGTTGCACACTATCTAGGCTATGAACCTTATGTCAACTCTAGCAGTACATGGATAAATAGGCCTTAATATTATTTTATTTTAGAGAAATGGTGAAAGAGATGAAAGGAGGATTAAAATGTATATGGAGGAGCATATGACACATGAACTAGTGTTCATAAACTCAATAGAGACCCATATACCGTATAAAGTATCTATTGTAGGGCCTAAAAGGTTGTATAACAAAACGTTTTATATGAAAAGAGGTGCTGTAACACTATTGAGGCTAGAAATAAATAGCCCAAGCAAGATCTCAGTTCAACACAGTTCAATTGGCTGGTGCTATACTATACTGCCATGAACATACTATGTGGCTCCCAGGCACCCAGGTGACAAAGTGCACTTTATTTCTAACAAAGCCTCACTTTGACCTCTATCACAGTAGCTCCCTCCACTGGCTCTCAGCCTAGCTCACCTTAGTCTGCTCTCATGTCAAATCCACATTGGAGTTGGTGAAGACACAGAGAGACCACAAGTTGCATGCTATAGGCTTAAACCTCCACATGAAGTGGAAGAATAACACACTTAACTATGTCATATCAGCGCTAGCCCTCCTCCGCAGATACTATGCACATCCAATGCGACGGTAATGGCTAAGATCTCCTTAATTCCAGACCAATTCCGAAGAACGTAATTCATCACTCTGACTTCTGAAAATAAGTTATTAGCGCTTAGCAAGCTGCCTCGTGGGGGGGAGAAGAAGCCGAGTCTCTCGCACCTGTGTGATAACGAATAACATGACTGCCAAAAGGGCGAATGCCGAAGCGACTGAGTGGATAGAAAGAGAAGAGAGAGAGGGAGTTAAAGAGAAAAGGAAGGAATTCACTCCTACTTGAAGCAGAGCGTTCTTAATGACTCTCCCCAAATCCTGTCTTCACTCGGGGAGATCACTACTGATCCTTATCTTGGACTTCTATCGCCTTGGTGTCTTGAGGTATGGCGTTGGTAGAAGACACTTGGAACGTAACAGTGTTCATTCCCTTGTTGGTGAAGGGGTACGAGATGCTCCCATCTAAGCTGATCACCGGCTGGAGGAAGAAGAAACATGGACAAAATGAGGGATCACACTTTGATCAGGTAATAATCCTTTCACCTAAAACCTTTAGCTAAAACCCTGGAACATGAAAGAAACCAATTTCAGATAATAACAACTTCTCCTTGAACTTCTCACTAAGAGTAGTCATAACTTCTGACTGGAGTAGTTAGAGTTGACGAAATTCTGACTTGAGTAAAACCCTAAAAAAAACATCCTCCCCATTAGACCTAGCACCAATGCAGCTAAGGTAATAACTTATGACACACTAATAAGATGTTTGAACAAAATACAAAATCAGAGACTGCTCCGCCTCTATCATAGAAGAGGTTCATGTACGTAATACCATAGACATCATGTATAACCCATATATACATCAGAGGAGGCTTCTGAAGGGAGGACAGCTCATAATAATGGCTGAAATGGAATGAAACTGGGATGGAAACCATGTCTTTGATGTGTTTGATGATGTTCCACTGATTCCATTCCAGCCATGACAATGAGCCTCTCCTCTGATTTAGTTGCAGTGACACCAGTCACCACTGCAGTACATGTACACTATATGGTAGAATAGTGTCAGTTCACCTCTATTAAAGTTGTATAGTTGGTACCCCACATACAGAATAATGTATACTATACACAACAACAAAGGAGGATCTGTGTCTGCACCATGTGTTCACACTACTGGAGTCCCACAGGGATCAGTTCTAGGCTCCCTTCTCTGTACACCAAGTGTTTAAAGTCCAGTTTACTTCACTGCTGTTCCCCAGTCACCAGAAATAGGTGAGGGTCCTAGAGTGGATGGGCCAGACCATCGCTGTTAGGTTTACTTCCTTGTTCTTGATGGCCAGAAACGGACCTGATACATTGCCACAGGACCTGATACAAACACAGAGAAGGATTCAGATTCAGTGTTGGATGATTCAGACTCCATATATGATTGTAATTACATGGATATTGCTTCAGACTACCTACTTCCCAATATGAAAAGCACTCGCACATCAAAATATATATGTTTTTGTTTCAATATGAAAAGCACTGGCACATCTGAAGATTACTTTTACAGTTATGTTGGAAAAAAGAAATAGCAACTGTCTTAAATGAAGAATTAGAGAAAACAAGATCTCCCACACTGCGCTTTCCAGTATCATTTCTCATTATCACTGGGGTAATGTGTGGGACCTTCTTTTCAATAAGACTACTTTAGCTGAAAAGGGAAGGTGAATGAAATCTTACTCAACAATTATCATAATTGTCATAATGTTTTATAGTTTGATGGAATTTAGTTGAAGAACAATATTTTTTCTTGACTTAAAACATTTTGGCGTTATCCTGTCTATGATGTGATACCTTGTGAGTAATACTGTGGTCTGCCATGCTGAGACCGTAATGGGAGTTGACGTGGGTGTATGTGGCATTACCGTGATCTAAGCGGTGAAGTTTCCTATAGTGGAGATATAACACGCTATTTTAACAGTAAAACTCAGGCCGACAGTGGTGTGACTTGGCGCTCTGATGTGTCTCCTCCTGGGCTTCGGTTAACTCTTATCATCTTTAACTGAGACTAATCTTTATCATTATCTTTATCATCCTAGCTTTGAAATGCATGCAGTGTGTGTGTGTGTGTGTGTGTGCGTGTGTGTATGTGTGTGTGTGTGTGTGATGTGAGTCATTTGGACAGGCTCCCTAAACTGTTTCTGTTGTACAAAATATACAAATTGTAAATATGTGTTGGTATTGTGCTAAAAGCATCACCTGCCCACTCTCTCCCCTGCAAATGACCTCAAAATGTTCCAAACCATTGAGAAAAAAACACCAGCAGAATATATGCCATCAAAAAGTACACTGATTGAAAGTGTTGTGGTGACCAGAGACAACATTTAAATGGCACCTTCACGAATTGATGAAAGTCTCCCTGATATTATTTACTTGACATTTGGCTGGCTTCTTCACACAACAGAAGTTGGCCTGATTACCAACAATGACGAGGCAGCGTCCAGGGAGGAGGTGAGGACCCTGGAAGTGTGGTTCCAGGAAAATAACCTCTCACCCAATGTGTGTGGCCTTCACGTGCCTGTACTACCTCTCTACAACGCCTGGGCATGCTGAGGGTGGCGAGGTGATGAGGTGGCGGATGGTCTCCTGAGGGATCTCCTCCCAGACCTGGACTAAAGCATCCGCCAACTCCTGGACAGTCTGTGGTGCAACGTGGCGTTGGTGGATGGAGCGAGACATGATGTCCCAGATGTGCTCAATTAGATTCAGGTCTGGGGAACGGGTGGGCCAGTCCATAGCATCAATGCCTTCCTCTTGCAGGAACTGCTGACACACTCCAGCCACATGAGGTCTAGCATTGTCTTGGATTAGGAGGAACCCAGGGCCAACCGCACCAGCATATGGTCTCACAAGGGGTCTGAGGATCTCATCTTGGTACCTAATGGCAGTCAGGCTACCTCTGGCGAGCACATGGAGGGCTGTGCGGCCCCCCAAAGAAATGCCACCCAACACCATGACTGACCCACCGCCAAACCGGTCATGCTGGAGGATGTTGCAGGCAGCAGAATGTTCTCCACGGACTCTCCAGACTGTCACGTCTATCACATGTGCTCAGTGTGAACATGCTATCATCTGTGAAGAGCACAGGGCGCCAGTGGCGAATTAGCCAATCTTGGTGTTCTCTGGCAAATGAAAAACGTCCTGCACAGTGTTGGGCTGTAAGCACAACCCCCACCTGTGGACGTCGGGCCCTCATACCACCCTCATGGAGTCTGTTTCTGACAGTTTGAGCAGACACATGCACATTTGTGGGCTGCTAGAGGTAATTTGGCAGGGCTCTGGCAGTGCTCCTCCTGCTCCTCCTTGCACAAATACGGAGGTAGTGGTCCTGCTGCTGGGTTGTTGCCCTCCTACGGCCTCCTCCACGTCTCCTGATGTACTGGCCTGTCTCCTGGTAGCGCCTCCATGCTCTGGACACTACGCTGACAGACACAGCAAACCTTCTTGCCACAGCTTGCATTGATGTGCCATCCTGGATGAGCTGCACTTCCTGAGCCACTTGTGTGGGTTGTAGACTCTGTCTCATGCTACCACTAGAGTGAAAGCACCGCCAGCATTCAAAAGTGACCAAAACATCAGCCAGGAAGCATAGGAACTGAGAAGTGGGCTGTGGTCCCCACCTGCAGAACCACTCCTTTATTGGGGGTGTCTTGCTAATTGCCTATAATTTCCACCTGTTGTCTATTCCATTTACACAACAGCATGTGACATTTATTGTCAATCAGTGTTGCTTCCTAAGTGGACATTTTGATTTCACAGAAGTGTGATTGACTTGGAGTTACATTGTGTTGTTTAAGTGTTCCCTTTATTTTTTTGAGCAGTGTACATAGACCTGAAATCAAGAATGGAACACCAGTTTACATAATTAGCATTATTATTGCCCAAATATTTATATATTCTTAATTCCATTCATTTACGTGTATTCTGTGTTTTGTTGTGAAATTGTAATTCGTTACACCCGCAATAACATCTGCTAAACACGTGTATGTGACATTTTTTTTGATTACAATAGGAAAAGAGCAAGAGAGCATCAATGTGCTGTACTATGTGCAAAGCATTCTGGTACTTTGCCTATAACTGGCTCCATTGTACCCTGCTGTATACTTAGAAAGGTGGTTATTTACAGAGAAATATGAGGCAGATATATTAAATGATGATCCATGAGAACCACAACACTGTTGATTTCCATCCTTTCCCTCCAATCAGGGACTGATTAAGACCTGGGTCACCAGGTGAGCGACCACTCTGGCCAATCAATGGCCAACATAACAGTAACTGACCAATTATCTACCAGGTATAGTGGAAACTAAAACCAGAAGTACTTCATTCCTCGATGGCGGAAATTAAATATCCCTGACAAATAGATTAATGTATAGAGGTGATGTACACGTAACATGGAGTTACAAGGTGGTTTTATCAAATTCCAGGGTGTTTTCCGCCAAGGCCGAGAAACGGAATATCCAGCAGTCTTGTAAATGTGTCTGATCCCCTCTTCGATCCAGCTCAAGTTGGAGTAGGAGACTGCCATGCCATCTCCGAAATCCAGTTGGTTTTGGTTCTCATTGAGTTACCCTGGAAAGCAAGTAAAGTCTCAAGTAAGGACTACAGATGAAGAAAGAAAAAAAGAAAGATAAAGTTCACCATTATAAAAAAACATAGAGCAATTGTATTTGAGAGCCCAGCCAGATGCTTGCACTTGTGTTTATTCTAGACTTAAATGCATATGATTGTTGAAATGGGGTTTAAAACAATGCCCCAAAACCACAGTACCACTCAGTAATGAGCACTCAGCATGCATGGGCAGAAGCAGGGCATCATTCTTTGTTTTTGGCCAAATCCTAACAGCTGGTGTGACACATTAACTGCATTCTGAGTCTGACATGTTACATAACACCACTGGGAGTGTCTGGCTCCTGTGGCGTGCGTGCGTGCGTGCGTGCGTCGTGCGTGCGTGTGTGCGTGCGTGCGAGATGGAGAGAGAGAACCACAGAGAGGTTGAGACAGTGTAGTAATCAAGAGACAGTAAGGTGGCAGGTATACGAGTCGACAGACTGCTGGGCTACATTCACACACAGATACAAGCAGTCAGAACAACCCTAAACATTGGGGTTGCATCATATTCTGCCCCACGGTGAGAGCAGTGTGTTTGCCTGCTACTGCTAATTGGGTGTGTGTGTCTCTCTCTCTCTGTGTGTGTGTGAGAAAGAGCTAATGTGTGTGTTAGACACTACCTGCTCTGCCTTTACAGTATCCGCAGCAGTTGTCAGTGGCTCCAGCTGCCACTGTGACCAATTCCTCCCACTTATCCCGCCGGTACCCTGCGAGCAAGCACAACTAGCTCCCAGCCTCCCTGCAGCACATTGTAACGCAATTCAATTGGGATCTTTATTTGTAACAATTCATTAGCACAAGGGGGCTCCGGTCCCGAAACAAACACAACAAAAAGCAAAAAAACGATTTCTCTCTCTCTCCTTATTCACTATCTGTTTTTCTTCTTTTCAAGCGCAGCAGAGTGTGAAAAGACGGGAGGGTTGTGTAAGGGGGAAGGCTTCTGGGGGTATATTTCACGCCATTATACCCAGAAAATGTAAAAATATGAATAAGCCAAATAAATAAAGGCAGAATAAAATGGAAGAAAAGGGATTACAGTGATAGCTACTGTGTGGAACTGTAATGGCCCACAATCCTTTGCCAAAATGGCACTCGGAATAGGTCTTCGGTGTCGTCGATGTCACACAGGCTTTTGTTGGTATCCGTTGTTCACACTCTCTGGACACTTCTAGTTCTCTATCGAGGTGTCCTGGGATCACTAGCTAATCTGCATGAGACTGATGCTGGCCTACTGGCTAAATGTCAAGCTTTGTGTCCGTGGCTCCATGTGTGACTCAGAGGGCCACCAAATCCAAAATGCATAATAGGGTAAGCGTCATGGTCTGGACACCAGTGCTGGTTGACAATAATGGGTTTTGTTATTTCAGGTCCAAACACAGGACTGTGAACAGGACTCTTGTTCAGGTGAATGTCAACACACAAAGGATGGTATAAACGGTGTGAAGTCAGTGCTGTCATGCTGATGGTGTGTCATACCTGGGTTCAAATAGTTTTCGCTTTCTTTCAAATGCTTTGAGCGTTTGATTGAGCCTGCCTGGAGAGCTAGATGGACGGATTGTCACTTTTGGGATTATTCCATATGTTCTGGTTGGTGTACACATGACATGCTATTAGGTAGCTAATGTTGGGTAAAAATGTTTGGTGTAAACATAACATGCTAATGTTGGGTAAATCTGGTTGGTGTACACATGACATGCTATAAAGTTGCTGATGTATAGTAAATCTGGTTGGTATACACATTGCATGCCTTAAGGTAGCTAATGTACAGTAAATCTAATCTAAATCTGGTCATGGCTCGCATCAACACAAGTATTCCAGAAACCCTTTTACCCACTCCAATTTGCATACCGCCCCAACATATGCACTCTACACTGCCCTTTCACACCTGTACAAATGGAACACCTATGTGAGAATACTATTCATTGACTACAGCTCAGCTTTCAAACCCATAGTGCCCTCAAAGCTCATCCCTAAGCTAAGCACCATCATTAAGTTTGCCGATGACACAACAGTGGTAGGTCTGATCACAGACAACGATGAGACAGGCTATAGGAAGAAGGTCAGAGACCTGATTGTGTGGTGCAAGCCCAACAGCCTCTCCTTCAACGAGATCAAGACAAAGGAGATGATTGTGGACTACAGGAAAAGGAGGACCGAACATGCCCCCATTCTCATCGACAGGGCTGTAGTGGAGCAGGTACAGATATTCAGGTTCCTTGGCGTCCACATCACCAACAAACTAACATGGTCCAAGCACACCAAGACAGTCATGAAGAGGCCATGACAAAACCTATTCCCCCTCAGGAGACTGAAAGATATGGCATGGGTCCCCAGATCCTCAAAAGGTTTTACAGCTGCACCATCGAGAGCATCATGACGGGTTGCATCACTGCCTGGTATGGCAACTGCTCGGCCTCTGACCGCAAGGCACTACAGAGGTTGGTGTGTACGGCCCAGTATATCACCTGGGCCAAGCTTCCTGCCAGCCAGGACCTCTATACCGGGCGGTGTCAGAGGAAGGCCCTAAAAATTGTCAAAGACTCCAGTCACCCTAGTCGGAGACTGTTTTTTCTGCTCCCACACGGCAAGCGGTACCGGAGCACCAAGTCTAGGCCCAAGAGGCTTCTTAACAGCTTCTTCCCCCAAGCCATAAGACTCAAATGGCTACCCAGACTAAATGGCTACCCTCTATGCTGCTGCTACTCTCTGTTATTATCTATGCATAGTCACTTTAATAACTCTACCTACATGTACATATTACCTCGACACCGGTGCCTCCGCACATTGACTCTGTGCCGGTACTCCCAGTATACACTGTAGCCCTGCTATTGTTATTTACTGCTGCTCTTTAATTAATTGTTTGTTATTCTTATCTCTTACTTTTTTGGGGGTATTTTCTTAAAACTGCATTGTTGGTTAAGAGCTTGTAAGTAAGCATTTCACTGTAAGGTCGACACCTGTTGATTTTGGCGCATGTGACAAATACAATCTGATTTTATTCGATTTATGGTTGGTGTACACATGACATGCTTTAAGATCACTTTGTGATATTGAAATCTTGACATGTGATAGTAATAGTTGTTTTACATTTTTTGGGGACTGAAATTATTATACGATACATTTCATAAACTTTTTGACCACATGGCACATGTCTCTCTTATCAGAGGAATCCTCTCTTAATGTAATAAATATATCTTCATTTCCTCAACTCATCACACTGTAATATGACTGCTGGGCCCGGGAGAGACCTCGTGGGAGAGACACTTACTTCTTAGCTGCAGTGCAGGGGGAAAGCACCGCCGCACCGAGCAGTGCACTACCGCACATATTCCACCTGAATTTAATGTGAGGTGGTTGAACAGTGTCTAGGGAGTGAGGGGAGCGAGGCAAGGCCCTGGCCCTAGAAGGAGGCTACTCTGAGTTTATCACTCTATAAAGGGGTCTCCAGGGGTGCATCTCTCTCTTAGGTCTTTAGCTCTTACTCTGTCTCTAAGCTCGGGGCTTGGGGCCTGTAGCTGTGTGAGTGTGATGGCATGTTGCAAACTTTCAGGAGATGGTGTATGGGATGACATAACAGGGAAATCATTTCAGGCGTATGCCTGGAGAAGCATCCATGTCGAACATGGGAAATGCATCCAAATTTCACTCAGTAACATAGGCCTACAGTGAGTGAGTTGTACACCAGATGCTAGTTCTACTTTTACAACCATGCATAACAATACCAAATAAGTTGTTTTACATTCCATGGCTAAAGGTAAAAATCAATGCAACTCATAAGAGTGATGCATACAATTTGGGTTCCTACAGGCCCATAAGAATGATATACAAAAAGGAGGCCATTTTGGCTTTTGGCCCAGTCCTACCTCATCCAGATGCACCAGGAAGGTGACGTTGGTGTGCAGGTCGGCAGTAAGCTTGCCCTCTCTGGTGGAGAGAGAAAGGCCTTTTGGAACCCTGTTGGGACACATCTGCTTCCTGGGTGTGTACATGTCTTTGACTCCCTTGATGCAGTTGTTGGAACAGAACTTCCGGTACCTTAAGGAGATACCATATGAATATATGAGTTAGTACATGTTAAGCGTGATTTAACGAGGTTACGGCTTCATGACACTACTATTTAACAAGGCTAAGGTATTGGTCACGTAAATCAATGAAGCTTGACAAGAAATCGCAACGTTTTTATTCTTAACCTCAAAGTGATTGTGGAAGTAACTGAGCTAGTGAACAAGACTTGCTATTCTTTGACTAAACTTAAAAATGCTTAGTAATTACTAAACAAAACATGACTTTTAACCCTGAAAGTTAATGTCTGACACAAGATGTACAGTATTTGCCGGTCACATTGACAAAACTACAAAATGCTTACTAACTACAGACAAAACTTGACTTTTAACCTTGGGGAAACAAATGCAAACATGAAGGATTCTCCATTCTTCTCAGACCTCATCCATCCTCAGGCGTCCTAATCTGTGAAGGCAACACTTCTGTATATTTCTGCTCAATGAAGGTAAAATATCTTCCTTGAATGTTTTCCATTTCATTTTGTAAAACATTATGATGGTCATAATATGGTCCATGTTAAAAAGCCTGAATAGGTGTCTCACATATCAAAAGAGAGGTACAAAAACACATTAAAACTTACAGTGGCTACAATATCTTTCTGTATAGGTTGGCCAATGCTTATCATCTTCCCATCTTCCCACTGTAATGAAACACTGTCAGGGTGTCACACCCTCTGGCACGGCTCCTAGTGTGAATAGTGATATTGGCTTTTTAGACCTGAGTCATTCACCAGACAGTAGATCTATACTGCTTGACATAGTGTACTGCTGAGAGCTACACAGGTCTTTCAAGAGTCCTATGACACAGATTTAGAATAGACAACATAGAAACGCTACAAAATAGTGTCCTTATGTGCAACTCACCCTGTGCTGTTGAGATAGTTCTGTCCTTGGCTGCAGCTCCTTGATACAACAGCTGTGTTGAACCAGAACGCCGATAGACAGTTCCCTTCTCTACGCCGTTCATAGCCATAATCACTATTAACAAATCACATGCAGAATGTGATCAATATCAACACTTTACCTCTACCTACTGTATATGTACATATCTATCTCAATTACCTCATACCCCTGCATGTCAAATCAGTACTGGTACCCCATGTATATAGCCAAGTTATCATTACTCATTATGTATTTATTATTATTTTTCTATATTTTTCTCTCTGAATTGTTGGGAAGGGCCCGTAAGTAAGCATTTCACTGTTAGTCTACACCTGCTGTTTACGAAACGTGATAAATACAATTTGCACAGAAATACTGTGACGACTCGTGAGGCTCATTTCTTTTAGGTATCTATGACCAACAGATGTATATCTTTACTCCCAGTCATGAAAAATCCATAGTTTAGGGCCTAAATCATTTTTTTCCAATGGACTGATATCCTCATGTGAACTGTAACTCAGTAAAATCTTTGAAATTGTTGCATGTTGCATTTATATTTTGGTTCTCTCTAATACCTTATTTACATAAGTATTCAGACTCTTTGCCATGAGACTCAAAATTGAGCTCAGGTGCATCCTGTTTCCATTGATCATCCTTGAGATGTTTCACCAACTTGATTGAACTCCACCTGTGGTAAATTCAATTGATTGGACATTATTTGGAAAGGCACAAACCTGTCCATATAAGGTCCCACAGTTGACAGAGCATTTCAAAGAAAAAAACAAGCCTTGAGGTCAAAGGAATTGTCCATAGAGCTCCGAGACAGGATTTTGTCAAGGCACAGATCTGGGGAAAGGTAGCAAAAATATTCTACAAAGTTGAAGATCCCCAAGACCACAGGGGCCTCCATCCTTCTTAAATGGAAAACGTTTGGAACCACCAAGACTCTTCCAGAGTTGGCCGCCCACCCAAACTAAGCAATCGGGGGAGAAGAGCTCTGGTCAGGGAGGTGACCAAGAATCGGATGGTCACTCTGACAGAGCTCTGTAGTACCTCTGTGGACATGGGAGAACCTTCCAGAAGGACAACCATCTCTGCAGCACTCCACCAATCAGGCCTTAATGGTTGAGTTGCCAGATGGAAGCCATTCCCCAGTAAAAGGCACATGACAGCCTTCTTGGAGTTTGCCAAAGGGTGCCTAAAGACTCTCCGACCATGTGAAACAAGATCATCTGGTCTGATGAAACTAAGCTTGATTGAACTCTTTGGCCTGAATGCCAAGTGTCATGTTTGGAGGAAACCTGGCACCATGCCTACAATGAAGCATTGTGGTGGCAGCACCATGCTGTGGGGATGTTTTTCAGCGGCAGGGACTGGGAGACTAGTCAGGATCGAGGCAAAGTACAAAGAGATCCTTGATGAAAAGTTGCTCCAGAGCACTCAGGACCTCAGACAGTGTCAAAGGTTCACCGTGCAACAGAACAACGGCCCTAAGCACACAGCCAAGACAACGCAGGAGTGACTTCAGGACAAGACTCTGAATGTCCTTGAGTGGCCCAGCCAGAGCCCGGAGTTGAACCCAATCCAACATCTCTGGAGAGACCTGAAAATAGCTCTGCAGCAACACTCCACATCCAACCTGACATAGCTTGAGAGGATCTGCAGAGAAGAATGGGAGAAACTCCCAAATTACAGGTGTGCCAAGCTTGTCACGTACAGGAAGAAAACAAACTGATGTAAACACTTCCACTGGATGTCACCAGTGTTTAGAAATTGGTTGAGGTTTTTCCTTTGTGTAATGAAGAAGTAGCCCTGTTCAAAACGAGGGTCACTTCAAGTGTCCTGTTTGTTAGAGGCGTGTGACCAGAAAGGTAGCATCAGTTTGTTTTCTTCCTGTATTGAACACAGATCATCCCGTCTTCAATTTTATCGATTATTTACTTTAAAAAATACCTAAAGTTGTATTACAAAAGTAGTTTGAAATGTTTTGGCAAAGTTTACAGGTAACTTTTGAGATATTTTGTAGTCACGTTGCGCAAGTTGGAACCGGTGTTTTTCTGGATCAAATGCGCCAAATATATGGACATTTTGGATACATATCAACAGAATTAATCGAACAAAAGGACCATTTGTGATGTTTATGGGACATATTGGAGTGCCAACAGAAGAAGCTCATCAAAGGTGATTTATATTTTTATTTCCGCATTTTGTGTCGTGCCTGCAGGGTTGAAATATGTTTTCTCTCTTTTGTTTATGGAGGTGCTATCCTCAGATAATAGCATAGTTTGCTTTCGCCGAAAAGCCTTTTTTAAACCTGATATGTTGGCTGGATTCACAACACGTGTAGATTTAATTTGGTATCTTACATGTGTGATTTCATGAAAGTTTTATTTTTATAGTAATTTATTTGAATTTGGCGCTCTGTATTTTCTCTGGCTTTTTGGCCCAGAGAGGTTAAACAACATGATAACTCTAAACGAGTCAGGAGCTAAACATGTAGCCTAAGAAGGAATGAAAACTAATGATTATACAGTCAGTGGCTTGCGAAAGTATTCAGCCCCCTTGGCATTTTTCCTATTTTGTTGCATTTACAACCTGGAATTAAAATAGATTTTTTGGTGGTTTGAATCATTTGATTTACACAACATGCCTACTACTTTGAAGATGCAAAATATTTTTTTATTTTGAAACAAACAAGAAATAAAATTTGAGTGTGCATGACTATTCATCCCCACAAAGTCAATACTTTGTAGAGCCACCTTTTTCAGCAATTACAGCTGCAAGACTCTTGGGGTACATCTCTATAAGCTCGGCACATCTAGCCACTGCGACATTTTCCCATTCTTCAAAGAAAAACTGCTCCAGCTCCTTCAAGTTGGATGGGTTCCGCTGGTGTACAGCAATATTTAAGTCATACCACAGATTCTCAATTGGATTGAGGTCTGGGGTTTGACTAGGCCATTCCAAGACATTTAAATGTTTCCTCTTAAACTACTTGAGTGTTACTTTAGCAGTATGCTTAGGGTCCTTGTCCTGCTGGAAGGTGAACCTTCGTCCTAGTCTCAAATCTCTGGTAGACTGAAACAGGTTTCCGTTAAGAATTTCCCTGTATTTAGCACATCCATCATTCATTCAATTCTGACCAGTTTCCCAGTCCCTGCCGATGAAAAACATCCCCACAGCATGATGCTGCCACCACCATGCTTCACTGTGGGGATGGTGGGGTCGGGGTGATGAGAGTTGTTGGGTTTGTGCCAGACGTTTTCCTTGATGGCCAGAAAGCTCAATTTTAGTCTCATCTGACCAGAGTACCTCCTTCCATATGTTTGGGGAGTCTCCCACATGCCTTTTGGCGAACACCAAAATGTGTCACGGCAGTCGAAAGAAGTGGACCAAAGTGCAACGTGTTGAGCGTACATTCTTTTATTTAAAATGTTGCCAACAAAACAACAAATGAAGAAACAACCGTGAAGCTTACAGGGCTATAGTGCCACTAACAAAACTCAACTACCCACAATCACTGGTGGGAAAAGGCTGCCTATGTATGATTCCCAATCAGAAACTACGATAGACAGCTGTCCCTGATTGAGAACCATACCCGGCCAAACAAAGACATATAAATCATAGAAATAAAGAACATAGAATGCCCACCCAAATCACACACTGACCAAACTAAATAGAGCCATAAAAATGTTATCTAAGGTCAGGGCGTGACAGTATCCCCCCTCAAAGGTGCGGACTCCGGCCGCAAAACCTGAACCTATAGGGGAGGGTCTGGGTGGACATCTATCTGCGGTGGCGGCTCTGGTGCGGGACGTAGACCCCGCTCCACCTCTGGCTCACCCCACTTTGGTAGTGCCTCTGGTGTGTGGACCCTCGCCGCCAACCCCGGACTGGGGATACTCTCTGCGGGCTCCGGACTGGGCACCCCGTGGAGCAGGCACCGGACTCACCAGGCTGGGGACTGGCCCTTGGAGCAGGCACCGGACTGGGCACCCTCGCTGCGGGCTCCGGACTGGGCACCCCGTGGAGCAGGCACCGGACTCACCAGGCTGGGGAGACCTACTGGAGGCCTGGTCCGTGGAGGAGGCACGGGATGAACCAGGCTGGGGAGACCTACTGGAGGCCTGGTCCACGTAGGAGGCACGGGATGAACCGGGCTATGGGGGAGCTCTGGAGAGCTGGTGCGTAGCCTTGGCACCTCTCTTCCAGGCTGAATACCTAATCTAGCCCGGCACCTCAGAGTGCAGGGACAGGTCGAACCGGGCTGTGGGGGAGCACTGGAACTCTTGTGCTTAGCACTTGACCGCTCCTCTTGGCTGCATGCCAACTTTAGCCTGGCACGTGCAGGGAGCTGGAACAGGCAGCACTCGGTTCTCCTGGCGAACTGGGGAAACTGTGCGTAGAGCCGACGCAGGACTCACAGGGCTGTGGAGGCGCACTGGAGGTCTGGAGCGCCGAGCTGGCACAAGACGTGCAGGGCTAGGGAGGTGCACAGGAGGCCTGGTGTGTGGGGCTGGCACAGTCTTGACCAGACAGACGGCTAGCACGCACCTCAGGTCGAGTATGGAGAGCTGACTCAGGTGACATCAAACCGAGGACACGTAGGACGAATGTCGTGCCTCATGCACCAACACAGCAGCTCTCTCATAGCTCTCTCCTCCAATCTCCCCATCAACTCCATCACTGTCTCTGCTTCGCTCCCTTCGCTCCCCTCCAAGTTCACCCCGACTGGCTCTGGTTCCATCCTCGGCTCTGCCAACCGTCCCGTGTCCACCCCAAAAAATTTTTTGGGGGCGGCCTCTCCTGGCCACGCTGCTTAGTCCTTTGGTGGTGGGTAGTTCTGTCACGGCCGTTGAAAGAAGTGGACCAAAGTGCAGGGTGGTGAGCGTACATTTTCCCTGAATGAGAACCATACCCGGCCAAACATATAAATAAAGATTGCCCACCCAAATCACACCCTGACCAATCCAAATAGAGACATAAAAAGGCTCTCTAGGGTCAGGGCGTGACAAAATGTGTCTGCTTATTTTTTAGCAATGGCTTTTTTCTGGACACTCTTCTGTAAAGCCCAGCTCTGTGGAGTGCACGGCTTAAAGTGGTCCTATGGAAAGATACCCTAATCTCCGCTGTGGAACGTTGCCGCTCCTTCCAGGATATCTTTGGTCTCTTGTTGCCTCTCTGATTAATGCCCACCTTGCCTGGTCCGTGAGTTTTTGTGGGCGGCCCTCTCTTGGCAGGTTTGTTGTGGTGCCATATTATTTCAATTTTTTAATAATGGATGTTCAAAGTTTTGGATATTTTTTATTGCCCAACCCTGATTTGTACTTCTCCACAACTTTGTCCCTGAACTGTTTGGAGAGTTCCTTGGTCTTCATGGTGTCACTTGCTTGGTGGTGCCCCTTGCTTAGTGGTGTTGCAGACTCTGGGGACTTTCAGAACAGGTCTATCTATATATACTGTATATCATGTGACAGATCATTTGACACTTGGATTGCACAAAGGTGGACTTTATTTAACTAATTATGTGACTTTTGTAGGTAATTGGTTGCACCAGATCATATTTAGGGGCTTCATAGCAAAGGGGATGAATACACACACACACACACACACACACACCACTTTTCCATTTGTTAATAAAAAATAAAAAACATTTAAACAAGTTATTTTTTCATTTCACTTCACCAATTTGGACTATTTTGTGTATGTCTATTACATGAAATCCAAATAAGATTCTATTTAAATTACAGGTTGTAATGTAACAAAATAGGAAAAACTTCAAGGGGCGTGAATGCTTTTGCAAGGCACTGTATACTTTAGCTGCCCGTTATTGAGCCTGCCTGGTCTAATGGATCCAATGGAATCTGCCCAAAAGTGCAAACTCTGCCCATCTGGCACTCCTGACAATAAATGGCTCAATTAAATGCTGAAATGAAACAAATACTCTCTGAACCCTGGTCTGCCAAGAAGGCTTCGACTGTGTTCCTTTCCTCCACTAGTGCACTTAAATCATCTAGGAGACACAACCAGGAAGGAAGGAATCATCCACACTTGACTGGTGCTAAAAGTAATTTCAAAATGTTTTCCAAAAGGGAGATAAGAAGTAGAGAGATGTGGTTTCAGTTGAGTTGTTCATCACTGAGGCAAAACGTGGGCACCCCAATTTAGAAGTGTCACGCCCTGGCCTTAGTTATCTTTGTTTTCTTTATTATTTTGGTTAGGTCAGGGTGTGACATGGGTATTTATGTGTTTTAGTCTGGTCTAGGGTTTTTTGTATGTTTATGGGGCTGTTTCCTTTCTAGGTAGTTTGTATGTCTATGGTTGCCTAGATTGGTTCTCAATTAGAGGCAGCTGTCTATCGTTGTCTCTGATTGGGAACCATATTTAGGCAGCCATATTCTGTGGGTACTTTGTGGGTGGTTGTCTTCTGTCTTTGTGTCAGTGCACCAGATAGGACTGTTTCGGTTTTCACATTTATTGTTGTTATTTTGTAGTGTCTCGTTTATTTGTCTATATTAAAGATGTTGAACACTAACCACGCTGCATTTTGGTCCTCCTCTCCTTCAACGGAAGAAAACTGTTACAAGAAGAGAATAGGCAATATGTTAAAGATCTAAAAGGGGACTTAGTGAAGAACACTTTCCCCCAAATTGATTTCTGATGGACTTGTAGTACATTTTTTGCATATATTTGTGCTTTGCAAGTTGTTCCATCCTTGAATACGGTCTTTAATCAACAGATAAAGTGAAATTAAAAAAGTTTTCTTGACATCAATAGAAGTACTAACGTATTACGGTACCCACTTTACAGAGACACAAACAATGATTTAGGTTTAAACCTACTGTTAAACATACATGTAAATGTTTTACAGCGATAAGGAAGGGCACCTCATTATCCATAAACCAGACGTGCTCCTTCTCGAATATCTGAAAGAGTACACACAGGCAATTCAATATAATATTTACATACAGTTTGTACTATATACCTACTGTACACATCTATCTCTGGATGTAAGAAACTACAGCAGTTTACAGCTGAATAATTAGAGTTTCAAAACACCTCATGATCTAAAGGCAGAGACAGCAGTACACGTCCATAATACTTATTCTCCAGTCTACAATATTCAGTGTCTAAACTCATAGGTTTCCAGTCGTTACCAGCATCAGATGAGATGAACATTCCAACATTATAGTACGACAGCTCAGACTCAATATTCCCTGTGGTAAAAATACAACAAACATGAGTTTTGAACTGTGTCACGTTTGTCAGGTTCACCAACTGATCTATGCACCAGCTGACTTGTACGTGTGCGTGCGTGTGTGCGTATGTGTGTGAGGGAGCAAGGGCGAGTGCTTCACTGGGCCGAGGCAGAGGGTTATGTAGAGATATCCGAACTCACACACAAACATAATAAATTGTGTCATGTGTTCTCAGTCTGCCCTGGCCCACTTAAATAAACCGGGTGACTTTGAGTCACCAAAACCTAACGTCTGTGAGTAAGGACAACATTAGAAGTGTTATAGTGTGTCTCTGGACATATTCAGTACATTTATACAGGCTCACAGTGGCTTAGGGATCTCACAGATCCAGTAAGAGATTTGAGGATAGGAGGAGGGGACAGGGCAAATATTGTTTGAGGACAGAGATCAAGAAAGCATATTCATGGATGTAGGTCATTTTTTGTTGTCGTTGCTAAGATACAATATTTTCACACACAATCAAAGATGAGTTGTTTATAGCAGGACCTGCAGATCCCTATCAGAAATGTTAGGGATTGGATAATCATCATTATATTCACAGTCAAATGTAATTTCAGCACTGACCTGGAAAAGATAGACAGTTATTCTCCTTTTGTACTATTACCTACATTGAATAGACATGTCTTTCTATTCAGTCAAGCGAATTTCCACATAAATGGACATTAAGGGAATATAATCTAATACATCAAATGTTCATTTGTATTATCGTACCTGTGGCCACCTGTGGCCACTATGATTCCCGGTGCTGAAGCCTTGTTTGATATGCTGCCTGACAGTTAGGAGTTTTCAGACATCTGCAGTTGGAGATGGAGGGAACAGAAGGCCTGAGGGGTGAGAAATGACAGACAGTCCATTATATTTGATGAAGCCATTATACACTGGTCAATCAAATCACCAATGTTACATACAACACAATTGGGTTGATCATCAAAGTTTCTCAAAGCATATGCTTTTTATTTCAAGAGAAAGCTGCGATGCTGTCTTCATCTCAGAAAGCCTGAAGATACAGACTAATAGAATCCTTTTGATTCTGAATGATTCCAATGAGCTACATTTACACCAAATGTTAACAACAATGATAACATAGGCAGTTAACTATACAACAAGCTATATTTGGCTAACAATACATGAATAAAACTAAACGCAACTAAGCCAATTCCCGCAGCCTCCCTCCGAAAAACCATGCTGCGACTACATAGTTTGTTGTAATTGTCGTTATCAGTCATTAATACATGACGGAGGGAGGATTTTTTTAAATGAAATCATCAAGTCAAGTCCCAGCGGAGAGCCGACTACAAAAGACAATCATATCTGTTAATGGAGCCCCCCCCCCCCCTTTAATCTTTGCTGTACGGTAATCAAAAATAATCTGTAATTAGAATGTCACATGAAAGAACAATTGTATTCGACCTGTAGCCCACTCAGCCTCCAGCGTGCAGCCCCCACAATTGCCTCCCTTGGCTTTTAAGCACTATGAATTCTTACTGCTAATTTCTCAAAGTTATAGTCATCCTTTACAAGGGATAAAAGGAAAGATAGCACCTAAATGAATAATAACTGTAAATAGCAAGGAGTGTGTACACAATTTGTCTTCATATCATCGTTTAAATGTGATAATGTAAAGTAATTCCCTTTCAGTTAAGATGAGTAAGCAAACTTACTTGAGTGTGTGATGTAACGCGACTGTTATCATTTATGTATATAACTTGAAGGGAACTGAACACATATTCCTGGATTAAAATAAACTGTCATTGGAGATCTATTGGGTATGATTTTTTTTATCTCCTGGACTAGGCTTAATCTGGGTCTAGGAAAGCACATCAAAGAGTTCAGGTAGTCTTAGATCATGTATGATCACCACAACGATGAGCCTTCCCTGTTAGCTTCAGTATAACTCACCAGTATACAGTGGATGTCGTAGCCAGCCAGGTCTGTCGCCGGGGCCTGTAGTAACCTCCAATCACGGCCCTTGTTGTAGATGATGTAGGGCTTTACCTGGTTGTCTGGCCTCTTGCTAGCGACCAGCATGCCTTTTTTCTTTTTCAAGCACTAAACCGCACCCAAAATGCCCCCTGACAGACATAGTGGTGCTGCAACACCCCCTGAAAATAAATAAATATATATATATATATATTAATACAAATATATTTACATATACTGTATATATAGAACAATTGATTTTTTCACAAATATATCAGACAGTTTCACCAACAATGCACCCCCATACCATCACACCTCCTCCTCAATGCTTCACAGTGTGAACCACACATGTGGAGATCTTCTCCACATGCACCTACGCTGCATCTCACAAAGACACTACGGTTGGAACAAAAAACATCTAATTTGGACTCATCAGACCAAAGGACAGATTTCCACATGTCTAATGTCCATTGCTTGTATTTCTTGGCCCAAGCAAGTCTCCTCTTCTTATTGGTGTCCTTTAGTAGTGGTTTCTTTGCAGCAATTAGACCATGAAGGCCTGATTTACGCAGTCTCCTCCGAACAGTTGATGTTGAGATGTGTCTTTTACTTGAACTCCGTAAAGCATTTATTTGGGCTGCAATCCAAAGTGGAGTTTATCCTCTGCAGCAGAGGTAACTCTGGGTCTTCCTTTCCTTTGGCGGTCCTCATGAGTGCCAGTATCATTATAGCTCTTGATGGTTTTTTCAAAGTTCTTCAAATGTTTTGCATTGACAGACCATGTCTTAAAGTAATGATGGACAGTTGTTTCTCTTTGCTTATTTGAGCTGTTCTTGCCATAATATGGACTTGGTATTTTACTAAATAGGGCTATCTTCTGTATTCCACCACTAACTGTTTGGCTTCAACGCATTAATTAACAAGGAAAGAAAATACACAAATGAACTTTTAACAATGCATACATGTTACTTGAAATGCATTCCAGGTGACTTCCTCATTAAGCTGGTTGAGAGAATGCCAATGTTGTGCAAAGCTGTCAAAGAAAAATAATAAATGAATGAGTAGGTGTGTCCAAACTTTTGACTGGAACTGTATGTGTGGATGTAATTTAATAGTAATATTACATACGAACCTACAGGTAACTGCCAAAATAAAGGAAACTCTTTAGTAAATGAGGATACTGGCGGCTCTGTTATGGCGTGGGGGGCTTTTTCCTGCCATGATTTAGGTCCACTCAACCCCTTAGAGTGCAAGGTAAATACCAATAAATACACAACCATTCTGAGGGATAAACTTCAACCTATGGTGAAGCAGTTCAAACCTGATGGCAATGCTCCCATCCACAGGGCACGAGTGGTCACTGAATGGTTTGATGAGTGTAAAAAATATGTAAACCATATGCCATGGCTGTCTCAGTCACTAGATCTCAACGCAATGGGACATTCTGGAGCGGTGCCTGAGACAGTGCTTACCACCACCCTCAACAAAACCCCAAATAATGGAATTGTGGAATAATGGTGTCCCCTTCCTCCAATATAGTTCCACACACTAGTAGAATCTATGCCAAGGTGCATTGAAGCTGTTCTGGCTTGTGGTCACCCAACGCCCTATTAAGACGATTTATGTTGGTGTTTCCTATATTTTGCCAGTTACCTGTATGCGTGCGTGTGGAAACATCTACGTAGGCAAAACAACAACGTCCAGCATTATAGTAATATAGTAATTATAGACTGATGTATGCATGTGGAGCCATCTACATAAACAAAACAAACAACACAACAACTTTCAGCACAGTAGCACTAGTATGATAAATGACCACTGAGTTACCAGACTTCCCCCAGTACATGCACTCGGTTTCCCTGCAGACAGCCTTTTGCAATCTCTCAATATGCATTAATGAAGCTTTCTGCAATATATTAGAAATATGGATCCACTGCTGAATCAGAGAATCAGAGGCTCCAAATGGGGGGGAAATTGAGGGAGGGGTTAAGAGTGTTGGCATATAACTAATACACACACACACACACAGCTAAGCTAAGAGAAAGGTGCATCATCATCATGACCATTACATTACCTAAATCATCTAGCTAACCCTCCATCCCTCCATCTCTTCCTCCCTCCCTCCTACCACTCACTCATTCAAAAGCTATTTATAGCTCTGGGTAACTATGGAATCAGGTAGTTCATCACTGATTTGTAGGCCTACCACTCTGAGTATTAACTGTGTTAGGACGTTCTGTAATTATCAGTTTTGAAGTTCATACCTCTGGATTGAATCAAACACCTAGCACTAATTAACTCAACTGGGAGTTAAAGAAAAACATTTTGATTGAAGGAAAGAAAGATTATCAAGATTGAATCCAACTGACACTCAAATTACTCCCATTTGGCTAATGTTGGAAATATATATTTTTATTTCAGTGAATATTTATATTTATTTAACTAGGCAAGTCAGTTAAGAACAAATTCTTATTTTCAATGATGGCCTAGGAACATCAGGGGCAGAACAACAGATTTGTACCTTGTCAGCTCGGGGGTTTGAACTTGCAACCTTCTGGTTACTAGTCCAACGCTCTAACCACTAGGCTACCCTGCCACCCCAAATAAATATAATTTATTTGAAAAAAGAAAGACTGAGAAAGATAAAGTGAGAGAATACTGACAAGGGGCAATGAATTATTTGATATTTCACTCAGTCTCTCTGTCCCTGTTGAGCTCAAAGTACTTAGTGAATGATGCCTCTCTCAGAGCCTTTGAGGCAACTGTGTTTCTGAAGCCCAACACTCCAGGGTATGTGACAACAATACGTCGGACTTCTACAAAGTACTTTGGACAGAATTATATCTGTAGTCTTTTTCAGAGGAACTCAGGGGAATGGTCTGCCTCTTCAAAAACAATAGTATTAAAGTGAAACTTTGAGGCGATACATACAGCATTACTTCAATTTACAATAGTTTGTAATTAGCATATGCACGCATACCCAGAGGGTTAAACTAGTTAAAACAACGTCATACTGAATGGAGAACAGGATTGGCTTCATTTCAACCAGTTTTACCCACTGGGTGTCACCATCAATTTCAATACTAAGCCCATTTTGTAAACCCACACATGTTAGAAGGAGCAGCGGCGGAAGTAGTAACATTGTTAATGACTTCTGACTCTAAAGATCTCACTCCTCTACCTCCCTTCATCACACCTGCCAGTGTCTGGGTGATAAACTGGGGATTCATCCTGAGAAAAAGGAGTGGGGACAATCTGCAATGATTGTTCATTTTTATTTTATTTTATTTAACTAGGTAAGTCAGTTAAGAACACATTCTTATTTTCAATGGCGGTCTAGGAACAATGGGTTAACTGCCTTGTTCAGGGACAGAACGACAGAGTTTTGCCTTGTAGGCTCGGGGACTCGGTCTTGCAGCTTTTCGGTTACTATTCCAATGCTCTAACCACTTGGCTACCTATGTGATGACATAAGGAATAAGAAGGCTATTACCAGTCCGGTGGTGTCGGTGGTAGGTGTCATCCCATGTCCACACACACACACACACACACACACAGTGAACACTTACCTCATACAGGTCCAGCATCTGGGTGGTCATGACGTTCTCAATAGCCAGGGTGTCGGAGAGGTACAGGTTGTATATGTCATTCTGGTTCCACTCCTGCACCGCCGCAATGATGGATCTTATGGGTTGGGGTTGTAACATGCTGCCGAGTACGTGTTGGGTGTCACATGATCAGGTCTGGTGTGCATATTGAATATTTAACACTATAGCTGCCAATGTTCTCTACACAACATATAGTGTCTTTTAACAGCTGCAATAGAAGAGTGAGAATACACACTATGAGACTACACATCATTGTGTAGTAATGTTACTAATTACTTCAAATCAAATTATTATTTGTCACATGCACGGTGTAGACTTTACTGTGAAATGCTTACTTACGAGCTCTTTCCCATCAATGCAGAGTTAAAAAGTATAACAAATTTGCTAAACACTAAAAAGTACTCAATCTGAATATTTGATCAACTGCGTGTACTGTATATCCGGAGGCATGTGTTTATCACTGTGAAATGAATGTTGCTTACCTTAGGCAGAGAATATTAAGACAGTTTGATTTTGAGGAATGGATCCCTCTGCTAGGACACATAGTAGCTGGCCTGTCCTGCTGTAATAACCTGAAACACATTGAGCCAAGACACTGAGTATTCCCTTTGTGTTCACTTGTATCATTTGTCCATGCTGCACATCTGTGACTCATTGTTGTCAACATGAATTAAAACCTTCATAAATGTATCAATCATTACTCATCTTGCATCATTCAAACAAGTGAACATGCATGACATTATTTATGATGTAAAGATATACTCAGAGTGCAAAAAACATTAGGAATACCTTCCTTATATTGAGTTGCACCACGGTTTGCCCTCAGAATAGCCTTAATCCGTCGGGGCATGAACTCCACAATGTGTTGAAAGCATTTCACAGCGATGCTGGCCCATGCTGACTCCAATGCTTCCCACAGTTGTGTCAAATTGGCTGGATGTCCTTTGGGTGGTGAACCATTCTTGATACACACAGGAAACTGTTGAACACAAAAAATCTAGCAGCGTTGCAGTTCTTGAAACACTCAAATCAATGTGCCTGGCATCTACTACCATACCCAGTTCAAAGGCACCTAAATGTTTTGTCAATGTCATGGAAAGAGCAGGCGCTCTTAATGTTTTATACACTCTGTGTATACTTCGTCAGAGAGGAACATTAATGCATAAGGAATTTAAATGGCTATTTCCAGATGTTTCTATTGAGAATATAACAATAAAATCTCCTGGCTAGCATACAGCAGAAACTGCTCCTCTCAGGTCCTCTCCTGTTGCCGATGCCCTTTGTGGTTTTGAAGGTAGACGTGGGCAAATCAAATAAAATGTTATTTGCCACATGCGCCGAATACAACACGTGTAAACCTTGCAGTGAAATACTTACTTAAAAGCCCTCAACAAAAAAAAGAAGTGCCAATAAAGTTTTTCTTAAATCATGAATTAAACCATTTTAAATATAAAATAATAAAATAGAAAAATAACAGTAGCGAGGCTATATACAGGGGGTACCAGTACAGAGTCAATGTGTGGGGGAACAGGTTAGTCCAGGTAATTGTGGTAATATGTACATGTAGGTAGAGGTAAAGTGAGGATGCATAGATAATTAACAGAGAGTAGCAGGGTGGGGTCAATTTAAAAATTCCAGGTAGCCATTTGATTAGCTGTTCAAGGGTAGAAGCTGTTAAGAACCTAGACTTGGTGCTGCGGTATCGCTTTCCGTGCAGTAGCAGAGAGAACAGTCTAAGACTAGGGTGGCTGGAGTATTTTTTTTATTTTTAGGGCCTTCCTAACACCGCCTGGTAAAGAGGTCCAGGAAGGCAGGAAGCTTGGCCCCAGTTGCCAAACCAGGCGGTGATGCAACAAGTCAGGACGCTCTCAATGGTGCAGCTGTATAACTTTTTGAGGATCTGAGGACCCATGCCAAATCTTTTCAGTCTCCTCAGCGTGGCAGATGTGTTGTTAAATACCCTTACCACCTAGGGGGGTCAGGAAGTCCAGAATCCTGTTGCAGAGGGAGATGTTTAGTCCGAGGCTCCTTAGCTTAGTGATGAGCTTTAAGGACAATATGGTGTTGACCGCTGAGCTGTAGTTAATGAATAGCATTCTCACATAGGTGTTCCTTTTGTCCAGGTGGGAAAGGGCAGTGTGGAGTGCAATAGAGATTGCGTCATCTGTGGATTTGTTTGGGCGGTATGCAAATTGGAGTGGGTCTCAAGTTTCTGGGATAATGGTGTTGATGTGAGCCGTGAATGTTGACCTGTTTAAAGGTCTTACTCACATCGGCTGCTGAGAGAGTGATCACACAGTCACCCGGAACAGCTGGTGCTCTCATGCATGCTACAGTACCGCTTGCCTCGAAGTGCACGTAGTCATTTAGCTCATCTGGTAGGCTTGTGTCACTAGGCAGCTCACGGCTGTGCTTCCCTTTGTAGTCCGTAATAGTTTGCAAGCCGGTGTATTAGGATTCAATCTTTGTCCTGTATTGATGCTTTGCCTGTTTGATGGTTCTTCAGAGGGCATTGCGGGATTTCTTATAAGCGTCCGGGTCCCGCTGTTTGAAAGCTGCACGTATACCCTTTAGCTCTGTGGGGATGTTGCCTGTAATCCATGGCTTCTGGTTGTGGTATGTACATATTGCCACTGTAGGGGCGACATCATCAATTAACTTATTGATGAAGCCAATGACTGATGTGTGGTACTCCACAATGCCATCAGAAGAATTCCAAAACATATTCCAGTCTGTGCTAGCAAAACAGTCCTGTAGATTAGCATCTGCATCGTTTGACCACTTCTGTATTGAGAGAGATACTGGTACTTCCTGCTTTAGTTTTTGCTTGTAAGCAGGAATCAGGAGGATAGAGTTATGGTCAGTTTGACAAATGGAGGGCGAGGGAAAGCTTTGTAGACGTCTCTGTGTGTGGAGTAAAGGTGGTCATTAGTTTTTTTCCCTCTGGTTGCACCTGTAACATGCTGGTAAAAATATGGTAAAATGGATTTCGTTTCCATGCATTAAAGTCCCCGGCGACTAGAAGCGCCGCCTCTGGAGGAGCATTTTCTTGTTTGCTTATGGCCTTATACAGCTCGTTGAGTGCCAGCATTGGTTTGTGGTGGTAAATAGACAGCTACAAAAAAATATAGATGAAAAGTATCTTGGTAAATAGTCTGGTCTATAGCTTAACATGAGATATTCTACCTCAGGCGAGCAAAACTTTGAGACTTCCTTAATATTCGTAGTCGTTCAGCCACAACTTGGTGAAACATTATTACAGTTTTTAATGTCCTTTTGGTAGGTTAGTCTTGATCAGAGCATATCCATTTCATTATGCAATGATTGCACGTTGGCAAATAGGAATGATTATTATTTATTTTATTTTATTTAACCTTTATTTAACTAGGCAAGTCAGTTAAGAACAAATTTTTATTTTACATTGACAGCCAAACCCTTCCCTAAACCGGACGATTGTGCACCGCCCTATTGGACTCCCGATCACGGCCGGTTGTGATACAGTCCGGGATCTAACCAGGTTCTGTAGTGACACCTCTAGCACTGAGATGCAGTGCCTTAGACCGTTGCTCCACTCGGGAGCCTCTACTGATGGTAGAGGCGGATTACCAACTGGCTGTCGGATCCGTTACAAGAGACCCTGACCTAGGTCCCCGATAACTCTGTCTCTTCTTCAAGCGACTGATGGGGATATGGGCCCTTTCCGACTCGTTAAAGAAATCTTCGTCCAGTATGAGGTGAGTAATCGCTGTCCTGATTTCCAAAAGCTATTTTCGGTCACAAGAAATGGTGGCAGAAACATTATGTACAAGATAAATTACAAATAATCCGAAAAACAACACACACAATAGCACAATTGGTTAGGAGCCCATAAAACGGCAGCCATCTACTCCGGTGCCATTACTTCCAACCATCTAATTGAGACAATCAATATCTTCATTATTTTCTGTCAAAATAAATCTTTAACTTTGCCAAGCAATGCTCAGTGACCTGTCTTAGGAAAGTCATCCTATATGATACCAGCGCATCGGCAAGCAAACACTTGAGCTGTTAGCCTATGCAGTCCAAACATCGCGAGCAGGGAAGAAAGTGCTAGAAACCTGTAATTAGAGCACAGGCTTCGTAGGCTATCAGGACAGGATAATATTTTTGGCCAACAAAAGTGTGATTGTCCTAGCGTCAGAACTAAGGAGCAATTTATTTAATTCACTTACTCTTTCGTAATTCCATTGTATCCACTAAACAAGCTGCTGGATTTCTGGGTAGGAAATGTTAGGGAGACATATGAGTGTGGTCAAACATGGTTCAGGGATCTGGTAGACCACAGATATATTTTTCAGCCCATTATTCTGGCAGAATGAAGCCAATCATGTGTAGGGCCAGGAGTTTTCCTGAACATGTGACCTGACTTCAAAGAAGTCTTGGCCCTGAGTAGGCTATAACTACATGCCAGATTTTTTTCAAGGCATCACGTGTAGAGGTAGGAGTTCTTCCTGAACCCCTGACATAGGCTTCTAGAGCTTCCTGGTGAAGACACTTGCTCAAGAGAACTCTTGGCTCTAATTTAAATAGTTTGGAGAAGGAGCTTTACTTGACCATGTGACCTGACTTGGAAAAACTTGTGGGCCTAATTCATGTTCTAATATAAATACATCCATACCTCTCCCCTTCAAATACTTCAAACAGCTAGGTAAGCCTTTGGAGTTCAATTTGGATCAAAAAAAATATTTATACTGGACTGGATTGGCGGGATATTTATTCCACTTTTCCTGTTTGCTTTTAAATTTGCACAATGGAAAAATAAATACTATTCAGGCGGCGGGAGGGAAATGAAAACATAACTTCGAAATCGCACCAGCATTACTTAGAATTCAGAATATTACTATTTCAGATTCCTCTCTATCTCACAAATTATGAATAATATGACATACTTGGGGACTGGTGTGGAAAAATATAAAACTCCCTAGGTTTCACATCTGAACGAGAATAGACTCTCAAATGAAAGTTCAAATAAAAGGTTTGGAATTTTACATATGTCATGCGAGGTGCATTTGCCTTATACAGAATGTGTCTATTGTTTTTTTGACAATGTAAATTATGGAAATAGTGGAAAATTATGGAAAAATTAAATACCCATGCAACATAGGAACTGTTCAAGGTTCAGAGGTGTGAATTACTATTACATAATTACCAATACATATGCATATTCAGATTGCACGATGAAATATTAAAAAACTTTGTGTCAGTCAATGGTCCCCATATCTATTCAGGTCAAGAACATGCTGCAGTTAATACAATGTGTCAAAACAAGAATGAATCATAATTATTAATGTGTTTTATGAATTACAGTTGGATAGCTCTATCATACCATTTCCTCACACCTGAGGATCAACTAGTTGTTGCATCTGGTGCTATAAAATATGTAAATCCCCTCTCAGTCCTAGCCAAACCAAGTTGTGCGTAATACACAACACATGCCCATATCATTTAAGGCTAACGATGCGCGTCCTATGCAATGCATCACGGTCTACATACAATATGGTACAATATATTCTCCTCAGACAGAACCTTACCAGAATAAACATAGTCATCTTGGACCACCAGTGAACTGATGTCGATGTACCCAGGGAAGGGGTAGTTTCTGTTGGGCTCTGAGCACTTTAGAGCCTGGCATGTTACATACTGTATACCTGCAAGGTAAGGAGATAAAGATTACTGGAGATCTGGATTCATCCAGCTGCGGATCATGCCTCTTATTCCTGGGAACGTGAGGATGCCTGGAAACCGAGGCTATATGTCTGTATGAATTGAACTTCAGGGCACTTTTGTATGGTTTGTGATTGACATGCGATAGAGGAGATAGTGTTAAACTTGTGAAAGTATACTTTGTGTATATATACAGTGGGGCAAAAAAGTATTTAGTCAGCCACCAATTGTGCAAGTTCTCCCACTTAAAAAGATGAGAGAGGCCTGTAATTTTCATCATAGGTACACTTCAACTACGACAGACAAAATGAGAGAAAAAAATCCAGAAAATCACATTGTAGGATTTGTAATGAATTTATTTGCAAATTATGGTGGAAAATACATTTTTGTTAATGACCAAATACTTATCTCAATACTTTGTTATATACCCTTTGTTGGCAATGACAGAGGTCAAACGTTTTCTGTAAGTCTTCACAAGGTTTTCACGCACTGTTGCTGGTATTTTGGCCCATTCCTCCATGCAGATCTCCTCTAGAGCAGTGATGTTTTGGGGCTGTTGCTGGGCAACACAGACTTTCAACTCCCTCCAAAGATGTTCTATGGGGTTGAGATCTGGAGACTAGCTAGGCCACTCCAGGACCTTGAAATGCTTCTTACGACTAAATACTTTTTTGCCCCACTGTATATATATAACGTTGTAATTTGACCAATGTGTTGTGGTTTCCATTCTATAATGGTGATTGTTTCATACAATACATACAGTATGTAAACATGATCAACGATGATCATTCTCTGTGTACAGAAAACTAAACTGTCTCTGATTCCGGGGCTCTAACAACATCTGCAGCAGATAGCTAGAATAAATAATCTCACCTATGGAGGACCTTGGGTGGCGTTGCCGTGGTGAGTTATAGAGCTGACACTCCCAGAGTGAGAGGGATGAGAGGGAAAGGCAATATTAATCAAGTATCATGCACTGCATTTATCAGTGGGGTAATACACTGTCATTCTCCTGGGACACAACGCTTTTAAACCCAGGGTGGAATTTATTCCTTCTATCGTTTCAGGGATGATAATTGGACTGCAAATGTGGGGGGCTTTCTCTGCTCTGTGTGTGTGTGTAGTGCTATTCACGTCCATTGGGGGTCTGACTCCTTGTCTAGACCCGTTACAGACCTGGATTAGAAGAGGAGGAGGAAGAGGAGGAGGGGGAAGGAGGGGTAAAGTAATGAAAAGAGGGGAAGAGGAGTGTAGACAGAGAGAAGAAGAAGAGTAACAGAGTAGAAGGGAAGAAGAGGAGAAGAGGAGGGAGGAGGGAAGAACAGGATGGGAGAAGATTGGGTGAAGTGAAGAGAAGGAGGAAAAAAAGAGGTGAGGAGGAGGGAAGAGAAGGAGTGAAGAAGACAATAAAGAGAGGGAGATGAGTCTCAGCAGAGGTATTCCACTCCAGATATAGACGTCTCATTTCAGCGTTCCCTCAACAATGATGTCTTTCCATGTGAGGACATTCTCCCCAGAGCTGTGTCACAAAATGTCAAATTACCCTAGCAACCCCATCAGCAACTGCCAGACACTGTGTGTTTGTTAT
Source organism: Oncorhynchus clarkii lewisi (assembly GCF_045791955.1). Taxonomy (NCBI): domain Eukaryota; kingdom Metazoa; phylum Chordata; class Actinopteri; order Salmoniformes; family Salmonidae; genus Oncorhynchus; species Oncorhynchus clarkii. The sequence continues at coordinate 14,763,368 of NC_092163.1, forward strand.
TCTACCAAAAAGTGGTATCCGTCACAAAAGCATAAATACGCAGCAACCTAAATATGGAATTTCTTAAGTCAGGCACTGTCAATGGCAAGGCTGTGCTACATAATTCAAGTTAGAGTCACTGTACTGTATTTCACTGTATTATATCCATCACATTTCAAGGTAAGATCGAGATGCAGACAAAATTGAATTTACAAAAGTTTATTAATCCAACAGGGGCAGGCAAAAGACAGGTCAAGAGCATGCAGGGGTCAGTAATCCAGATAGGTGGGGCAAAAGTACAGGACGGCAGGCAGGCTCAGGGTCAGGGCAGGCAGAAAAGGTCAAAATTGGGAAAATTGGAAGACAGGAACAATTAAGCGACAGGAACAGAGGGAAAAAACGCTGGTAGGTTTGACCAAACTTAACGAACTGGCAGCGAGCGATAAAGAAAAAGGGACATTTATCATGGATACATTCTAGGCCTGTCTTCACATTCATCATATACCTTGCACACGAACCACCACCTTTTTGGAATAAGAAGCAATGAATGTATTTACGTGTTTGAATGCTGTCGTTCGTCATCTATCTCTGTTGACACCAAACCTTTTTGTTTGATTTCAACAAAACACATTATCTGATTGTCCACCAGATGTCACAATGTCCTTCTTCTTTGTTGTCTGGTCTCCAATGGGCTGGTTTTGTTCTGAAATTGTTCGTAGCTCGTGTGGATAGTCAGAGTTTGAACCCCTTTATACGGACAGCTGCAGCCTGTTCATGTTCGGGGAAAGTCTGGTGAGGTTATCTTCTTCATCTCGTGTTGTTTCAACAATTTCTCACATGTACCTAATGCTCCACATTTCCTGGTATGATATGTTCATTCTTTCCCAGTCATTTTAAGCACTCTGATCGAAAAGAGGTTCCATCACACTGACAAGCTCTCTGACCTCACTCGGGGCATGGCTACTTAATATGCAAAGTATACTCAAAACAATTATCTTATTAGAAAACTAAAATCACATTCCTATTTTAACAAAATTACTTTCATAATTTGTCATATTGTCTAAACCACATATTGGATGTAAACTTGACATATACAGTGTGTACACTTTCCAAATTAAAGTATTTTCATGATACAATTGTTATACAATTTTTTTAATGACATCACAAAATAAACATTCATTTTCCACGTCTACCCATTGACCTTTTCCCCACATTTGGATGTTAGACATATTTGATCTAAAGTTCACTTTTTGGACATTAGAGTTTTTGGCTGGCAAAAGTCTCTCTCTAGATAAAGACATTCTGATCCCAATACTGAAGAGAGAGAGAAAGTTTCCCCCTCTAGAGATTTACAGCAGGGTGTGAAGTGTGACCATCCAGCAGCTCCCCCTGTCCTCTCTGTGTTAGAGAGAGAGGCCTGGTTACTGTCACCCCCCCACCCCCCATCAGTTTGATCTTCCCATTCTGATCCTCACAGGACAGTCATGACACTACTGTAAATTATGGATATATATGTGTCCAAAAATAAATATATTGCCCTGTTGACGAGCAGGTGTAGTAGTGCCCATGGCCTAATTTCATTGTTCTAATTACATTTCCCACTTCCTGGGTGCACAATGACAGGATGCATTTTGTTCGATTTCGCCGATTGATGGTACTGATGTTGCTTTCTGCTGGCTGTCTGTATTGCTATTTTTAGTCCTACAGTCAGAGTCGGTGGCCCCAGTCAAACTCCATGCTAATGTTCTGACATTCAACTCCAAGGCCAACAGTCATCAAACAACAGATGCACCTTGCCATATTTGCTAAATATTTGATATTTTTTATTAAACCTTTGTTTATACAGGTTTTTATCATTGAGATAAAAATATATTTTTAAAGAGTTGTTGTGCACACACAATTAAACTGTCATCATCAAAATCATCCTTTTATTTATCATTGGCTTGGTACCAGATCTGATCCTATAGCTAAACAATCAGTAAATAAATAGCAGTTCCAAGCCATGTTCCACTTCATAGGATCCTGCATGTGGCAGGTAGGTGGAGCCTTGTTCCTCCCAATAGCAGTCTGTGGCTGCAGAAAGGCGAAGCCATGTTCCTCCCAATAGCAGTCTGTGGCTGCAGAAAGGCGAAGCCATGTTCCTCCCAATAGCAGTCTGTGGCTGCAGAAAGGCGAAGCCATGTTCCTCCCAATAGTAGTCTGTGGCTTCAGAAAGGCGAAGCCATGTTCCTCCCAATAGCAGTCTGTGGCTGCAGAAAGGCGAAGCCATGTTCCTCCCAATAGCAGTCTGTGGTGGCAGGCAGGTTGAGCCAGGCAGCCGGTAATTAGGCCGGGCTAGTCTCTTATCACTGGACAATGACATACAATGCCACTGGCTGAGCTCAAGCTGCACTCATTCATCAGGCCAATTACATTTTTATTCTAAAACTCAGAGCTGTCACAAAGTGAGCTTCATAGTTTTCCACTCACGTCAATAAATCAAAACACCTGCAGGATCCAGAGTCACTGATGAGGCCTGCCCGGCGATAGCTAAGAGACTGAGAGAGGAAGAGCTGTGCTGGGAAACCTGTCTAAATGGATGTTGAATGATTGAGGATAACAGTTGTTGGTTCCACTTATCTATTCACTTTGATGGTGGATTTTAATATAAATCTACATGGTCGGTACGTACGTCATTGTGTTTTGAGGCTTGTGTTCTTTAGAATGCAAAATGCTGATACCAACTGCAAAATTTTAAAAGTAGAACATGTGGTTTACCAGGAAAGAGAGACGGAAAAAGAGAGTCATGATTGTTGTGCCTAAGCTAGGTGGGTAAACCATGTAAGCATTTGAGAACATGTCAAGCGGACTAACGAAAACCTCTGATTATGTACAATAACAAAAACATCACGGCGCGTGAGGGGACGGAGGGTGTCGCACAGCAGGTGTTGCATCTTCATCTAAAGAGTAATTTATTCTAATGTGGACTCAGGGAAAATGCAGAACATTATGTACAAACATTATCGCTGACACATATGATGCGTTGCGGCCCCAAAGAGTGGGCATCCAGCAGTCTAAATCACAGTCAAGGCTCCAAGATCATACACAGGCCTTTTTTTACAGACAACAGCTTTTATATTGTCCGAAGCCAGCCAGTGAGAACATTTACAGCTATGCCTTGGTCTCTATGGGAGGGAATACATGGGTTTAATTTTAAAATTGGCCATATGACTGATATAAGTTAGATGGGAACAACATGGAATTTCATATGTGGTGAATGTGTGCATATTACTGTGATTAATACATCACAAGCTGTAAGTCATGTCTCCACAAGGCAAAGTTCATCACCTCTTAGCACACAACGTCTGACAGTGTCTTGGCCAGTCTGACAGTGTATTGGCCAGCATGACAGTCTCTTAACCAGTCTGACAGTGTCTTGGCCAGTCTGACATAGATATCATGTATATAAGCTGTACTATGCAGTATGTGGTCAATCTTGACAGCCATCCCTTCAACAATGTCTCTTTTAGTAGCTGTACATAGATACAGTACATGATATCACCGACACATGCTTGTGAACCATGTACTATCACTACCTATTCATTATGGTAGTGGATATGAGGTGATGACTAGGATGACTGTCATTCTGTCCATCATGTCTGGATCCTGATTGACATAGAGGAAACAGGGTGGCATCATTTGACAACAGTCTGGGTCTTGTCGATGCTTAGCCTACTGTGAGCTCTGTATGAGTCCTAAAATGGCAGTCATTTTCAAGGCAGATAGCAGAAAGTGTTTGACTTGTGCTTCGAATTAGTAACATAGGGCTTCCTTTACAATATGTGACTCGTTTCAGGAAACTAGGCATATGTCGCGCATCACTGCTTAACAGGAGCACCATTTGGACTTGTGAACTTTCATGTGACTTAGTAACAAACTTGTATGCTATCTGTAAATACAAATACAATGGTTAAATTAAAAGCCTAGTTGGTTTAGCCCTGGAAAAAGTTAGCAACTTTCCCGTTAGCAATGATTGGCAGAGATAATGAGTGGGCTGGATTTCGAATTGGTCTACCATGAAGCACGCTTCTGTCTATAATATGAACTTGTCATTATGTGTAGGAAATCCTTTCTAGTGTAACTTTTTTTTAACCCTTTCATGCGTGAGATACAATATCTCTAATCAAATCAAAATCAAATAAAATTTTATTTGTCACATACACATGGTTAGCAGATGTTAATGCGAGTGTCGCGAAATGCTTGTGCTTCTCGTTCCGACAATGCAGTAATAACCAACAAGTAATCTAGCTAACAATTCCAAAACTACTACATTACAGACACAAGTGTAAGGGGATAAAGAATATGTACATAAAGATATATGAATGAGTGATGGTACAGAGCGGCATAGGCAAGATACAGTAGATGGTATTGAGTGCAGTATATACATATGAGATGAGTATGTAAACGAAGTGGCATAGTTAAAGTGGCTAGTGATACATGTATTACATAAATATGCAGTAAATTATATAGAGTACAGTATATACATATACATATGAGATGAATAATGTAGGGTATGTAAACATTATATTAGGTAGCATTGTTTAAAGTGGCTAGTGATATATTTTACCTCATTTCCCATCAATTCCCATTATTAAAGTGGCTGGAGTTGAGTCAGTGTGTTGGCAGCAGCCACTCAATGTTAGTGGTGGCTGTTTAACAGTCTGATGGCCTTGAGATAGAAGCTGTTTTTCAGTCTCTCGGTCCCAGCTTTAATGCACCTGTACTGACATCGCCTTCTGGATGATAGTGGGTTGAACAGGCAGTGGCTCGGGTGGTTGTTGTCCTTGATGATCTTTATGGCCTTCCTGTGACATCGGGTGGTGTAGGTGTCTTGGAGGGCAGGTAGTTTGCCCCCGGTGATGCGTTGTGCAGACCTCACTACCCTCTGGAGAGCCTTACGGTTGTGGGCGGAGCAGTTGCCGTACCAGGCGGTGATACAGCCCGACAGGATGCTCTCGATTGTGCATCTGTAGAAGTTTGTGAGTGCTTTTGGTGACAAGCCGAATGTCTTCAGCCTCCTGAGGTTGCCATGTTTCCGTGAATGATCGCTCCAGCGTGTTTTTTTATGCAGGTGATGTTAGAACATTCTCTCCATTCCAGAATGTGATTGTTAAGCAACAGTACATTTAATCCGCTAGCGGAACCCCTAGCCGTAAGAAGATAAACTGCTCACATTCTGGACATAACTTTGTAAGGACTGTGTTTCTGCAAAATGTTTCTGAAAAAAGTGTGGCCATCTCAAATGCTGATTGTTGCATCATTCAAAACTGGCCATTTTAAATAAGCGTACTAAATATGTGTTCTAATCACACCAGTTTGATCGTATGCTACAGGGACCACTGTAGAATGATCACACCCGTGTGTTGGCACGTGTGAAAAGGTTAAAGATATCATGTAGTAGAACTGCATACATGTTTTGTCGACTTTCTAGAGGACGAGTTTTGAAATCAGTGGAATTTAACTATGATAGCTAAGGTACACAGAAGGCTCCGGATTACATCTTCAAACTAAGGGGAACCATAGCATCCGTGACAGAGAGGTAGAAGCGTCCATCCATGTACACGGGTAACAGAGTCTAGCTAGCTAACGTTAGCTGGCTGGCTAGATAATGCTACGTGTATGATCTGTGTAGTCATTTTATTTGTATCTCAGAGCCATTTGCATTGATAATTATAGACTAATGATAGCTAGGTAACATTGAATCTGTATGGTTAGCTACCTGCAGATTCATGCAGGGTAGTACTGCTGACTTACCCAATTCCGTACAAATTTGCGCAACGGCAGAATTTAAAACTTCTTGACGCTACCCATCTCTTTAGCGGGATAATTGTCATCAACAACCGCTGAATAGCATAGCGCCACATTCACATAATATTACTAAAAAAAATTATATTCATGAAATCACAAGTGCAATATTGCAAAACACAGCTTAGCCTTTTGTTAACCCACCTGTCATCTCAGATTTTGAAATTATGCTTCACAGCGAAAGCAATCCAAGCGTTTGTGTAAGTTTATCGATCGCATGACAAAACATTAGGTGCACTTAGCATCAGGTAGCTTGGTCACGAAAATCAGAAAAGCAATCAAATTAATAGTTTACCTTTGATGATCTTCGGATGTTTTCACTCACGAGACCCCCAGTTACACAATAAATGTTCATTTTGTTCCATAAAGATTATATAGCTGTCCAAACTCTGTTGCGCGAGCAAAACTCATGTGACCACCTGACGCGATGTTATCTTTCTGGCTTATTTTTTAAAATAAAAGCCTGAAACTATGTCTGAAGACTGTTGACACCTCGAGGAAGCAATAGGATAAGGAATATGGTTGATATCCCTTTAAATGGAGCAATGGGAGGCTATGGAACATGGAGTTTTCAAAATAGAAGCCACTTCCTGGTTTGATTTTCCTCAGAGTTTCGCCTGCAATATCAGGTATGTTATACAGACAGTTTTGGAAATTTTAGAATGTTTTCTTTTTGCTAAATATTTGATATTTTTTATTAAACCTTTGTTTATACAGGTTTTTATCATTGAGATAAAAATATATTTTTAAAGAGTTGTTGTGCACACACAATTAAACTGTCATCATCAAAATCATCCTTTTATTTATCATTGGCTTGGTACCAGATCTGATCCTATAGCTAAACAATCAGTAAATAAATAGCAGTTCCAAGCCATGTTCCACTTCATAGGATCCTGCATGTGGCAGGTAGGCGGAGCCTTGTTCCTCCCAATAGCAGTCTGTGGCTGCAGAAAGGCGAAGCCATGTTCCTCCCAATAGCAGTCTGTGGCTGCAGAAAGGCGAAGCCATGTTCCTCCCAATAGCAGTCTGTGGCTGCAGAAAGGCGAAGCCATGTTCCTCCCAATAGTAGTCTGTGGCTTCAGAAAGGCGAAGCCATGTTCCTCCCAATAGCAGTCTGTGGCTGCAGAAAGGCGAAGCCATGTTCCTCCCAATAGCAGTCTGTGGTGGCAGGCAGGTTGAGCCAGGCAGCCGGTAATTAGGCCGGGCTAGTCTCTTATCACTGGACAATGACATACAATGCCACTGGCTGAGCTCAAGCTGCACTCATTCATCAGGCCAATTACATTTTTATTCTAAAACTCAGAGCTGTCACAAAGTGAGCTTCATAGTTTTCCACTCACGTCAATAAATCAAAACACAATTTTAGAATGTTTTCTATTCTAATCTGTCAATTATATGCATTTTCTAGCATCTGGTCCTGAGAAATAGGCCATTTACTTTGGGAACGTTATTTTTCCAAACATAAAAATAGTGCCCCCTTGCTTCAAGAGGTTAAACAAGGCTGCAATAAAAACTAATGGGACTGTAGCGACTGTGTTGGCATCAAAATCTGGGGTGTGAACTGCATTTTTATTCAATCGTTGATTGACTTGGTAACGGCCCAATAATATCGGAGAAAAGCTGAAAAAACTGACCCCTCTGACGCAGTACATTAAATTGTGACGTAATGTACATCACGCATAATGCAACTCATCCTGTGTCGTACATCCTCTCTCCACCAGGTGTAGCGCTTCTCTCACAGTTTAAAAATAAGAAAGGGACAGGGTAAGCAGGGATACCTAGTCAATTGTATAACTGAATGCGTAAATTTTTTGCATGATCACTGCAAGCCATCATGACTCTCAAAACAGCCGCTGTTTACTTCTGAAGAAACTTTAGCGCCGCCCTAAACACCTGATTCAAATTCGACACAAACCTTCAAATAGGTACGTAATGACACATTATATAAACTTTTATAGTGTTTAATTTACATTTTAGAGGTGATAAGTTGGACAAATCGGGTGATAAAAAGCAATTTCCCCATACGGCTCCCCCTTTCCCTATAACACAGTAGGTTTTGCTTCCCCATTCGTCATTTTAAACAAGACCCGATGGAGCTCCTTGCCTTCTTCAATCATGCAGAGACGGGCAGCATGAACGTCTCGTCATTGATATTGCTGGAAAAGGGAGAAATTGTGAATTACAATGCTATTCATATTACAGTCGACCTGGAAGTATTATGTTTTTGGGGCGCTAAAAAAAAGGTAAATTGTAAGTTAAAGCACAATGTACAGAAGTGCGTTAGTTTACAGTAACTTCATGAGTTGGGACGATGGCTAATTATTTAGCTAGCTAGCCACATCTCTAAACAAAAGACTTCACTATGCAAGTAACTATTTCAATAGAATGTTTATGATGTCACTGTGACAACTGTCAATAGACGTAGCTGATAAATTCGCTCTGGCTATCTACTCCGATTTCAGAGCATTCTCATCTGAGAGTGCCAGAGCGCAGAATAACTGACTGGTGTCAGTAAACGTTGGCAAAAAGAATGTAATGAATTTGTTGCCAGCAACACATTTGCAGTCACCAATGCTCTTCATAACATAAAAACAGCCTAACCAGTTCCGCTAGGGCGACTAAAATGATCAGAGTGAGCTGTTATCTCATTTGTGTCTGGAAGTAGCTAGCAAGCTAGCCAACATTAGCCAGTTGCCTTGGGTGCTTGACTACTGTTGCTAGGTCAGAACGCTCGGATCAACACCACTATTTACGAACACACCCGTAGTATAAACCAGCCTTTAGTCTTGAACTATTTGGTTGTTAAGTACATACCCTCACTGTCACACCCTGATCTGTTTCAAATGTCTTGTGCTTGTCTCCACCCCCCTCCAGGTGTCACCCATTTCCCCCCATTATCACCTGTACATTTATACCTGTGTTTTCTGTTTGTCTGTTGCCAAGTTCGTCTTGTCTCGTCAAGCTACCAGCGTTTTTTACCGTACTGCTGTTTCATGGTAGTTCCTGTTTTCTAGTTCTCCCAGTTTTTGACCATTCTGCCTGCCCTGACCCTGAGCCTACCAGCCGGTCTGTAGCTCTTGACACTGCCCTGGATTACTGACCACTGCCTGCCCTGACCCTGAGCATGCCTGCCGTTCTGTACCTTACGGACTCTGTCCTGGATTACTGACCTCTGCCTGCCCTTGACCTTGACCTTCCCCCTGTTTTGTTAATACACTTTTGTTATTTCGAACTGTCTGCATCTGGGTCTTGTCCTGAGGTCTGATACTCACATTGTATCCTTAAATAGATGGGTGGGGCTAAAGCTTAAAAGGTTGTGAACAATGCCAAATGGGTATAGACAAAGAATAGCTCTCCAGTAGGTACCAAATCATTCAAGGCCCATTTTCTCAAAAGTAAGGTTGCAAGTTAATCAACTTTCAAAGCACTATTACTTTCCCGTTGTTCCTAAACTGTAGTGTATGACATAGCATTTTCTAGCCATGCGTCTTTACTTTTATCCAATGTAAAAAACACAATTTCAAATGTTGCTACATTAGACCGAAGTGAGCCGCTCGGTCAAATACTGTATGTTACAGGTCAACAATCAACTCTACTTATTTGATTAACTTCAAACAGTAGCAGATCAAGTACAATAGGAACTAAAATTGGATTTAAAGCCTGTTGTTGCTGTAAGTCAGGCTACATACTTCAGTTGTTTCTGGGTTTCATTCTGAGTTATTCAACTGAAATATTATTTTCACTAATATTCTTGCCCCTGTGGTCAAGATATGTAAGAAAAACAAGTTTGCAGTCACAGAAAGGTAATCTGGGGTTCTTATTATCCAACTTCCTTCTTTCATCTGAACCCTGGAAGCTAGATATCACAACTGACCTCGCTTTATCCATCAAAACATCCTCATTCACTAAAGGACCAATACAGCCGTTTTTATCTCAATTTTACCAGAAAGGCCAAAACTACATTCCACCACAACAGGCTGAAGTTTCAGGAAATCTATTGAAACAGCTTTTAAATTGAATGGCATTATCATAATTTTCACAATTTCACAGTATTATTCAATAGCGTGGACATACTGTATAGATAAAACACAGATAAGTCATGGATTGGTCCTTTATCACCCCAATAGCACCGTAATGGCAGAATCTCCTCCCAACTGAAATAGGACATGTGGAGCTATGGAAATGGTAATGGCGTATTATAGACCCTGTGTCCTGAAAAATTGCGATAAGTCACTTTTACAACACCTAATTAAGCCTCCTATGAATTCGTTAAGCATTTATGTACAGTACTCTAAATCAAACCGTACCGGTTGACAGTGCCTTGGCTCTAACTAGAGAGGAAGAGAAGGTGATGGGACAATTTTGTCTGGAATTTATGGAGCCAGGAGAATGCAACGCGGCGGTGCTGGAGATGATCCTATGGGGAGAGTATTTGAAAGTGTATGCAAATGAACCATCTGGATTGTTTGAACTGCCTGGGTGTTGGGGAATAAGAGGTCTCTGCTCCGGAGCACAATCTACTGCATCACGTGTATGTTCTATAGAAACAAGACTGAACAGTCCCAAATGGCCCCCTATTCCCAATATAGTGCACTACTTTGACTAGAGCACCATAGGGAATAGGGTGCCATTTGGGATGTAAACTGTGTCCAATAACTGTACAGTAGAGCTGATACTCTGTAATGAACTCCAGAGTTATTTATAGTTAATTTGACCGTTGTGTTGGAAATTGATGAACAAATACTTGAAATGGAATTAGACCTGATGATACCTTATGGATGTCCATCATGTTTGCTAGGTTCCATGCTGTCACTGCAGTAAGAATATGTTTAATTCACAGTCTTACAGATTTATAGACCTGTAATACATATTACAACACAGCATTACATCCTCACTCAACTAAGAACCGAAAACGTAATAATCTTCAGAGTTTGAGAAATGAAATACACTGCAATGACAACAGCAGGTATTCTCATATAGCATACCGTATCGCTAAACATGTAAGTGGAAAATCTAAAGTTGCTAGTAGTATACACTTGCCAAATAAAACAATTATCCCATGAGATGAACTTCAAACTCTCACTTTACTGTAAACCAATACCAATTCCCTCTCGCATTACGGTGATGTATTACCCACCACCGTCCCCTTGGATCTTAATGGGGCAAACATCTGCACTACCGCTGTACAATAACAAATGAAAGCAGCGTTAAAATGGCCCTGAACTGCTTTGGTTCACAATGTCACCAAATGTGTCATCTCTGGTGGGGAGGAATGATGGCTGTTGAGCTCAGTCATCTATTCCGCTCGGTTGGATTCGCTCTGCAAACTCATCAACAACAACTTCGTCCTAGAAACCCATCCACCTTTTATAGGTATAGTGTAGTGGTGTGTAAAGAGATTTTAAAAAGATTCATGTTTTGATGGAATAATGTGTGTGGATGTGTAAGCAAGTACATTACTTTTTGACTTTTATTTATTTCACGTTTATTTAACCAGGTAGGCTAGTTGAGAACAAGTTCTCATTTGGAACTGCGACCTGGCCAAGATAAAGCAAAGCAGTGTGACACAGACAACACAGAGTTACACATGGAGCAAACAATAAACAAGCCAATAACACAACAAACAAATCAATGACACAGCAGAAAAAATAAAGTCTATATACAGTGTGTGCAAAAGGCATGAGGAGGTAGGCAATAAATAGGCCATAGGAGCGAATAATTACAATTTAGCAGATTAACACTGGAGTGATGATGTGCAAGTAGAGATACTGGTGTGCAAATGCGCAGAAAAGTAAATAAAATAAAAACAGTATGGAGATGAGGTAGATAGATTGGGTGGGCTATTTACAGATGGACTATGTACAGCTGCAGCGATCGGTTAGCTGCACAGATAGTTGATGTGTAAAGTTGGTGAGGGAAATAAAAGTGTCCAACTGCAGCGATTTTTGCAATTCGTTCCAGTCACTGACAATAGAGAACTGGAAGGAAAGGCGGCCAAATGGGGTGTTGGCTTTGGGGATGATCAGAGAGATATACCTGCTGTAACGTGTGCTACAGGTAGGGTGTTGTTATCGTGACTAGTGAACTGAGATAAGGCGTACCTTTACCTAGCATAGACTTATAGATGGCCTGGAGCCAGTGGCGATGAATATGTAGCGAGGGCCAGCCGACTAGAGCACACAGGTCGCAGTGGTGGGTGGTATAAGGTGATTTGGTAACAAAACGGATGGCACTGTGATAGACTGCATCTAGTTTGCTGAGTAGAGTGTTGGAAGCTATTTTGTAGATGACATCGCTGAAGTCGAGGATCGGTAGGATAGTCAGTTTTACTAGGGTAAGTTTGGCGGTGTGAGTGAAGGAGGCTTTGTTGCGAAATAGAAAGCCGATTCTAGATTAGATTTTTGATTAGAGATGTTTAATATGAGTCTGGAAGGAGAGTTTACAGTCTAGCCAGACACCTAGGTATTTATTAGAGCTCCACATATTCTAGGTCTGAACCGTCCATGGGTGGTGATGTTAGTCGGGCAGGCGGGTGCGGACAGCGAACGGTTGAAAAGCATGCATTTGGTTTTACTAGCGTTTAAGAGCAGTTGGAGGCCACGGAACGGGTGTTGTATGGCGTTAAAGCTTGTTTGGAAGTTAGTTAGCACAGTGTCCAAGGAAGGGCTAGAAGTATACAGAATGGTGTCATCTGCGTAGAGGTGGATCAGGGAATCGCCCGCAGCAAGAGCGACATCATTGATATATACAGAGAAAAGAGTCGGCCCGAGAATTTAACCCTGTGGTACCCCCATAGAGACCAGAGGTCCAGGTTCTGCATCTCTTTCAGAACATCTGCTTTCTGGATTTGGGTGAAGAAGAAGCTGGGGAGGCTTGAGCGAGTAGCTGCGGGGGGGCGGAGCTGTTGGCCGAGGTTGGAGTAGCCAGGAGGAAGGCATGGCCAGCTGTTGAGAAATGCCTATTGAAATTTTCGATTATCATGGATTTATCATTGGTGACCGTGTTACCTAGTTTCAGTGCAGTGGGCAGCTGGGAGGAGGTGCTCTTGTTCTCCATGGACTTTACAGTGTCCCAAAACTTTTAGAGCTACAGGATACGAATTTCTGCTTGAAAAAGCTAGCCTTTGCTTTCCTGACTGACTGCGTGTATTGGTTCCTGACTTCCCTGAACAGTTGCATATCGTGGGGACTATTCAAGGTTATTGCAGTCCACCACAGGATGTTTTTATGCTGGTAAAGGGCAGTCAGGTCTGGAGTGAACCAAGGGATATATCTGTTCTTAGTTCAGCATTTTTTGAACGAGGCATGCTTATCCAAGATGGTGAGGAAATTACCTTTAAAGAATGACCAGGCATCCTCGACTGATGGGATGAGGTCGATATCTTTCCAGGATACCAGGAAAGCCAGGTCCGGGTCGATTAGAAAGGCCTGCTCGCAGAAGTGTTTAAGCGAGCGTTTGACAGTGATGAGGGGTTGTCGTTTGACCGCGGACCCATAGCGTATACAGGCAATGAGGCAGTGATCGCTGAGATCCAGATTGAAAACAGCAGAGGTCTATTTGGAGGGCAAATTGGTCAGGATAATGTCAATGAGGATGCCCATGTTAACGGATTTAGGGTTTAGGGTCACATTTCTAGACTGCAAAAAAACATTTGGTGACTCACAATGCAAATTAATAATATCCAGCTAAGTACTTAGGCTTGGTATGTCTGCATTGTTATCCAATTATGCATAATTGCGCTGTGTAGTGCTATGAGGTAAACACAGAGAAAATTACACTATTAGTCCACTGCCAAAGGCAATATAGGTGCTTTTTAGTCCATTGTTGAAGGCAATATGGAGGTTGGCATTGACATGATAGTGCGTTTCAAATTAAAGTCTGTTAAAGGAGTCCTGAGAGGACCTGCTGGGTCCAGTAAGCTGCAAAGGGAGCCAACCTGTTGCAGCTCCAGCTGACAAGTGGGCTGAGCACTAAAGAGACCTTTCATATGGAGGGGCATTGAGTTGAGAAATGCACCACAGTGGAGGATGAGAAGGAGCAGCTATTTTGGCTCTGGCTCAGTAACACCTTTGGGGTCTGACTCTGCAGCACCTTGCTGGTTGCGTCAAGACAGTGGGCCTATGCACTGCAGTGACGGAGACTGGGGAGGCCATTTTGACTCAAGATCAACATCACCTTCGAGGATTAGTTTATGCAGAGGAGTGAAACTGCTGACGTAGGGAAGCCATTTTGTCATACATTGAGGTCCATTGCACAGCACATTATACAATACAACCACAACCTGGCTACAGGTCTGGGAGCACACATAAGGGGCAAATGTTGCTTCTGCTAACACAAGACAAGCTCCTTAACCTCTTTCAGCTAGGAGGCACTATTTTTATGTTTGGAAAAATAATGTTCCCAAAGTAAACGGCCTATTTCTCAGGCCCATATGATAGAAAATGCATATAATTGACAGATTAGGATAGAAAACACTCTAAAGTTTCCAAAACAAAATATTGTCTGTGAGTATAACAGCACTGATATTGCAGGCAAAAACCTGAAGAAAATCAAACCAGGAAGTGGCTTCTATTTTGAAAGCTCCATGTTCCATAGCCTGCCTTCACTCCATTTAAAGGGATATCAACCATATTCCTTTTCCTATCGCTTCCTCAAGGTGTCAACAGTCTTTAGACATAGTTTCAGGCTTTTATTTTGAAAAATGAGCGAGAAAGATAACATTGCGTAGTGGATAGCTGGGTGTTCTCATGAGTTTTGCTTGCGCAACAGAGTGGGGCATCCATTGTCTCTCCCTCTCCTACTGAAGAAGAGACAGTGCCAGTTGATATATTATTGATTACATATTTTAAAACCTGAGGATTGATTATAAAAAAACGTTTGACATGTTTCTTTGGACATTACTGATATTATTTGGAATTTGTCTGCATTGTCGTGACCGCTTGAGCCTGTGGATTTCTGAACATAACGTGCCAAACAAACAGAGGTATTTTGGATATAAAAATAATCTTTATGGAACAAAAGGAACATTTATTGTGTAACTGGATAGTCTCGTGAGTGAAAACATCTGAAGATCATCAAAGGTAAGCAATTCATTTTATTGCTTTTCTGATTTTCGTGACCAAGCTACTTTGATGCTAGGTGTTCATAATGTTTTGTCGAGCGATAAACCTAAACGCTTGGATTGCTTTCGCTGTAAGGCATATTTTCTGAATCTGACACAACAGGTGGATTAACAAAAAGCTAAGCTGTATTTTGCTATATTGCACTTGTGATTTCATGAATATATACATTTGTAGTATTTTTTTGGAAATGTGGCGCTCTACAATTTAGCGGTTGATTATGAAAATTATCCCGCTAACGGGATGGGTTGCGTCAAGAAGTTTTAATCAGAAAAATGTTTTACTGCTCTCTCTCTCCCTCTGTATTGCAGTACATCTATTTAAGTCTTGTCGATGTCAGAAACGGAAGGTTTTAGAATGAAGAATCAGTATTGAGCAGCAGAAAGGTGTCAGCCGTGGATTACAATGACAAGGGACCATCCTGTAAGTGAAAGCGCTCTGGGATTTATAAATTCACTGACTCCTATCAGACAAGGATTGATTTAAACCATCTTATCTGAAGGAGACTCCAACGACAAGAGCTGAAACCCATCCACAGAAAGGCAATATCCCACATATTACTATTACCACATAATTGGAAATGCTAATGCATTTATATAAAGTCAGTTTAATGCAAATGAAGACAGAAAAACCTCAAATCCTGAATAATGTATTTTTTCTATTTATGTTCTCGCTCTGCATACTTTATTGTGACGGATGTTCCCCATTGCATTTGGGCTAACGTTTAGCGGTGATATTCTGTGTAGAAAATAATTAACGGCATACATTTGCGTCCTTAGGGTGGATTAAGTCAAGCAATGTTTCCATATAAAGGACTGGAGGGACTGTGTGGCTTACTCAATGACGCTCTTTCCTATCATTTCCTGATTTTTTTTTTTGGTAGCTACCCCAATGGATGAAGGGATTGGAGAAAAACAATTCACTCTGCTGGCAAGTTAAGTGCCAACAGCCAATATACCGAGATATATTTATTTGTGGCCTGTGTGTTTTGATAAGCAAAAACAATGGCAAGCGATAAATGTCGGAGGAACCTAATCCACAAGGTTAATGAGTTAGAAAGTGTCAAGAGAAGGACCACATATGTTGTTTTGATGATTTTACACCTTAGCGATTAGCAACATTTTACCTCTCCCTGAGCCTTCTCATTTTACACAACTTAGTTCTGCAACAAAAGTTATGTGCCCATTTTCTTCGACAATCAGTGTTATTTTCTAATTTCCCAGCCTGCCTCACTCTACAGACTGATAATACCTCCAAATCCTAAGACCCTGACAGACTGACGGCAGGTTTGTCCAGATGTGGGCCGCTCCTGTTCAGTATGATCTCTGTGAAACCAGGAGAAGCCAAACTATCCTCCAGACATGTCCTTGAAGTGTATGGTTTGCTCTGGGCCGCACTCAATTCCTGTTCATGACTTTATCTGAATAACAGAGAGAGGATGATAGGGGTAGGGGGTATAGGGGTCCATCTATAACTCTACTCAGGATGAGAGACACAAGGTACAATGCACATTTCAGGCTGTTCTCTCTTTCATTATTCAGCCGACATTACTTTAATTTGCTCCCCATTCAAAATGATCCCTGCTGTTTCTTAAAAACAATATTATTATACTTCCAGGTCTTGCTCTATAAGTAAGTGTACCGTACAGTTGAACAATATGTCATATCCTGTTGGGTTTCAGAGGATATTTCCTTCCCACAATGACCTGAATCCCATAACCTAGTATACTACAAAGTAGGCTGTACAATGACATATTTGCAACATTATCTACAATGTTTGTTTCATACTCAATCCAATACTAAACATAAGAGTACATGGAATATGCCACATTGAAATTGTGATGTTGCTATAGAGTATTTTGTATGACAGTCTACTAAACAATAGGTTTATATTTAAAGCAGGAATACTTAACTGTGAAACTCCTATTTGCAATATTATAGCAACAAAGAAGTTACTTCAAGCTACAAACACTGTTTTTTTTCTCTGACATCATTGCACGCGCGATAAACAAAATAGTATGTACTGTGATTTCTGTTTACTGCGATGCTGGATTCTCCTCTCCTCCGTTTCTTCAGCGAAACAAAGGCAATGACAAATGTGCTGGGTGAACAGTGGCACTGTTTCACCGTATGGGAAGTTTTAAAACAGCTTTAAAATAAGCTTGGAGGGCCTCCCGGGTAGCGCAGTGTTCTAAGGCACTGCATCGCAGTGCTAGCTGTGCCACTAGAGACTCTGGGTTTGAGCCCAGGCTCTGTCGCAGCAGGCCGCGACCGGGAGGTTCATGGGGCGTCACACAATTGGCCTAGCATCGTCCGGGTTAGGGAAGGTTTGGCCGGTAGGGTTATCCTTGTCTCATTGCGCACTAGCGACTCCTGTGGCGGGCCGGGCGCAGTGCACACTAACCAGGTCGCCAGGTGTTTCCTCCGAAGCATTGGTGCGGCTGGCTTCCGGGAAGGATGCGCGTGCGCTGTGTTAAGAAGCAGTGCGGTTTGGTTGGGTTGTGTTTCGGAGGATGCGTGGCTTTCAACCTTCGTCTCTCCCGAGCCCATACGGGAGTTGTAGCGATGAGACAAGATAGTAACTACTAACAATTGGATACCATGAAATTGGAGAGAAAAAGGGGGTAAACATTTTTTTTTTTATTATATAAAAATAAGCTTGGAAATATATATTTGTATAATTAGACATATTGGTTTATGTCTCCGTGGTGGCACAATAAACATAATTAAAACCCCTACATGCATGTTATGAATGCACATGCAGTTGGTAACGTGACAACCAACTTGCCATTAACCTCCAATGGGAATGAACTAACAGCAACAGCATTATACCACAACCCAAAATGGGCCCTGTCAACTTCAGTCACCGATTACCATTAGTCAACCGGTAGAGTAATTCAGCTTACCCCATTACACCAAAGACAACAAAATGGCAAGATGATGTAATTAGTGATATTTTCTTTTGAAAAAGCTTATGAAAACGAGATTGTGCCACCTCCCTCCAGGACATTTGGTAGATTTTCTATGAGAGGAGATAGGTGGAAACCGCATAATGACAAGACACTTAGTTTCACTACTGTTTCCGATTTTAGGCTCCTGGGCAAGTTAAGATCATTAGGGGAACTGTCACGCCCTGGCCTTAGTATTTTGTGTTTTCTTTATTATTGTGGTTAGGCCAGGGTGTGACATGGGTGATTATGCGTTTGTCTTGTCTAGGGGTTTTGTACATTTATGGGGTTGTGTTCAGTGTAGTATTCTAGGTAAGTCTATGGTTGCCTGGAGTGGTTCTCAATCAGAGGCAGGTGTTTATCATTGTCTCTGATTGGGAACCATATTTAGGCAGCCATATTCTTTGGGTATTTTGTGGGTGATTGTTTCCTGTCTCTGTGTTTTGCACCAGTTAGGACTGTTTTGGGTTTTCCACGGTTTCTTGTTTTGTATATGTATGTTGTTCACGTTATCATCTTTATTAAAGATGATCAACCATAACCACCCTGCATTTTGGTCCTCCTCTCCTTCCCAGGAAGAAAACCGTAACAGCAACATGTGGGGAAGTGGACGGGGGGTACGACCAGTGGTGGAAAAAGTACTCTTATCATACTTAAGTAAAAGTAACAATTGTCAAAAATAAAAATAGTAAAGTACAAATACCCCCCAAAACTACTTAATAAGTACATAAAATTATTTTTACTTAAGTACTTTACATCACTGGGTACGACTAGAGTGAATTGGAAATTACACATTTTTCTGGTGAACGCAACACTTTTCAACTATACATCTTTGTCCTCTCTACACACTATTTGTTCAATGGCATTTTGTGCAATGACAACTTCCCTATAATTTCACATTCCTAATGTTGTCCTAAAGAGCCAATCTCGGGGTCACATTACACAAAAACGTTCTAAGCCATCACGTCGATCATTTTGTCTTCCCCACAGAAAAATGCTGGAAGGATGGCAGCTCTGTTACTGATACCCAGCTCATCCTATTTGCAAAGGTAAATGCCAGCCTTGTCCATGGCCCGAGATACTGAGATACACACTCTGACTTCTGTCTGCGGCGGAGGAGAAGAGGGGGATTCAAAGACAGGGACAGGAAGAAACAATTGAGGGAGTGGGAGAAGAGAAATAAACAAACACAGACACACACACACTAACACTCACCTTCCCGTTATACACACTGTACACCACCCATATGACTTGACAGACAAATACCGATAAACTGAAAGCCCCCCTCCCAACACAGAAAGGTTTTAATGCCACTGAAACATCAAAGCCTTCAGGTGAGTGGATAGGAATTCTAAATACACCCTGTGGACGTGTGGTATTCACCAAGGGCAAGGAGGGCTACTCATAAGACATAACCCAATACCCAATAACCCAGTATCTGTATGAAGGTAGCCTGCCTTAGCCTTGAAACTGGGGCTTGGAATGCAATACAGAAGCTGCCCATCCTTTAAAAAAAGGATGTCATACCCACTTACAGTCAGGTACAAAATATTTGACACCCTTGATAAAGATGAGCAAAAAATACTATAGAATAAATAATAAAAATACTGAGCTAATTAAAAAAAAAGGAAATTATATGGTGCATGGTCAAAGGTTTCATGACCATAGCACAGGTTCCAAATCAAGTGGCAATGCCATTTAGCAATCTCGAGACATTTATGTCACATCTGCTCCTGCTACACCCTCTGGTGTTCATCCGGTGTCTTCTTGACCTGCAGTTACTCCACCTGTACACTCTCTCTCTCCCTCTCCCTCTCTGTGTCATTGTGTGGTAGGAGACAGGTGTGCTGGAGTAAGAGCAAATCCCTACCAGCTGCAACTCGTTCCATAATCAAGACATCTACAAATACTCCACTCTTCCAGATCGTAATCTCTGCTCAGTCATGATTCTAGCCATTTATGATTATTCAAGATCCTGTTACTCTGCTGTGCCTGTTTCCCTGCCTGACACCGTTTATACTCTCATTGCAGTTTACCGCTCTGTCTCTGGCTCCTGTCTCCCGTTCCACATCTCACATCCAACTACCTTGCTCTGGATTTTACTCACCACAACTACCTTGGATTCCCCTCAGGACCTGTTTACCCCGTTCTACTCAGCTAACTCCATCCTCAGTCTCCACATCTGTTTTTTCTGCAACGCATCCGAGCTTCCCCGGATCTGCACTCCCATATCTTCCTGTGTAACAATACATATTTGGTTCACTCATCCCTGTTTCCTCATCTGAGCCTGCTCTTGAGTTCCCATGTGTCGCTCTGCTTAACAATTTACACATATAGATCCTCCAGAACAACACCTTCTCTAGCTTTATCCTCAACAGGAAGACCCCCTTCACAACACCTTATCCAGCTTTATCCTCACCTGGAAGACCCCCCTCCACAACACCTTCTCCAGCTGTATCCTCACCAGGAAGACCCTCCACCACAACACCTTCTCGAGCTTTATCCTCACCAGAAAGTCACCCCACCACAGCACCTTCTCCAGCTGTATCCTCACCAGGAAGACCCCCCTCCACAACACCATGTTATTTTATTTCACCTTTATTTAACCAAGTAGGCCATTTGAGAACATGTTCTCATTTACAATTGCGACCTTGCCAAGATAGAGCAAAGTAGTGCGACACAAACAACACAGTTACACATGGGATAAACAAACGTACAGTCAATAACACAATAGGAAAGTATATGTACAGTGTGTGCAAATGAAGTAAGATTAGGGAGGTGAGAAAATAAATAGGCTATAGTGGCAAAATATTGACAATTTAACAATTGAAAGATTGTGTGAAAGATGTGCGTGAAAGATGTGCAGAAGATGAATGTGCAAGTAGAGATACTGGGGTGCAAAGGAGAAAAAAATATATGGGGATGAGGTAGTTGGGTGGGCTATATACAGATGGGCTATGTACAGGTGCAATGATTGGTAAGCTGCTCTGACAGCTGATGCTTAAAGTTAGTGAGGGAGATATGTCTCTAGTCATTGGCAGCAGAGAACTGGAAGGAAAGGCTGCCAAAGGAGGAGTTGGCTTTGGGGGTGACCAGTGAAATATACCTGCTGGAGCGTGTGCTATGGGTGGGTGCTGCTATAGTGACCAGTGAGTTGAGATAAGGTGGGGCTTTACCTTGCAAAGACTTATAGATGACCTGGAGCCAGTGGGTTTTGCGATGAATATGAAGCGAGGGCCATCCAACGAGAGCATACACATCGCAGTGCTGTGTAGTGTATGGGGCTCTGGTGACAAAACAGATGCACTGTGATAGACTACATCGTTTGAGGCTATTTTGTAAATGACATCGCCAAAGTCAAGGATCGGTAGGATAGTCAGTTTTACGAGGGTATGTTCGATGCTTTGTTGCGAAATAGGAAGCCGATTCTAGATTTCATTTTGGATTGGAGATGCTTAATATGAGTCTGGAAGGAGAGTTTACAGTCTAACCAGACACCTAGGTAGTTGTAGTTGTCCACATATTCTAAGTCAAAACCGTCCAGAGTAGTGATGCTAGTCAGGCGGGCAGGTGTGGGCAGCGATCGGTTGAAGAGCATGCATTTAGTTTTACTTGCATTTAGGAGCAGTTGGAGGCCACGGAAGGAGTTTGTATGGCTTTGGAGCTCGTCTGAAAATTTGTTAACACAGTGTCCAAAGAAGGGCCAGAAGTATACAGAATGGTGTCATCTGCGTAGAGGTGGATCAGAGGATCGCAAGCAGCAATAGACTAGTTATAGTCTATTGTATTGTAATCTATTGGGCTCTGAACCATCATTCCCACACTTGACTAATGAGATGAATCCTGCTATCTGTAACAGGCAACAAACCTAATGAAGACAAACGGCCAATCAAATCCCCATACGCACTGTTGTGCAAGTGAGTTAGAGACTGGAGAAGTCACAAATAAACCTTAGATAGACTGACACTTTATTCTAGCGGCGCTGTCTGGCAATACAGATTATTTCCCCCAGTGGTAGGAATTACAAATAATCCAAACAAGGCTTAGGTGGTGTGTTGGGTTACCTGCAATGTAATTGCGGTGCTGGGTGACTAAGCTTCAAATAGTGTATGCAGGTGATAGACCCAAACGCATTAGTTTTTATATATTACATTTGCTAGAAAATGTGAGCTCGTTTGACTGTGTGAAGGAATGCGACTTGTTTCAGTTGAAACATCTGAAGTGAAAAGCTTTTTGCTCACTTTTTTCAAAGGTTGAAAGGAAGTGTGAATAAATACATCTCCAACATGTCAACTATCTAAGAGCAGCATGATTTGATTGTACCGAATGCTGATGACTGACGTTCTCTGTCTGACATTGTGCATCTGAGTGGGAGACTACAGAGGGCTGACAGGAACATTATTTGGGAAAAACAAAGTTATGTACGCCACCTGGGGTTCTCCTCTTGACATTCCCAAAACAAATTGATTGGAACACCAGAAACCTGAAAATGATATAATTAAACTCAGAACATTTTATTGAAAGTGCTGTTAAGAGAGCTAAGGTTGAACTTAAACAGGCTAGATATTGAAAGGCTTTGTGATAGTCTGGCAACAGATACATGGACATAAACTGGATTTATTTGTACAATCAATGTTCATTGTCTTTCTGTGCTAATGTCATTTTATCTACACTAGCAGTTTTGGTGAATTGTCTGCTCTCATAAACACTTCTAACTACATAATGAAACCAAAACCACATCTCCCCAAGTGACCACAGTAACTGCAATGTGTACTCAATACTTGAACTCAACGGTCTCACAAGTTAACGTTTTGATGAACACATACTTTACACAATCCATTACGGACCCAAAGCCTTGTCGCAGGTCCAACATGGTATGAGAGCCGTGGTGCAATATGTTAAGAATGGAAAACAAGTCGAGTCGAGGGGACTTGTGTTTTTTAAAAGGTTCATCTTCATATGTCTCTTGAGACTTCCACCACTAGCTTTCCAAAGCCAATACCCCAAGCCAATACATCTCAAACTATAAACACCTTCAGAAAAAAATAATCGCTTTGAATCAACTGCAGGGAGGCTCTTACATGAAAAGCTGAACTGCACAAAACAATTCGGGCCTGCAGTTGTCTAGCATGACAGCTCTTGTCAAAAGATTTATAAGACAAGCAGCTCTAGTATATTTTTCGTACCTGTCTATTTACAACCACAAACCGATGCTGGCACTAAGACAAGCACTCAACGAGCGGTATACGGCTATAACCAAACAAGAAAATGCTCATCCAGAGGCGCCGCTCCTAGTGGCCGAGAACTTTAATACACACAGAGACGTACAAAGCTCTCCCTTGCTCTCCATTTGGAAAATCTGACCATAACTCTATCCTCCTGATAGTCTATCCTCCTCTAACGAACCATTAAAAAGGCAAAGCGCCAATACAGGACTAAGATTGAATTGTACTACACAGGCTCTGACGCTCGTCGGATGTGGCCGGGCTTGCAAACTATTATGGACTACAAAGGGAAGCACAGCCGAGAGCTGCCCAGTGACACGAGCCTACCAGAAAAGCTAAATTACTTCTATGCTCGCTTCGAGGCAAGCAACATTGAGGCATGCATGAGAGCTTCAGCTGTTCTGGATGACTATGTTATCAAGCTCTCCATGCTGATGTAAGTAAGACCTTTAAACAGGTCAACATTCGCAAGGTCGCATGGCCAGATGGATTACCAGGACGTGTACTCCGAGCATGCGCTGGCAAGCTGTCTCTGAGTTTGTAATACCAACATGTTTCAATGAGACCACCATAGTCCCTGTGCCCAAGAGCACCAAGGTAACCTGCCTAAATGACTACCGACCCTTAGCACTCACGTCTGTAGCCATAAAGTGTTTTGAAGGCTGGTCATGGCTCTCCTCAACACCATTATCCCAGAAACCCTAGACCCACTCCAATTTGCATACCGCCCCAACAGATAAACAAATGATGCAATCTCTATTGCACTCCGCACTGCCCTTTCCCACCTGTACAAAAGGAACACCTGCATGATAACATTATTCATTGACTACAGCTCAGCATTCATCACCATAGTGCCCTCAAAGCTCATCAATAAGCTAAGGACCCTGGGACTAAACACCTCCCTCTGCAAATAGATCCTGGACTTACTGACGGGCCACTTCCAGCTGGTAAGGGTAAGTAACAACACATCTGGCATGCTGATCCTTAACATGCGGGCCCCTCAGTCCTCTCCTCTACTCCCTGTTCACCCATGACTGCATGGCCAGGCATGACTAAGCACAACTCCATCATTAAGTGTGCAGACGTCACAACAACGGTAGGCCTGATCACAGACAACGATGACACAGCCTATAAGGAGGAGGTCAGAGACCTAGCAGTGTCGTGCCAGGATAAATAACTCTCCCTTAACTTCTTCGATATAGGGGGCGCTCTTTTAATTTTGGGATGAAAATCGTTCCCGTTTTAAACAAGATATTTTGTCACGAAAAGATGCTCGACTATGCATATAATTGACAGCTTTGGAAAGAAAACACTCTGACGTTTCCAAAACTGCAAAGATATTGTCTGTGAGTGCCACAGAACTGATGTTACAGGCGAAACCCAGATAAAAATCCAATCAGGAAGTGCCGCATTTTTTGAAACCACCTCATTCCAATGACTCCTTATATGGCTGTGGAGGAGCTAGGAGTCAGCTTACATTTTCCACGTTTTCCCCAAGGTGTCTACAGCATTGTGACGTATTTGTAGGCATATCATTGAAAGATTGACAATAAGAGACTACATCAACCAGGTGGTCGCTTGGTGTCCTCCGTTGCAATTATTGCGTAATCTCCAGCTGCAGTATTTTTCCATTTGTTTCTGATGAGAAGCCAGCTGCCACCACTGATAGATTATCGAATATATATGTGAAAAACACCTTGAGGATTGATTCTATACAACGTTTGCCATGTTTCTGTCTATATTATTGAGCTAATTTGGAAAAAAGTTCGGCGTTGTAAGTGACTGCATTTTCCGGTATTTTTCTTAGCCAAATGTGAGGAACAAAACGGAGCTATTTCGTCTACACAAATAATATTTTTGGAAAAAATGAAAATTTGCTATCTCTCTAAGAGTCTTGTCATTGAATACATCCGAAGTTCTTCAAAGGTAAATTATTTTATTTGAATGCTTTTCTTGTTTTTGTGAAAATGTTGCCTGCTGAATGCTAGGCTTAATGCTATGCTAGGCTATCAATACTCTTACACAAATGCGTGTGTAGCTTTGGTTGAAAAGCATATTTTGAAAATCTGAGATGACAGTGTTGTTAACAAAAGGCTAAGCTTGTGTTTCAATATATTTATTTCATTTTATTTGCGATTTTCATGTTATCGTAATGAGCTTGAGGCTATGATTACGCTCCCGGATACGGGATTGCTCGTCGCTAAAGGTTAACGTGATCAAGACAAAGGAGATGATTGTGGACTATAGGAAAAGGAGGACGAGCACGTGCCCATTCTCATCGACGGGGCTATAGTGGAGCAGGTTGAGAGCTTCAAGTTCCTTGGTGTTCAACACCAACAAAGTATCATGGTCCAAACACACCAAGACAGTTGTGAAAAGGGCACGACAATGCCTATTCCCCTTCAGGAGACTGAAAATATGTTTTTATGGGTCCTCAGATCCTCAAAAAAATCTACAGCTGCACCATCAAGAGCATCCTGACTGGTTGCATCACCGCCTGGTATGGCAACTGCACATCCTCCGACCGCAAGGCACTACAGAGGATAGTGTGTACGGCCCAGTACATCACTGGGGCCAAGTTCCCTGCCATCCAGGACCTCTATACCAGGCGGTGTTAGAGGAAGGCCCTAAAAATGTCCAGCCACCTTAGCCATAGATCGTTCTCTCTGCTACCGCACGGCAAGCGCTACCAGAGCATCAAGTCTAGGTCCAAAAGGCTTCTTAACAGCTTCTAACCCCAAGCCATAAGACTCCTGAACACCTAATCAAATGGCTACCCGGACTATTTCCATACGCTGCTGCTACTCTCTGTTATTATTTATGCATAGTCACTTTAACTGCATGTACATATTACCTCAATTACCTTGACTAATCTGTGTCCCTGCCACATTGACTCTGTACTGGTACCCCCTGTATATAGCCTCGCTGCTGATATTTTATTGTTGCTCTTTAATTAATAGTCATTTTTCATTCTTCCTATTTTTTATATTTTTTACTTTAGTTTATTTTAGTAAATACTTCCTTAACACTTATTTTTCTTAAAACTGTATTGTTGGTTAAGGGCTTGTAAATAACCATTTTACTGTAAGGTCTTCTACACGTGTTGTATTCGACACGTGACAAATAACATTTAATTTAATTTTAACACTGAAGTCAATTAAAACTTGAAGAGTTTAAACGACCCAGATGAACACACACAAAACAGTTCTGTATTCTATTGAGTTGTTTCCATACTTTCTACTCATATTCCTATACTTTCTACTCATATTCCTTTTTGAGATGTATCACTGATGCTCTAATTGTATCGCCCTTAGTCAGAGAGAGAGAGGAACAGCTACATCAACGGTAATCATGTCTTTACACTGCCCACTAATTCTGAGATGAGTCAAGAACTCGAAAGAGAACAGTTTATTCCAGACATTGAGGAAAGAGATAAAGATTGACCTGCATTTAATACAAAAAGACCAACGACAAATATTAAAGTGTTCTGACAAAGCCTGAGACACAGCTGTTTGAATATAGAAAATATATATGTTATCAGTAAAGAACAGACTGTTTTAAAGTTGCACTTGTTTGGACTCCCAATGAAATATACTACAGTGCATTATCTAATTTACTAATCACCATTAGTGTCGCATCAATGTCGCATCAATGCTTAAGGAATCATTTAATCAGCATTGTACTTATCTCGTCTGTGAGTGTTCGATGTCCACAAAGGTATGTCTTTTGAGAGTGTTCCATGTCCACAAAGGTATGTCTTCTGGGAGTGTTCCATGTCCACAAAGGTCCATCCTTTTAATGCAAACAAAATATCACCAACATCTATAGTTTCATCAAACAGCCCATCAGCTTCTGTTACAAACTCGTGTAGCCAGCATTTTCCAACGAAGGCCATCACAGACCGAAAGCGTAACAAATTACAACCTCTGGAGCTGTCCAGGTTTCATTGTTATGACTGATATTGAGGTCAGTTAGCAACCCAAGGTGTCAATCTTCTCCCTCCTCCACCTCAACCAGTCTTTCCTGTGTGATAGCCATCTTGGTAGCCAGGTAAGACTCATTGGCCATAATGGTAAGTCTTCTTCACGGGAAGTTATATGGGATATGACCTGTGTGTGAATGGGGGTACAGAGCTCTCCTCAACATGAGACCACTGTACAGGGAAGGTTACAGATGAGAGCACTGGTGTACAGGACTGCATTGTCACTGTATGTGGTTTGCAGACCAATTGTGCTGACATCTTCTAATGGATATTAGAATGTTCCATAGTAGTTACAAGTAAAGTTACTGTGTAGTTGTAATCACGTTATAGCACAAATGTGTTCATTGCATCAAACTAATTGCCATAGCCATACTTTGGTTAGACATTAGCTAAATGTATCATCAAATGGATAACAATAATCAATATTCTAATAAAAACTTCAAGAACGTAAATAAATAATATTAAGATTACAAGAAGAATATTAAATAAACCAATACGGGGCCGCTGGCACCGGGATGGAATAAAAGTTCAAACAGCTTTATCCGACTGTGATTCACAGTTCAAAATCCGAAGCATACTGTATCAAACAATCTACTGTGGAGAAAAAACTATATGGAGCTCACCTTCTGGTCGTGGCTGTAGGCTAGGGCCCAATCCTCCTGTGTTGGATGGAACAGAAGGATTAGGATGTAGAAGCTGAGGAAGATATTTCTGATAGCTCGCTCCTTCATCCGAGCTCATGAGCACACTGCTCTCAAACTCAGGGTCTGTCAGCACCATTATCTGGAAGATAGAGAGAGGAGAGTGGGATGGAAAGAGAGAAAGAAGGGTGGTGGGGGTGGGAGAGGGAGGAGAGGGAGAGCGATAGAGAAAGAAAGAGTGAATTTATGAGTAGAGAGAGAGAGAGAGAGAGGGTTAGCCATATCAGCACTCCAGGTCGAGTGTTTGGCATGCATCAAGCTGCTACTAGCGCTTATACCTTCACTTTGTTTTGGACTTCACTTTACAAAGGTGCCTCTCACCTCTGTTGCCATGGTTTTTTGTCCTCTTCCAGTGCACTCACAGGTCTGCACTTTGGCTTCCAGTCACCCCTCTCCAGATACATTCCCTTTAATGAGATAGAGGTGGTTCAGAATACCCCTGTGGACCTATAAGTAAATCGTGAGGGGTCACAACACAACTACAACAAAAAGTTGCTTTGTTTAAGAATAAAGTTTTAAGAATATACTGTAGATCAATAGGCTGTTGTGCTATGGTATTCTGTTCTACACAGCTGTGTAGCAAGAGAGAACTCCGCAACTTTGCATTTACCATGCTTGACTACATGTCTAGGCAATGCAATTTGTTTTGAACAATATTTACATTTCTGATAAGAAAGAACAAATATTTGTGCAATATTTTTATTTTATTTTACCTTTATTTAACCAGGTAGGCCAGTTGAGAACAAGTTCTCATTTACAATCTGCGACCTGGCCAAGATAAAGCAAAGCAGTGCGACAAAAAAACAACACAGAGTTACACATGGGATAAACAAAGGTACAGTTGATAACACAATAGGAAAAAAAAGCTATATACAGTGTGTGCAAATGTAGTAAGATTAGAGAGGTAAGGAAATAAATAGGCCGTGGTGGCGATGCATTACAATTTAGCAATTAAACACTGGAGTGATAGATGTGCAGAAGATGAATGTGCAAGTAGAGATACTGGGGAGCAAAGGAGCAACAAAAAAACAAAGATATGGGGATGAGGTAGTTGGATGGGCTATATACATATGCAGTGATCTGTGAGCTGCTCTGACAGTTGATGCTTAAAGTTAGTGAGGGAGATATGAGTCTCCAGCTTCAGTGATTTTTGCAATTCATTCCATTCATTGGCAGCAGAGAACAGGAAGGAAAGGCGGCCAAACGAGGAATAGGCTTTGGGGGTGACCAGTGAAATATACCTGCTGGAAGCGTGTGCTACCGGTGGGTGCTGCTATGGTGACCAGTGAGCTGAGATAAGGCAGAGCTTTATCTAGCAAAGACTTATAGATGACCTGGAGCCAGTGAGTTTGGTGATGAATATGAAGTGAGGGCCAGCCAACGAGAGCATCCAGGTCGTAGTGGTGGATAGAATATGGGGCAATAAAGAATCATGTCTTTGTGGATTGCTCAATGTTACCACAGTGGGGTGAATTATAATTCCATGCTAGGAATAATACAGTCTATACTTTCATTTTGTTGTGAATGCAGTGAAAATGTAAATGTTTTGCTGCATATTTGTTAGATATTAGCCTCTCGAGAAAGCAAAAACTAAAATCATAATAGGAACACAAATGTCAGTATTACTGACACTGGCCATATTCAGCGGGTGTTGTACACTTTAGCTTAAGACATGTAGCTAGTTAGGTAAACAATTAACCTAGCTAGGTAAACAATGTGTAAGATCAGACACATAACATTAGCTAACGAGCCAGCCAGCTAACGTTAGCTAGTTTAACAACAAAGAACATGGCGCCAAATCATGTCGTTACTACCCTGCATGAATCTGCTGGGAGCTAACAAACTAGATTCAATGTTAGCTCGTTAACATTAGAATTTACCCTTCAAAGCAAACGTCTGTGGGATATGAATAATAACATCATTCATGTAATGTTAGCTAGGGAGTCAGTCATGTAACATTAGCTAGCAAGCAAACCACTCTGTCAAAATTAGAAACGTGTAATATCTGAAAATGCATCTAGCTAGACTATTTTACCCATACACATCATCATGCATGATGGACGTGTCTCCCTGTCACAGATGCCATGCCACGGTTGCCCTCAGTTTGAAGATTTAATCTGGAGATAGAGAAATCACCTATCGCTTTAGCTATCATACTCTAATTCCATTGATTTCAAAACTCGATCCTACAGAAAGCGGAAAGCAACACTTATGCAGCTCCACTACACAATACATTTTGAAAAAAGCTCTCTCAGGATGTCCAGCCCTCTCATTATCTCAGCCAATCATCGCAAGGTTGCTGACTTTTTCTGTGGCTTAACCTACAGAGCTCGTAATTTAACCATTTTTATTTTTATTTAAAGATGGCATGCACGTTTGTTATTAAGGCACATGAAAGTTCAAGAAGGCGGCAGGGTAGCCTAGTGGTTAGAGCGTTGGACTAGTAACCGAAAGGTTTCAAGTTCGAATCCCCAAGCTAACAAGGTACAAATCTGTCATTCTGCCCCTGAACAGGCAGTTAACCCACTGTTCCTAGGCTGTCATTGAAAATAAGAATTTGTTCTTAACTGACTTGCCTAGTAAAATAAAAAAAAAGGCATTTATGACAAAAAAAAATCAAATGGCTCTCCTGTGAAGTCGTGACTTGCGACGTTTGCCTAGTTTCCTGTAATGGGTCACAATTGCTTCTTTAGCTTGACAAACACTTCCTCACACTCTTAACTACACTCTATCCTTTCATAGCTGAATGGCACTTTTCGGCATTTGCTGTATGATCGATGAGAAACTCCATGTTGCAAATGTATGGTCACTTACTAGACATGAATGTTTGTAAAATTCGCCGTGCACCGAGGCCAGACCTTCCGGGAAGTCATCGAACGAAGTCTCGCGGACATTCGGTTTCCGTTTTATAAAATGTTCACATTTTGGTCATTTTTCCGCTCTCCTGGTAAATTCCACCAGATGGCGAATGGAATCTTATTGCAAATGTAAAAAACATCACCAATCACGACATGGCCATTTCTCCTAAACGGAAAAGACTTTGAAGACAAAACTTGGTGAGCATAGATTTGGACTAATGGGCTGTTAGCCCAGAAACAAGATGACGTCGAGGCCTCAACGCTTCTTGAGTTAATTAAATATGTGACTTCTGAAGATAATTGGTTGCACCAGATCTTATTTAGGGACTTCATAGCAAAAGGGGTGAATACATATGCACGCACCACTTTTCTGTTTTACATTTTTTTAAATTCTTTGAAACAAGTAATTTTTTTCATTTCACTTCACCTATTTGGACTATTTTGTGTATGTCCATTGCATGAAATCCAAATAAATATCTATTTAAATTACAAGTTGTAATGCAAAAAAATAGGAAAAGCGCCAAGATGGTTGAATACTTTTGCAAGGCACTGTAGTTAACAGCACGATAGCAAAACAAGGTGCTAGTGCTAGATGGACAAATGGGAGGTAATGTTAATTGTGGAAAATCTACCATTTTATAAAATTGGTGCTTTGAATCCTACGTCGTTAATGCCTTTGCCTGTGGAGGGTGAATTGCATGCATACATGCGACCCAGTTCAAATTACACCAAATCCTAGGCCCCATTTGCAAGAGACAGCATTGGCATCGGAACAAGTATATTATACAGATGGCTCTAGTTACATGACCGTAGAAAGGAAGAGAGTAACAGGGGACACTGTGTGTGATGACAGGGGTTTAGTATAGGCTGGCCCACTGCCAGCCTCTGTGTCAGCCCAGGGTGCGGAGTTATATGCATTAGCCAAGGCCTGTAGGTTGTCAAAAGGGGAGAATGTAACTAAATACACTGATTCTCAATATACATCAGGGGTATATTATTTCAGTACATTGTGGTCACAATGGGACATGTTAACAGTGACAGGGAGTCTAATAAACAATGGACAGGAGGTAGAGGCGTGACTAGAAGCGTGTCTGCTATGCAGTAAATTAACAGTGGTGAAATGTGAAGCTCATACTGGTCGCACAGATAAAATAGCCATAGGAAATCTCAGAGCAGACAAAACGGCTAAAGTGGCAGCCTTACTCAGGGAAGGTGTTAAGGAACCTCGTGTAAATATTGTTAATACTAGGGCAGAGATTCTAAAAGTTTTACAGCAGCAAAATAAAAGTAAAGAAATGTGGAAGTGCTTAGAACATGGGTGCCAAGTAGACACTGAGGGGTTGTGGTATAATACTAACATTGGCGGGCCCGTGGCACCAAGCCGGATACATGTCACTATCTCTGAAATGTATCACGGACAAACACATCAATCGGATGTACTCTCAGTTCAAGACGACTTGGTGGGGAAACGGGGTGTTAGGAACATTTTGGGACTGAGTTAAAAGATGTGAAATGTGCTTAAGGAGAAATCAAATGTACATCATCAAGATCCACCGGGCGGGGGTGTTGGGATGGCGTTGGTCTGGACCACACATAGTACTCCTTACAGCACCTGCAGCGGTAAAGACCACAGCCTCTCCTCGGTGTGTTCACAATTCTCACGGGAAATGAGATCCAGCTGCATAATGGATGAGTTGGAAGCTGCCATGATAGAGGAAGTAGAGCTAAAGAGAGAGGAAAGGTAGATTCCACTGTAGACAGGCAGTTGGGTTAGGTCTCGGAACTCAATTTTCACGTAAAATGACATACCCAAATCTAACTGCCTGGTGCTCAGGACCTGAAGCAAAGATATGCATATTCATGGTACCATTTGAAAGGAAACACTTTGAAGTTTGTGGAAATGTGAAAGCAATGTTGGAGAATAAAACATAATAGATCTGGTAAAAGATAATACAAAGGAAGAATCAACAGTTCTTTAGCATTTTTTTTGTACCATCATCTTTGAAATACAAGACAAAGGCCAAAACGTATTAGTCCAGCCCAAGTGCAATTTAGATTTGGCCACTAGGTGGCAGCAGTGTATGTGCAACATTTTAGACAGGTCCAATGAACCATTGCATGTATGTTCCAAATGCTGTTTATTAAAGGGCCTCCCGCCTCTGTTTTGGTAAAAACCCAGAAGCTTATAAGAAATCCTGCTATGACCTCTGACGAACCATCAAACAGGCAGAGGGTCAATAAAAGACTAAGATTGAATCGTACTACACCGGCTCCGACGCTCGTCGGATGTGGCAGGGCTTGCAAACTATTACAGACTACAGAGGGAAGCACAGCCGCGAGCTGCCCAGGGACACAATGCTCGCTTCGAGGAAAGTAAAACTGAAACATGCATGAGAGCATCAGCTGTTCCGGACGACTGTGTGATCACGCTCTCCGCAGCCGATGTGAGTAAGACCTTCAAACAAGTCAACATTCATAAGGCTGCAGGGACAGACGGATTACCAGAACGTGTACTTCGAGCATGCACTGACCAACTGACAAGTGTCTTCACTGACATTTTCAACCTCTCTCTGTCTGAGTATGTAATACCAACATGTTTCAAGCAGATCACCATAGTCCCTGTGCCCAAGAACACATATTAACCTGCCTAAATGGCTACCGAACCATGGCTCTCACGTCTGTAGCCATGCATTATCCCGCGGGCCTCCCGGGTGGCGCAGTGGTCTAACTGCATCGCAGCGCTAGCTGTGCCACCAGAGACTCTGGGTTCGCGCCCAGTCTCTGTCGCAGCCGGCAACAACCGGGAGGTCCATGGGGCGACGCACAATTGGCCTAGCGTCGTCCGGGTAAGGGAGGGTTTGGTCGGTAGGGATATCCTTGTCTCATCGCGCCTCAGAGACTCCTGTGGCAGGCTGGGCGCAGTGCATGCTAACCAAGGTCGCCAGGTGCATGGTGCTTCCTCCGACACATTGGTGCGGCTGGCTGGGTTGGATGCGCACTGTGTTAAGAAGTAGTGCGGCTTGGTTGGGTTGTGTTTCAGAGGTCGCATGGCTTTTGACCTTCGTCTCTCCCGAGCCCGTACGGGAGTTGTAGCGATGAGACAAGATAGTAATTACTAACAATTGGGGACAAAAGGGGGTGTAAAAAAAAAAAAGAAAAAAAAAAAGCATTATCCCTGTTGGTGCATACCGCACCAACAGATCCACAGATGATGCAAAATCTACTGCACTCTACACTGCCCTTTCACACCTGAACAAAAGGAACACCAATGTGAGAATGCCGTTCATTGACTACAGCTCAGCATTTAACACCATAGTGCTCCCTAGTCATTTGTATTTATTATGGATCCACATTATGGACCTATGGATCCCCACTCTTCCTGGGTTCCAGCACAATTAAGTCAGTTTATACAATTTTAAAACATTACAATACATTCACAACACACTGTATGCCCTCAGGCCCCTACTCACCACTACCACATATCTACAGCACTAAATCCATGTGTATGTATAGTGCGTATGTTATCGTGTGTGTGTGTGTGTGTGTGTGTGTATGCATGTGTTTGTTCCAATGTTTATGCTGCTTCACAGTCCCTGCTGAACAGTCATAGACTGTTCTCTTTGCTTCCGCACTGCAAGCAGTACCTGAGCGACTGTCAGCAGTAGCACCATTGGAAGACAGACATAGCTTGGACTGTAGCCTACAAATGCCTATTCCTGTTCAAACACATTTGGTGTGTCATCACAATGGTGTAACATTTAACCTTTCGCTTTTTTATGCTGATTTGAATGTCATTAAGAAAACAAAGAAGTGTCAAAGATTTTTTTCCGTAAACATTGAAGTAATCATCTAGTTTTTCAAAAGTATCTGTAATCTGATTACAATGGTATTTCTGGTAACGTAACGCATTACAGTTACCGTTTTTTGTAATCCATTACTTCCCTACCCTGTTTATGTAGATGTCACGCATGCTACCACTCTCCCTCCATTGCGCTCGAGTGCGCCAGGCTGCCCAGCATTACGCACTCCTGCCACCATCATTACGTACACCTGCTACCCTCGACACTCGCATCAGCAATTCATTGGTCTCACCTGAACTCAATCACCTGTGTTATTACCTTCCCTATTTCTGTCTATTCCCCAGCTCTGTTCCCCGCTTCTCCATTAATTGTTGTATGTTGTTGTGTTACCAGGTTCTGACGCTGTTCCAGTGCAAAATTAAATGTTCACTCTTCGTACTTTCTTCTCTACTCTAGTGTCGGTTCTTACTGTAGCAGTCCAGGGAAATTCCAGAATCCGGCTGTTTCTTCTTAGAATTCAAACCCCCCCGCCCCCCCCCCCAGCATTTTGGCCAGGCTCCATCTGTGCTGACATAAAGTGGTGAGCTTTTTCATTACTAAATCAATTTCAGAGAGGTGTGAGAGAGGATAAACAATGTGCATGTTCCTTCATGAACATCAAATGAACAGCAAAAAAACAAACTGAAATCGCATTAGGCATTGTTGTGAGGCTTTGCCAGATAGCTGCTTGTAAACCAGAACAATTAAGTGGTTGGTGTACACAGGCACTGTGTGGAGACCAGGCTCTGGGGAGAGAGGAAAAAGCCCAGTGCTTCAAATACGAGAGTGGGACCAAACTCACAAACCAAATCACCTCAGTCTGTCATGCCACACAAAACAAAATAAATAAATCCTGGGGCATTCACGAGCACAACCAACAATCGAGGTCCTGACTTGGCTGGTCGCTTACTACAACAAAGAGATAGTAGCTGTGTGATTGAATAACAAAGTCACCAAACAGGCTAGCCTAAAAACCCTGTAATAAATAATTCCACCAGTAGGCAGATTAACAAAAAGGAAAAACTTTACCTGACATTGCATGTAAATGTGAGAGAGAGATGAGAGAAAACAGGAAAGTTCTTAGCTGAAGACCCTGAGGCAAGATCAAGCCTTCAGGCTCTAAACAAGATCTTTCCTGATTGATATGCTTAAACATTATTCTGAGAGAAGACAAAGCCCATGCATCCAGTCTTAGAGGGTTCTGAACACAACATCTGAAACCACTGTGAAACATTTCTACAGCTATTGTTTGAGACAATATTAGTCATTTTTGTTCCTAGCCAGACTGGAGAGGAATGACAGATGCAATATGGGTCCAAACACCAGATCCTAGACCCGATGAATCAACTGTCTGGATGGATGCCGAGACCTCTGGACAACACAGGAAAATGAGAGATGAGAACTTAACGACTGAGAATTGGTTGACAGAGGCAAACCACAATGGGCATGGATTGGGCAATGCCCTACCATCATTGCTCTGATGTTTAGTGCTGGAAAGCAGATAGTCTGTGGGGCCAGAGATCTTAATAAGTAAGAGACATATGAAGAGAGGTAATGTGAAAAGGTCATGCAATAACCGACTAAAAGGGAAATAAATGAATAGTTGAGGGGAAAAAGCTGACAAACTATTCAACACCAAAACTGCTCTAACTTCATTATCCATCCTCATAGCAGATCGCATTGTGAGATGCTGGGATAAAAAGTGTTTCAAATTCAACAAGAGGAAAACTATCTCTACCCTCTCGTGTGCAGTCAACACAGAGAATGTGGTAGAAAATGTTCCTCAGAGTTGGGGAGTTAGGCGGGGTGAACCTAAGTGTAGACTCAGAGGAGGAGACAGGGATGAGGTAACCAAGGTATTTATTGAAGAATTTAAGAGCGGGGGGTGGGGGTGGTTTGCATGCCAGGGGGAGCTTGGGCGGGTAGCAGGGAACCAGGAGCTGAGGCTGCGGCTGGGGCAAGGGAAGTAGGGGCAGGTTTAAGCAGGTCTGGAGCGGAATCCGAGGAAGCAGTAGAGCGGGGGTCCAGGGCAGGGAAGCAGGACTGACGAAACGAGGGACTGGCGGCAGGGACCAGAGTCAGAGCGGACGCAACTGCAGCAGAGAGAAAAGCAACGTCAGGCTAGGGGAAACAGACACCACAGGATAACAAGATCTATGCAGGAACAAACGGCTTGAAATGCAGACTGACTGAGCAGAGGCTACGATCTGGTAGCGTGGAAGTGGCAGGGCTGAGTCTTTGTAGAGGTCTTGATTATGGAACAGGTTGCAGGTGGTGGGGATCTGCTCTGATTCCAGCATATCTGTCTCCACTCACAATAAGATACACCCACACAGAGAGCGAGAGGGAGAGCACTGTGGGAGTGGCGGCAGGTTGGGGAGACACAGAATGAGAAGTAGAGAGCATTGCAGGGGCAGATGTAACACGGAGGCCCATAAAGATACAAACCAATTAGGCCCACAGTGAAAGGGGCTGATATTACATTATCTCAGGCCAATCTAAACCTTTAATATACACCATTAGCAATCACATTTTTGCGATAAATCACAAGAGCCTACCATCAGCAAACTGCCGTCGTTTTGAGTTCAGAGACAGTAGCTGAGCTGAAAGTTGTGATGACTATGAAAATTCATTTTGCTAGCGCTTGCACGCCAAAGACAAAAAGAGAGAGAAAGGGAGGAGAAAATGAAGAGGGGGAAAAAGAATGAAGAGAATGCATCAGTAAAGGAAGGTGTCGAGAGCAAAGGCAGCAAATATTGTTTTTAATAATCTCTGCTGCCATCAGCATACCTTATCTCAGGAAGGGGACCATCATTGTACAAGCTGTCAGTGTGTTTATCTGTTGGAACATATACACAACGCAGAGGCATTCAGACACACACACTTCTCACCCCTAAGGTACATTAGCTGTAGAAGAATCTCTCCTCTAATAACAGAATCCATTGAAGCATAATTGAAAATGACTTTTGGAAAATTGCCACATTAAGGGTACGTAAAGATATTTGCAGGTGTTTGCGGGAAGATCACAGTGGATCGTTGGTGAGACATGTAGGAGGGTGGGAACTCGAGCATGAATGAATAATGGAGGGAAAAACATTCACATTTACAGACTGGGTCAGTGAGAGGAGATGTGTTTTTTCTTATTTATCTCGACACTTGGCGTGACCTTGAGAAGTGACAAACAGGCAACAGAGAAAGGAAGAGGAAATCCGAAACTGTCCACACGTGAAACAAAACAACACGAACAGGGAAATGTGTCTGATGCACAAACAAATTCACTCTTCCATCTAGGCTGTCTGGCTTTTTGAAAATAAAATAGGAAGTCAATGAATATTCCCACTGTGTGAAATTAAGATGTTAGATAAGAACCAAGAGTAAGCACTGTAGGCACTGTATAGCTACTGCAGGTAGTCTCGAAGGTTTAGATCATTGGGCAAGGTCGCTGATCTGAATCTGGAGCCGACAAGGTGAAAAATCTGTTGCTGGACCCTTGATCAAGGCACTTAACTCGAATTGCTCAAAGGGCGCTGGGCAATAGTGACCCTGGCTGTAGCTCCATTCCCTGCGGGTGTCTCAGGGGGAGTTGGAATATGCAAGAAACACATTTCCATGACACACTTGTAACAGGACAAACATAAGCACCACCTCAATGTATTATCATTTATCGATGTTACTGAGCACAGTGTGGAGGAGAAAAGCTGTGAGATCTCCCAATGTACCTAACCTTAACTTTCATGGAACTGTATGCATTTAACAACCAAGAGTGAGCACAAGATACTGCATGTGTCATAAGTTTACATTTCACAAATACTTTTATTGCAATGAATACTCAGGAGAAAAAGGTGTAGATTCACGCTCAAAGCGCGGCAGGTGTTTATTTCACCTTCGCAGAAGGCAGGAATAGTGGTCACAGGCAGGCAAACAGGCAGGTGAATCAAACTGGTTCTTTCAAATGAGATAGGAAAAGGCTTAGTAGAGTCAAAACGAACAATACCTGACAAAGGCACAAACAGAATGAACTGAACTAAATAAGGAGCTGATGGAACCAGGTGAGTAGCTAACACAAATGAAATCAATGAACAAAAATGAAAGACAGGGCTACTTTAAGGAACATAAAGAAACAGGGCTAAGTTCAAGAATACAACGAAGCAGAACACGAGGTTGACTAAGAAAATAAGTACAAAACCTTACATTTGACACTTTAGGCAAGTTACTGGACACAGAGGAAAACTGAGAAGCATGAAAGTTTACATTTCACAAATCATACTTTTATGACACTTTATGCAAGTTACTGGACAGGGAAAAACGATGAGAAATGAAAGTTTACATTTCACAAATCATACTTCCATGGCACTGTCGTGTCTTTGGCATCATTAAACTGAAGATGAATCTTTATCAAATGACTCTCTGTAATTATTATTACGCGATTAAACTGATTAATCATGTAACTGTGATTAAATAGGAAGTCGGGGCATGAAGGAACATTTTCAGATTACAAAGTTCAATTTTTTTTTATAATGTTGTTGTTGGCCAATATTGGCAATATTACTCTGTGCTCAGTGCCGAATGGCCAAGAGGAGAAGACTGAAGGATACATGAGGGAGGCAAGGTCTGAAACCTATCGTCTTTACTCCTGTGAGTACAGGGGTCCGGTTGCTTGGATTGGTAGTCACACTGTAGAGCGTGACCATTCTGGACTTCCTCCAGATGGTACCTAAGGGTGGTATTCTGCTGCATCGCAGAGTCCACTTGAGCGCTTAAGAGTACTGATTTTGGACACGTGAGTGTCACACTTGCTCCTTTCGGTCTCAAACTTATCTTTCATGGTTTGCAGATAGAGGTCTTGAGTACGGAGCGAGAGATTCAGTGATGAGATTTCCTCCTCTTGCTTAGAAATAAATATTTCCATCTTCATCACCTGAGTTCTCTCATCATTCATTTGGTCAGCGAATTCAATGAGTTCTGCTGATTTGTCATCCGACTTTGTCATTGTGTTCATTAACCTCTCTAGGGTATGTGGGACACTAGTGTCCCATCTGGCCAATATCCAGTGAGGTTGCAGAGCGCCAAATTCAATTACAGAAATGCTCATTATAAAAATTCAGAAAACAAAACATATTTTACATAGGTTTAAAGATGAACTTCTTGTTAAACCAACCACAGTGTCATATTTATAAAATGCTTTCCGGCAAAAGCATACCTAGCCCAGAACATAGCCCAGTTGACAAATTATTACAAACAGTACCCAGCCAAGCAGAAGCGTTACAAAACTCAGAAATAGAGATAAAATGAATCCCTTACCTTTGACGATCTTCATATGGTGTCAATCAGAAGACATTCATTTACTCAAAACATTTTCCTTTTGTTCGATTAAGTCTCTATATATCCAAAAACCTCAGTTTTGTTAGCGCGTTTTCTTCAGTAATCCACAGGCTCAAACTCAGTCAAAACAATCAGACAAAAAAATCCAAATTGTATCCGTAAAGTTCATAGAAAAATATCAAACGATGTTTATATTCAATCCTCAGGTTGTTTTTTAGCCTAACTGATCTATAATATTTCAACCGGACAATAACGTCGTCAATATAAAAAGGTAAACAAGAAATGCACATGCACCTGAAAATACTCTGCATCACTAGGGTATGTAGGTTTTTCAAAAACACCGGGAGAAACAATGGCCGCTTTACTCTGTAGCGCAAAACTCACTCTGAGAGCCCCCACCTATGCACTTACGCAATGTGATCTTTCACGCTCATTTTTCAAAATAAAAGCCTGAAACTACGTCTAATGACTTGACACCTTAGGGAAGCCATAGAAAAAGGAATCTGGTTGATATCCCTTTAAATGGAGGATAGGCATGCAAAGGAACAGAGAGGTTTCAAAATAAGAGGCACTTCCTGATTGGATTTTCCTCAGGTTTTCGCCTGCAATATCAGTTCTGTTATACTCACAGACAATATTTTTACAGTTTTGGAAACTTTAGTGTTTTCTATCCTAATATGACAATTATATGCATATTCTAGTTTCTGGGGCTGAGAAATAGGCAGTTTCAAATGGGTACATTTTTTTTGCCAAAAACGAAAATACTGCCCCCTACATGCAAAAGGTTAAGGATCATTGAGAAAAGACATGAATACCCTGGAGCTAGAAGGCTTGATTGGAAAACAATTGTGTGGAGTGTGGGCTTGTGATGAATTACCTATTGAGAAATGGCGGAGCGACCGGCTATGATTATTGTCAATACCCATCCTAAACACATGCTGGATGAACATTGGCATTTGCATTGCATTTCTACAGACAAATGAATTCTCCGGTTGAAACATTATTGAAGATTTATGATAACATCCTAAAGATTGATTCTATACTTCATTTGACATGTTTCTACGAACTGTAATATGACTTTTCGCCTGAACTTCCTCCTGGACTTGCCTGCGCCTCCTGAGTTTGGATTTGTGTACTAAACGCGCAAACAAAAAGGAGGTATTTGGACATAAATGATGGACTTTATCGAACAAAACAAACATTTATTGTGGAACTGGGATTCCTGGCAGTGCATTCTGATGAAGATCATCAAAGGTAAGTGAATATTCATAATGCTATTTCTGACTTCTGTTGACTCCACAACAATGCGGGTATCTGCATGGCTTGTTTTTGTGTCTGAGCGCCATAATCAGATTATTGCATGGTGTGCTTTTTCCGTAAAGTTTTTTTGAAATCTGACACAGCGGTTGCGTTCAGGAGACTTGGATCTAAAATTCCATGCAAAACACTTGTATCTTTTATCAATGTTTATTATGAGTATTTCTGGACATTGATGTGGCTCTCAGCAAAATCACTGGATGTTTTGGAACTACTGAACATAACGCGCCAATGTAAACTGAGATTTTTGGATATAAATATGAACTTTATCGAACAAAACATACATGTATTCTGTAACATGAAGTCCTATGAGTGTCATCTGAAGAAGATCATCAAAGGTTAGTGATTCATTTAATCTCTATTTCTGCTTTTTGTGACTCCTCTCTTTAGCGGGAAAAATGGCTGTGTTTTCTATGACTAGGTGCTGACCTAACAATCGTTTGGTGTTCTTTCGTCGTAAAGCCTTTTTGAAATCGGACACTATGGGTGGATTTACAACAAGTTTATCTTTAAAATGGGGTAAAATAATTGTATATTTGAGGAATTTTAATTATGGGATATCTGTTGTTTTGAATTTGGCGCCCTGCAATTTCACTGACTGTTGGCGAGGAGGGATGCTACCGTCCCACATATCCCAGAGAGGATAACCATAAAGTGGTATATTTACTGAGTAGTTTGTGCTGCATGACAAAGGAAACAGAATAACAGGTATCCAAGCAAATTCATAACCTTCATTCATTATTAAAATAATATGGGAATTCAACAATCCAGTTCATTAAGAAGTCAATAGGAATCATCCTTGAGTCATATATGCTTGTAACTATTTATCATAATCATGAGAGGAATAATACAAACAGTGATCAACAGTGATTCAATCTATCATCCCCATTAGTTTGATATCGCTCAGTTCAGCAAACAATGATGTTTTGGTAACTTTTGAATGCTGGCGGTGCTTTCACTCTAGTGGTAGCATGAGACGGAGTCTACAACCCACACAAGTGGCTCAGGTAGTGCAGCTCATCCAGGATGGAACATCAATGCGAGCTGTGGCAAGAAGGTTTGCTGTGTCTGTCAGTGTAGTGTCCAGAGCATGGAGGCGCTACCAGGAGACAGGCCAGTACATCAGGAGACGTGGACGAGGCCGTAGGAGGGCAACAACCGAGCAGCAGGACCACTACCTCCACCTTTGTGCAAGGAGGAGCACTGCCAGAGCCCTGCAAAATTACCTCCAGCAGGCCACAAATGTGCATGTGTCTGCTCAAACGGTCAGAAACAGACTCCATGAGGGTGGTATGAGGGCCCGATGTCCACAGGTGGGGGTTGTGCTTACAGCCCAACACCGTGCAGGACGTTTGGCATTTGCCAGAGAACACCAAGATTGGCAAATTCGCCACTGGCAGTTTGATTTCACAGAAGTGTGATTGACTTGGAGTTACATTGTGTTGTTTAAGTGTTCCCTTTATTTTTTTGAGCAGTGTATTTTTGAATTTTGCACACTGCCTTTTCTGCGGAATGCTGTTGAGGGGTTCCGCTAGCGGAACGCCTGCGCTAGAAAGGTTAACAATATATCGATGGCCTAATTGGCCTGTGATGATCGTAGGGCCGTGATCATTGACCATTCACATTACACAATAGATTTGAAGCGTGCGCTCCAAGCCCCGCTCCGAGGAAATAACTATATAACTATAACAATAACTGATCGTAACAGATTCGGTGGATTTACGTGGATTCATGGACTCACAGAACTGAATATTTTTTCTACCTACTGCAGAATTGCCTGTATCAAGATGGCTGGCCGCTTCATACATTAGCAAATCGTCTAGCTCAGAATTGTCATTTAAAGCTTTGAAAACATCCTGTTTCAGTGTTTTACCGTGTATGTCCTGGGCGCCGAATTCCTCCTCGAACACGCGCTCTCAATGTGTTGGCCTTCCCAGCCTGGTGCAGGTCTACAATTTTGTTTCTGGTGGCCTTCTGTGCCGGTATACGCCGGGGAGGAGTCTGAAAGAAAAATATACATACAAATCAAATCAAATTTATTTATATAGCCCTTCGTACATCAGCTGATATCTCAAAGTGCTGTACAGAAACCCAGCCTAAAACCCCAAACAGCAAGCAATGCAGGTGTAGATGGTGTAGAAAATAGGGTATTAAAAATAAAATGTATATTAGATACAATTTTTAAATACATTTCTGATATAATATTATATATTAACAATATATGTAGTTAAATTACCTCTGCTTTTTTGACGCAGGCTGTTCTGAGGACTCGTGTATACCGGGGGTTAAAGACTTAATTCACATGGCTTTACAGATTCTGCCGGCCCTGTTTCTTTGGAGTCTGAAAAAAACCCATTATTTGACATTGTTTTAACATACTCTATCAAATGTATAACTAATAAAAAAATGTATATCTAATAACAAATGTATAATGGGGTCATACCATATCCATTCTTTAAGCGCCTATTCTTTAATCCGTGCGTTTTCAGCCCAGTAGCCCTTTTTGGGCCGGTGTGATTCTGCACAATGCACTTGGGCCAAAGTTGTGCAGAGTCGTGAAGGACTGTGATGTGTCGTACATGCTAGAATATGGAGCGATTGGCTTGAGGTTCCCGGGGTTGTGTATCTGCAGGTTAAAGCTGCGGTTCTTGTACCTTTTGGAGTTCGGCTAAAACCGTTCGTACAGAACGGCAGAATACTGTCTGTTTCATCTGCCCGTCCGAAGTTGTTCAGAATCCACAATGCATCACGTATCCTTGTTGGGGGGCTGTCTGCTGTAAACACAAGATTGGCTTTTAAAATAGGGTACACACTTTTTGATGGATAAATATAATTATGGAATTATTTTCGGACTTACGTCGAAAATAGCGTGATGGGACTCGGTTTGAACCTCTGATTTCTCATCTAATGTTGGATGATCCAAATCAATTATTCCAGGTAGCAACTGGGTATCCTATAGACGTTAGAAAATATGAACATATATTTATACGAAATATATACATTTTAACTTATAAAAATATGTGCAATTGAGCTAAATACATACAGTGGGGCAAAAAAGTATTTAGACAGCCACCAGTTGGGCAAGTTCTCCCACTTAAAAAGATGAGAGGCCTGTAATTTTCATCATAGGTACACTTCAACTATGACAGAAAAAATGAGGAAAAGAAATCCAGAAAATCACATTGTAGGATTTTTAATTAATTTATTTGCAAATTATGGTGGAAAATAAGTATTTGGTCACCTACAATCAAGCAAGATTTCTGGCACTCACAGACCT
Source organism: Oncorhynchus clarkii lewisi (assembly GCF_045791955.1). Lineage (NCBI taxonomy): Eukaryota > Metazoa > Chordata > Actinopteri > Salmoniformes > Salmonidae > Oncorhynchus > Oncorhynchus clarkii. The sequence goes on from NC_092163.1 coordinate 14,807,778, forward strand.
GTAACTTCTTCTTTAAGAGGCTCCTCTGTCCTCAACTCGTTACCTGTATTAATGGCACCTGTTTGAACTTGTTATCAGTATAAAAGACACCTGTCCACAACCTCAAACAGTCACACTCCAAACTCCACTATGGCCAAGACAAAAGAGCTGTCAAAGGACACCAGAAACAAAATTGTAGACCTGCACCAGGCTGGGAAGATTGAATCTGCAATAGGTAAGCAGCTTGGTTTGAAGAAATCAACTGTGGGAGCAATTAATAGGAAATGGAAGACATACAAGACCACTGATAATCTCCCTCGATCTGGGGCTCCACGCAAGATCTCACCTCGTGGGGTCAAAATGATCACAAGAACGGTGAGCAAAAAATCCCAGAACCACACGGGGGGACCTAGTGTATGACCTGCAGAGAGCTGGGAGCAAAGTAACAAAGCCTACCATCAGTAGCACACTACGCCGCCAGGGACTCAAATCCTGCAGTGCCAGACGTGTCCCCCTGCTTAAATCAGTACATGTCCAGGCCCATCTGAAGTTTGCTAGAGAGCATTTGGATGATCCAGAAGAAGATTGGGAGAATGTCATATGGACAGACGAAACCAAAATATAACTTTTTGGTAAAAACTCAACACATCGTGTTTGGAGGACAAAGAATGCTGAGTTGCATCCAAAGAACACCATACCTACTGTGAAGCATGGGGGTGGAAACATCATGCGTTGGGGCTGTTTTTCTGCAAAGGGACCAGGACGACTGATCAGTGTAAAGGATAGAATGAATGGGACCATGTATCGTGAGATTTTGAGTGAAAACCTCCTTCCATCAGCAAGGGCATTGAAGATGAAACGTGACTGAGTCT